>NC_036440.1:1216638-1824958 GCF_000184455.2 Aspergillus oryzae RIB40 | reverse complement strand
AATTTTTTAATTTATTAAATTAGATATTTTAAATATATTTTTATAATATTTAAATATTATAAACTATTATAATCTATTATTATTATAATAATAATATTATTTTTAATATAGTATTTTTATATTTGAATTATTTTTTTAATTATAAATAATTTTCTTTTATATTAAATAATTTTCTTTTATATTAAATAATTTTCTTTTATATTAAATAATTTTATTTTATAAAATTTAATTTTTTACTATTAAATATTATTAAATATAATTTTTTATTTATATTTATTAATAATTAAATTATTTTTATAATTTATTTTAAAATATTAATTTTAATATAAAAAGATTTTTATATATTAATTATTATTAAAATTAATAAAATTATAAATATTTTTTAAATAATTTATATAATAATACTATAATTTTTATAAATAATTATATAAAATATTTATAATATATTATAAATTTTAAAAATTAATATATTTTATATATATATTAAAATTATAATTATTTTTTAATAATATTTAGTTTTATCAATATAAAGTATATTTATTTTTTTTTATAATATAATTAGAAAATTTGATTTTTTTTGAAAAATGTATATATATATTTATTTGTATGTATAATTCTTTTTTTATAAAATATTTAAAATATTATAAAATTTAAGAAATTATAAGCGCTCTACCAACATACTATTATCTATAGCTAATAGATCTATAGAGCATAGTTAATTAATAGATTTTAAGAATATAGTACTAGAAGGCTTAAGACTATTTAGAATTATATAGTATATTATAGCTATAATTATAATATTATATATTATAAAACTTTGAAAAGATTTTAAAAAAGTTAAAAAGAAAATTTTCTAATTTTTTTAAATTAGTAAAATAAAGCTTTAAAAAATTAAAAATTAAAAAATTATATAAAACAATAGAATCTTTTTTAATTCTCTAGGAGCTGCCTTTTCCGCCCCACCCTGACCCCTAGTTACTAAATCCTGGCCCCCCCGGAGCGCGCACCCCATCAAAAAGTCAAGTAAAGCGGCAGAATTCTTTCTAACCCCCTAGGAGCTGCCTTCTCCGCCCCACCCTAACCCCCTCGCAGCGCGCACCCCTAGCTGAATTCGTGATAGCTGTATAATATGGCTGATAGGTAATTAGCCACCCTGAAATAGCGCGTGGGGCTTTCCCCTCATTTCAATGATAGGCAAATGCCTTTGCAACCAGTACCTAGGGCCGGTACAACCTTTGCGAATACGAATATCATACCTCCATCTAGTCAACATCTTCGTATCTTGAGACTCCCGCCCACGGTATGGGGTGTTATCTTATCAATTATTCAACTCTGGGGGCAGGAATAATTTGATACCTGCTTCTGTACCAGCTTCTGGCTTTTAAATCCCGGCGCGTATTATTTATTGGCTTTCGGAGCCAGCTCTATCAGGATGTAAGTGAGGTCTGATATATTGCTTGCTCTCGGCCTAACTAGTGCAGGTCTACCAATAACTATCTCTCTAAATCAAACAATAGGTTAACGAGCAACCCCCATTCCCTTCCGTTGTCATCTATGCCCGTTGGGACACGAAGAACTGAAACTCAAAACACGGATGATAATGAAACTGGGCTGGCGGTCGCGCCTACAATTACTTATTCGCCGCGGCCTGACAAAATTGGAGTACGTATAGAGGGACTACCGAAAAATGTCTCAAGTAATACAGACATTTAGAATAGCAGATTAACATGAGCTCCATAACAGATACGAATAGCAAATTCAAGTTATGGGAACGTTGAAGGAAGCTCGGAAGAGGATGATAATGATGAGCCCCCAAAATCTGTTATACATGCACCTCCTGGCTTCAATGACTTCGTGGGTATTCCTTGCTGATACGTTTGACACACGTGCAAAGTGCCTTGCTAAAACGTACCCATCGTAGATCATATATACGCAACAGTCTTCTGGTGGGATAACTACATCTCGACCAGGTGCTTTCTCCAATTCCGAGACGGAAAGACACCCTGCGCCCCCAACTATTTCCGAAGGAACAGAAAAGGTACTCAATTACCTTTAACGCCACCATTGAGTAAACTAAACCTGTTAGAAATTTTCTAACAATCCATTGTCACCGCCACCGTTGGCTACTGCGATTGAGCCCACGAAAGACTGGTCTGAGCGAGCGACTCCTCGAGCGCAGACAATGCGAGACTTTGATGAGATTGACAAAAAAGCACACTCGGGTAATCTTGAGGGTAAGGTAGCCGTCCACCCTGACTTATGGGGCAACGATCGCTAGATCATCACTAAAATCACAGTAGATATACCAGAAGGGACTGGTCCCGAGAAGGCCAGCTGGCGAATGCGTGAGACAGGCACCTTCAACTTGACGATAGAGCACTTCTCCGATGGAGAAGCCGAACTGGACACATTGAAGATCGCCTTGGCTGAATGTTGGTCCCTTTGCAATACTTTAGCCCGTTTGAGCTATATTCACCGGCAGCGGTCCAATCTCGGGGCTGACATGCAAGAAGAGGCCTGGAAATCATGCTGGCGGCTGTGCCAGGTACTTTACATTTGCGAGAATGAAAACTACGCACATCAGATCAACTCTACACTTGATCTCTGCCGAAACTTTTGTCAAACACTGTTTGAGAGTCGCGTTCACGAAAATGAACCAACGGATTCTGTTCTTCGCGTCAGTTTTGAACTCAACAATCATCTATATAACATGCACGATCGAGACTTGCCCGACGCCTTTAGGGAGAGGACATTAGATTTTTATATCACATTGTGTCATCGTCTCATGAAGCAAAGAGCTCTGGTGACAGAAATGGACTCTTTGTTAAGCGCATGCTGGTCACTAGCGGAGATGTTGTTCAGCATACGCCAGAGTCAAAAAGGGGGAGGTCGTTTGAGCGAGGTATTACTCGGTTCTGCTGTTCAGGCTTGCTGGGAACTTTGCGACATATTTCGTGAGGGATGGACGCAACGGAGCCTTCGCGATTCTGATCGTGGAACGCCGCGGCCGAGCCAAGCGATATTTAATCAGGCTGAGCAGCAGACTAGCCAACTCAGGCACAGCCTCAGAGGCGAGTTGTCTGAACCACATCGACATCCTGAAACGCCAACAACTATCTTTGAAGACGCAACTGCTATTTCTCCCGACGAAAGGCCAGTTCCAAACATTTTCGTTTTAGGTCAGGTATCCCCAGCGCACAACTCCAATATGAACTTGTCGTCCAATTCGTCTATTATCTCGACGAAAACCCACTCTTCTGGACAGACATCTTCGACCAACACCGTCACGATTCCGACTAATGATCCAAATCTATCAAGTCTCAGGATCTTAGTGACGAAGGCCGCTGCGAATAGCGGTTACCAACGCAACGGACCACAGAGTCTATCATCCTTTGTTAAATCTCTTCCATCGGATGCATTCGGCTCGTTACCCTGGCAAATGTCACTTCTTGAAAGTTACAAAAAATTCGTTGGATTTGACCCAGCTTTCCAAAATGCTGGCCCACAGGCTCAAGCGAGCGCAGTGGATGTATCAAGGGCTGTCAAAGAATTGATGCAACGAGGAAAGTTCACCTGGCTACGCGACCTTTATCGCCTTGTGTTTGGGTTCCATGTAGAAGAAGCATCAAACTGGGAGGGCCCAGTGCTTCAAACGTAATACTTATCCGCCAACTTACTGTATTCTGGCTATCTTTCTCCTCGGCCTCTTAACTTTGCTTGCAAACCGTAAACCTGGATTAGTGGCGATGTTACCACGGTATGAAAAGAAAAGAACCGGGGGAGTAGAGGAGGCGAGTACAGATAACTGCCATTTAACTGCTTTTGCCTAGCTAAGCTAGCTCGTTATATTATTATCCTAGTAGAAAAGACCAAGATAAGGTGTGGCACGGGTAGGATTGCAATTCAGAGTACTTTGAGCAGTAATGTTACTAATTATACTGGACTTGATCTGTTACATACAGCAGTTACATATCTAGGGCTTCTGTGACGACCAGCTTGTGTTCTTCTTTCAGTCGAGATTAAAGCTCCTGGGACCAAGCTGACAACCAATATAAATCACCCGTTAGACGAGTCCATGCAAATAGAGCCCTAGCAGGTCCTTTTCCATGCCAGAATAATAATCTTCACCCTCATATCAGAGGGCCTTTGGTGATATATATAATTTCTGCACAGTTTTTTATACTAACAGATAACTATACTTACTAGATCCACTGCTATTGCCGATATGTAAGGATCTGAAACATATGCATCATAGCCTGTATAGGACGCTCCGTCGATGACAGGCATTTCCAGCCGTGTTGCAATAGCAAAACCCGAGAATAGAGGGACAACTCCTCAACCCCATGTCGTCAAAATCCTTTAATCATCAGGATACTCGTCTTTGATGTTGCTCACAAAGGTCCGAGTTTCTTCGTCCCACCGCTTGAAATGCCTCCCTGCGATTGCAGTAAGGGTTGTAGGCAGCTCAGTTATATTAGGGGCCAGAAGCTCGATATTCTCCTCTGCCACATACCGCACGCTTCTATCCTGGACACTTGAGTATGGGTCAGCCTAGCAGCGCATCGCCAATCGCACATATGAACATACATAACGTGGTAAAAGCTTTGATGTCTTCCTCCTTGCAAGCGATCAATGCCCATCCTCCTCATCCACTGCTCACCTGCATCGCATTCAGTGTCCCAACCGGTTATGATAGCTATATAGTTATACCGACGATGTCGGAAAACCTGACCAATGCGGTACTTCACGTCGCATCGACCAGAATAACGTCTCTTCACTTGCTTTGGGATCTCATCCACGGCCCGCATGACGTGGAGACTCTCTAAGATATGCTCATATTCGAGCAACCCACGAAACATCGGAACTACGTACTGTTCGACAAGGTAGATATCAGATGGAAATTCCGTAGCAAATAACTCCATCAGCCAAGGTAAATGATGTCGAAACTCGGCCGGTCGAGAGGGGTCAGAAAGGAGCATTGTCGACCAAAGGGCAGCATACTTCGCACTAACAGTATCCACTGGTTCCAAATGCACATCTGGATACTGAGACATGCGCTGGACCGAGTTCAGTATATTCTTGCTGCACCTTAGAACGATCTCAGAGGTCCGAGATTCACCTAGGAAGGTCGACTGTTCGACAGTAGATGCTCCCAGGTAGTTCAGCTGGCTTTGTAGATTCGTGACTGGCGTCTCTCTATCTGAACGAAATGGGTCCATATAAATAGGATCTCCACAAACTCCCGGCGCCAGCATATTCCCATTTATATCGAGCCCCGGTGGGGGCTTGACAATAACATGGACATGGAAAGGGAACCCGCAAGGTCGAGCATTTAGACCAAGCCTCTGCGCAACGTAGCAATATATAGCTGCAGACACCAGGGGAAGCGAATTATGGTTTGGGTCATTTAGTGCAACACCCAGGAAATTGTGCTCTATGCAGTGGTACTCCCTATCCGGTTGAATACCAGTCAGGTTGTTTGACTTCAAATATACTGCGATAGTCCTCGCCTTCTCGCGAGGTGTGGACATATGTATGCTAGGGTATAACGAGGAAAGTCGTCCAACGATCTCGTCCAGCTTGTTAGTTATCTGGGGCTCGATTAGCAGGGTCACTGCCCATTCCTAGAAGAAGTACGTACTTCATCAAGACTTCCATATCCGCTTTCTGGTATGAAAAGGTCGAAAGCGCCCAGTGCTCGTTCCAGGGTTACATTCCCACCATTCCTTAGTTTAGCCCATACTGGCAACGCAATACTCCGGTGTAAACAGGTCAGGAGCACCTTGCCGTAATACCTTTTAGTGGTCACCACAGTTCGTTCAATGAAACCCAGGGAGAAACAGGTAACTTAAACAAACCTTCTTGCTAGATGGTCATCTGTCTCTAATTCTGGCGATATATTCCTTATAAGTGTATCTTTAACATCGTACCCAAGATTGATAAGTGCGTGGAACTTCTCGATTCTCCCTGTTTGTCCCGCAAGGATACTGTCTAGGAGATAACTAGCAGTGCACTCGGTCAGGTGTCTAGTTACGTATAAGGCTTTCCAGTTTACTGCGCAGGCGGGAGCCGACAATTTTTGCAGTATATCATGTTTGCTGTCCCAGTACTTGAAATGCACTTGGCAGTAGAACCGCCACAGTAGAGGCTCGTTGGTAGCATGTTCGAATCGATGGGCTGTCTGCTGTAAAGCAGCCGCAGAGCAGGGGTGGCTGTAGCATAGGATAGTGTGGAGTATCTCTTCAGGAAGATTCTCGAGAGATAAAACCATCCCGCTGAAATGTATCAACCGGAAATTGAATCGATGTGAGCTTTACCCCTCGGGGTGGGGAAAGGTGGGTTATGAGTACTGAGTACTAGCATTTAGATCCTATTCCGCTGGGAAGGGGGGCTTTATCATTGGCCTTGGCTGGGAAAAAAAAAAGGCATTCATATGAGCGGCATTATTCGATCTGCGGATCATAGGCTTACGTTTGTCACTCACGTGTAAAGAAAATTCCCCTGTCTATAGATCGTCCAGTGTGCAATCAAGCATAGCTACGAACTCTATATGGGGGTTTGACTTATGAGACACATGCGCATACACGCACACATATACTGTTGTATATAGATATAACCGCCACTCCGCCACTTCCGTACACCACGCATGGTAAACCTAGGCAAGGCCGTCATCCCCACAACCCGCCACTGTCCCATGCCCCTCACTTCAAATTCAGCACCATATCCTGCCGTGGTCAATTATCCATGGGACAGACGCACTCCTCGAACAGCCACGAGGGAGCAGGCTCGGACGTAAACCAACCAGAGGAGAAGAAGGTAGATTATTACGAGCTGCTCCAGGTCGAACGAAATGCATCTGGCGAGGAGTAAGTCCAAGCATATCAGACAGTATTCACTGGAAAGATGTTTAATCGATGTGCTACGCCAGGATAAAAAAGGCCTACAGAAGACGGGCTCTCGAGTTACACCCGGATAGAAATTATGGCAACGTGGAGGCTGCTACCAGGCTGTTCGCCGAAATTCAAACTGCATACGAAGTTCTTTCAGACGCCCAGGAGCGTGCGTGGTATGATTCGCACCGTGATGTCTTCCTAGGAAACGATGGCAAGCCAGAAGGGGCCGATTATTCATACGATACGCGGATGACAACCTCCGACGAAATCCTAAAATTGTTCTCAAAATTCAGTCCTCGGATGGAATTTACAGACGCACCAACCGGATTCTACGGTGCCTTGCGTGAAACATTTGCACAACTTGCCCTGGAGGAGACAATGGCCTGCCGCTGGGAGAATGTCGCGTGCGTAAAGTATCCTACATTTGGAAACTGCAATGCCGACCCCGAAGAGGTCGTACGTCCGTTCTATGCTGCCTGGGGCAGTTTTGCCACGAAAAAGTCCTTCGCCTGGAAAAATGTGTACCGTTACTCCGAGGCACCAGACCGTCGTGTTCGCAGGCTGATGGAGAAGGAAAACAAACGTCTTCGGGAAGACGCCATTCGGGAATTCAACGAGGCTGTTAGGTCGCTTGTAGCTTTTGTGAAGAAGCGCGATCCCCGGTACAAGTCTAACACACAGAGTGAATCACAACGGCAGGAATTTCTTCGTCAATCAGCAGCTGCACAAGCAACTAGATCACGAGCAGCAAATCAAGCGAAACTGCGTGATCATGTGATGCAAGATTGGGCAAAAGCGGAGACTTTAGGTGATGAATCTAGCGATACAAGCGAGGACGAAGTTGAGTACTTCGAGTGTGTTGTGTGCCACAAAACCTTCAAAAGTCATAATCAGTTCGAGGTCCACGAACGCAGCAAGAAGCATATAAAAGCTGTGAAGCAGCTACGCTGGGAGATGAGAGCACAGAATGAAGAGCTGGGCCTGAAAGGAAATGTCTCTGACCCCGAAGAGCCCCATTGGGAGAATTCTGCGTATAGCATTCCACAGGATGGCCCAGTGCACAATATGGAGTCATCAGTTCAACAACCACGGGATGGCGAGACAAGAAATGGTATCGGAACAGACAAATATACCTCTTCTGATACTAGAGTTGATACTAAACCTGACGAGGGTTCGTTGCCGCACACAGATTGCCATAGGGACTCTATACCTGATCTCAGCGAGGCCGATTATGTGCCTAGGGAGTGTGTTGAACGGCGATTAGGTTCCCAACCCACGTTAATCCAACGAACGGGAGAAATGGAGTCACCAGACAATCTGTCTCAACGGTTTTCAGCAACTGAAATAGAGGATTCGCAAACATCTCCACCGAAAGTGGGAAAGGCTAAGCAAAAACGTGCAAAAAAAGCCCAGCGTGCAATGAACCAGCTCCAGCATATCAAATGCGCCACTTGCTACGCTATCTTTCCCTCAAGGTCTCAATTGTTTATTCATATCCACGAGTTTGATCACGCTCAACCCTCAAACATGGGCGACGTGCAAAGGAGGGGGCAATAAACAGAGCAAAGAAGCTTACTTGATGCCCTTCCTCATCCGGGCTAAAAATTCATTACCTTTGTAGGCTTCTATAGTCAGGGTCAGGTTACTGGAGGCATCATTGTACCGTCCAAAACCTATGCATGTTTAATTTTTCTTGTTTTATTTAAAGTGATGATATGTACAGCTAGCATATATTGTTGGAACCAGTTCGGATATTCTTTGATGTGAGGCCATACTTATTGCTCGAAATGCCTACCCTAGGCCAGCCTTGGAATTTTTCACAACATGCGCGACTGGTAATAGGATACCCTTATTATTAGTAGCACCAAGGGCTGTTCCTGTACTCCAACCCATTCTTTCCAGTATTGCTCTTCCCTTATTTTCTGCTCCAATCTCGGGGGCAGATGCGCCCACAATATCTCCATCCATGTATGAGACAGAACTGTCAGGACGACCACGAGGAGGTTTAGCAGACTTTGTAATATTCTGATCCCAGGATTTGGTGGCGCCGTGGTTGAACCTTCCCTTTGAGAATATTTGGTCGATATAGGAAATGGTCTTTTGCGTGTACCTTGGAGTCCGGGAAGTCTTGTGCAGGATAGGAAATCTAGAGGACCCCTTGCCTCGTGATTGTGAATTTAAAGACAGCGCATTTGCTAGATCATGAATCAGTTTCCTACGATGCTTCGTCATAGGCGGAAGAGCCAAACTAGACACGCAGGTCAATCAGCATGCACATATCTCTGAGTTCATTGAGCAAGAAACATACCTGGTTCTTGACGACAGTAGGAAAATGCGTATCTCCATCTTCAAATCATTAAAACCCATGCCGTTTGTATATTTGCTTCTCAGATCCGGGTCATGTGCCCCACGACCTAGGAGACCTTGGGTGCGAAGTTCCTCTCGTTTCTGCTTTCGGCCCTTCTTCTTCTCTCGGTCATTCCGCCAGGCGTTCTCCAATTCCAATTCCAATTCACTATCTGATAGGACCAAATCTGGATTGCGATGCTTTCCTCTTTGCTTTTTCCGAAGACTTGGCCTGTTGAAATCCATGATATCCAAGCCGTAGTAGGGGTCAATTTCCAGTGCGTCAGCGAATGCAGTGGCCGAGACGAATATATCATATTGTGGATTTTTGTGGTTCTGTTGAGAAATGGCGGGGTGTCCTTGTACTTCGCACTCCAGGGCCCTATGTCCCTCAACGTCTAGGTCAGTATCAAGATTATTCCCTTCGTCGGAATCGCTGGCTTGAGGACTGTGTGGAACATGATTGCTCGCCGAGGCAGCATCGTCGAGTGGGTATAATGACACTGCACCGTTGGTAACATCCACTCCACTCTCGTCATCTACTAATTTCAGCATTAACTCTGACGGCGTAATCATTTTGCGCTTACATTCCGACAATATATCCCTACGCGAATATTTTCCTTTGCCAGGACGCCGAATAGAATCGTGAATGGCCGCATGAGCCGTGTAGTTCTGCGGCTGCATCTCTGCCCCATGCTCGGGCTCATGCATTATAGCACCAGCTAGTGAGCTTTGTATATCTGCGCAGTAGTGTTCGGCCATGTTTGCTATATAGTCAGCTAGAATGTCGTCATCTTCGATTTCCGATGCTTCCTGGGTAACTTTCTCGGTGCATGGCATCACGGTCTTCGTCTGTTCGATACTCTCCGCTATTGGTGGAGTTCTCTGTGGCAGCTCATATGTTGATGTACCATCGGATACTGGGCATACCCTGTAGTCCGGTGCGGGTAGCCTTGCCTCATGTGGCGATTCGAGTTCTTTTGGAGAATGGTGATTTGTTTTGTCAGCCTTCATCGCGTGGCCTTCCACAATGATACGAGGTCTTTCTTCAAGTCTACGCCGCCCATGGAACACTATTTCATCTTCACTAGAGCTGTCACGCTCAGATAATGATAGTGCGGTAATGGGGTCTGCAAGCCCAGTGTGTCCAGCACTTTCGCCTGATAGGTCGATAAAGAATGACGCGTTGCACGTTGCTGATTCGTTTTTCAACTCCTGTGCATCCTCCTTTGACTCAACCCCTCCTATGAGCGGCTGCTTGTTGTTTTCTTCTGGCCGGAGGGCGTCTTCTTCACGAGCCTCTCCCTCATTATTTTCGTCTCGCTGGGGATTACTTGCGCTCACGAATCGGACACCTTGGTGGCGTAGATTGGAGCCAGTGCGCCACAAATTGCGGCCTTCTGTGTTCCTTGCTTCTTGCTGCATCGTCAGGTGTCCTGGTTGGTGTTCTTCGAGCAGTCAGCTAATGAATAACCTATCATTGATCATTCCTGTAGGAATACCTATGCTGAACTTCATCGTCGGCTTCTGCTTCTTGATCCGCGCCTTCGCCTTGCTGTGACGGGCCATTTCGAATAACGTTTAGTATTTGGTTGGCTCTTGGATATGTCGCCGTTCTTTCGTGGGCTTGACTAGGTTTAGGGGGTTACGGCATGGGTTCATAAAACCTAGGCACTAGGCCACTTAATAAGCCGGTGCATCCAACTAGTAACTGCAGTGGGATGTCAAAATTGAGACCATCCATTTATTGCCTGGCCTAACCGCCTTCCTGATTATATTATCTTGCACGGCAGAAACCTCGCAAATTCCATACTTGGGCCTAGATATTTATTATACCAGTCACCTAACTCAAGAGTTGGCACCTATTTCCTCTCTAAGAGCTATAGTTCAATGTGCAGTTAGATGTGTGTAGGTTCAAGCACCGGATTTGGTAGGATGAAATATGGCGGTATGCAGGGCGGTCAAGCGGTCGGTTACAAACTTTTGACATCCCCACTGTAACTATGTCCGTGGCTGGTTGCCAAAGTTGGTTTACGGAGTACTGACGGGGAACTTAGTTACCTGAAGCTTACTAAGTTCTGAGATACCTCGAGGCCCCGCTTTTCAAAACAACAAATGTATTAGGAATAACAGTTAAGGTGACAGGCAAATTATTGGACTTGATTAGCTCTTTTGACGTCCCATGGGCGCCTCATACAGTATGTACACGTGTGATCATGGTGAACCAATGACGTTTATATGACTTGGTCCGGAGTACGTAGTATGTATAGGTATCTCGTGACTGGTGCAGTTGTGGCCCCCTCCTCGGCCCCTCATAGGATAGAAGTTCTCTTACATACTATCATCAATGGTTATCGTTCATGTGTGATGCTTTTTTATGTAGTATTTCCAGTTGTGGTTGCTTTTGGGTTGTTTTATGGTACCGTCTTGAGCTGAGAGTTAGACATAGGTACATCCGGGTGCACGTATATATAATATATGTATCCATATATATATGTACGTATTTGACCAACCATGATTCACTACCCAGCCAACCATAACCTGCCAGTGAACGTCACCACAACAACCACAACGCTCAGAAACAAAAAATCAGCAGCACAGCCCTCTCGCTCCAGACACACCGACTACACCCAAAAATGAACAGTGTAGACATAGGGCGATGCAGAAAACGCATCGTACAATATATATGGGATCCCGAGCCCAGGAATGATGAAGAGCCAGATGCTTCTATTTGGTGCTTGGGAGTAGAGTATGCCCCGCAGCCTCAAAAAATCACAGCAAATACAACGCCCGGTAAGCTAGGTAACTGTACTACCATCACTATTCATAAGGGAGAAAGGCCACTGATATATATGGACGAATAGATCAGGATGAACTTGAAGCTGGAACAAGCAAAATAGACGATGTAACAGCACACGGCTGGCCAGAGGCATTCGTCTCGGACTTTGAATCGAAGATCTGGATGACGTATCGATCTGATTTCCCCCCAATACCAAGACTAGACAACGACGAAGCGAATCATCCGATGACGCTAACTGTACGCATAAGAACCCAGCTAATGGACCCTCAAGGCTTCACTTCAGACACAGGATGGGGTTGCATGATTAGATCCGGGCAGAGCTTGCTAGCAAATGCAATGCTTACACTGTGCCTAGGTCGTGGTATGACCCCCCACCCTTTCTTAGCCCTACATCTACACATATAACTCCAATATAATACTCTTGTTCTATATAGTCCACATGCTAACATATACTAGACTGGCGCCGTGGCGATAAAGCGGAAGAAGAGGCCCGCCTACTATCACTGTTTGCTGATCATCCAGATGCACCTCTCTCGATACATCGATTTGTCAAATATGGTGCCGAGTCATGCGGTAAACACCCTGGGGAGTGGTTTGGACCATCGGCAACCGCTCGATGTATAGAGTATGCGCCTAATACCAGCACACCTCCCCGAGCACGAGACTTACCAGCAAACAGGGCTCTCTCAGCACAATGTGGAAATATAGCACCCAGAGTATATGTCACAAACGATACTTCAGACGTCTACGAAGATAGCTTCCTCCGTGTGGCTCGCAGTGGCTCGGGCAGTATTCAACCCACACTGATACTTCTAGGGACTAGACTGGGAATTGACAACGTCACGCCAGTGTACTGGGACGGACTGAAGGCCGTTTTGCAATTGCCACAGTCGGTAGGCATCGCAGGGTATGTCTACATCACCAGCGCCTGGCAATAGCTGGCACCAAAGAATGCTGATGTCCCCGACACGCACTAGAGGTCGTCCTTCCGCGTCTCACTACTTCATCGGCACGCAAGGCCCGCATTTCTTCTATCTTGATCCCCATACCACGCGCCCCGCAGTCCCATACAGCATCGATGGTAGACTCCTCTCCAAAACGGAAATCAGTACCTATCACACTCGCCGACTTAGACGCATTCATATACAAGACATGGATCCAAGTATGCTAATAGGCTTCCTTGTGAGGAACGAAGATGATTGGGAGGATTGGAAGGGGCGCGTAGGCTCGGTAGTGGGGAAGCAAATCATACATGTGTTCAAAGGAGAGGAAGCTACTTACAACCAAGGCAGAAGGGGGGCACTCGATGAAGTTGAGGCACTGGACGACGCCTAATAGATAGAACTAAACACCCGATAGAAACGAGGCGCTATCACCTAGCCGAAAAACAGTGAAGAACAGAATTTGTCAGAGTAATTCAAATTTCGAACCC
The DNA here is from genome assembly GCF_000184455.2 of Aspergillus oryzae RIB40. Lineage (NCBI taxonomy): Eukaryota > Fungi > Ascomycota > Eurotiomycetes > Eurotiales > Aspergillaceae > Aspergillus > Aspergillus oryzae. Next base: position 1,811,487 of record NC_036440.1, on the reverse strand, counting down.
TAGTTTGAAAGTTGCTACTGCGCAACCAGACCCAGGAGCACCGAGTTATGTTACAACGCATTCACGTCTCAAATAAAACCATGAAAAACATTTGGCCCAATGGGAAAAAACAAAGCCATCCCGTGACGCATTAAAAATCCCGCGAACACCCTGTACCCACCACCTCAAACCATAACAGATAACGAGGTTATAAAAGACAATCCTGCATAAAAGAAACAAACAACAGAAAAGAAAAAAACTTATTTGGCAGAAGAGGAGTACTTCGTAACAGCCTTGGTGCCTTCCGACACAGCATGCTTCGCCAATTCACCTGGCAGGATAAGTCTGACACTAGAACAAAGTTAGCCAAATAGCATAGAATCGACATTGATGACGTACGAGGTCTGAATCTCCCTTGACGAGATAGTGGACTTCTTGTTATAAGCGGCCAGTTTGGAGGCCTCGGTTGCGACACGCTCGAAGATGTCTGTAAATATATTAGAAATTATCGCTTCACTGAGCGAACAGGATGAAATACCATTGACAAAGGAGTTCAGAATAGACATGGCACGAGTGGAGATTCCAGTATCGGGGTGGACCTGCTTCAGGACTAGGTTTATCGTTAGCTTTCTGGACTCAGAACTAGGGTAACGTTGCCACACACCCTTGTAGATGTAAGAAGAGTAAGTCTCCTTCCTGGTCTTTCCACGCTTCTTCTTGTCACCAGAGGCAGCAGCCGCGGTCTTCTTGCCAGCTTCCTTCTTCTCAGCAGGGGCCTTGCCGCCAGCAGGGGCCTTGCCGCCAGTGCTGGGCTTCTTCTCAGCAGCCTTGGGTGCCATTTTTGAAGTGATTCAGAAAATAAGATTTGACAAAACTAAGTCGATATTATCGAAGGATGGTGAAAGCGCAGGCGTCGGAATCGTTGACAAAGGTAGACGTGGAATGAGGAGGAGAACAGAAATGATGGAGACGCGGTGACGAGGGAGGCGCGCTACTTATAATAGCCCGCGAAAGTGCAGTTGATCCTGAGTGTGCAAAGGAAGCAGAATTTCAATACCGTCACAGGTGTGTATGATCTGTATGATTAGATGAGGGGAAACGCGTCTCCAGCCGTGGATAACTGACTAAGATCACGCCAATATGACAGTATTGAAAGATATATTTATAAATTACGACGCTTAACCGTATTTGGAACAATACCACAACAACTACACACAGAATCGTGGCAGGCGCATCTGGCCAAGCTATGGGTGCCTCGGACGATGATCTCCACTGTGATTGGCCAACCCCGCTAAGCGAGAGGGTGATCTGAAGGGCGTCTAGGCGGCCCAACGTCACCCTCACCGCGTCGTTATAAATGTCCGCCGCTTCCTCGCGCTGGCCAGTTACTTTTGACACCGTACCCAAATCATTGCCATCGTATCTCATCGGCGACCCTAATAACCTGTTCTCTTCATATCATATACTTGAACTTCTGTCGAACCATTCCCAATCGCAAAAATGACTGGAGGCAAGTCTGGAGGCAAAGCCAGTGGCAGCAAGAACGCGCAATCGTATGAATGAACTGTTCTCTGTTCACGTCGACCATTCAAGCTAATATCTTTGTAGCCGTTCGTCCAAGGCCGGTCTCGCGTTCCCCGTTGGACGTGTTCACCGTTTGCTTCGTAAGGGCAACTACGCTCAGCGTGTTGGTGCTGGTGAGTATCCACGGTCGCTTTCTATATCGTATATGTACTTACACGTTCTAGGCGCACCTGTTTACCTCGCCGCTGTCCTTGAGTATCTCGCCGCCGAAATTCTTGAGTTGGCCGGCAATGCTGCTCGTGATAACAAGAAGACCCGTATCATTCCCCGTCATCTCCAGCTCGCCATTCGTAACGATGAGGAGTTGAACAAGCTGCTGGGTCACGTCACCATCGCCCAGGGTGGTGTTCTGCCTAACATCCACCAAAGTAAGCTCACCAGGTACCCGGATATTGAATTTTATGATTCTAACATAGAACTAGACCTTCTTCCCAAGAAGACCCCCAAGAGCGGAAAGGGTCCTAGCCAGGAGCTGTGAATTGTTTGTTTTTATTTGGGTTTTCTCATTCGGCGTGGTTTGGTTCTCTTATTGATGTGATAACGGGGTTCTGGACTGGGCACGTTTATGGCTCTGCGTTTTTTTTGTTTTAATTTTATGGTTGTACATTATGTCTACGGACATGGAATGATACCGGCAGCTTTCAAAGGAAATGGGCTTTCGGCACCTTAGCTTTAAGGGATGTGCATATCCCCAATGATAAGTTACGCATTTTGATCCGGCAGCCATGTATCCAACGAGTAGGTTGGTTTCCAACGTAGAAAATCGGCTTCCTGCAGACCCGATACTTTTCTCGAATTTGAGCGCTGATAGCTATATGGGTAGTGTTGTTATGCAATGTCCATTTCCTATCTGAAATCCAAGTAAACTTGTCACAATATTCTTGAATCCTCCCTTTAGTGGGAGCCCGAAGCATCTGATTCAACATTAGAGAGCTAATATACTGGGTGGGCATCATCATGGTCGACGTACAAGGCAATTGGCGAGCAGGTAGATTCCTCTCATATTTGTTACCTTTAGGAAAGTCAGTCATTGGGTTCATTTAGAGGGAGCAAGCCCTGTGTCTCTAAAACATACCTCCTGGGGCAGTGGGTGCTCGGTAGGGGTCCGGATGCTTCCAAGTTTCTAATAGTTTTTCGGTTTCCCGAAGCAGCACCTGCTAGTCTGTGAGATACTGTATGCATAAACCATGTAACTGAGAAAGCCGGGTTGCATATACCTTCTGTTGACGCGGATCGCGGACATTCTTATTCGCATCGAAAAGGGATCGTATATACACTGCTTGCCCGCGCCAAATCTGCCTGTGCACAGCCCAGTCAAGAGCAAGTTTTAAGGAGCGTCGATAAAGCGACCTGCGAGGTAGGTTTAATATGGCTCCCTTATGATCATTGTTCCCACAGTGACCAACTTACGCAACAGGGTGAAGGGCCATTGTATGTCATGTAACGGTAATTGAAAGACTTAAAGCTGGTATGTATAGTCGGAAAGGAATTTGTCTGGGCTGGAATGAGCCTTTCCACCAAATATTGATGTAGTGTGCTTCGATGCTCACCCGGTTTGCTACACAAGTTTAGCTTCGTCTTTCTCCCGGTGAAGTCCTGAGTGCGGAAACTTCCCAGATGGTGCCTATGGATTGCCGAAGAAGCGTAATAATAATACTCCGTTCATTTGCCGGCCAAAGGAATTGCAGGGCCGCTTTGAGGGAAATTCCGGTTGTCTCGGCCCGGCCTTGCTCTAGTCGCACCCTTTGGCCGCTTAAGTTTCGTCACTCACTTTATCCCTACTCGCAGGTAGATGAACCCTTAGCTCTAGTTAGTTCTGGGGGAGAAAAAGGAAGAAAGAAGAAGGCCGTACTCCGTACTCTTCCTATTCTTCATTGCACATTAACATTTACGACTTGACTCTCTACATTAATTTCCTTCAATTGGCGACTTCCATTGTTGTCTTTTTGCCCAACCTCATCCGAATCCAGGTCATCATGGCTTTTCGCTTACCTTTTCACCGTCTCCCCGAACAGAATCTGCGGGTCATACCTCGATATGCCCAAAGCCCTCGTAACATCAGCCTGGGCACCCGCAGGAATCTTACCTCAGCTGCGCTCCGCAGCTGTGTCAGGAACACTAAAAGGCCTGCTTCTTGTATACCACAGGTTCTGGGGTAAAGTCGCCCACTCCTTGCTTTCATATGAGGTGCCCTCTTTACAAACCAGCTTACACTCCTGCAGGGCCAATGTTTTTCGGTCTAGTTTTGCTCCCCTTGGGGGCTATCAGGTTCGCACTTACGGTAATATGACCTCTCCTTCTATCAGAATCTCGCACTAACAACATCTCCAGCGGACACCATAGTTAAAGTTCCTCAGATGGCAGAATCCATCACCGAGGGTACTTTGAAACAGTTCTCCAAACGTATGTTCGCCAATACTTCCTTACTAGCTTGCGCTCACTCTTACAAAAGAGGTCGGGGATTATGTTGAGAGAGACGAGGAAATAGCAACAATCGAGACCGATAAGGTGAACGAGACCTACATATTAATGCGCGAAGAGAGATTTTCTGCTGACACCCGCCTGTTCTAGATCGATGTGTCAGTCAATGCACCCGAAGCGGGAACCATCAAAGAGCTCCTCGTAAACGAGGAAGACACCGTTACTGTTGGACAGGAACTGGCGAAGTTGGAGCTGGGAGGTGCGCCTGAAACCAAAACGGAGGAGGCAACTGAGAAGCCGAAGGAGCCCGCATCTACAGAAGAACCCAAAGCCCCCGAGCCAGAACAGCCCAAGTCCGCAAAGGATTCTGAAAAGCCTGCCGCATCTGAGCCTGGATCTTCCAAGCAGCCACAGCCTGCTGCGTCTAAGCCGGATATTCCCGATGATGCTAAGCCCAGCCCTGGAAATCGCGAAGAGCGAAGGGTATGTTCTCTTTCCGTATCATTGCCTATTACTGTTTGTTTTCTCGTTCATCAGGACTTATGTTGATCGGCTTCTAGGTGAAAATGAATAGAATGCGACTGAGGATAGCTGAGCGTTTGAAGCAATCTCAGAACACGGCTGCTTCTCTGACTACGTTCAATGAGGTGGATATGTCTTCTCTCATGGAGTTTCGGAAGTTATACAAGGACGACGTGCTTAAGAAGACCGGTGTTAAGCTCGGCTTCATGAGCGCGTTTTCTCGTGCTTGTGTACTAGCCATGAAAGACATCCCGGCTGTCAACGCGTCGATTGAGGGGCCCAATGGTGGCGATACCATTGTCTACCGTGATTACGTTGATATAAGTGTCGCTGTCGCCACCGAGAAGGGCCTTGTAACACCAGTAGTGCGCAACGCCGAAACCATGGATCTTGTTGGAATTGAAAAGGCTATTGCAGATCTCGGAAAGAAGGTAAGCTGCAGCAGACATTTATTTTTCTTCAGTGGCTTTACTAACCATCAAAATCGCCAGGCTCGCGACAATAAGCTGACCATTGAGGACATGGCGGGTGGCTCTTTCACGATCAGCAACGTGAGTAGACCCACAGCACGCTCCTGACATCTTGTGTTTTGCTCACATTGATATAGGGTGGCGTCTTCGGATCCCTCATGGGTACGCCGATCATCAACCTACCACAGACAGGTATGCTTACACGCTTTGTTTGAGGAGCTCATCTAACTATCGAAAGCTGTTCTTGGACTCCATGCTATCAAAGAGAAACCTGTTGCTGTGAATGGAAAAATTGAGATACGCCCTGTATGTTTCCTTTGCTACGCCCTTACTTTGGTGGACTTGTTGCTGATGCTCTGATAGATGATGTATCTTGCTCTGACCTATGACCATCGCCTTTTGGATGGCCGGGAGGCTGTTACTTTCCTTGTCAAGGTGTGTTCCCTACTCCTCAAATCAAGCCTTTTATTATCCATAACTAAGCGCAATGTCATGCAGGTCAAGGAATACATTGAGGATCCTCGCCGCATGCTTCTTGGCTAGGCGACTGTGCTCTGCTCATTCACCAAATAGCTTTGCTAAGTATGCTTTTACTCACAACACCTGCCCTATGGCTTAGATGTTTTTATTCTGTAGATTAACCATTTAGTGTGCAAGATATATATTATCAGTTCCATGTTAATCAAGCAACTTTAAGTACGGTAGCTTAGGTCGTGCGATTTTTACCCCGCTGTTTGTACCGTACCTTTCAAGCCAAGGACCCGCTTTCACTAGTGTGCATGGTTTGGCCGGGTCATGTTGTTATTTGAGTCCTACCCTATCCTTCAGTTGCTTCGTCTCTGTGCGGCTCAACCCCCAGAGCTGCCCGCGTTCGAGCTGGAGCAGTACAGGCGGCTCAAGGACCTTCATGATATTTACCAGCGTGTCGAAAACCGAATATTTGAACTTATTAATGGGGAACCTTGCGGAGACGGTACGCATGTGAACATTGAGAGAAGTCCCGTCTGGTGGCTGAAGATGACTTATGTACTCTGTAAACGCTTGGTTCATGTTTGCCGTCTGAACTGAGATTTTCTTGGCCCAGGTGATATGCTTGCTGAGAGAAGTTGGGGACTCGGACTTTTGGTATTCTTCGACTGCAGACTGCATGACAAATTGTGCCGCAGTATCAGCCCACGTCGCTTCTGATAATCTGGCACCGACAGTGTAGCAGAGAGTTATGAAGGTCCCCGCCAACTCCGAAAGCGAAATGGATTTTCCTTCTGACCAATATCGACTGCAACTTAATCGGGTTTCGCGAGCTTGAGAAGCAATACGTGCATCTGGATAACATCGGAGCGCATTGGCAAATTCAAATAATCGGACCTTTACTCCAATGTCATCAGGAAGTAGTCCAGAGTGTGGAAGAACTGATTCAATGGCTAAAGTTAAATAAAAAGTAAGTCAGCGCGCCTTTTGAAATGGCATGTTAAACTCTCATGAAACATACCGTGTACTGCATCTAAATGCCAATCAAGGTCGCATTCGTTTGCCTGCTCAGCTTCCACCCCGCTAACGTATACCAATCCGTATATAGAGGTGCAAAGTAGGTAGTCCAATATTAACAGGTCTACATCAGACTGAGTATCGGAGTCTGCTTCCATTGTGCATTGTTGTTAAGCAGTCTCATAATTTTTAGTGGGGATAGCGATGATACTATTCCAGTCTATGAACCGTAGTGAAAGTCCATCATATCAATGATCTAGAGTTATAGAGTTGGGTTGGAAGACTAAGATTCCTTGCTAATGCAAGAGCCAAAAGCGGTACCAAAGGCGGTGAGGGTGAGACATTGCTGAATAAGTCTGACAGGTGGGAGGCGTGACCCTCGACGTTAAGAATGGCGTCATACTGGACGGTAGTAGCCACAACTCCTCCTAATTGCGAAATGAAGAGTCCGAACTTTTTCTGACGAACCCAATACGGATCTTGAAGAATATACTGGGTGTAAAGGAGCATAAGAGGACTGTTTAGCCTACTTTCAAGCCTCAGGGCCTTCTTGGGATCATCGTCGCTTATCTTATCTAAAATACAAAGTTTCCCCGCATCGCCTTCCTCTTGTGTTAGGTAGAGCATAGCTCCCTCGCATGATCCAAGGTTCTCTAAATGCACATCTAGTGCTGTGGAAGGCCACTAAAAAGTGCATCTCAATGGCATGGTATTGCTCTGGCTCAACCAATGCAGAATTGGTTGATAATCTCTTCAAGGCGGGATTGGTGAAGAATGAAAGAGTTAAAAACGCTATGTTGGGGGTAAGTTGCTCCCTCGATTCTTAATTTCTCATGTGCCGTGCCATCTCCTTACCCCGAACCTGCGCAAAATGGCAGGGCTACGGATCTTACAGTAGGATCCGAGAGTTTAACTGTGAGGTTAAAGAGAGAAGTGTGGGTGAGAGGGCATTGGCTGCACGTATACTTCCCTACCCAAGACGTGTCTCTGACATCAAGGTGCAAAGGTTGACCGAGCCCATTATGCACCTTCGAGGCCTTACTCAGATTCCCCACAACCTATCGGGTATGGTGCGACAATCTCCGCTCCTCACATGCACGTTCATGCATGCGAGTACCTCATCGATTTCCTCAGGCCGGGTTCACGGGTACTCGATATTGGCTCGGGTTCTGGATATCTGACCCATGTCCTCGCAAACCTTGTTACAGATCCCTCCATACCTGATGAATTGGATGGCCATGTTATTGGAATTGACCATATACCAGAACTTGTTGACTTGGCTAACAAGAATATGCATAAGTCGGACCAAGGGTGCAAATTGTTAGATACAGGAAAGGTGAAGTTTATTACTGCTGACGGCCGTTTGGGATGGCCAGAGGGAGCACCGTATGATGCTATCCACGTTGGTGCAGCAGCAGAAAAGCTTCACCCGGTACTAATCGCGCAACTCCATGCCCCTGGCCGAATGTTTATCCCCGTTGACACGGAGTGTGACGGGAGTCCTCATGGATTTGGCGGCGGCCAATATATTTGGGTAGTGGACAAGAGGGAGGACGGGTCAGTCCACAAAGAAAAGGTGTTCCAGGTTAGCTACGTTCCGCTGACCGACCCGCCAAAGAAGTAAAGAAACGGTTGGACATGATGTCGTTTTCGCATTCTACACTAGCAATGAAAGTGATGTTGAGTTAACTATGTGGAGGACTGCCGGCATTGGAGTTAATATGGATAGTATCGCAAAAGTCTAGGTCATTTTCGTCCAGATTATAGCAATAGTCATGATTCGATTGTTTTGAAGTCTTGGGTTTAGTGGAATACAAGTGTACAGAATCTTTATCTTGATATACAGACTAGCTGTCAACATCAGCGAAAGGGGAACCCCCCTGGGAAGTTGAATCCTTGACCCGAGAATTTGAACTGAGGTCCGCCTTGCTGGAAGAAGAAGTGTTGACCGCCTCCTGGCCCAAATGGGTTTCCTTGAAACGGGTTGCCCCTGTGAGATTCCGGGTCATTGGGGTCATCACCACTGTCGTAACGCGCCTTGAGTTCGGGGTCAGAAAGGATTTCATAAGCTTCATTGATAGCAGCCATCTTCTTTTCAGCTTCCTCTTTCGTTACACCCTGGGACTTAGCTTTATCAGGGTGGTGTTGCTTAGTAAGCTGACGGTAGGCTCTTTTGATTGTCCGGTCATCAGCATCTCGGCTGACACCTAAAACTTTGTAGTAGTCCCTCTGCTTTGAGCGCTTCAATAAGACATGTGCCTTCTGTAAAAGTGATTGGACGTCCCTGGACCCGGGGTGATGCTCTTTGGCTGTATTCAGCGTGTTTATGGCGTCATTAAAACGCTCTTCATCAAGAGCCAATTGACTCTGAAAGAGCAGCGCTGGCAGGGAATAAGGGTTCATGTCAAGGGTTTCGGAGCAGTACGGAGAAGCTCGCTTGGGCATATGCGCCTGAGTAACCAATGCGTTAGCCAATTGGAACTATGTCAACTGGACGCCTTCCGAAGGGCACAAACCTCGCGGTAAGCTTCGCAGGTGCGCTCCACCAGTGAACTATAGAGATTGTTGGGGGCCGCCGGGTGAATATGGCCTGCTTCCTTCGCTTCCCTCACCTCACCTTTCAGATCGTCAAGAAGTCCGCTTTCGTCACCTACACCTACAAGCAAGTTGATGGCATTGCTAAATTTCCGCGAAGACATTGTATCCTGTAGTTTCCGCAGCTGTTTGAGGAATTTCTTCTCTTTCCGATATAGGGCGTTGCACGGTTTTGAATCGGGGTCAAAATGAAGACACCTCCGAATTTGTGAAATGCCACGTTCTTGATCTCCTAGAGAATAGAACAGCATGTAGGACATCTGTAAGTGCGGGCCCACCAGACTTGGGGAGATGTGTAGGACATGGGCAAGGTCATTTATTCCTTCTTCCACATCACCTCTCTCGAAGCGGCAGTGCGCACGAGTTTGTCGAAGGCTTAGGGAGGCGCTCGCCTTAAGTACAGCCACATTCGCTTGATTTACGCAGGCCTCCCAATCGCCATGTTTCTCAGCATTCTGCGCAAGAGCTGCAGCATCCCGTGCCTCTTGAATCTCATTGTATTCCAAGGATGACTTCTTGCCGGCCTTTTCCAGATCCTTCAATGCGCCTTCCCAGTCAGCAGTGTTAGCTCGAAGGCGAGCTCGTTGCAGGAGGGCACTCTCAAAATCTGGTTTTAACTGCAATACTCGGTCGAAATCATCTGATGCCTGCGAGTTTTTACCCAGTGACAAATAAGCCGCACCCCGCTGGAAGACAGTGATGTAGTTCGTAGGATCCCTTGACACAGCCGCGTCGAAATAGAGTAACGCATCGCGGGGAGAGCCACCAGCAAGATGTGTCTTCGCCGATGCGATCAACGACGAGAGAGGAGTGTCTGAAGATATTTGTGAAGGTTGAAGACCATAGCTGGCGGATGAAACGGCCAGGAAGACCGTAAGAGACTCCAGGGAAAGGAGGATCATGCTTACATCGACGCAAAGGGTAATCTGGTTCGGATGGGTTAGTTGATCTCACAGGCCTGGACAATTATCTGAAAATATGCAGGTATTCAAGAAAAGGATAAAAGATATCCAGGGATTGTGATTGCAGGAGCAGAATGAATGCCTTTTGAGAAGGCAGAAGATGTGTTTACATGATCAGGTTTATGGTGATAAGAGAGGTTAATAACAGCAACCTGAGAAATGTATGCCAAGACTCCAGTCTGGCCTTTACAACTCAATTACATACGGTAAATTACAAGTGTGAAATGCGAGTATTGTTGAGGCAGTTTCAGGTGTATCAAAATTAGTCAGCGTACGGAGTACCCGCACCTAAAAGGTGTTCTTCCCTGACCTACGGAGTTTAGAGTAGTTACTACACCTTTTGGCCACATAGATTGTTATTTGATAAATAAAATGCACTAGTGTAAGTTTGAAAATGCTATACCTGCTGTGGGGTTTAATAAATATAATTGGTTTGAAGCTGCTAGATGCTGCCCTAATAGCCAATGATGCTTAGCCTTGGCAACAACATGGAAATGATCTTTCAAACTTACATTAGCGTTTACGCAAAAATAACTATCATTCCACGTGGCCAGAAGTGGTAGTTCAATGCAGCATCCTACCTTGACCTCAGACCCATTCTTTCATCTATTTCATCGGTTTTTCATTACAGTATGTATGTATGTGTTAAAGTCATGTGACTTGATATCTGATTGAAGGGGAGTGCAACTAGTACAAGTAGATACTGAACCATCGTTTTTGGCTGAGTGAATGTGAAGCTCATGGACTATTTGTGAGACTTACATATTCTCCTATTTTGAGAAAAAAGCATGCTTAATGTCCCTTGGATATGCTCTCGATGCCTGACGCGGTTCGGGACTAGAGCTGCTATAAAAAGGCCGTGGCCAACTCTGCAATGGCGGGGACTGAATACAGGTATGGGTAGTTGAGAAACATTATCTCTCAATGCATGTTTCATACTCTGTGGGGGTACCGAGTGACTGACAAGTCAGTTAGGCCTTGACCTTTCTTCATCGCTGCTTTCCCGCGCTCGCTCTTTGGCAGCCGAACATTCTAAACTTTCTGCTCATTTAGCAAGTTCCTTTGATGGAAGAATAGCAAAGCGGGTCGGCGAGCTAGCACCGATTGCGAATGTCCTGGACGAATGGGACAGGGCCAATGAAGTATGTCCACAATGCTTAATCTTTTTCACTTTAAATGGGATATTTGCTAATGGGGTTGCTTTGATCTTCTTCCTAGTCTATATCAGAACTCAATGCCTTGCTTTTTGACCCGGACACAGATCTTGAGCTCAAATCCCTGGCCATAGAAGATTTGGAGACCGTCAAGGCTGCTTTGCCGACTATATCAGAGAACTTGAAAAAGGCCCTTGTCCCCCGTCACCCTTTTGCAGCGCTCCCTTGCCTTCTCGAGATACGGCCTGGCGCAGGTGGAGATGAGGCGGGACTTTTCGCCTTCGAACTCCTGAGGATGTATACTGCATTTTGCTCTCGCCGCGGTTTTCGGTCCAATGTTATTAAGCTAGAAGTGGGAGACGGCCCCGCGGAGGATCGGCTAAATGAAGCAGTAATGGAAGTTGAGGCAGATGGGGCTTATGAGATACTCAGAACCGAGTCGGGGGTACACCGGGTGCAGAGAGTTCCGGCAACGGAGACTAAGGGACGTACCCACACCAGTGCTGTGAGTGTGATGGTTCTTCCTAGCTTCCCCGAGACAGGAGGTGCCATGGATAACGCTCTCAATTTTGATGACCCAAACAGTGATTACTATGTTGATCCCCAGGAGGTTCGTAGCGAGAAGATGCGAGCTGGTGGTGCGGGGGGGCAGCACGTGAACAAGACAGAGTCAGCTATTCGCTTGACTCACATGCCCACAGGTATCGTTGTCTCCATGCAGGATTCCCGATCTCAACATGCAAACCGCAAAAAAGCCTGGCAGATATTACGCGCTAGATTAGCCGAGGCGAGGCAAGAAGCTCGCGAACAGAAATTCGTGGAACTCAGAAGAGGGGTGTTGGGGGGTGTTGCTCGTATGGGCCGTGGGGACAAAATTCGCACGTACAATTATGGCCAGAGTCGTTGCACAGACCACCGGAGTAGCATCACCATACATAATTTGAATGATGTTTTGGATGGTGGTGAAGGCCTCGAAACTGTCATGGAGAGTGTACGGTCCTGGCTAATTGACCAAGAAGTTGCAGCTCTGGTTGCTGACGAGCTAGCGAAAGACAAGGAAGCCTCACGCCCATAAAACCTGTCAAGGTATTAACAACGTGCTGGCTTTCCTTTTCTGTACTAGTACTATTCCTCAATCGAGTGCTGTTGATATATAAAATGCGGTTCTTCTTTGTCAGTGCTATGTATTAAGATACAACCAATGCATACTAGCTGTGATGCTGCGATATAGCGTTCAAGAGACCAACCAATTACTGCCCTGCGTTCGTTGCTTCCTCAGCATCAGATATATTGTCTCTTCGAATCTAGAGAATCGAGAGCGTCCATCGTCTTCTCGTACCTGTCAATTTGAAAGCAGTTAGTTATCAAGCCTATAAGCGACGGTTGAACTTGGGTAAACAAACATTGTGAACACTATGCCTCCGCTCAAGATTAACCTGGCAAGTCGCGGAACGGCCCCGGACCAGAATGTAAATAACCCCTCATCTTTGAATATCCTTGATGCACAGACAAAGCTGTTCTTATAGTTCTTAGAAGCTTCTAGCGATTGCATTCTGCTGTCGAATTAGTCCTGTAAAACGCAAATAACATACAAAGTGGCCAGTAGCAAACCTGGTTTTAACAGTATCAAGAGGTTGTGTGACATATCTGTACAGAATGGTGTATTAGTCGTCGTTATTTCTCACATCCGTTGAGGAGAAGCAGTAGCTTTTCAAGTGTTGTATGAACTCACACTGTTATAAAGCCTGCCATACCGCCGATGGCGAAGGTGCTCGCGGTTCCCAGTTTCTCTCCAGGTGCAACATAGCTTTCAGCTAGTTGCTTTAGCATAGTATAGCTTGAGAATCTGGTCGCGGAGTTGGCGGCTTGTCTTGCTGTTGTAGGAACGAAACCCTGGAAAAAACCTCGAATACCTCGCTCCTGGAATATCAGTTTACTACCGTGCAAGAATCCTCGCATACGAGGGTTAGCGGATTTGCGATCGTCAATCCTGCAGGTATTTTATACATCAGCTTCACCATGCGTCGTTGCATGAAGTAGTTAAAGGGTACGTAGCAAGGGAGGACTTTAAGGCAACGGACAATTGGGTTTTAATGCTTTCGAATGGTGTCACTGCTAAAAGAGATTCAGTGAAGCCAGCCCCAAAGCCAGCAATTACCGTTCTTGGACCCGAGATCTTGCCATTCTCATCCTGAAGAAGTGACTTGAACCTGTCGAAAGCGACGAACCCTGCAGACAGATCCTAGTGTAAGCACACCAAACGCTTGGGTGCCCGGGGTGGAACTCACGGATGCCTGCCTTGAGCGAATTTCCTATAATTAAAGTCGTGCAGCCGGCGTACCACTGCTTTCCAAACGGAGGCCATGGCAGCTTTTTCCCGTCCGGTAATTTGCGATTGAGTTGCGACCGAGTTTTTGCAACTGGACACGTTGAGTAAGCTGACTTGAAGCAGCCAAGGGCATAGACCATACATTCAGCCGGATAAGTGATTGCTAGTATAGTTAGTGAAATTCCTTGGATACAAGCGTATATGTGCCTCAATGTGGGCGAGTATTACCGATTTCAATGGCACCTGCAGTCGAGCCCGCGATGATAGACCGCAAACTGCTGGGCTGGTTACGCGTATTAGTATTCTATACTATAGACGGCGAAGGACAATGCACCTTTCGGTTGTGATCCTTTTCCATAGCACTCATTTCGTTTTCTCTTCTTTTTGTTTTAGAAAGAAGAATACCGAAAGCTCAACCACCACTGCAACAATGGATGTGAACCAACTTCGGCACTGTGATTTGGGACTAAAGTACAAACATGCCAATACGGGTGCCGGGAAGGGCAGGGCACGCAATATCAGATTAAATGCTCCAACAGAGCAAACCACCAAGTTTGCATCAAGGCCCAACTTGTATGTACTAGTATTACTACCACATGATGTGTGAATATCGAAGCTTCTACATCTCGGAGGGTATATTGCCATTTCGTAGATGCTACCTGAGTGAGCTTGACCGTTGGCTACAGGTGTAAAACAAACATCTGACTGTAACCCTCCTCTTTGCTGGCTTTAATATATTTTCAAGTTTTTTTTCTTCTTTTTCTATTTCTTTTTCTTCTTCTTTTTTTTTCGGGTCCCTCATTTCGTTGAAAGCTTTCATAGATATTCCCCCCATCGCATCTTCGTTGCTTTCCTGGTGTATCCTCACCCAATGTTTTCGAAATCTGCTACCGTAATCATCGGATTCCCCGTCACGCAGATCCAGACATTCGTTTCCTGGGCACAGTCACAGATTAGGACTGCACCGAATCAAAGTTGTCCCTATCTGACGGATAGCAAGATGCACTATCTCTTGTCAGAGTGAAAAGGGGCATAAGCCATAGGGCGGCTTTGAACACCAGCCGCAAATAAAGCCAATCTCTCAATGTGTTGACAAACAAGACTATAGAAGGCTTCATAGCCACAACGCCGGATAAAACACAGAACACCCAACGACCGTGCAGCAGCTCGTGAGATAAAGAGAGCGGAAAAAGAACCCAAACACCGATGTGGACTGCCCCAAGACACTGCGCCGGCCTATGATACTGACCAATAGCTTAGATCATCCAAAGCTGCATGGTAATGCGCCGATGAAAGTATAGAGAAAAAGGGAAAGGGGAGGCAGAAAGTAGGGGGAAAAGCCCAGTCAAAGAGACGAGGTACTTGGGGCTAAGGGTTATCGGAAAGCCACACCACCAACGCCGAAAACATGACAAACTGCTGGTGGAAACCTGTAAACGCCGCAACTTGTGCTCAAAAACCATAGATGCAGCATCAATATGTACATAAACCCAACCACCTTACTCACTCTTAAGGGGGGAAGACGACGGCGAAAGAGGTGAGGGTGGTAGAGAGGGCAAGGTAGATTCTCGAGGAGATTGGAACAAAAAGGAACAGAAAAATATGATACAGATGTGGTCACCGTTATCATATCATCATTGTCGAAAACAAACGAGGAAATTCATAACACACACCGTCAAGTTTGCATTGAAAATGAGCAGCAAAAAGTAAAGACTTTGATTGTGGTTTGTCAGGTAATATGGCCAAGGTCGTTCAATATTGAGAGCATTTATAGTAACAAGCAATACATAAAGGAGAGGAGAAGAAATAAATAATCAAAGAATGATAGAAAAAACAACAATGTTCTTACCAGACCGATGTCAATTTGGCGACACCTGCGCAGGCTGACTCTTGCCACTCTGCTGTTGGTTTTGGGAAGTACCGAATTTATTCATCTCATTCTGCATATTGCGGCGCTGACCTTGGCTTCGTCCTCCACGATATGAACCTCGACCTCGACCGAATTGATAATGTCCGCCATTCGAGTGGTTGTTGTGGCGGCGTTCTCCCATGTTCTGGGTTTGATTCCCACTCGTTGCAAGCTGTGCTTGTGATGCATTCGCGATTGGGCGTGGAATGGTTTCCGGCGATTCATATACGTATAACTTCTTGTCGATATTTTGAGGGATAGGTTGTATTTCGGTTCCCAACTCTTGCTCAATCTTATATAGATTGAAACGATCATCCCAGTTGATAAGATTGATTGCTAGACCCAGATGACCAAAACGACCAGATCGGCCTATTCGGTGGAGGTAGGTTTCAGCGTTCTTGGGAAAGTCAAAGTTGATCACGACATTCACCGCTTGAATATCGATACCTCGAGTTAGCAAATCAGAGCAAACAAGGTTGCGGCATACACCGTTCCGGAAATCATGGAAGACTCGATTCCGATGTTGTTGTAGCATCCTTGCATGTGAGTAAAAGCACGAATAGCCTAATTCTGTGATCTTCTTTGCGAGAAGCTCAACGCGATTTGTTGAATTGCAGAAGATGATTGATTGATTAATTTGAAGTTTGGAAAAAAGAGTGTTAAGGCAATGGACTTTTTGCTTTTCTTCCACAAAAGCATAATACTGAGTGATTCCTCGGAGGGTGAGTTCGTCCATAAGGTTGATCTCGTAAGGATTGCGCATGTGCTTATCCTAACAAGGGTGTCAGCCCAAGAGTAATGGAAAGGAATCAGATGAAACGTACCTTGAATGACTTCACTATCAATGGAAAAGTCGCACTGAAGAGCATGACCTGACGGTCTTTGGGATGAAATGACAATAGCTGCTCAATTACAGGAGTAAATTCAGGAGACAGTAATTTGTCGGCTTCATCCATGACGAATGTTGGACATTCAGAAAGGTCAGCAACGCCCTTACTAGCCAGATCTAGAACACGGCCTGGAGTTCCGACAAGGATATGGACGGCGTCGTTCAACCTGATAATGTCATCCATCAACCCAGTTCCTCCAGTGGTGACCATTACGTTGATCCCCAGATGTTTCCCGAGAGTTTTACAAACATGAGATGTTTGGAGCGCAAGCTCTCTGGTTGGAACAAGGATGAGTGCTTGCGTTTTGGTGCTTTTAGGATTTATGCGTTCTAATGTGGGGATGACGAAGGCCGCTGTCTTTCCGGTACCATTCTTTGCTCGGGCCAGAATATCCCTGCCAGTAAGAGCAACTGGTATTGTTTCTTCTTGGATAGGGGAGGGCTTCTCGAAACCAGCTTCGAAGATGCCCATCATAAGTTCGCGTTTAATATAGAAATCTTCAAACTCAAGGCCTTTAGTGGCTGTCACGTCCTAGATTGGGGTTAGACTTTGAAGACGTAAGCATAGACGTTGATGGTAGCAAACCTCGGTCTGTGGCCGTGCATCTTTTGCAGGGGCTTTTAGTTGGTCCTTCCACCTTGTGTCTGAGCTTGCTTCCCTATAACGACACTACTGAGCAACTTTATCTAAGCCTCACAAAATACGTATAAATTCACTTACCCTAGTGTTGTGTTGTTAAGTTGTGAGGCAAGAGCTTCGGCCATGGTGATAATCGCTTGCCCAGGTGGAGGATAATGGAGAAAGAGCCTTGGGTGTCGAAGGTGTTCGTGAAAATAGGCCTCGCGATATCGTAGAGAATCAAGTCAAGAGGGTCAGAGCTAAAACAAATGACGGCTTCTGCTGTCCTGAGCCTTGCGGCAGGTTCCAATAAATGTAAGAGGGGGCCGAGGATATAGAAGGTGGACTTGGTTGCAACTTGTTCTTTGGCAGACTCGGAAAATGGGTAATTCTCTCGGGAAGTCAGGTAGGGTATTCAGAAAAGAGCACAGTGGACAGACAATATCGGGTGTCTTTGCGTCTGGATTGTGTGGGATATTGCTTGTAAGTGCCAAGGTAAAGTTGGCTGTGAGTGGCCTAAGTTGAGCTGTAAAGGAGAGGCACTGGTTGGTGTAAATTAGAGGCACCAATCAAGACAGGTGAAATAGCACCGAGCTCCCCAAGACCTCAAGCAGAATATTGACTGTTGTGAGAGTCGTGTCTGTGGTATTTCACGGATAAGAAAGATGAGCAACCTGTAGTGCGAAGAACGTTGAAGGTAGAAGATTATGAGTGAAAACTTATGTGGTGAGTGGGCAGTACTGTGTAGCCTCGCCGCCTTTACTGACCTCTAGCCCTGGAGTAGTACGGCTAAGCAGGCCAAACTTCAATGAGCTCAGTAATTTTTTACCACTGTTACCAGTACCATAAAGTTACAACTCGAAATGACGCCGCTTTTAGGTAAATTACACCCCACGTGACAGGGTTAACCGGTAAAATGTGAATGTGACGGCCCTAGAGCTATTCTGCTATATCCTATTCAGCGGTTGACATGAGTACAGAAATATGGCTGAAGCTGAAGAATTGGGTGCGTGACTCATAGCACAAGGGCTATGCCTTTCATGCCATGTGACAGTATTCATATACAGTAGTCAGCTACTAAATCTATAACTCTTATATCCCGGCAACATGCTCCTGCCAGTCTATGCAGACCCATTATATCGCTTTAGTACGCTGTCGGCTGTGTTAGATGATAAAGCACTCTACCTAGCAGGATAGTTTGGCAACTGCTGCATCCTTCCACCATGGCGCAAGTGTTTCCAACCCTATGCGATAAAATGACCCCAACATCTAACGATGGAAATGCCACCAATATATCCTAAATCAGTTTCGGGGTTATTTAATTTCATGAACGAACAGGGAAGCGTGTGGGTTCAAGTGCTTTTCTTAATTACCGATTGACTGTGTTCCTCAGTGATGCTAGACTATCAGGAGAGCTATAGCTGCCCACTAAGCTCTCTTTTAGTTCCTTGCCCAGGTCCTGGCTGTTGGACGCACACCGCCCCGCTTTTGAGATGAAGGGTCATTCAGAACACCTCCAAAGCAAGGAGCTTGTTTTTAGTACTAGTCCTTCAGTTGATCCGCACCAATTGAATCAATCAAACGAAAGAGCCAGACTCTCACACATATAGTCTACGTTTTGCTAATCCATCTTTCTCAATAATCTAGCTGCATGCTTATTACCTTTGATACAGTCTCTTGTTCTTCTTCTTTCTCCTTTGCCCGCCGGAGGGTACGTAGGTTTAGGTAGGGGTGGGGGGAGGGTATAGTATATGGCGGAAAATATCGAGCTTTATGTGGAGTTGAGATCACCTTGAGGCATTTCTTGTCCAAATAATGAGACATTCTTCGTAGACACCAGCCCATGTGGAATGTTTTGTTAAGTGATTGAATGCTCTGTACAAAAAAAATTGTACCAATTTCTGTTTACTGGCGAAATACTAATCTCGTTTGTCCTCGTTCAGGTTCTGCCAATCTAGAGGGAAGGCACTTGTCAGTTGCAATGCTGATAACTATATCTTGTCTTGATCCTTATACTCACTCCTTCACACGAACATCAGGGGCTAAGCTAATCTCCGCCCTAGAGCCAGGTGTGATTAGTATAAATTGCACACCTACTGACCGCCGAGCGGCCAGCATCTGTTAATTATTCAGTTAGCAAACACAGTGCAACGGAACTTTGAAAAAAAGAGAGAAGGAAGAGACGTACAAGCATATCAATTGCCATCTTCCTGTTAATGTGGTCCATGTACACGTCACTATTGGGCGAATGTTAGGGACAGTTAATGCGCCTGATGATCACTAACTTACAATTCATCTAAGCAGCGGACAGGAGATCCCATAGCCTCCCAAAGTGCCAATAGAAGACAAACTTGAGAAAAAGACTTTTCACCACCAGAAAGTGTCTTTGCACCCCGTCCAGTGCTATCCTTTGTTATATCAGGTTCGACCTAGAAAGTTGTATCAGATTCTGTCAGAGGATAAGAACTGCATCATGTAACTTACTTGTAAATCCAGCAGCTTGCTCTCATGGTCAGTCAGAAGTCGACCACGGAAACTTCTCTCGCTTAGTAAGTACGTGAATTGTGCCTTGGCCCGAGATGAAATGTGAGACCTGAAAATTACCCAACGCTTCTTGCGATGTTTGAGTGTTTCAATGAGAATCTGCAGATACAGTCAACAGACTTGAGTCCCTTGTACAGGGCAAAAACATAAAAGAGAAGAGGGGAAAGGTGAAAACGTACACCCGCAAGTAACCTAAATTCCTCCACTTGCTTCAGGGCCCGGTCATAGGCTGCGGATGCTTTGGCGGCTTCAGCGGCGATTTCATCGCGAGATGCGCCCAATCTAGTAATTAGTTAGTTGAATGATCCATGGCACCGTGTTTGAAGTATCTGACTGTTGGTTATAGCGTTGTATATCCCTATTAAGCCTGTCCAGTTTTTTGTCCAAACTAGCAGCAGTCTCACCTTCCGGAATTGGAACCCGAGGTGAGACTAGACTGGCTTTCTCGCTGAAGTCGATAACACGTGCAGAAACCTCCTCTCTTTTTTCATTTATCCTTTCTTTTTCTCGTCTGATATCGTCTAGTCGTTCAACCGCAATATTTTTATCGTTAATGATCTTTCGGCGTTTGTCTTGCGCCCGGAGTACCTCACTCTGAGTTATATGGAGCTCTTCCGTCGACGCAGCTATATCGGCATCCTTAGAAGCGAGTTGCTGCTTAATGGCTTTAAGCCCCTTCATCATAGCTTCCATGGCCTCCATACTGTCTTTCAATGACCCTTCGTTGATGCGTTTTTCTTCCTCAGCCTCCTGGAGCGTGGCTCGCAGCACGTCAAGATGGTCATCTTCCACACGTTCTTTGTCGAGTACATCTGTGAGCTCTTCCACATGGTCTTCCTTCCTTTGCAGTATGACTCGTAACTCATTTGTACTCTTCCCATGCCTCACACGAGCCTGCTTGCAGCCCTCCAAGCGAGACCGAGCAGATCGGAATCGCTCTTCCTGATCGCTGAGCTTACGCCTGAGGTCCGCCACTACATCACGTTGGACCCTGCGGGAGTAAATGTCAGTGGATAAGCGAGGTATTGGACACATCTAGGAATCACCTTATTTGGGAAGCTAGGTCGGATTTCATTCGTGGGCTGCCACTGTATGCAGGAACCGGAGCCTGGCTTGGCTCTCCCGCACGGTTGTAAGATAGATGAATGCCCCGCCGCCTGTCCGTTTGGTCAATACAGTAACACCGCTTCACATTCCTAGGTTTCTGTCCATCAAAGAGTACTGAAGACGCTTCTTCTAGCTTCTCGATTAAAAGCATTTGCTCAATACCATGGTTAATGATCAATTGTCGACGGACGAGTTCGTTGTCAATCTGCAAATTCGAGTATATCAACCTAATGTAGCTGGCTCTGTGAATCAAAGGCACCTACCTGAAGCACCCGTAAAGCCGTATCAAACTTATGATCAGGCTCGTGTTCTGATGTATCAATATACCCATCATTTCCTATAAAGATTGGGCATATGCTTCCAGCATTGTTAAAGAGGCAGGGTCTGTAAAACTACGGGCAGTGGGAACATACCAGTTGACATTGCGCATAATACGGGAAAGAATCTCCATGTCTCTCTTAGATGTTACAACGAAGCTGTTCAATGTCGTGCCAAATGAGTTCTCTAGGATAGATGACCATTCTGGTTTCAGCAAGGTCACATGGCGACCAATGGGACCGACAGGCTTTTCGGTGAAGCCCTCTTCTTGTTGAATGGTCCTCAGGAGAGACGGCATTTTGTCGTGGAACCCCGTGTTTTTGGGTCCGCCTTCTTTGCTTAGGCTCCATAAAAGTTTCTCAGCTTGCTCAACGTCGGCCTTCGTTCTGTTAAGTGGCACCGCCAATGATTCAACTTCTTTTCCAGCCACTTCCAAGTCTCGGTATAGGCGATCCGCATTGCGTTGGTGTTCCACGTACTGTGTGCTGGCATGCGCAGCTTCTACCTTTGCTCGCTCGAGTTGTTCCTGTTTCCTAGTATAACTGCCGCCGCTTAGGTTAACCAGACGTTGATTTTCCTCTTCAATCTTTTGTTGCGTTTCGTTTATCCTAGCTTCTGCTGCTTTTAAATAATCTCGTATCTGACGTTGCTGTGCCTGCAATGACCATCAGTAAAAGGCCCGGATTTTCTATAGTGAAATATTACCTGCAAATCATGACGCTCAGTCATTTGTTCGTCCCACCTAGCTGTAATTTCCACCTTCTCACTTTGTGCTTGCTCGAGTTTAGTAGTACCTTGTCTAACGCATTCGGCAGCGGCTTCGGTTTCCTCCTCAGCTACTCGTATAGCAGCGTCAAAGCTGCCCAGCCCAGCTTCAGCTGTTGCAATCTTCTCATCGACCTTAGCTAGTTCAATCTCTAAGGAGCTTCTCATCTACGGTTCATCAGAAACGCCGGCTTGCAAACCCATAATGTCTGGGCTTCTTACTCTTTCCTGTTCTTCGACCTGAGCCCAAGCCATCTGGCTCCGGACATTTCTGACCCTGTTCCTCAGGGATTCGTGTTGATCAGACATGTCCAATTTCTGGTTTGCTGCAACTTTGCGGTGTTTTAATATCATAATATCCTGCTCTCGCCCCCTAAGCTTCTCCTCAATCTGATCAGCAGATTCTTCGATCAATCGGTAGTCCTGATCAAGCTGCTCCAATTGAACACCCTTCACAAAGAATTTGTATTTCTCAGCAGGACTTGAGCTGCTCAAAAATTGGCGGGCCATGTCTTGTGAGAGAACATTCATCGGGTTGTCAAATTGTAATGTGAAAAAGTCAATGATAGCATCCAATTCGGCTTTCTTGGTGGAAACTATACGCCCGTTCTCTGCCTTGATTTTGAAGCCACTTGTTCCAGCTTTCGTAAAATGGCGTTCAATTACAATGGACTTTCCATAATCATCCGGCATATAGGCACCGTCTCCTTGATTTTTGATGCGCACAACGATGGTTGCACTCCTACAAAACATCAATTAGTAAGTATGTGACCAGTATAGTGATAAACGCACGTACTCTTTGCCTTCTTTGATGAAACTCTTAAGACTCTGACCGCGATTTGTAGCTGATGCTTTGCCACCCAGACAAAGAGTTATAGCTGTTAGCACTGCGCTCTTGCCGCTGCCATTCTTCCCGACTATAAAGTTAATCAATGGTCCCAGTTCGACATAGAAGTGGTCATGACACATAAAGTTGTAGCATTCAACACGCTCAAGAATGCCATGTTCAGCAGGAACGTTGGGTTCGTCGCCAGCGAAAGAGTACTTCTCCTGGATTAATTGCGTTGCACGTAATTCCAGCTCGTCCTCATCATATTCTAAAGCCTGGGTGATAGAATGATGAATTCTTCCTTCACTCTCACTGTCGCTTACTCCAGTGCCTTCGTACGAAGCTGGTGATTTGGACGTGCGAATACGTTTGCGCTTCCGGTGTGTGTTAGTTTGTATAAGAGACGAGGCACGAAGAAAACACACCAAATGACAAGCGCTGGACGATGAGCTTAACCTGTTATCGTCTCCTTCATCCCATTCACCCTGCTCCAAGGGTCTCTGCGGGCGCTTTAACGATGACATCGGTGGAATGCGACCGGGTCATACAAATGAACAGTAATTATTCATACTAGAAGTAACAATAATGGCAACAAAAGTGAATCAAGAGCCACTACACAGGATCTAGCGGCCTTCCGATCAAGGTCAAATAAAAACCCATTGGATGCGAATGTAGGTTATACTTACCCTATACTCTGATAAGCTTGAAACGCGTATTGAGTCGCGTGAATGACCCGAATTGGGTTTTCGTGATAGCTTACTCTGCGTAATATGGATCGTGTACTCCGTACTCCGTACACTGTGTTGTATCCATTAAAGTGGGGGTCAGCAAGACCTCGATACGGAGCAATTACAGGAGACGGTAATTTGAGAGTCGGTAATTCCATCTGCCAATGCCGAGCTCTCACCGCCTTAAGGCCTGTAGGTACAGAAGTACTTACTCCGTACATCAAATGATCAATACACGATATTCTACAAGCATACTCCAAGTTCCATATCCCCTAGAACAACTTACTAAACACTAGTCAGTGAGTGGTCATCTTCCATAGATATACTGGGTACCTAGTAAGATGCTTTGGTGACGTCTCGGGTTGTTTAGGGAATGTCTTAGAGAAGATGCTTGACGAAGGTACTATATCTATACTCCGTAGCTCATCAGGGGCGGAGAGCGAGTAAAAAAAGTGGAAGAATCTTTGTACAGTACATCGAAATATTCATATCACTTTAAATTTTCCTCTTTTATGATTCGCTTCACGGGCTATTGACATAATGAACAGTGAAACAAAACCACATATTGAAGTATAGACGCTATGATCAATAATAGTTGACTGAGTCGTTTATAAGAAAGAGCTGCTGAATTACAACTATGCCGCCACCATGGGCTCTTCTGCAACATAGTGGAGATAAGCACCAAGCAATTTTACCCCCTCGATGTAGTTCCTCTTATCAAGCTTCTCGTTGATAGAATGGGCAGCATCAGTTGAGCTACCCATCGGCAAAAGCAAAACGTTCTTGCCTGTCGCTTGCTCGAAGCTCAGGGTGACAGGAATGCTGTTTGCGTTAGCTTTAGTCATGGTGTAGCCTCGAGAACTTGCTAGAAAACATACCTGCCACCTTCACGTGTCATATCTGGCTCAACACCAAATACCTGCTTCACCGCCTTGCCTGCGGCAGTGAAGTTCCAGTGTTTTGGACTAGCAACCCACCATTTTCCATCATGCTGCAGCCACACATCCAAAGTATTTTTGCTGTTCAGCTTCGCAAATTCTGCCTTTATGTAATCAAAGACGAGTTTATTCACATCTTCGCTTTCCATGTTGGGAACAGTCCGAATCGAGAATTTACCAATGACCTTCGCCGGTATAACTGTTTTGGCGCCAGGCGCCGAATATGCGCCTTCGATGCCATGAAGGGACAAAGATGGATACCTCCATCTAGCCATGAGCGTTCTTTCTTTCGTTGGGTGAATGCTGGTTTTGCTTCCCAGGGATTGATGGAGGTCGTCCATTGTGTAGCTGATATTGGGATAGAGGGCTTTTTCTTCCTCTGTCAATGGCTCAACAAGGTCCATGATGCCGGGTATCAAGATGTTGCCATGAGTATCGACAAGTTTAGACATCACATGGACCAAATCTGTCATAGGCTCATGGGCAGACCCACCGAAAACTCCGCTATGAAGATCCTGAGCGGGCCCTGTGACACCGACAGAGTAATAGTTGCAGCCTCGCAGGCCATAGGTAAGGCAGGGTTTCTCTGTTCCAAGCCAATAATTATCTGATATGCAGACGGCATCCGCATCCTTGAAAAAGCCTTTGCTCTCAGCTTGAATAAATTCCTCCAACCCTTCCGAGCCATACTCCTCCATGCCCTCAAAGCAGCAAAGAAGGTTGACTGGCAGCTCAACACCAGCTTTCCTGTGGGCTTCGATCACGTTCAACCATCCCAAGACGGGACCTTTGTCGTCTGTACTTCCACGGCCGTACATCCTTCCTTGGTTGTCAACCGTCAATTGAAAAGGCTCGGTGGCCCATCCGTCTTCCTTCAATGCTGGCTGGACATCATAATGGCCGTAAACCAGTATGGTTCGCTTGTTTTTATCATTGCCATACCGAGCGATGACAACTGGGGGTAGGTCAAGGTGTTCCTTCCCAGGTTGTTTTCCCAGCGGCCTTTGATGCACCTCAGCGCCAAGAGCCTCCAACTCCGAGGCCAGAAACTGAGCCATCTTTATAAGGAAAGGTTATGGGTCAATTCCATTCATAAGGGGTAATAGAGCCTCACGTACTCTGAAAACGTCTTTTCTGTTCTCATCCTGTGCAGAAACAGAAGGGATCGCAACAGCCTTTCGCAGACCTTGAGTTCTGTCAGCGTGCTGTATGTGTAGATAGAAAAAGGTAGCACTCGACTTACGCTCGATGAAAGATTCGGCAAGGCCGTCAACCCTAGACAGATGAGGCACCAGGCCTTTAACTTATGTCCATTCTTTGGGGACTGAAGAAGGATGATAATGGAGAAAGAGAGAGAGACAACAAAACAATAGAGAATCAACGAAGGAAACTTACTGTTTGAAAAATGGTTCCAGCTGTGGTGCCATTTTTTTATCACTGATATGTCCGTAAAAAGAGCGGCGACAGGATAAGTAAGGCGTCCCTAAGAATGGGAGATATGGTGTCCAATATTTTTTAGTGGAAACCGAGGAAGATAAACTAGGCTTATATTCCCTCAGTGACGTTGCGACGCGACGGAGGAGGGGCATTTGGGTGCGTGCGGAAGAAAATCGAAGTGACACGATTTGCTGGTTGGGAGGGGACGTTTACCTAACAATTTAATAATTGAAGCGCTAAAAGGCACCACGCGACCTCTATGCCGCAGATAAGCGACGCTGTACTATCTCGTATCACTAGTAGATACGGAGTACTCCGTACCTAAGGAAGAATTATTGGAACCCGATGAGGTTGTAACATAGTGGATACAATATGGAATCCAATACAGTAACGCTAGAGCTAGAATACAAGTTTTGATACAGCATATGTGAGCTTCCCATAGGCCATGGACAAGAGATACAGCAAGCGTCGAATCAATTTGACTCTCCGAGCAACCAAAGCAAGATCAACTGGCTAGAGCTAGATCAAGATGGAACGCTCCTCCCTCATTCATCTCTTCCCCAGGATTCTTTTCGCAATTGTCGGTCTTCTCTGGCCATCCGACGTTTTGTACCCCATCTTGATTGTACCGCTTCCAAGACTTGTTTCTGTATTTCTTTCTTTTGTGGGCCAGCTTCACATACCATAGCAATGAACATTGGAGAGCAGTCAAAGCGCTTAGCCAGTTTCCAACGGCTCCAAGTCATCGGGTCGCTTAATCGCAGTCTGCGGATCTCCTCTATGTCTGAAGGATTCAAATGATATCTCTTCTCCACGGATGTTTTGAAAACAGAGGGTAGTTGAGCAGAATTTCCATTGTTCATGGAAGCGCCACGAAGGGTTCTCCGAACATCATCGAGAGGGAGGAATTTCGTGGGTGTATGGTATACCGAGGGGGCGCTCGAAGGCGGGTTGTGAATGATTTGATCATGAAATTGGGTGGACGAAACACCAAACGACGCATCTGGTTTGACACGTAGGCGTTGTTTCGTCCGCCTATACGAGGATTGATGCCGGCGTGTTTGCAAAGTGATCGACGGACACGAAGACGGAACAAATGACGGCAGGGCTAGAAACGGCCGTTTGGGGGCAGTAAGACAAGTTGCCATTTTCTTTTCACTTCCTATCTAGGACTTCGGATTTGTTGAAGTTATGCTAAAAGAGCCCTAGATCACCGGTGTCGGTTGATTTCAATCCAGGATAAACTGGAACCACGGAGAACGAGTGTTAGCAACTAAGTTTTAGATGAAGAACGTCATGGGTGAGCATAATAGGTGGAATTGCCTGAGAACATACTGTCGCTAGTTAAATCTATAGCATTAGTTTCTAGTCGCGTTGAAGCCAGGTTCGGACGGCCTTCCCAAGGGATAAACACTTTTGGAGATTCGAACATTAACTTTTTCCTCTAAGCAGTAAGTCCCGTGACGAGGGTTGATCTGGATTAGTATAGCCTAGCCTAATTGAGTAGTAACTTACGAGATGGATATTCATGTAGCGTAATTACGAGACGTTTCAGTCAGGTACTCTACCACTGCTAAAGCCAATAACACAAGGCAATGAAGTATGTCTGGAGTACATCAACATAGTTGTTTGTATTATACTGTACTCCGTACGTCCCATGAAAATATTACCGGGGAGTATGTACTGTATGTACTGGCAGCAAGGAGTACATATGCATAAAGTCCGACCTAGGTATCAATATACCGTGTATATATAGAGTATATAAGTTGTACTCCATATATGACCAGAAATAAAGTTCATTCTCAAGGTGGTGTCATTAGAAAGCCTTTGACTTGACATAAGGCGACGAACCCAATGTACGCAGGGGCGTCTGTTGGCGTCTTGATTGGAATTCAAGTAACTTTGATTCTAGGCCAGTTCATTGAGGCTATCTTTTGGGTCATCATTGAATTAAACCCCAACGTGAACATCAGGTGAATAATTATTAGGTATCTAGTCGAATCATCTTCTTTCTTGTAATAGGCTCTACATGGCTCAGCTATTGTTATAGACTATTAGTAAACGATAACTTCAGATATACCTTTACTACTCACACCAATTATCTTTTTTACTCCTTCCCTAAAACATATATATATATATTGGAATGGCTCCCCTCGGTTGCTTAATTCTCAGAGCATACCCCAGTAACTCCACAACCTGCTTTTCTAACAGGTAGCCAGGATGTGTCGTTGTGCGTGTGCGTGGAGCCGTATAGACAGATCATGGGAGTCCATTCTAACAATTAATGCAATGCAAAGAGGACTTGCAGAATCCTCTCAATCAGCTACTAAGGTATTCACGCTGTTCGGATGTCTTAATGCTTACTTCGGCAAATCCGTGAGTGAACTTTATGGCTTCGGACCATGGATGTTTCGCGTACGAGATCCGAAAAACTAACAAGCCAGTTTGATAGCCATATCATCGACCGTGAGCTAATCTAGGATGAGTTACTCTGAATTTCAAACGAGGAAAGAAGTACAAACCGACATAGGCTCTATGCAGCTGTGTTGGAACCGCAGGCGTATAATAACGGATGATGCAGGTCAAGTACTGGTAGTCGCCTTTGACTCTCCAGTGACTCCCGCTGTTGCTTTTGTCGACGGGAAACTTTGAATTATGTAGGCTGCAATGTGAACAAGCAGCTTTTAGAAAAATCGAAGCTACCAAATATCAATCTCGGCGGTGGGTTCAACTTAGAAACATTGTGATAGCTGCCCGCGGAAACTGGTAATAAGAAATCGGTTGCGTAAGATAGTCCAGGTATCAATCAAGTGTGGTCGATGACATTGGTTGTAAAGATAGGATCTTTACGTAGTGTCATTATACTGGGCTTTACGGTCCTAAATACTCTCTCTATGTATATTATACATATATAACGAAGGGGGTTAGCTATCTATCTATTTAACTACCTATACGCAGAACGATCTCCTCGCGTAGCGTTCAGGGATCAAGACCTAACGTCAACCTACTTAATATATCGATTTCTCGCAGATAGCTTCATTATCACTAGATCAGGTCCATTGTCCTTCTCACGCTAGTTGCCCAATCAACCCAAGATAGTTTTATGTACATTGACCTCGTGGGGACTATGTGAAGTGTAGGTGTTCCTCCTTAAACCAGGCAAAATGAAACATGGATAAACGTACGCAAAGAGGGTTTAAGATGCAGTCCCAGTGGATTGACTATTATCTACTAGCATGCTAGGAATGATGCTAGTAAACGTCTTTCAAACATGACGTCCTTGTCCTGGCTGCGAACTCAGTGCCTTAGGCATTGCATGTTTCCATTTCGGTCGAAAGTGACAGGACCACTGACCCCCTTTCTCATTGGATTTACCTGAAGCATTATTCATGCCTTACCGAGAGCTTAGTAATTGCAGCTTGGAAGGATACTGGTAGTGAGTTATTGCCCCCTCTCTACGTCTTGACCTTTGCCACGGCCTCCAATGCCCGCTGAAACCGATAGCGGAGATCAGACACATCCTCCAAGCCAACGCTTATCCTTACTAGGTCAAATTCTACACCAAAAGAGCTTGCCTAGGTAGGAGTATTAGAGATGGACGGGGAGACAATAGGGAGGAGAACTGAAAGAATGACATCGACATACCCAACCTAACTCACCGTAGTGGGCTAATAAAGTGTAGGGAGAACTGAGTTTTCAGGTTAACACAATTTCCTCCAGGCTGAAGAATTCGTGCGCTACTACTAACCTCAAAGTAAAATTGGTACCGAGACTGGGGCCCTTGAGGACTTCCAGGTGATCAAAGAAAGCAACAGCTTGGGCGGTTGAGTAGAAAGTAACTGAGAAAAGACCCCCATAGCCACCGTTGGAGTGGCGAAAGGCTTCGTATAAGGGTCTTGAAGGGTTGCATTTGGGGTAGAAGACGTTTTTCACTATATCCCAAGTCAGACGCATGCTATTAAAACTGGAAAGATGGAAGAACACATACCAAGTGATGAGCCCTTCAACATTTCTGTAATCTCTTCGGTGGTGCTATTGATCTTCTCGATCCTTGACACAAAATCACGGCTATTCCTCTCCAAGAAAATTGCGTCTTCAGCCCAAAGATTATCCTCATAGTCGCGGGCAAAAGTGTCTTTGAGAGATGAATAGTAGCGTCCATGTGGATTGAGCACAGCACTACCCCCCATGACATTACTGTCTCCGCTGAAGATCTTTGTTAGACTGCTGACCACAATATCGGCATATGGCAGCACATTGATGTTGAGGAAATTCCCCACGGTCTCGTCCACAACCACTGCAAAATCGTATTTATCTGAGAGAGAACGGATGCGTTTGAGATCTGGGGACTTCAGCAATGGATTGCCAGGGAACTCGGTGAAGACTGCGAGGAATTTTTCCCCAGAGTCTAACCGCGCCTCTAAGTCGTCTATGTCCTCGGACGAGCCATTTCCATAGAATAAACAACCGGGCCCCCATTTCTCAAGAGTTTTCAGCGTGTCAATGTAAGGAAAACCAAAACATATGCTTTTCATGGCTCCCCTAGCGGCTAACAACATCTGATGGGAGTTGAAAATCGAGCTCATACCAGTGGGGAAAAGGAACACATCAGATTCTGTTAACCCTGCTACTCTTCCCTCCCCAGACGTCTTTTTGAGGGCCTCAATCAATTCCACATCCGCTTTTAGGACACCTGCTATACGTCTGCGCACAGCTCTTTTTGCTTGGTCTGCTAGGGAGGTGTTCAAATTCCGGCCAAAACGCTCCTCGATAAATTGGATATGTTCTCGCCCATCCCGTACACCGTCCGTGACCATCGGCGAGTCTGTCGGTGAGGGATGTATCCCACCTGCCCGAAAAGAACCATTTACCGTGTCTTTTCCCTGGTATCTTCGCGGACCTTTACATATCCGCTGGGCTACAGTTTCTGTCATAGTGGATTGCTTTTCCACAAGGAACCCGTCCCTCAATGCACTGTGACAAAATTCACCTCGACGGCTTGATACACCGTTGCCCGTATGCTGCCATACTTGCTTCGCGATTGATCCAAGTTCTTTTGGATATATCACACTTGACAAAAACGAAGTGATGTTTGCTGACTCGGCTTTTGTACGTGGAGAAGGGACAAAATCTACAACCCGCACGCTATGCGAGTCGTCTGCAGATGATTTTGACAAGATAAATGAACGACAAATATGCGCAGTTTTGGCGGAAGGAAACAACATGGCAGACTCTGTGTTGGGATTTCCGTAGCATTGCACGATCTCTTTCGCAAGTTCTTGAATCGTCGGGTGCACGAAGAATCGAGGATAACCGCATTGCATCTTACTCATAACCCACGGCTCTCCTTCTTCATAACCGACATTTGCTTTCCATGTTGGAAGCGATACACTGACTGCCTTTGCTTCTATCAGTCATATGAGACATTTTGTGCGTAGGTCTAGGCATCGTGGAAGGGTTATTTCATTCATGAATACTCATGATGGAGTACTTGACTTTTAAGAACGGCAGAGGCTAGCCGGGGTAGGGGAAAGGCCGCGGGGTCAAACATACATGGTCAGTATTAGGAGGTACAGGGCCCCCGATGTCCTGAAGCATTATGAGCGCGGAGATTGATCGAAGATTTAAGGGGTAAAAAGTCTTTCTCAGACGATTAAGGCCACTGTGACGAGAAGGAAACAACGGGACGATATGAGAAACAGATGTCAAGAATGTTTCATGGCCACGGAAGCCTTCTGGTATGAATCACTACTACTAGTAGGTACCCACCCCACGAGCGACTTCGGCGATGTCTAAAAGAAGCTGGCCAATGATATCCCTTTCTGATGGACCATCTCTTGTCCTCTAGAGAACTGGTTGATTTCTCGTAGGAGAAGCTCACCGCCTGAATAGTACAATTTTACAAATATAGATAGTTACATATAAGAGATACCAACCTAAGTACCTGGTTATACTTTTTATTCAAGCTTTCAATTTTTAGTATTAGTATATACTAGTAATAAGGATTTAACACAAACATTCAGGGATGTCTATAGTAACCTAAGGCATACAAGTTGATATACCGAAAATAGGATAGAAATACCTGTACTCCGTACTGGAGAGCGGTACATCCTCATATGTTCACTGGTATCTCTGTATTAGTACACCTACCTTGATATTTGATAAATAAAATGCACTAGTGTAAGTTTGAAAATGCCATACCTGCTGCAGAGTTAGTAATAAATATGATTAGTTTAAAGCTGTAAGATGCTGACCTAAAGCAAATGTTGTTTAGCCTTAAGCATCAAAATTATCTTTCAAATTTACATTAGCGTACATACGCAAAAATAGAGGGGTGTGTTCCGTAACACCCGCCTACCGCCCGCCTATATAGGTTTTTTTACCAGTAGAATGGAATCTCTCTATATCCTATTATCTGTTCAAATGCCTACTTTTTATACAATATTTTTTACTATAGAAAATATATTTTAGGTGGTAACATTGATACATGAGCCACTATTGCGAGATGTTCCAAATTTCAATTACCCCAACTGTATGGTGATTAAGTTTCATATCACATGATCATGTATCGGAGCTCGATGCGTATTGTACCTTGCCGTTATCATTCCAGGGAAAAAAAAAGGAAAAGAAAAAGAGAAAAAAAAAAAGAACTAAAACTTACACACTATATCACAGACACTCAGTTAGTTTCGCTTTCTTTATCCGCAAACACTGGAAGCATATCCTCTTCCTTCTTCTTTTCCTCCCCCTCTCTAGATAGTCCGCTTTATATCGTTCACACATTCCCATTTTGTATCTTTCAGCATGTCGGCTCATACAGCGAAGAGGAGAAAGCTCAGCCCATCTCCGCAAATAACACAGAGAGCCGGGCAATCAAATGCTTCAAACTTGAATGGTCTCTTAAAGATGGCTAGGAATGAGTCTTCAAGTATGGACGGTTTGATAAGACGCAAAAAGAGTGATCGCTCTGCGGAGCTTGCGTTGGCTAGCGGTGTCTACAAGTCTAATCTCTTCAAGTTGCAGTTAGACGAACTTCTCACTGAATCAAGACCAAACTACGACAAGCATGTGTCAAAGCTTCAGGATACTCTTCATAGGCTGAAGGAAGTCATCGATAACATTCCCGAAAGACCCCCGAAACCAGCTGTTGAAGCCGAGAAGGAATTCCGCAGCACACATGGCATTCTCGTTCCATACCCCGAGCCACGTCCAGGGAAAGATACAAAGTACACTGTGTCATATAGCAAGCCAACGAATGTTAATGTGGTAGGGAGTTTTGTTCTTAGGACAGGGGTCAGAGCTTCTGAGCCTTACACAGTCGATTTGGCAGTGACGATGCCGAGCAGCGTTTTCCAGGAGAAGGATTATGTCAATTATCGGTTCTTCCACAAGAGGGCATACTATATCGCATGCCTTGCTGCTGGAATTAAAGATGTTGAAAATCTGGACTTTGATATCAAGTTTGCACAGCAGGATGGAGATAGTCTTCGCCCGCTTATTCTTCTAGAACCTACTGACTCGGCTAAGAATGGATCTCAATCCATGAGATCGCAGATCCGCATTTTCACCGCGATTGAAGACACTTTGTTTCCCATTGTTCGTACTCTTCCTATGAAGAATAACGTGCGTCAAGGTTCACCCGACCAGCCCGAACCTCGTGCGCCGACTCCTTTTTACAATGCAGCTCTTCGTTCCGAAGCTACAGTGGCACCCTTTCACAAACTCCTGCACTCGACAGCCCAAATATGTGATTCTTTTAGGGATGCTTGTATTCTTGGACGGATATGGCTCCGTCAGCGCGGATTCGGATCTTCTTTCCAACAAGGCGGGTTTGGAGGATTCGAGTGGACCGTTTTGATGTCTCTTTTATTTGAAGGAGGTGGCTTCAACGGCAAGCCAATACTTCTAAAATCGTACAGTAGCTACCAGCTATTCAAAGGGACCATTCAGTTTCTTGCAGGAAGGAATTTGCTAACTCCGCTCCTACTTTTCGCCTCTGATATTTCTTCCCCTACCGGCACGCCTATGGTGTACGATGGGAAAAGAGGGTTGAACATACTTTACAAAATGTCGCCGTGGTCCTATTCACTCCTTCGTCATGAAGCAAATATTACTCTCAGGATATTGAACGAGTCTCGTGATGATAACTTCGACAAAGTCTTCATTTATAAAGTGAACGAACCTATGCTTAGGTTTGATCGACTCATCACACTGCCAATTTCTGAGTCAGGCACTGTTCTTCGAACCATTCATAATCACAATGCCATTTATGAGGTTCTCAAGAAAGCATTGGGCGACAGAGTGAATCTTATTTACCTGTTCAGCCATGGCGCCGAACCTTGGTCTGTGGAAAGAAAATTCTCGCGCAAAGCAGCGAGTGCAGCCATTCATGTTGGGCTCAACTTGAATCCTGAAAATGCTATGCGAGTCGTTGATCATGGCCCATTCGCCGAACAGAAAGAAGAAGCTGAAACTTTTCGGTCTTTCTGGGGGGAAAAGGCCGAGTTAAGACGTTTCAGAGACGGTACTATTCGAGAGAGCTTAGTCTGGTCTGACCAGCCGCCCTCTCCCTCTATAGTATATCAACTTTTGGTGTACATCCTCCGTCGTCATTTCAATTATGAAGAAGATGAGATCGGTTATATCGGCGACGAATTCGATGAAAAACTGCGCAATAGCGGGAATGGAATATTCTTGTATTCCAACCCTGCATTCCAGTTGGTCACTGATGCTTTTAACTCTTTGGAGAGGTCTTTTCAAAGAATGGATGAAGTGCCGTTGACTGTTAGGCAGCTGGCTTTGGCTAGCCCCCTTAGTCGATACTCCGCTCTTCGTGTCCAGAGTGCTTCTGGCCTCATTCGCGATCCGGTGGATATTGTTCTCCAGTTCGAAAGTTCCTCGAGGTGGCCGGATGATTTAGTGGCTATCCAGATGACAAAAGTGGCATTCTTAATTAAGATAGGTGACTCCTTGGTGTCATCTGCAGCCGCTTCGTCATGTAAAGTTGGCCTAGAGAACGAATCAAACCGGACGCTAAACAACGCTTTTTTGGACATATCCCACACGTCAGGAGTGATCTTCCGGCTAAGGATTCATCATGATCGGGAGCAGTTATTGCTGGAACGCCAGCTGAAGGAGAAAGGGGCGAGCCTGCAAGTAAAGCAAGAAGCTGCATACACCCTATCGGCGTATAAGCGACTTTTCATCCAATCTCCTCGTCTGACCCAAGCAATTCGTACCCTATGCACCAGGTTTCCCTTATTGTCACCTACAATCCGACTCGTCAAACATTGGTTTAACTGTCATCTGTTTACTGGCCATGTCAATGAAGAAGTAATCGAGTTGGTGGTGGCTCGGGTTTTCACTCAACCATACCCCTGGGATACTCCTTCAAGTGTTATGGTCGGCTTTCTAAGGACTCTCCATTTCCTTTCGCGCTGGGACTGGCAGCAAGATCCATTAATTGTCGATTTGTGCGGAGAGCTTGATCAGGATACTATCAAAGCAGTACGTACTCGCTTTTCGGGATGGCGAAGCATCGACCCTGCAATGAATACTGTTGCTTTGTTTGTGGCTTCCGACATAGATCCCGACGGAGTAACCTGGACACATTACGAAATGCCTCCGAAGGTAGTCGCAGCTCGGATGTCTATGTTGGCGAAGGGGGCTGTAAAGTTGGTACGGGAAAATGGGCCTACCCTTGATGTTTCCGACTTATTCCATACATCGTTGGCACCTTATGATTTCATTATCAATTTGCGCTTGAAAAGCTTGCATGATCGACCAACGTCATTATTAAAGTACAAGAACTTGAATGAGCTCGATAATAAAGCCCAAACAGCTCAACTCAAAGTTGTGAAGTCCTTTGTCCGCGATTTGCAGGCTTGTTTCAGCCCAAATATCCTCTTCTTCCATGGTGATGAACATTGTGATGTGCTTGCAGGGCTCTGGAACCCACAGACAACCAAACCGAAGAACTGGAGCCTGAAATTGACATACTCGTCATCCCCATCGATATTGGATGGTACTAAAAAAGAAGATGGCGAAGTTATGATCAATCGGGATGCTATCCTCAACGAAATATCGAGGTTAGGACATGGTCTAGTCGATAGCATCGAAGTTTTTGGCACGGAGTAGAGCTCTTATAAATTGTCGGTATATTCTCATGTGTACAATATTAAGAGCGTCTTTGCAATGCAAGCATTTGAGATCTAAACAAGCAGGGGCGAGGTGAACAACACGCGTGAACGTACAAAAGGGTGAAACAAGCGTAAAACATGGAAAGGAGACGAACGCCAGTAGCATATAATTTTACACCACGTATCATTCTTTGTTTTTAACCTATGGCACAGTTGGTTTTTCGGACTTCTCTAGATGTGTCTGAGATGAAACCGAGCAAAACTTGTCCTTAATCGCCACAACCTCGTAAGTTCCTTCGTCCGAGGTTTTAATGGTCTTGAAATGTTCGTAAGAAATGTCATGCTTAATGTCAAGTATTTCCGCCCTCTTCCCCCTTCGGGCGATTGAGCTACGGATATATCTAAAAGACAATTAGTACTCAAATGTTTAGTGGTGGGTAAGAAAGGGAAGAGAGAAAACGCACGTGAACTCAAATGGAGGCGTCCCCCAGAATTCAAAGTGAAGCTCGGCTTCTCCACCTTCGTGTATATCAACAACAGAGGTCTGGCCTCTGCTGATTCTAACACTTGGCATCTCGTGGATGGTTTTGGTTACGTTTTTGTGCGCTTTGCATTTGCCACTGGCACCATCGCTTACGGCGGTGATGGTGAATACACCAGGTCTCTCTGCGATGCGACGGAAATTCGTCGTCCGGGAAGTAGCTTTTCTAGCAACCCCATCAAATGTATAGAATACCTCAAATGGTGCATGCCCTGAAAGTGAGAAAGAAAGCCGCTCACCAACGCAATAGTCGGCCTTGGATTCGAGAGGGATTACGGTAGGCACGTCGGAGACTGCAACCCTCACGGATGAGGCATCATTTTCGGTGGCCCGCTGGCATCCACGTGCGTCTCTGACCTTGTGAATGCTGACAACATGCTGGCCTAGGTCTAGATGACGCCGTGGTATGGGAAGCATGTGTCTATTTGAAACGATATTTGAGATTGACACAAGTTCCGGCTTTGCTTTCGAATGATGTTTTATGGATATTTCAAGGGAGAAAGGCGGG
Source organism: Aspergillus oryzae RIB40 (assembly GCF_000184455.2). Classification (NCBI taxonomy): domain Eukaryota; kingdom Fungi; phylum Ascomycota; class Eurotiomycetes; order Eurotiales; family Aspergillaceae; genus Aspergillus; species Aspergillus oryzae. Next base: position 1,774,715 of record NC_036440.1, on the reverse strand, counting down.
ACGCCATCCAAAGTGATGGGAATCAATTCTTCGCCGCTGACATCCTCCTTGCAGAAACCGTAGATTCGGCCAGGAGCATCAAATCGCGCCGATGGTAAAGGGTTCACCTTCTGTGTCACAACCACCGGGTTGCTTCTGGGGTCATGGTCGTAGAGATTGTCACCGATTTCCGTAAACGTGTACGTGTACAGTCCAGCCTCCGAGGTATCCATTTCCATGGAAGCCGCATGAAGAACTGTCCTCAGATTCTGCAGTCGAACAGATGGCGAACCACGAGTAGTCTTGCGTTGTTGTTCGTATTTAATACTGTATGGCGGACTACCTGACAATCGAAGCTCGAGATTGTCATTTTCTCCTTGGCAAACATCGCGCTTCTCTTTGTGCCCGCCTGCTCTTACAGGAGAACCGTCCACAGCAGTAATACGCGGGCGAGGTATCCAGGAAACCTCGAATATCTTAGCGGCTTGGTCAACAGATCCAGGACAGGAAGCATCAGTCACTTCGAGGAGTTCATAACGCCCCTCGTGTCCCACAGTCAAAGCGCTATTCTCCTGCCATAACGTCTTCTCAACGACTAGAGAATCGTGGCTTGTTTTGTACTTCAAAGTCCATGGTCGCTCACCACTCAATCTGAGGGGAATATCGACTTTAGAGCCCTGTAAGGCCGAATATTTCCTACTTTTCTCGATCTCCCCAAAAGATACATGTGGCGGTTTTGGTCGAGCGTCGATCTGGATACTATCCTTCAGAATTCGTTTGCAGTTTGACCGGTCTTTGACACTCGTTAAAACAAGGTTGTATTCACCGCCACTGACGAGCTTTTCGGTCACGATGCTTGACACCTCATTCTCTGTTTCCAAAACGTACTTGGTTTTCTTGCCATTATGAACAAGTTCGTACTGCAAAGTCCATGGCGCTTCACCAAGCAAGGCTACATCAACAGACACAGGCTCACCGAAGCAAGCCTTCCGCACCTCTCTAGGCCCAAGGAAATGAGCAGAAGCAGGAGGTTTAACGTGTTGCTCTAGAACGGGGGCCTTGTCTTTGAGAGGTCGTGGAGCGTACACTGTGTCTGCAATATCTAGGAAACGATAGCGGTACAAGCCCGCTTCAGAAGGAGTGAGGTCCAGCTGAGTCCGCAACCCCTCAATCAACTGGGTCTTGGTCTCAATGCCTTTGGAATGTTCAACGACGTACCGAAGCCGGAACGGTGGGGATCCAGTGAAGTCTAAATCGACCAACAAGCCGACCGGGTTGTTTGCGCATTTGTCAAAAATCTTTTCATATCTGACTGCCAGCTCAGGTTCGGGAGGGTTATGCAGATAACAGGACGATGGTTCCAGAATCTCGCCTGAGCAAAATTGACTAGAAATAGCATCCAAAACGTACCATCCTGGATCTTTTATCTGAGGTTTTTGGCCCAGATTCTTCAAAGACAGTTCTCGGACTCTACCAGGCATATTGCCAGCAGTCTCTTGATTGTTGTTGAAAGAATATACGATAGAAAAAGGCCCATCTTTGTCATACCCTTGACCCGACTGGTGAAACTTGACGGGCAGATCCACACTGTCCCCTCGTGCAACTTCTATGAAATGCTGATCATTGCATCCAGACAAAGATAAACGGGGCCTTTCATGGACAGAGAATTGATGCCACTGGGACAAGAATTTTGTAGGCAGTCGATCGACCTCATTAAAAAATGCTGTATAATTGGCAACGTTGCCACAGCCGTCATGTACTTCTTCAATAGCATAAAGCCACTCCCCACCGATGTTCAGTGACTCATTCAACGGTACTTCAATATTTTGGCTCTGGGCCCAAGCAACGTCCGGCTCTTGCGAATTGAAAAGGGTACCAATATTCCTCTGGCCTAGTAACGGTGACCGTAAGTAATCTGGTTGGATGTTTTGAAAAGAGAAGCCCCGGTCACGACGATTCACTTGTCTGCTGTATTTGATCTTCAGCGGCGGTGTGCCCTCGACCGTCAGGACCAAATTAGACAACTCGCCTCTACACTTATGGGTGTGGGAGCTTTTAATCGATGCCCGAGGACATGATACAACAAGTGCATCAGACCTTCGCATACGAACGTCAAGATTGGACTCATCTACTACCCTTTGGAGACGGTATATACCCGGCCGCCGAATAGGAAGTAGAAGGTCAAGGTGCAAATCAGTGCCAGAGCCCTGATTTTTCTTGCCTGCTTGACGTTTCATCTGTTTCAGCTGCTTCGAGGATATCGTTATCGTTTCATTGCCGCCGCTAGTAAAATCCAAGCGGAATAACTCTATCAAGATAGGGTCTGTCTGGTTAATTCGAATGGGCAGATTGATAGTGGTCTTCTCTGAATCTATACAGAGAGGTGTCTGGTCTGGGTTCAACACAGCAGATCTAAGATCATTAATACTTTGGGCCAAATAGCAAGGATTTGTGGGAATCGCACCCTTCAGGCAGTATATGAACTATTTGTTTTCCCAGTATGAGTGATGCATTATGAATGATATCACCTGGCTTAACACTCCGTTCTGAGATCGACAACTCTCTATCGTAGGCCAGTTTGACTATTCCTGATACCCAGGCACCAACTGGGATCTAGTCAAAGTTAGTAAGCCTAGCCATTTGTTAGGGGGAAGCCTCCACATACCGGGATGCGAAACATGAGGAATACATTGCCAACTACGTGTATCAGGAAAATCGCAAGGGTTGTAGGAAAAGCCCATTCTAGCCAGGGTATGCGCAAGGCCTGAAGTCCAAAAAGGAACACTCCATCAATACAAGCCCACTTCAGAAATAACCAGGTCGCATCTAAATCATCCGAAGCTTTCCAAGATTCATACAGCCGCCAGGCGTTGAGCGCGACATAAAAAGCCACTATATAGAGTCGTTGCGATGGCGCATCTATCAGCTCAACTGGGATAAGTGGCAAACTTGCATCTCGGGCTGTCGGCAACGCCTCTGAGGGAGACTGTCGGAGTCCTGCATCGCGCTGTTTAGATCTGGATGGGGAGGTGTAGAAGGCTCGCGATTTCTGCGACGTTTGGGGCGTCTGAGGGAAAGCAGACCGAAGTCGGGGAGTGTCATTCATGGCATGCTGTGATCGCGGGGCACCCACGGTCTACTGATATCACCTATACAATCAGTTAGCATACCTGTGAATGCACAACCAACTAACTTTCTATTATAGGTCCAAGCGTCGATACAAGCGTACCTCCAGTAGAAAAGAGGTCCTCTCTCTTAGCCGGTCTGGGAAGGCCAGGTCCTTGCACTTTTGTGATACCTTGTGTTAGGTACAGATTCCGTACAAAGACCTTCTTTTACCCGTCACCACCCACTGAAATTCGATGTCGAACCCGACTTGAAGCGCTAAGTCGGCTAAAGCGCAAATAAGAAGAGAAAGAAGAAGGAAGGAAGGAAAAAATGTCACTGTGCAAGAACGACAGTCCGGCAATATTCTTTCAACGCGTGGAGTCGCGTCCGAGGTAGCTTCAGCCAATGGGGGTACGGAACCAACGGTATGGGCGGTCAGGCCTACATATAGGTAGTTTAGTACACTAAAACTAAGGTAGGATCAAACGCTAGCCTCCCGTCTGGAGTACTTGACGACTTTAAGCTGTCAGCTATAGACGCATGTTGTCCTCGGCGGTGTTAAGTTTCACAAGCACCATTTTCCCTTTCTTTTCTTTTTCTTATTTTATTGGCGCCACTGGTTGTTGGCTTATCTCGTCGTGTCCTTTAGCTATCTAGTCGTCTTGATCCCTTCATAACCTAAGTTCTCTCCTTACTAACCGCCCCTCTTATATGACGGCGGGCAGTATAGAAACGCTTCTTTTACGATAACCTAGCCTAGCTAATGGTAATATATCTAGCATATTCCAGACCCCCGCACTTCATTTTTGGATTGCATCTACGACCTTTCGAATCTTTACATATCAATACTCTCTAGGACATTGTGAAAACGGAGGGTGCATGACACATGACTTTGCGTGTTAAACGACGACGGTTGAGTAGACAGCCAACTATGGTCAACCAATTGGATAACTCCGCCAATGACCCATGTCGGCCAGCAACGGCGCAGGAGAAGGAAAAGTGGAATGGCTTTTGTGAGCTGGAGTCAGAGCCTGTAATTGTTTTTATTGGTAATCAGTTTCCCTGTTGGTGCTAACCCTCTCTAAGGCTCTTTTCAATGTGATGCTGCGAGAGTTCGGGGTGAAAGGCGTCAAAGTGCAAGAAGTTGTATCATTAGATGAAGAGATGATGGCATTCTTAAAGTAAGGAATATTGAACATGGTGCACCGTTTTCTACTAACCGAAGCACCTTCGGCCTCATAGCAAGCCCGTCTATGGTTTGATTTTCCTGTTTCGTTGGCGGGAAGATGATCCCGAGAAGCAAGAAGCGAGCTGCCCAGAAGGGCTTTGGTTTGCAAATCAGGTCGGTTCGACTCATTGCCTCCACCGTTCTTCTAACGCCACTGAGGAACTCATTGCTGATAGTTCCAATCCAGACCACTAGCAATGCTTGCGCTAGTGTGGCCCTACTAAATATTGTCAACAATATAGAGGGCCTCGAGCTCGGGGATAACCTACAGCATTTCAAGGACTTTACGATGCCATTTACTCCTGCGCTTAGGGGAGATGCGATCAGTAACTTTGATTTTGTCAAACGAATACATAATTCATTTGCAAGGTTGGACTTTGCTAACAAGCCTTTGGTCATTTCTTTCCGCCACGAGGAGTGTATCTGACCTTAGTATAGGAAGATGGACATGCTCAATTCAGATCTCCAATTAAAAAATGAGGCGACATCTAGGCGTTCTCGTTCCAGTAAGGGCAATCATGATGAAACTGAAATGGACGCAGGGTTCCACTTTATCGCGTTTGTCCCTGCGCTGGGGAAAGTCTGGAAGTTCGATGGCCTGGAACGCCAGCCCCAGGCACTCGGTATGTGAAGGGCGGCATGAGAAGCCTACGATACAGATCGCTGACGTGAGTCACAGGACCTTGTACCCCCAATGAGGATTGGTTGGGATTGGTAAAACCGCACCTTATTACCAGGATGACTGAATATGAAGAAGATCAGATTGAATTCTCAATCCTCAGTCTCGTTAGGGACCCGCTTGTAGACCTTATTGGCAAACTAGCCGTCAATATAAAGTGTCTGGAGCTGCTTAATCAGCGCTTAACTACCCAAGCTCCTGCAGTGGCCCACTCAGAATTGCCGTTTGCAAGCCGCATCCTTGAGAACACTATTCTGGGGCCGGATAAGTCCTTTGATATGACAAGGGAGTCTATCGACCAGGCAATTGTTCCGGTGGTATTGGAGAGGTACAATTTGTTCTCCGCGCAAGAAATCGTCGATTTCCAACAAAAGCTGTGCAATGAACAGCAGGCGTTACGAGCTGCGATTCGAGACGAGCAGCAAACCCAGCGGGCGGATGACGACTATGCGGCGGGGAGGAGGTACGATTACGGGCCAGCTATAAGAACATGGGTGCGATTTTTGGCCCGCAAAGGGGTGATTGAGAGTTTAATACCAATGGGGGAGGTATGATACGGCGAGGGGTTGGGGGAGGAGGCAAAATGTTCCATGTGGGTGTGTCTTTCCTGTATTCCGTACTGGAGAAAGATACTGTCGACAACCGTATACTGGTAATGGTATAATATGATGTTAAATGAAAAGGTGAGCCAGAACAGAAAAAGACCAAATTCGTTACTAAGTAGGTACCAATTCAGCAACACGCCTGGAGTAGTTAGATTAAAACGGAAGAAGGAAATGGAACCCATGGAAAACAAAGTGGTTCGCTGACTGGGAGGACCTCGTGATGCGCCGATTGGTTGTCATCTAATCTCTTCCATTGATTGTATTAATGTAAAGACAACTATGAAACTCTAAAACTATTCCTGAGTTACTCAAGGACTTCGTTGTACTCCGTACGTATATACGACAAATGTCCTGCTTGCACTGTGAGATACTTATATGGTGATAGCTGCTACTTATCCCTGACAGCTGATTTGGCAGCCAGATCACTCAGAACAGAATAGCTCTCTATGATTACCGCTTGGTGCAAATGATCTTATTATAAGGTAATGCCCCTGGGAGCTTCTCTCCCTCATTCTTCTTTTTGTTACGTCCGTGAAATACCGTAACGGTGTACGTAGTACTTCTTAAGATACATACAAAGTGTACTGCAGTACTACTAGTAATAACCCCAAAAGATTAATCATGTGTCGGTGACGTACGGTCAAGGCAACCAAAAGAAAATACAGAACGTCACCGCCTCTAGAGAAAGTCGTCAACATAGAACTTTCACCCCCGTTTTGTCACAGCCCGGAGTCTGATTTAGGGGTCTCTTTCTTTTTGTTCTTTTCTTCTTCGCTTCTTCTCCTTCTTCTTCGCTCTCCGTGGATTGAGACTTTAGCTGGTTGCTTATCCTGATAACCATCCTTTTTCGTAGCGGGGGAGCAAAAGGCAATCAATCCCTTCCTTGCATTTGGTCGCCACACCAATTCTGCCCATCTTTTTTTTTTATATCGCTGTTCTCCCCAGCCATACATTTGCCTACTCACAAATTCTGTCTGTTTCAGCCATCTAAAAGCTAGATCTCGCTATGTCTCCCGCGACAGCATCGGATGCTCCAGAAAACACTCCCGACGACTCCTCCAAGCTGAAGACCTTCCTTTCTATTTTGAAGAAGTATGTGTAGATGGCGGTCTCGTTTTTTCATATTTCTGGTCGATCCATACTGATTTGATGGCGCTGTGGCTCTATAGGTTTATTGGGGTCGCTGATATCGCCTCTGTTCGCTTTTCATTACCTGCCCATCTTCTAGAGCCGACGCCCAATCTAGGTAGGTTGTCGCCATGAAGCTACGCTGGTGCCCACTTAACGAAATGATCACTGACTAGGTGGGGGATTTGGCAGAATACTGGAACTACTTGGATAGACCAGAGACCTTTGCAAGGTCAGCAAGATAGCCAATCTTTCACCAGGGCTCGTTTTCTGACGGGAGAGTCACAGCATTGGTCAGTCAGACGATCCGCTGGGCCGGACGCTTGAGATCTTAAGGTTTTGGTTCACAAAGGACTTGGTACATCTCTCCGCGATACTTCTGTTGTTCTGAGAGACCAGTACACTGAAAGTTATCATAGAAATACATCAAGGGCAAGCCGTGCAAGCCATATAATTCTACCCTCGGCGAATTTTTCAGAGTGAGTTTGACTTCTCTACGAAGTATTTATATGTCTGCTTGAATATTGACTAACATATACACACAAAATTCCAGGCTACTTGGGATGTCGATGCTACCCTCCCAGAAGTACAGGTACATTCTAAGCCCGGGATAGCAACTGGAATCTCCGCCGCGAAGGACGGCAATGCTGAAGCGGTCAAAGTATGCTACCTGACTGAACAGACATCTCACCATCCACCAGTATCCGCATTTTTCATCGACTGCCCGCAACGAGGGGTTTCAGCACGTGGCTTTGACCAAATTAGCGCCAAATTTACAGGCACAAGCATTCGCGTTGCCCCTGGGCAACACAATCTGGGAATATTTGTCAGAATCGCCCCGAGAGATAACGAGGAGTATCAGCTGACCCACCCTGCTGCCCATCTGGGTGGCCTGTTGAGGGGTGCACTGGCCATAACCGTATCAGATACGTGCTACGTAACTTGCCCCAAAACACGCATCAAAGTGATTCTACAATACCTGGAAGATGGCTGGATTGGCCGAGCTCAAAACAGGGTTGAAGGAGTGGTCTTTCGATATGATCCCGACATGGACACCACGACAAAAATTAAAGATGTGCCAGAGAGCGATATTCTTGCCAAAATTAGCGGGTCATGGCACGGGCAAGTCTACTTCACCTTGGCTGGGACAGGTGAGCCTCAGCTTCTAATCGATATCGCCCCTCTTTTCCCAGCCACCAAGAGTGTGCCTCCTGAGGGGAGTCAATTGTCCAATGAGTCTCGCAAATTTTGGTCCAGCGTTACCGAGGCGATAGTAGATAAAAAGTATAGCCAGGCCACCAGGTGCAAACAAAATATTGAAGAGAGGCAGCGGCAAAGGGCTGCTGAGAGACAGGCAAAGAATGAGACATGGCAACCTCGGTTCTTCACGGACGCTGTTACTCCCTTGGGCAAACCAGAGTTGACTGAAGATGGGCGCAAGGCTCTTAAGGGGCTCTATAATGGTGACTACAGCTTGGAAGAAAGTGAAACAAAAGGTGCATAGATTTACTACTCTTCTGGTTGTGACTGTACATACATACATGAACTTGACGTATAAGACGAGAGGCTACGAAACAGCCCTTGATCTACCATTACAAATTACATTTGGAGCTTTCTTGCTTCCTGATGATTTTCTGAGTCCGTACATTGTTCTCTTTATTTATTGCTGTGGTATTGCATTAGTGCCCCGAGTAGATTGAAACTTCTAGAAGCACGGGTGAACATACGTAGAGCCAAGAATCTTGTTCGTTTCCCCCGCATGTCAAGTCTAAGCTTGGGTCGATATTGACCATGAGATGAGTTATGACGAAAGCGAGCGCGCTACTACCTACCTGTAAATGAACAAAAAAAAAATCACAGAAGGCATAACCGTTATATAAGCTTATATATAGGTAGAATCAGCTGGAATTGCATTTGATTATGACCTAGGTTAACTGAAAATACATTCAGCAAGGGGACAGAAAATGAATACGACCACAATAGCCACCCAAACGATAAAGAGAGATTAGAGTAATCATAAACTCAATGTATTGCTCACATAGGACCACCTATTAGTTTCTTAAATTGCTCATAACTGCCAAATCCATGTTCGCCGTTGCGCCACCTTGAACCGCTAAGGACACCAATTGACGGGTTGAATGATATGGTTGACTTAGGTACTGGCAGTGACTACTTTGTTAAACCCCCCACTCACTATCTTCGTTATCTCTTCATTCTTATGGGGCAGCAGCGACAAGGCGTAGGCTACATCATTCCATTGCCGCTCGGTCTCGCACCGTGGAAGTCGAGCAGCCAACTTATCAGCCAGTTGCCGGGCATGTTTCTCCTGCAAAGCCACAAACAAGATTAGAAGCCGTGCATGGGAAAGACGAGTATACTTGAAGTACTCACTTTTTCGATGAATCCGATTAAGAACCTGACAATACGCCTCAATGAAGCCTCTTCAAGGTTCCGCTCTGCACTCAAGAGACTGAACATATCAACGAAGTGATTGTACACTGCGTTATCCTTGCTAGCTAGCTCCGTGAAGAACATGCGCGCCAAATCAGCAATTCTCTTGTCGTTATCTTCCAAGCACTTGGCCATCTCGCCTAATTGGCCCTTGACTTTGACCTGGCCTGCTAAGATGAGAAAAGTTAGAGTCATGAGGCATGTGCGCTTGACAGAGACATCGTCATCATTGAGCCTGCGGTATAGGAAGTCTGTGTTCTCGTCAATAAGATGATTGAAACACACTGCCATATCACCAAGCGTGATTACTGCATTGCTACGAACGATTGGGTCTTCGGAACGTTCCATAACAGTGATTAGGAGAGGGAGGTTTTTCTCGCAGTACTCCGCCGAGACACACATTAATTTGGCCATACACAAAGTTGCTGCAGCCTGAAGGTTACGGTCAGGGTATATGTTGCTGTTGGCGCAAATTTCGGTAACCAACGGGCCAAAGTTGGACAAGAGAGACTTATCACCGTAGAGCAGTTCTCGCTCACGGATGTGGGCCATGGCATCTGTAAAGTCATCTTCCGTTGTTCCACCGATAAGATCAAGCTCATCGCCTTCGGTGGGGTCTTTGTTCATTTGGGGTGCTGCAGTAGATGCTTTGTTTTTCTCCTGTTCCGCCTTGCGGCGCTTGAAGTCAAGCTCGCACAACTCGAGGTGTACTATTTGTTTGATTGCAATATGTCCAACAACGAAAAGCAGTTGGGAGAGTACAGCGGATGACGGCTTTCTGGTGGTCGGGTTGTCTGTCGAAGCTGTCCCGGGACGTTTCTCGTCCCCATCGCTAGTACCTTGTGAAGAAGAGCGTTGTGTTTGTGGCTGGAAGACAGACCTGGTCTTTCGCTTGAGAATATCAGAGCATAAAACATCTGGATGTTTAGACAGTGCGTATATGGCACTAATAGCTTGCTCTGCCACACCATACCATTCTTTATTGTCAGACACGATCTCGACAATGGCCGCGAGTTGGGTGAGAATCGCGTGGTCATTAGTTAATTTGGGAATACCGACTTCTTTGGACTTCGCCTGTCGACCCGGCACCATCCGTCTCAGGGCAATGCATGTATATCTCGCAAGAACAAGGTCTGCCATTCCCAGACTCCCGAGACCAATCCGCAGCATTGCCTCAATCTCTTTGATAACCACATCGGGATCAGCCAGAGCAAGCATGCCAAGGACGATGATAGCGCCCCGGCGTTGGGTTTTCGAGATCTCCTTCCTTTGAACACCATATACCTGCCACAACTTCGCAATGACTGCATCTGAGATATGACCGGCCTTCATCATAGTACTTAACAATTGCTCAAGACATGTCAGCTCAGCGGGCGTAGAGCCAAATGTCAGACTGATCATGTTCCGAGCAACGTAATTTGCCGCATCGTTGGGGCTAAAGGAATCTGGCGCTTCGAAAAAAAGACCTTTGTAACAGTCAATGAGATGGGTTTGTACACCTTTTCCTTCGTCGCTGTTGCCTTTTGTCCAAATAAGTCGGAGCATTCGTCGAATTCCACTACGGGATGTTTCCACCTTGTATGCGTCAAGCACAACAAAAAAGTCCATGGCTTCTATAGCCTCACTCTTATTCCTAGACGACAGCAGTTGTGTGACAACTCCAGAGGCAGTATGCAGAACCTCAATAAACCGAATGGCTTCGTTGTAGTATTTTCTAGTCAACTGAAGCCGTGCTAGTAGTTCAGATGTTGCGGCTTGCTCAGCGGCCCTTTTCACCGCTGCGGCCTTCTCTTCCTCAGTCATGCGCGGGGCTTTAGAAGGAGATTCGTCTGGCATCTGCGTTGCATCATCTAAGAGCTCGCTATCAACATGTGAGGCCTCGCCACCGTCGAAACCTGGTGTCTCAGGGGGGCGGAGGGAATTCAGTTCGGCATCAACAGCATCAAGCCTGGCCATCCACTCTTTATAGGAGAGCTGTCCACCATGCATGATACTGAATGGGTGAGTGGACACCAGCTTGGAGAGTAATTTGATTGCGTTTCGTCGTACGTTGCTACTCTTGTCTTCCAGACTTCTCGCCGCCAGCTCTGCAACTGCCTGCCGCCTTTTTGGGAACTTCTGATCCAAATCGCAAATCCTCATATACACTTGGATGGCACGGCACCGACAGTAGGGGTTAATATCTAGGAAACGTTCCTCGAGCACATCGAAGAATGCATTAATCTGGGTCTTGTAATTGTCGCTGCGCTCTTCTTGCCGACTAAGGTCAGCAATAAGGTTCCCGCAAACCTCGATCACCGCACAACGAAGGGTATAAGACTGTGGCTCAGTCAGATGTCATCACCCAGATAGAAAGAGTAAGATGGTAGTACTTCGCTGTCAAGCTGCTTGGCCAAGAGTGTCATTTGTTTTATGATCAACCGCGGGGCAAGCTCAGAAAGCTTTACGATGAACGCAGATACCGACTTTGGCCCACGTGTATCATTGGAATTAAACTCCTTATTTCCAAGCTCCCTGTTACGTGTTAGTTGTCATCCGAGCAGTTCCAGTGTATGAGTTTAATACTTTAGTATCTCATCTGACAGTTGAGGATAATCATATTGCTCGGCAAGGATGTGCAAAAATTCGGCCATAGGCTCGGACAGATGCTCAAAGTATGTTAAGCTTTGTACGATAGATGTCTGGGCGCCTTCATTATGGGTCAACTCCGTTGAGGCAAACCAAATCATCATGAGCACTCACCAAAAGCATGGCCATGATGTTTGACCGCAATACATAGAACTTTGAAGGCGTGCATGCGAATAGTCATACTTTTTACTCGCTGCTCACTCTCGAGGATGAGATAGATCGAACGTGTAAAGAGATTAATGAATGTGTCGCGGTCTGATGTAGTCAAAAATATCCTGCTGAGCTTGAGCTTCATGACCTTGCACATAGTCTCCATAGAAATCTGTATTTGGGCTGTCCAGTCCCAATGACCATCTCTCATGCTGGCTTTCGACCGGCCCGACTTCCCTACGCCTCTCCGAGCAGGAGCAGCTTCCGCAGGTCGCTCTGCCGCCTTAACCTCCACAGCAGAAAGTGCCCATTGTAGTAAGAAACCATACATTTCTAGTAAATGCTTATGGTGTTGGACGCCATCCGGTTCGTCGGACTCGAGGTCTCCATGGACAATATCCGCTTCGACGGATAATCCTGACACGATGAGGTCGAGAAGCTTGCTCAGGGACCTTATGGGCAAGATTGAGCAGTGTCTGAGAATTCGAGCTAAGGTTAGGATTCTTTTCGAGCTAAGAGTTCGGGAGATGAATCAAAGGGCCGGGCGCACTTTAAGAAAAACTGTAAAGAGTCGAAGAAGGACGGCCTGGCTAGACCTTCCGGGTTCTCAGCTACAGCATCGACAATAGGGTTCAGAACGTTATCAATTAATGTAGTGGACAATTGGTCCGGGTCGGCTTCACATTCCAAGAGTTCAGGTTCAGCATCAGCGGTAGGAACAGAGGTCGGGTCACTCAAATAATACTTAAGTGACTCGTTGATATCGAACTGAGCCCTGTCCTCCATGGTGGAAGCGACGGCGAGGGATATCCTCGAGGAGCGTGTGGGAATGAGTTAGACGGATAATGGCTGTCGTGGGGTAAAAGAGGGTTGGAGGGATGAAACAGGGTCAATGCGGGCGGCAGGCTTTGTTTGTATTTTCCCTCTTCGGTGATAAGATAGCGCTCTTGGATCGTTGTGTAATAATACACCTTTGATACAAAGTATTACATCACACTTCCAACAGATAGGCTTCCTCCTGCCACCGTAATACTGCCTAGGTAACCTCGCAGTGGTGTATTTCATGTATCCATAGTATATCCGGTACAGTCCGTAGATCGTGGAGACAGTAGGTAAACAACAAACATAACCTTACTTAATCAGGAAATTTTTGCACACTTTTGCTCCATGCTCCGCGGTACTTGTTCATGAACCATTTCTGAAACGTAGAAACTGCAACACTGCATCATCGGATATTCTCCACGCACACACAGACGCGCCATGAACTAAACATCCTTCGTGTCATACGCTATCCATTATATCTCTGTCCTTCTGTCCTTCTGCCCTTCTCAGATTAATACTATATACGAAACTTTTACAAACAATTATCCCCTTCTTTGATAAAAACCCGAGAAGCCTCCTGGCGACTTATGCCTTCGCGGTACCATGTCCACTCTCCACCCAGCGCCTACTGGTATTTTCGAGGTACAGAAGCCGGGCCCTTCGAGACCACCACGCGCGCCAGCAGGACCTAGATACGCAAGAGATGATGATGCAGCTACGGACAGCGATGCGTCAGTGATGGAACATGAAGATGAAGACCTCCAGGACGAAGAAGACGTCGACGACTCAGTAAAAGAGGATATGAAGAAACTTGAGGATACATTTCCCGGAATTTCGGATAGATTTCGCTTGGTTAATAGAATTGGTGAAGGTACAGCAACATTCATATTTGCATATTTGCTTGCTGTTTTGCGTTTGGCTTCCCTTAGCTGACATATCGCAAATCTATAGGCACTTTCTCTACCGTGTACAAAGCGGAAGATCTGCTGTATGATCATTACAGGAACGATTGGGATATGTTTCAAGGCCAACAATGCGACAGCTGGACGAGCCCTCCCTCAAAAAGGCGACGTGTAGAGGGAGAGCGTGGACAATCCTTGCCTACCAAGCGACGGAAACCTCGTTATGTTGCCCTAAAAAAAATATACGTGACTAGCAGTCCATTTCGTATTCAAAATGAACTTGAGCTGCTACATGACCTCCGGGGTTGTCGATCCGTATGCCCTCTGATCACAGCCTTTCGATACCAGGATCAGGTTGTGGCGGTCTTGCCTTTCTTTCCCCATACTGATTTCCGTATACAATACCGCACGTTTCTGGTTGCAGATATGCGACATTACTTTCGGTCCCTTTTTACCGCCTTGCACTCTGTCCATAAACACAATATCCTCCACCGCGACATTAAACCGACGTAAGAAGACGCGTTTATGGATCTGTTTTGTTTTAGTTTGCTGACGATCGAGTGACCCCGCAGCAATTTCCTCTATAACCCAAAAATCCGAGAAGGTGTTTTGGTGGACTTTGGGCTGGCTGAGGTGAGTTCATAACTAGGAGGGGAAATAGGAGAAAAAACCAAAGGAAGATAAAGAAACTTTCCCATAGTGAAATGTCATTATGGCCGTATTATCTAACCACCGAGTGTAGCGCGAGGGGTCCGAGTATACCGGCACGTGTCTATGTGCCAATCCAAGCTATGTCCGTCGCAGTCGATTGCTACAGAGCTACTACTCCACCCAATGCTCAACCTCGACGTTGTCGGCCGGCTACCCGAAGAACGATTCTAGGCCATCGAGACGTGCTAACCGGGCAGGAACCCGGGGTTTCCGTGCGCCAGAAGTTCTTTTCAAGTGCACATCCCAGACGACGAAGATAGATATGTGGTCGGCAGGAGTAATCCTTTTGACTTTGCTTGGTCGTCGCTTTCCTTTCTTCAACTCTGCTGACGATGTTGATGCTACGATAGAAATGGCTAGTATTTTCGGGACGCGTCGCATGAAGATGGCGGCAGCTATGCATGGGCAGATATTTGAAACGAATATTCCAACGATTGGTGAAAAAGGATATAGTTGGGAGAAGCTTGTAAAGTGGGCCAGCTGTGTGGAGGAGTTGACTGAGAGCGAGAAACAAGCAACTCGCCTTCTGGCGGGTCTCATGGAATTGGATCCATACAAACGCTTGAGCGCCAGAGATGCCTTACAACACGAATTCTTTACAGACCCCATAGAACATGACGTTGAATGGGGAGGGAATCCCGAAGATAGTGCTGACTCTGTAGAGGAAGACGAAGCGGAGAAAGATGATGAGGCTGATGAGGTCGCAATGATATAAAATCCAGAACAATTTATGATAATGATATCTTCTTAATGAGCTCTAGGGAAACATTTGTCCCAAAAGGTCGCCCGGTCACTAGTTCTATATGTAAACTACAGATTCGCCGCAATTGCTTTGGGCCTCGCTCACGCATCGTGCATTTCCATCTTTGTTCAAAAAGGCTTTAGAGAAACGTCGTGTAGATGGTACAACCGGTCGTACTCCGATGGCGGTACATATCACTCATGATTCTATTCGGGCACTATGGTACTATTTGAGTGTTCATCTCGCTTGACCTGTTACCGTTAATCTTGACTGGCCTCCCCAAAATTGTAATGGCCAGTCTGCGTTGCGTGCTGAGTGGCGCCCTTTTCTCCAATGAAAACCCCACCACATGTATTGCAGCGAATACGGAAACCTGCGGTATCAGTATAATAGTGCTTACTCTGCAGTACCTTACAGAGCTCTAGCGCTTTCTCTAGCACAAAAGGATCTGCAGCGTCAAAGACCTTGGTGTCAAACTCAGGAGGTGCATACGCATGGGTGTGAGGAGGATCGGACGGAGATAGCGCAACGGTATCATAATGAATACCCGAGTAAACTAAGATACAGCGAGTTGGTAGACCTTCGTTGAATCGATCAATGCGGAGCGTTTGTACATCGATCGAGCAAATCTCGATACCGAAATGCTTGCTGAGGATGCTGAGTTCGATACCTCCACCCCACGAATCCTCGTTCTGTATCCAGCGGCAATAGTCGTCTGGCTTCTTCTCTAGCACCGCTTCCGAGTAGAGGCCCGGATTTTGTTGGATAGTTTGTGCGACGACAGACCTCAACTCATTCATCGCATCCATACCACCCATGAGAGCACTGCCCACAGCGCGGAACAGACACGAATTGTCGTCAGGCATGATGCGTAAGACAAAGGTACCCGCATGTTCAAGAGATGGAATTTCGGGTGGATCATCTGAGATAGCGCCACTGGACGTGTGTGATGTCGGAGGCTTTTCGGGTGGCTCTTGCGAGATGGGTGTTAACCCCTCATTACTGGGAGGTACTTCTCTCTTAGTTACCAGGAGTTGTTCCCCATCCAGCTTGAACCCGATATCGGAAATCCTCTGGTTTGGTTGAAGCTCATCCAGCAGAAAATGTTTGAGATCGGGGTATCCATATTTCACATCGTAGGCTGTCAGTCCAGTCTTATCCACAATCTGAGTTCGGAGTTCGTTCACGGTAGCACTATCATCAAGAGTGACAGTGGACTGTCCACCTGGTCCACGGATACGAAATCTCATCTTAAAAAGTGGGTATTGATATACCGGAGCTTGTGTCATGAATATGAGAAGGAAAAAGGAACGTCGGATTTGAGGGGATGGGAGTACCTGATATTGGCAATTAGGATTAAAAACCGCACTCACCTACTAGTGGGGCGAGGTGGGAACACGAAAAAAGAGGGGGGAGAGCTCTAGCCTTCCTCTTCCATTCTATCGCTATCTCACGTATGCCCAGCACCAGTGATAGTTTGCGCTGCGTATATCAAACAATAGAAATTTGGGCGATTAGCTGAAACAATAAGATTCTTGATTATTTGTGGAAGTAAGGAAGAAATAGCAGAAGAGAAATTTTGGTTAGTAGATCAAATGATTGCACTTGAAACCCAACATAATGGGAAGATGACATGAGGACACGCTAGTTGACGGAACTTCTCATGTTTTAGGCTAATATCAATGTGGGGAGATAGTGGATTGATGCTTGACATATATCTGGATATGCAACAATTGATAGCAAACCAAGTACGTACTTAGTAGCATGCAGGTGGTAACCATAGAGTGCATAATTGTTGTCGGCTGGTTTTTGACCGTGATGGTTGTTTCAAGCCTGCGGAGAGGTAATGTAAATACCTATAGAGATATACCAACCTATGTATTTCACGTTTTAGTATGTAGTACAGATAAGTATCTATATATATACCTATATACTAATGGATCTCCCAAGTAGTCGAATGAAATAGTAGCACTCCCTATATTCAGAATATATTCATGATCCTTATCGATCGCCTAGTACTCCGAATGGGGTCAAAAGTATGTGCACTGGTATATATGCTATGCTAGCATATATTGTCCAGCTATGTACTGTATATACCGAACTTAGTATGGTTGGCAATCACTGAGGTGCCCTTTAGCTAGTACTTACATGGATACTCTCTAAGCACTGTGTATAGGGAGTACTGTGTGTATTGTTCATAATATATGCCTAGTACAGTGTGGTCTACCTTACCATACTCGTATAAACGTGCGGCAGGGTTCAATAAGTTACAACTTTAACTGTAAGAACGTAACGTAACAAAACATGTATGTAGCTGATGACTCAGCTGCGTGAACCTCCTCTGTTGCGATTTGCGCGCTCTTTCAGCATTTCTCACCAACAGAGTAATTCCAGCAGCTTGCGCTGGTCTGCTTAAAGTGTCTCCGATGGTCTTTGGTCTTCGCGGCCGTGTTTTTGCACAGCATGGAGAAGAAATCGGAGCCGTCGCAACCCCAACCCACACGTGAAGAGCTCGTGAAGTCAATCGAGGACGATGGGAAGGGTGATAGCGCTGCGACGGCCGAGGGCGTTACCGACGAACAATGGAGGTCAATGATGGATGTTGTCATGGCCATCTACGAATACAGGGAAGAAGAGTGAGTTGTAGTGGTTTCCTTGGGAATTGTTCGCTAGTCGCATCGCGAAGCTAACTATTCCTGCCTTCAATCCCCAGTGGCCATGATCCGTCGAAACTTTTCCAACGCAGCGTAAATAAGCGCAATGTCCCGGACTATTACGATATCATCAAAGAGCCGATGGCTCTTAGCATTCTAAAGCAGAAGATCAACAAGAGAGAATATACGAAATTCTCTTTGTTCGTGCGAGACTGTGCTCTGGTAAGTCAACGGCCATCCTTCTCTTCGGAGCGATCGCTTCCGCGGTATACTAGAGCTTGCCAATGCTAACCTGCTACCTTTCCGACTAGATTCCTCATAATGCGCAGACATACAACCGTCCCAAGTCTCAAGCGTATGAAGACGCGCTCGTGATTAAGGTCTGCTGCAGAACCTCCAAGCCCTCGGTGTAGTTTGCACTCTTTTATTGATGTTGGTCTGTAGGATGTATTTGTCGCCGAATTCCGGAAACTAGTAGATCAGGGAATCATCCCCGCGGAAGTTGCTGAACTCCCCGACCTCGGCGAGATCCCCGAAGCAGATCCTCTCCCGGAGGAGGAGGAGGAAGAAGAAGAGGATGACGAGGACGACGAGGACGAAGAGGATTCGGACGATGATGGTCGGCGGAAGAAGAAACGAGGCCCTCGTCCTGGAAGCAAACGAGAAGGTGGAAAAGATGACGGCCACAAGTCCAACGATCCTGAGCTAAGAAAAAAACGAGGACGACCGCCGCGTGTGGACACACCGATGGAGGCCAGAATCAAAGCTGTTTTGAAGGGAATTCGAAAGCTGAAAGGGCCAAGCGGCGCACTCAAAGTTCGTCACTTTGAGCGTTTGCCTGATAAGGCTACATATCCTGACTATTATGTGGAGATCAAAGAGCCAATCGCTATTGACATCATTAAACGAAAGTCTAAGCGGAAGAAGTATAACTCCGTCGATCACTTCATGAGGGATATGGACCTGATGTTCAACAACGCCAAAATATACAACCAGCCGGAGAGTCAGATCTATAAAGATGCTGTGGATCTGCAAGTAGAATCACGGAAGCTTGCTGAAATTGAGAAAAAGAAACCAGACAGTGAGTACTTGATGGAGGATGGGCGCCTGCCATTACCGGACGGGATTCTTTACAAAGGCGAGCTATGGAAGGTCGGTGATTGGGTCCATATACAAAACCCTAATGATGTAACCAAACCCATCGTGGCCCAGATCTATCGTACTTGGCAGGATTCCGAGGGAGATAAATGGGTTAATGCCTGTTGGTATTACCGTCCCGAGCAAACTGTCCACCATTATGAGAAGCACTTCTATCCAAATGAGGTGGTCAAGACTGGCCAGTACCGAGATCATCGGATCGAGGAAGTGGTAGATCGCTGTTTTGTGATGTTTTTCACTCGCTACAATCGTGGACGACCCAGGGGCCTCCCTCCAGATAAGGACGTATACGTCTGTGAAGCTCGGTATAACGAAGAGAAGCACAAGCTGAACAAGATTAAGACTTGGGCAAGCTGCCTCCCGGATGAGGTGAGGGAGAAGGATTACGAAATGGACCTATTCGATGTTCCTCGGCGGATCAAGAAGATTTCAAGCCCTATCAAACACCTGCTGAAGAGCGACGCAAAGGAAACAGATGATCTTCCAAAACCAACCTGGGGAGCCGAGAACGCGCCGCCAATTGTTGGCGCTGTTCATCGTCGACCACGAGATGAGAATGTGAGTCATTGTTATCCTGTAACGTCAATTTCACATACCCCTGTGACATTATTGTGGCTAACAGATATTACCTTCCCTAGGAGTCCCCACCACCTGAGCCCACACCTTCTCCACCCCCGTCTTTGCCTCCACAGAATTTGCCTTCTGCTCCTGCTCGGCAGGCTTCGATCAGTCAAACTCCACAGCGGCCTAGTGTGGATAGTCAAGGCAACACTACTGTAGCCGGAACCACTCCTGCACCACCGCGCTCGCCCGCAGCACCAATCCCTCCTGTCCAAAACGCGCCCGTACCAGTTCCTCCAGCGACTTATCAGCAACCTCAGTTACCCCCTACTCAAACATATCAGCCCGCCATCCAGAGACGCTCCAGTGGTTTTGTACAGCAGACTCCACATCCTTCCTACCAGACACCGGCTGTCTCCCACCCTTACGCAGCTGTTCAGCCAACACCATATACACCCTATCAGACGAACCGCATACAAGTTCCACCGGGGACAGTGTACAACCCGAATGCTCCTCGTCCGATCGAAGTGTTCCATTTGAGTGATGCTGCTAATGCTACTATCCCGGAAGATATTCGAGACCAGTTCCATTGTGACAATCAAGGCCACGTTCTATTTTTCTCTTCGCCGCCTCTGGATATTGTACCGCCTCTCCAACAGAAGCTAGGCCATTCGCTCAAATATCTAGCGGTTAAAGAGGAGCGCCGGAAACTAGTCGAAGCGAAGAAGCGTAAGGAGGTGGAAGAGCGAGATGTGCAAGATCAGAGGGTAAAGCGTCAGCGGGCTGATGAGGAAGCGTCGCTGGCTGTGAGAATCGAGTATCTGACTATGAAGGCCATTGGCACCATGGCAGATCACATTGGGACCGGCACAGAGATGATCTATCAGATGTTATATCATGACCAAGCAGAAAAGGCCAGGAAAGCAAATTCCAGTGCTCTTGAGCAAAAGGTCCTTGCCGACCGTATTAATAAGGAGAAGACGAGGCAAATTCAGGCGCAGTCGAGGAGTGCGACCTTTGTCCCCCTTAAAGAAAATATCATGTGCATGGATGAGATATGACCCTGGGTTTTACTAAACAGGAAGGGGAATAGAAGTTGTCAATCCAATCTATCAGTTGTTGTTTTCGCTTAGTTACCCAACACAATGCAAGCCTTTGTTGATTTTAAACTCTTGTTCTTATTCTTTTCCTTTTCCTTTTTTCTTTGTGCGGGACATGACCATTGTGTAGGTAGCTGATTCGGTATCCACCTTCATGCACGTAGCGTGACTGAAGCTTTGCATTATCTTGGAAGGTTGTGATAATAGAGTTTCACGTAGATGTCTTTATCGAACATTTCCAATTATGCACTGTATAGACAAAGTGATGTAGGTAATTTTGTGAATATCTTCAAGGCATAAATCCTATAAAATACGTACACTGTTCTTCGACAACCATAATCACATTTAAGAAGGCACAAAACACATCATTGACTCGTAAAACTGAGCAGTTACATGAGGTGAGAGAGACCTTGCAAAGAAAAGATCTTTAGAGAATGAGGGGACAAAAAAGAGAAAGCGAGATAGACATGTATTTAGCAATCAGAGAAGAACATTCACTCTCTTCTCTCTTACTTCTCTGCCTTCAAATGCCATATCGTGAAATGTGTGAAATGCCGAAGGACTGGAAGATACGACGAATAAAATAAACACGATCACAGCCATCAGCAGAATATTGAGCCTTTCCAATTCTCTGAAACTCCGACCACACCGCTGAATTATCCCAAACCTGGTCTAAGCCAAAAATATGCAAGACGAAAGAAGGTTGTACAGAGATTCTCGGAGATCGCTTAGTTTAGTCGTTCTATGCAAAATACCTACCAAAATGTGGCTAAAGCCAGGCATTTGATAGGCTCTTCAATAAAACCCCATGAACGAGATCGTGGACTGGTGCCAAATTATAAAGCTGCTTTCCTCATGTTTCCCGTCATGTAGCGTGGCTTTTGTTTACCCTGATGAAAGATTTTGAGGTCTAATAAATTGGTGTCAGAATGGGTGCCTATCATATCCTGGTTTTGCGCTTTCCTAAAAGGATATCAGGACTGAAAGCCTGAGCTACTCGTCGGTGTAGAATCGTCATCGTGGGACTCAGCTTTACTGGTACTCCAGGAGGTACAATTCCGTTTGTTGTTCTCTTCTTCTTCCATGGAGAAAACCAAGTCTCCTTGCTCCTCATCGATTCTGCTGGTACTGACAGGCGACGAGACAGTACGGTCGAGACGGCCACTAGCTCCCACTGATGAAGAATGACGGGCAGGTCCAGGGTGAAGTGACATACTGCTGAGTTGTTGCGATATCATGGACGTTGACTGCTGTCGAGAAGGAGTAGAGACAAAGGGCGAGACGTCACCCGACGTCTGCCGGCTTCCGATGGGGCCAAGGCTGGGACTTGCGCCAAAGTTTAACGAAGACTCACGGAGAGGAGATCCGACTTGTGGTAGTGAGGTGCCATGTGCATCCTCCTCCTTCTTCTGTCGCTGTTTCGCAAAAAGGGCACCAAATCTGGATGGGCTGGACGCCAGAGGCGAACCGACTTTTGAAAGACTGGTACCAGTCATACCAAGCCCACTGAGATCACGATGACTTGAACTAGGTTCATAATCTGTGCGTGAAAGACGTCGCAGCCGCTCCTGCGGCGTCAGCACATCGTCGTGCAAATTGATAGGCAGGTAGTCCTCCTCCATCGGGAAATTGCTGTCATCCCAATCATCTAAGGCGGTAAGCCGCGGAACACTCGCAGAGAGCATTCGTGGTTTCACCGAACGCTGTGAATGCAAAAATCGAGGTCCCGGGCCATCCTCAGGAATCCCAGGAGGGGAAGAGCCCATGAAAGAAGGTGGCTTCCTTAAATCCGATCCATATGCGGTATCGCGGAGACTTCGGAGCGCATCGGAGGGGGCGCCAATCCTTTGGGCGGGCGGGGATAGTTTCAGTCCGAATTTCGATGGCATAGAAGCGGCTACTGGCCCATAACGAGCGGCGTGCGATATTCCTTGGCTATCAAAGGAGGCAGGGAGGGGTGCGTCAAGTGCGGTTAAATGACGGTGATTTGGAGACATGGGAAATCGCATGTCATCAATCGGAGAACCGTACTTAGACCCGGCGTCTGAAGCCAAGCCCGCGTCGATGGTGGGAATGGCGTCATATGGTTGTTGTGGAGAGTGTGTGGTAGCATATTCCTCTTGCGAATGAACTTGAGGGCCATATCGGGGCTCTTGACCGTTCATTCGCTGTTGCGAAAGGACAGAATTCGTCAAAGCTGAATCTTGATTCACATACGCTTGGGGATTAACCCTGCCACCTAGATTGAGGTGACTACCGCCCATTCCTACACCAGGGTTGGGTCGATTAACCCGTCGGCCATCAGGGAGAATATGCGCCAGCGCGCACTTGGCTCCAAACTTGCAGTTGCCCTAGGACCCATGGCACATGTGATCAGCCATATCTATTCTCCAGTGACCAAAAAGATGGGGAAAGGGCAACCCCAGGCATGAAAAAGTCGAAGTGTTTTCTGGGAATCCATACCTTCGTGAAGTATTTACACGGCGCATAGTCAATCGCAGCATCGGTAGAATGTAAGAAAGGACAGGCAGGTCCCGCCTGACAAGCTCCTTGACGAAAGAATTTGCAGGGGACGTGCTTAGTATCTGTTGTCCGTCATATGTAGGTCAGCACTGGCTTCGCTTCGCAGCTGATAGGATCCACATGAGGAGTGTCGTTGGCCTTCTTTGTAGCTCAATAGGTACGGAGCAGAGAGTCTTACTGCTTTGATTAGGAGGGCTACGGGCAGCCATGTCAAAGCCTGAAAGATTGCGGGAATGGCCGTTCTGGATAGTCCCAGAGGGAACCGGAAGTGGAGCACGGTTTTTCATGTCGCCTGAAAGGCGATTATGGGCACGGGGTGTGTGGGAAGGTGGAGGTTGAGAAGGAGTATTGCGAGAGGCCGACACTTGCATGGCCGGAGAGAAAGAGAAGGCGGACTACTGACTGGGAGCCCACAAAATCCGGAGGGGTTTACTATCGGGCGGGGTGGAGATAATAATGAGTACTAAGAAAGAAAGTACGTACGGAGTAGTTAAATGAGAAAGGGATTCTTGAGGGCGGTCAAGATTGATAACAGCAGAAAATAAAATAAATTGGCGAGGAAAGCAGAAATAATTTAGACAGGAAAAGAAAAAGTGAAAAAAAGAGAGACTGGTGTGGAAACGGTATATTGAACGTTGGTCAACCTAGTTGAGTTTGCGACTTTCATACAATTAGCTCGTCGACACCTTGATTCCGAGGCAGCCAACCCGAACAATTTAGGTAAACCTGGACCACGACTTACCGGAAGTCAACATTTCCTTAGCATTTAGATGGAGGGAAAAAGGAGAAGAAAGAAATCTCTGGGTATTTTCTCTTAAAGGGGGAAAAGAAAAAAAGAAACAATTTCTCAAAACATTGAGGATCTACTTCTTTTATCTTATATAAGCGTAATACTCGTGGAAATGCTGTCTTCTGTATGCGTATTTCTTGCTAGGTATGTACCGTCGCACAGCCAACTGTACCAATATGACAACCTCATTGCGTACCACGGTCAACAATTATGTAATTTTCAAAGTCAAACTGCCTCCGAGTAAGTGATATCTACTTTATATATTATCAACCAGAAGAATAGCTGAAATGAATGAAGGCTACATCAAAAACAATCCCTATACACCCACACAATATGTAGTTCCTCACCTCCACTCTAGAGTCAGATCAATAGGCCCATTTCTTCTCTTCCTCCTTTCTCCCACTTGATAAGATTAAGGCACATGGCACTAGAGACAATATACGAGAAACCCATGGGGTTGCCGTTAGGACTGTGGTAAAATATTACACGATCACACTTCGAAAGTGATAGGATGGTCCTCATATCGCAATGTCATTACCTCTGACGATGCTTGGGTGGAGCATACACCGTAGTTTTCTTTAAAGGCCGTGTCTCAATTTGATTCCACTTGCTCCTCCATCATTTCATCGAATCACCCCAAGGCTCTTTCAGGCGGAGGAATTGGTCGATCACACAACATTTCCCCACATCTATGTGGGCACTCGGTGCATCCTTTATAGTAGACTAAGTATCCACATTAGCAATGGAAATCTGTATGAGATGGTACGTTAAACACCGTACACTGGAAAGGGAACTGACGAGAGGTGGTGAAGGCCCATCAATATTTTAGCTTGCCCCTTCACCTATGTATACAAATGTTGTAATCAAGTGAGGATCAACGGCCCTTCTAGCCCCAGGAATTCCTGTTCATTACCGTGAGCAGTCTCAATTATGGCGACGAGAGATATATATACCCAGAGCTCTTCTCGAGTCACATCCTTATCCACCATCTCTAGACATCTTCTCCACAAATCGCGACATACCTTCCTCCGTAAATTAACACGCTTCTGCCAGCGTTCCCATACTCTTTTGGTGATGGTTCTGCCTTCCTCATCCACCTCTCTCGCGCTGGTGCCCCGGGCTTGAGTTAGAATCGCGAATGTAGTCTCCTTTTCCACTTGAAGTTGGTTGATGCTCTTTTGGAGGTCAAAAGCCAAGGGAGTCGCACGCAGAGTTGCCAGCTCAGCTCGCGCCCTTTTAACATAGCCTTTGAGGTCAGTAAGCTGTTCCTGCAGCTGAAGAATGTGATCATCCAGAACCACCATTCTCTCTAATGTGCTTTCATCGGCCCCCTTCTGTAGAGCATGATAAACTGCCTGCCTCCCTAAGCTCGAAGTTAGTGCTAGTATTCCATGATATCCACTCACCACCCACCCTCCCACGGTGACGCATGCATGCAGGATTCACTAACCGGATGCTCTTCCTTCGATTTTTTGACTTTGATGTAGCTCTCGCAAGACCTTTGCTGCATATGCTTCCGATTGCGCCTTTATTAAGATGTCTACTGAGGCTCAAACCTGGTATGGGGGTTGCTCACTTTTGGTGACTTTGTTGTGCAAATTTGCAGAAACGTCTGTGGCCTATATGCCATCAGCTGTGAGGCATTTGCCTGATAGGTCCTCCCGAAACCACATACTGAATAGGGACGACTGCTCTTCTAGGTTAGCTACCAGACTATCAAAGAACAGAAGGAGAGACATGAGTATCGTGCTAGATTGGACCCTTACTTCTGCTTCCCTATGTTTGCGGGAGTGATGAATTAGTCTATCATGCTTATAAGAAGGCTGGGCTATGGTTTACGGAGATAGTCCAGAACCAAAGTAGGCCCGTCGTTGACAGCTGCTTGGGGTTAGAATTCCTGTGAATCCATAACATGAGTGACAAACTCACTGCCGTTGTTCGGCATCTTCTCACTTTGCCCCTTCTCTTTCATGCTGATAATAGGAAGAAAATCAAGAGTAAACGAGAGCCGAAGGCAGGGAGGGGATGATGATCATCATGCTACAAGCAGTTACCACTACTCTGTGATACAAACACACGAGCCTCACGTGGACTAGTTGACGAGAGTGGGGAACACTTTTATTTATAAAGATCTTTTGTAAGATGGTCTGGAAATTATAAGGCTAGGCGAAAAAAGAAATTCCTCAACAAAAACAGCCATTTGTTAGCAGCTACAAATATGTTAAACAAAGGATTGTGAGTCGACCGCCAACTCGAATGCAAGACCAAAATAGAAGATAAGAGACTCGGTACAATTACGAAGGCATACGTTAAAGAAGGGGAAATTTAACTTGCCCACCACAGCCCTTCCTATATCTCAAATTTCTTTTCGTTATCAGAGCGCACGATGACGAACTAAATCCTCTATGTACCACCTCCGTCCGTAAGCAGCCTTCGGATAAGAAACAAGTGAACTATAGTGCAGAGTCTACAACGACTCATGGGTATCACATGACGATCTATGACGGTGTCAGTTTTCGTAAAATAATAAAAAGCTAACGAAAAGGATGAATTGCATACGCAGTCGTTGTCCTTTTGTGCAGTCGGAACTCCCATCTCCTCAAATGTCTTTGGGCCTTTGCCCGGTAGGCCGCCTTGAGACTTGGCTGGCTGTGCTGCAGGCTTCTGGCTGACCGAGGCTGACGCGGATGATGGTTTTGGCGTTGTCGAGGATGCCAAAGGTGCACTTGGAGGCGGCATGGATTCACTACGCTGGGGAAATGTTGCAGAAGACGGAGAGGTCACTGGCTTCGGGGAGCCTACAGGGCCGCCTTGAGCAGAAACAGGCGTCCTCACAGGCCGCCGATCAGGCGGTGTACTGTCAAGGCGTTGGGGGCGTCTTGAGTTCGGAGATTCAATCGGCGCGGAGTAGCCAATATCTAGCTTGGGTGTTGCTGACGTGGGGCTTGCTGGACCGCTGGTGGTGGGTGTGACAGGGGCAGGAGAGCGATACCCCATTGGCCCAGGTCCATAAGATGCCGCACGGTTATAGTTAGGAGCGCTGGTGCGAATGTTAGGGTTGATGCCAAATGCTGAACTTGGCCGTGGGTCAGGCACCGAGTAGCCTGGCGGGTACACTGGCCGAGCCCTGGAAGGTGGCCGGTCGGGGTACGGAGCACTTGGCGGGGTATTATCTGAAAGACTCATCCGGGAAGGATCGGGCATTTCAAGATTCTCCGAAGCTGATTGCATGGATTCATTCCGCTGGTGAGAGCCGTAGCGTGACTTGATCCGAGCGATGGCAACCTGCTCATGATCCCTTCGGGACAACGTCTTCGAACGTGAGATACTGTCGATTCGACTAGTAGCGTCTTTGTTTCCATTTGCCGCAGCCTTGGCATACCAGCTTCTGGCTTCCTTAATATCAACCTGGACGAAGATACCGACTTCGTAAAAGTATCCCAGAGCGAATTCCGCAGTTGGGAAGCCGCTCTGAGCTGCACGCTGAGCGTATGTGAATGCCAACTCGTCGTTCTTCTCGAAGACACCCTCATGCCCACAAAGGAACCATTTACTGATGGCCATTTCCGCTTCTGGCTCTCCTTGTCGGGCAGCCAATGCGTTGTAATGCAAAGATAACGCCGGGTTAAAATCGCAACCTAGTTGACACAGTTCATATGCGGCGCCCATCTTGACTTGGGCCTTAGCGAATCCATGGTATGCAGCTTTCTCGATATTTACGCGAGCGGCGTTGACATCTAGGGGAAGGTAATTCTCCGGGACGCTCACTTGGGGCAGCTCCCGTGCTAGAAGCATGCCATAAACCTGCAAGATACCATGTCAGATTGAATAGTATACCAATAGATTTCAGGGAACTACACACGTAGGCACCCTGCGGCGCATTCTCGTCGCAGGATTGCGCAGCTAGCTGGATATAATCAAGGCCCGTTTGATAATCTTGTCGCTGCCCATGCTGGCCAAGCAAGATCATCATCCCCAAACGCTATAACCTCAACCGATTAGCGCGAGCCATGAAAAATAGTGACGGAGATGTAACGTACGTAAAAAGAAGCAGAATCGGCAAGAGCAACGCCTTTCTCGTAATGTCGGATGGCTTTTTCGGGCTCACCAGAACTCTCGAACTGCATCCCCATGCGATACTCAGCCCTGGCATAGCCTTTCTCTGCGGCTCTCGAGTAAGCTCTGAATGCTTCCTTTTTATCAACACGGTATCCAAATTTTCCGAATTCCAACCACATGCCCTTGATGAATTCAGCTTTGGGGTGATGCTGATCGGCCAAGAAATTAACGATGTTCATCGCATCAACCTTCAACTGATGCTCCACTTGCGGAGTTTGGGGACGCGGGGGTTGGATTAGGGACAGACGAGCCTCATTCTGCACGGCGACCTCGACGTAAGCTAGGGCGTCCTGAGCCCAAGCCAATTGCATTTCGGGGTCATTGGAGGAAAGTACTGCCATTCGAGCCCTCTCCAAGCTCGCTTCTCTCTGCTCATCGGTGGGGGGCACATTTGGAGGGGGGTTGCGTAGGACAGGGAACGCCGAGAAATTAGGAGATTCCATGGTATCGTAAACGGCGGCTTGTTCGTAGTGGGCAGTGTCCTCGTAGCCGGCAGTGATGGGCTGTCCCTGGACTACAGCGGCAGAAGAAGTTCTCTCGGGAAAATGAGACCGATCATATTGTACAGGAGCATATTGACTACGGTGGGGGCTTCGAGCTTCATGCTCGAGGTGGGCAATATTGTCCTGCATAGTCTCCGGGACCTCAGGCATGACTCTGCTGGTAAGATAGAGCGTGTCCAGATTAGCAACACACCCATCCACTGTAGGGGAAAAGGGGAAAAAAAAGGAGGAAAAATAAAGATGCCAAAAAAGCAGGCGTAGCTGTAGAAGACTTCCTGTTTCGGTTTATGTCTTTCTTTCTTCCTTTGTTTTGTTCTTCTCCAAATCAACAACTGGATGGGGCTGTCTTACCTTTGGGGGGAAGGGGATATAACTTCTGGCATGTAAAAATCATCCTGACCCCCTGGATACCATGTAGCTCCCAGCCTTGGCTGACCGCGACCTTGAGGTGGTCTATTCATTGTCGGCGTATTTTCTTCTCTTCCTCTTTAATAATTTTCCTCGAAAGCTTTTTTTTTTTTCCTCCACCCCCCCAGAAAAGGATAAATAATCAAAAGAACTCTCTGGACTATTGGGCTTTTCTTTTCCGTTCTTGTCTTTCGTTGGCCTTGCCAAATAATTTGGGTTTGAGAGTCAGACTAGAGCTAATAATACGATTAGGCTCTCCGGGCTCAACGGTTCTTCGGTACGTAATCAAAAAGAGAATAAAAGGAAAATAAAGAGTGCCAACTGTGGGGAAGTTTTATTGCCGGAGGACCCAGGAAAGACAGAGACTTTGCTGGATATACTCCGTACAGAACACGTTGGAAGAACTGCAAGGAACCTGCTCGTCATCTAGCGAGAGAGAGAGACAGGCAGCAGGAAAGCCACTGATGACGAGTGTTTACCCAGTAAGAATTGTCAGACGAAAGAGCGAAAATTGAATGGGGGATGGGGTGAAGTGATGGATGAGGGTCCCGAGTGTTGAATCAGAGACGTACTGCGGACGTATCTGGTAGTATGGGACATGGGTTGAGTGGGGTAAGAAGAATTGAGAATTAATCACTTTAAATTGTATTTTTTACGGAGTACTCCGTACTTTCATCGTTATCCTTCCCCTCCCTGAATTAAATTAGTATTTACTAATAACGTCACTTCAAATATAACAGATGCTCTGCTAGGCGGTAGATGAATCAGTAATTCATTTCTGTAGCGCAAGCCCTTGCCCTACCCCGGTATGTGAAGAAGATGACATAGGATGATATGCTTTTAAGCGAGAGACAAGAAAAGAAATTGAAGACAAAAAGGTCCCTGTGATACTAAGAGGGAAATGTCAGCTTACCTGGGACTAGTGCCTGTGTAAAGTACATACATAGTACATACAAAACCTACCGAGTGCCTTTGTCCATACAGGTATGACTAGAAGGGTAAGAAAGAAACTGGACATACCCAGTAAATACTACTCCTTACAACTGATAAAAACCGCTGCTCCACACCGTATACGGTACATAATCGTCTATCAGATAGAGATAGGTACCTAATGGGTAAGTTCTCCGTGACCTCGGTTTTGTATGATTCATCGCTTTCAAAACTGCTTCTCAAGAGAAAGAAATTTGTGTTTTATCTCGAAAGAAAACTTGGCACTTCTTGCTTGGCATATGATTGCCTGCGTAGTGAGGATTCGTACTCTGTATTGAAGCAACTTGAGGGACAGTAATAACAGCTCTTCCGCTCTTTCCAGGCTCCTTTGAAAAACATAGACTTCATTGTGGGTCTTTCGGTCTCGATAATGTTATGAACTGATGTAATCGTGGATAGGTACAGTACTCCGTAGGTGGCAGGTGTATGTACATACTATAAGTCTAGGACTATATGAGACAGTGAGTGCCTAGAGAGTAGGTAAGTACTACAGACGAGGTCTTAATCTTACCGCCCCCATTTTCGCCTCTTATCATTGGGCCTTCTAGTACAAATTAGTAACCTGCACCCCGCCCCCTTTTACTCTTTTTAGTTTTCCTTTTATCTTTTCCGTTTTCCGTTTTCCTTTGCCCCTGCTCCTTTCCTCCCTCTTCGGCTAGTTGGCTAGTTGATAGGCGGATCGTACAATGGACCCATACTGAGCTTGAGCCTCTGATCTACTAATACCTGATGAACGTGTGAACGCTATCTCCTGCAGGAATCATGGAACCCCAGGCAGAAGAGTTCCACCACCCTTATTCGCCATATGACATTCAGCTCCAGTTCATGCGGGCCTTATACTCTTGTATTGAAAAGGGTAAAGTGGCTGTCTTTGAGTCTCCCACTGGTAAGTTGGCGTTCGATTTGAATTGAGGCTCCTCTGACGCACCTGATGATAGGCACTGTGAGTCAAACTTTTGGACCAGTTGTTGTTTCTACACCTCCATTCTTGGTGGATATCTGCCGTTGTAGAAGTAACGGAATGTATATTAGCAGAAGACTTTAAATATCATACTGACAATAAGCACTTGTTCGATTACTGAGACTTGTCTGCACTAGGGAAAATCTTTAAGCATAATATGCGGCTCGTTGACCTGGCTACGAGACCATAAACGGAAAGTTTTCCAGGAAACTGTCAACAACACTACATGTTAGACTTTCGGTTGGACTTAACAGGAATCTGGTCTAATACGTAATCTCGCAGATGATGACGGAGAACCGGAATGGATGCTGGAGTATGCAAAACGGGAATCCAGTCGCGCTGTCTCTGAGAAGAGGAAAGAACTCCAGGAACGATTGGCAAAAGCAAGGCATAAAGAGGAAAAGCAGAAAATTGCTCTAGAGAACTCGAGCGGACCACGCAAACGACAGGTATGGTAGCTATCAGTTTCATGAGTAGGCAATTTCCTTGCTGAAACGCCAGTCCAGAAGTTCGATGTGCCTTCTAGGGCTTCAGATGCGCAGACCGACAATGATTTCGCATTGGATGATTACGACAGCGAAGGCGAAGAGAAGAGTTCCTCACGGAAGCGGACTGATTATTCAAGCGGTCTTTCCACCGGCACGCTAGAGTTATTGAAGCGTTTCCAACACAAATCATCGGCACATCCCAGACAAGACGAAGATTATGGGGATGAAGATATCAAGATACTTTACTGCTCGAGGACACACTCCCAATTAACACAATTTGCAAGCGAATTGCGAAGAGTCAATATGCCTTCGAGCATACCGAAGGACTTCAGTGAAGGAGTGGCTGACACAGATGGACTCCAGGAAGGTGTAAGGCACTTATCTCTTGGGTCTCGGAAAAATCTGTGCATAAACCCTCGAGTGTCTTCCTTAGATAATGTAACTGCAATCAGTGAACGCTGCTTAGATATGCAGCAGCCAGGTGTTGCCGCGGAACAGAGATGCCCGTTTCTACCATCAAATGAGAACGAGGCGCAGGTTTTACAATTTCGGGACCACGTACTAGCCACAGTTAAGGATATTGAGGATATAGGAAAATTAGGGAAGGATATTGGAATATGTCCCTACTACGCGTCCCGCTCAGTCACCAAGCATAGTGAGGTGGGTTGCTCACAGAACCTGTTTGCTGGACAGCCGTTGTTAATATTTGAAAGATCGTGACGCTTCCGTATCCCTTGTTGCTTCAGCGGTCAGCCAGAGACGCGCTTGATCTATCGATAAAGGGGCATGTCGTTGTTATTGACGAGGCTCATAATTTGATGGATGCTATATCCAACATCCATTCGGTAACAATCACACTCTCGGAACTGCAAACCTCTCTATTCCAGTTGACAACATACGCAAGAAAGTTTAAAACTCGACTGAAAGGAAAGAACCGGAACTATATCGCACAGGTTATCAGACTTGTCACTTCGATTACTGACCACCTCAAAACAATTCTCGAAACAAGTCAAGCTCCCGAAGGTCCTGTCCAGCCATCAGACCTCATGTCTGGAAAAGGCGTGGACCAGATTAACCCTTACAAGTTATGTCGATATTTACGTGAGAGTAAACTAGCGAGGAAGGTTGACGGTTATTCCGAATTTTCTCGAGAGCGAGCAGACCGCCAAGCAGACAGAAAGCCTTCCACACCGGTCCTATTCCATATACAGAGTTTCCTCCTACCATTGATGAACCTTTCAGCAGAAGGAAAATTGTTCTATATTAAGGCCCAAGGTGATATTCAGTTGAAATATATGCTCCTCGACCCAATGAATCAATTTCGCGAAATTGTTGACGATGCAAGAGCTGTTATCTTAGCTGGCGGAACTATGTCACCTGTATGTTAGTTTCTAACTAGCACGCCCTTTTTTCATTAGTTGACAAAACATACAGATGACGGATTACATACATCACTTGTTCCCATACGTGCCATCGAGTCGCCTGGGCACCTTTAGCTATGGTCATGTCATTCCCCCAGAGAATTTGATCGCACAAGTCCTAGGTAAAGGGGTTACAGGTACAGAATTTGACTTTACCTTTGAGACACGGGATTCAGAACGGATGGTATGAATTCTTAGTTCGAGTAACCCTTCTATTTCCACGATCTAAATCATGCGTGTGCACAGATAGTTGACCTGGGACGAACGATGGCTGCTCTATGCCAGGTTATTCCAGATGGCGTCGTTGCCTTTTTCCCAAGTTATGACTATCTAAGTCAAGTGTTGAGCATATGGAAAAGAACCCTTGCAGGAGAGAAGAATCGTACTGTCTATGACTTGATCGAGGGGAAAAAGACTATTCTGCATGAGTCACGAGATGTGACTATAAGCACTGAGGAGCTTTTGCAAGAATATGCAAGTATTGTCGGATCAGGGCGAGGGGCGTTACTTCTTTCCGTGGTCGGTGGAAAGCTGTCAGAGGGTATCAACTTTTCTGACAGATTGGGGAGAGGTGTGTTGATTGTTGGCTTGCCCTTTCCAAATATACGCAGTGCGGTTTGGCAAGCAAAGATCCACTATGTTGAGCAAAAAGCATACAAAGAGAGCTCGGGCTCCGATGCAAACCGGCAGTTGGTCGCAAAAGCTGCGGGAAAGGATTTCTATGAGAACTCCTGCATGCGGGCAGTCAATCAGTGTATAGGGAGAGCGATTAGACATCGTAATGATTACGCTGCCATCGTTTTGATGGATAGACGTTACGATAAACCCGCTATACAAGGGAAACTGCCCGCTTGGATCAAACAAAGCATGGCGAGCAGTTCCGCTCTGCGGCCAGCTGGGGCAACAATAGGTAGTCTTTCGAAGTTCTTTGTGGCACAAAGGACCAGCAAAACCTAGTAAACATTACTTTATACATTCTTAATATGAAAATTTCTTCCTTAGAAAATATTGGTCTTCACTCATTTTCCCGTGATGAGGATCACGTGATTATGCCAAGACAGGAAGGGTTGACCCTACTTAGGGCAAGCGAACTTAGCGCACAATCTAGAGCCGCCGCCTCCAGGCCTTGATTTCAACATCTGAGCGACCAGCACACACGATCGCATCCCCCCATCGCCAAACACTCAGACCGGTCTTGTCGAGCACACCACCGTCGACAAGATGCCTACCCGTTTCTCGAAGACAAGGAAAGCGTGAGTCGAAAAGCTCTTTCTTTATCGCCTTAGTGTGGTCGAACGTTCTTGTTTGTCGTGGTAAAATGCGACAAGCTAATATCCCATCCGGCTCCTATATCGACGTTATGAATGATTGGGACAAGACGAAGCTGACTTGGATCTCTCTCTTCTAGCCGCGGCCATGTGTCCGCCGGTTACGGTCGTATCGGCAAGCACCGCAAGCACCCCGGTGGTCGTGGTATGGCCGGTGGTCAGCACCACCACCGTACCAACCTCGACAAGTACCACCCCGGTTATTTCGGTAAGGTTGGTATGAGGTACTTCCACAAGACCAATCAGCAGTTCTGGAAGCCCGTGATCAACCTCGACAAGGTACGTGGAGTTATGAACATTGCCGTAGACCGATGGAAGGAGATAAAGAGGAGGATAGGTTGCATGAAATGCATAGTGTGACATGAAATATGAGGGATGCTATGAAAGCAAGATGAATCAATTGGCAACAATGAAGGGAGCGAGATATTTACCATGGCTGTGATTAACATTTAACTGATTGGTGAACTCTTGGTTTAGCTGTGGTCCCTCGTTCCCGCTGAGCAGCGTGACGCCTACGTGAACGGCCAGAAGACCGACACTGCTCCCGTTATCGACCTCCTTCCTCTTGGCTACTCCAAGGTTCTCGGCAAGGGCCGCATTCCCGAGATCCCCATCGTCGTCCGTGCCAGGTACTTCAGCCGGGATGCTGAACGGAAGATCAAGGAGGCTGGTGGTGTCGTTGAGTTGGTTGCTTAAATGTGGATTACGGGGCTATCTTAAGAAGGTCAAGGTGCTACGCTGACTCTGGTCGGCGTTATTGAGGCTCGGTTTCTTTCGAAGGGAATAAAGACTCGAACATGGGAGCCGCGGATCGGCCATAGGGATCCGTGTATTTACAAAACAAAGGGTTTTTGTTTGTGATGAGCATAGCATAGCCTCCGGACACCCTTACGATCTCACTATCTCACAAAATACCATAAAGGAGGATTCCTTTTCGCTTTTTCTAAACCTAAAGCCGTCCCGGGCAACATGAGCCTTGGCGACAACGCTGTAAGATAGAAGTAGAACCTTCTGAGCTTCAGAGGTAAGCCCTACGTGGTTGGCTGAATAGTTGCTATCTTACTTCTGAACCAGGTAGAACCGCTTAGAATTGCCCTTTTACACTTGCCTACTGTTTTATTCACATACCGCCTCCATCTGGAACGATATCAGTGGGCGGCAAGATTGCTTCTCGGCGCATGAGCTCGGGCGCCTGTTAGTACGGGGATGCTGATACCAGATGGTATTGATCAGGATCACATTGTTTATCATTGTGTACTTAACTCGTTCTATAATCCGATTATATCTTGGATTCACGAACAAATCCAGACTTCCTTAAATCCTCGTCATTGGCGGCGAGAGCATCACTAATGAATCGCACTGCTTCGTCAACCATTTTGGGCGTCACCTCATGCGCCGCGCTCTCATCAATAACATCTTCTAGGGTCACCGCACCATTGGAAAACCAGCCGTTAGGGGACACTGCTTGTTTCAACCAAGTTAAGAAGGCTTCTCCACGATGGTACGGAACTAGTTTATCTATACCGCCGGAAAGATTAAGTATTCTTTTGCCTGCTAAGCAGCGGGCCAACAGCGGCTGCAGAGCCTGCTTCTCTTTCTCGGTCGGCTCCGGCAAGGTACAGTTCCGCAGAGGCTCAACACTCTTCTTCATATCCATATAGCTCAAGAACAGACTGGCTGGGTCATATTTACGGACGGTGTCTAGGAGAGACACAGGAAACGCCTCAGAACCCAAGAACTGGGAGCCTGGCGGGTTACTGCTTGTCCATGCTGGGAGTTTCGACAGTCTCGCACGATCAGCCATGAGATTTACATAGTCAGGACAACCAATGATAATCACGCCGGCAGTAATACGCGGCTCGTGTAGGATACAGCTCCACGCTGCATGTCCACCCAGGGAAACACCAAGTACGAGGTTTTGGGTGATCTTGTACTCGGATTGAGGAAACACGAAAGATGGGAGATAATCGATCAAAAGGGAAACATCCCGTGCAGTGCCCTCTAAGTTCCGAATAAATCAGAAGTGGGAACCTTCATTCTGAAAATGCGGAGCACTCACGAAAGATGGAAAACATGTCCTGCGCATGACGAGGGTTGCCTTGTTTCCATGCCTCATTTCCGGTGGGATCAACCAGCCTCGTGCCGTGGTTTCGTTGATCAAATGCGACGGCAATTAGGCCTTTTACAGATTGGCTATCATTGGTATAGCTGGTCTTGATTCGGTTATTCCAGTCCGTGATGGCTGCTGTAGCAATTCCCGTCATCCGTTCCTGAGTCGCTAGTCGGGGGTGCAACAACCAGAGGCACGCAACCTCTGAAGCTTGGGCGGGTAACTCATTTAAACCAAATACCGTAGTAAGTATTCCTGCGACCGGATATGTCTTTTGCGATATGGGTGATGGGTTCGTGCGGGGTGCGGCATCCAAAGGTTTAAGAGGGTCTGCCATTTCTCTCTCTCTTTATGCCTGTACTTTATTTCTATTGCTTATGATCTGTGAAGGCGGGTTGACAAGGTAGAGGAATAACAAGAAGTTAAGTGCCAAGGTTGAGGAGCAACAGTCGAGGAGATGTTAGCCTTATATCCTAAGTTGCTATTGCGGAGTTCAAAGCCAAGAACTTTCAGTATACTCCGTACCTAGGACCTAGGTAGAAATCGGAGCACAGCCAGTGGCTGTTTCTCTTCACCAGCCACAAGGTGTCCCGCTTGTTTATCCCAAACAGTCTTTCAACCATGAACGTACGATTATCAAGTCTGGAAAGTTTACCCCCTCTTAACCTTCTCTTACTTTTCAACCACCCGCTCACGGACTGTTCGTGCAGTCAGAGGGCCTCTCTTTTTCATTCAATAATCAAAGAAAGAAATTCTCTAGAAAATGATCACAATTTCCTTATAACCAAAGATCAACTGCGCCTTTGGCATTCGGACTTTCCCCTTCCCAAGTTCCCACGCTAAAGCGGGTCCCTCTGTCTCCAAGTCGGAATTGGGATTAATTATGGGTCGAACTCCACTGCGGCTCGGGACTAGTATTTGTGTCTCAACACGAACGCTTCTTTGGGTTCTAACGGCCCAGCTTGACAGTTTCCCCCTAGGCTTATTGTTCAAGATATAATCACGCATTCGGACAGCGTTAGAATGACTTCATTGTGAGGTTTTCATGATCAATCTTGACAGGATCATATTGATCCTTATGTAGGCTCATTGTACTGCCCCTGACTCCTTCCGTAGTGAACTAACATCGCCTTGTCCTTAGAACGCACTATGACCGAATCTACGGTCCATCCCTCAGAAATGAGGGTTCCTGAAAACCCCTCTGATCGGCTCACCCCCGGAAAGCCAGAGCCACTTGCTCTATCCAATGGCCCAAGGCTGTCCTCACCTTTCCCTTCTCCAACTGGCACCACTGGCACTGAGTATTCGCCTTCAGATAATCGGGAAAAGGCGGAGGCTACTGTCGAGGAAAATCAGCGGGTAGCGAATATTATCACCGATGAAAATGGCGGCAAATCACATGTAGGGGAGACAGATGGCTCATGGGAATTATGGGATGGCTTTCCCAGAGCTAAACTAGCATCTTTGCATCCTCGACGGCCGAATGAGTCGCTCGACAACAAGCAGAAGGCCATGAGCCAAGAATCACAGACATCCCATCATGGGCTATCGTCGCGGCGCCCAAGTGTTCAGTTTACAGGTGAATTCATTGAGAACGATCCTCCTGCTGAATTTGCCCGGTCAAGACCTTCTTCCGTAGCAGGGGATGATGTTGACGCGGATCTGAAGGGAAAACAATCGATTTTCGGCAAGCTCAAAGCATTTGCAGCCTCCCCCTCATTCGTCTCCCATTCCCGCTCAGCTAGTGCTGCGACTATCGGGGATTCTAGACACGCTAACCATGATCTCACCACCCCAGGCTCGGAAAGGGGGGAGTTCCGTTTCCCCAACACGCTAGAAGAGGAAGGGAGCGATATTGATGCCGATGCTGAAGAGAGCGCGGGAGAACAACAAGGTCGGCAACAGCAGCAGCAGCAGCAGCAGCAGAAGAAGAAGAAGCAGCTGCGTCGTCGACAAGAAAACGATTCTACACCTCAAACAGAACCGAACACACCGAAAGCCTCGGGTCGGCCATCCTTTCACCTGCCTAGCTCATTCGGCCCCTTTGAAAACTATCGTACGAACTTCTTTCCACGACGAAATAATGGAGACTACGCGCAGCAACGTGAGGGAGTGTCAGAGGATGAGGGCCGGGATCGTCTTAATCGCGATAACGCTTGGCGGCGGAGAAGCGCCTGGCTTGCCAACACTCGTGCGCTTAATTCCGGGGGGCGGCCAATTGACTCACAACCGAATCAGGATGAGAGACGTCCTAGCAATTTAAGGCGGTTTACTGGCATGGCAGGGCCGTCGGAAAACGTTGAGGGTCTCGGCGCGCCCTGGAGGCGCCATCGAGCCGAACGTGGCTCTAGCCTCAGCGCTCAACGATGGCGGCAAATCAAGGCTGGATTGAAGCTGATTGGACAGCGACGTAAGACCGACAACACAGTTGACCATGCGAAGTCGGCCGAACTGCTAGCCGAGTTGACCTCGGGGGTACCGGCCGCCCTAATTCTCGCTAGCATGTTTCAACGCGATGAGCACGGCAGCAAACGCATTCCGATTCTTCTTGAGCAGCTGAAGGTTCGAGTAACGGATAGTAGAATCGATTCTCATTCCGGAGATCGCCACCTTGTTTTTAGGATTGAACTCGAATATGGCAGCGGCATGACCCGGATGAAGTGGATCATTCATCGGACGCTGAGAGATTTCGCAAATCTTCATCTGAAGTACAAATTGCATTTTGGAACGCAGAAGTATATTCAATTGCGAAATACCGAAGGCGCACATAATCTTCCACGTTTCCCTCGAAGTGCATTTCCTTACCTACGGGGTGTTCGGGGCTTAGAAAGCGACATGGAGGACGAAGAAGATGACGGTGGCTACGAAACTGCAGCCGAGGCGACAAGTGGCAATGAAAGAGCTGGGAAGAGGCAGCAGTCACGGCGGCGATCGTCCGGTAATATATCCCGTCGACAGTCGACTGTAACGAACCCCGATACAGAAAATGCTGCTGGAGCCTCAGGCGCAGCGGACGCAGGACCGAGCAAGAAAGAGAGTTATCCGGAGAGACAAAGAAAAAAACTCGAATCTTATCTACAAAAACTGATTCGGTTCCTTATCTTTAAACCTGATAGCAATCGTCTGTGTAAATTCCTGGAGTTGTCGGCCTTGGGTGTGCGCCTTGCTGCTGAAGGGAGCTACCATGGCAAAGAGGGGTATTTGATTATACAATCCTCGAAAGGTCTGGATTTCCGAAGGGCCTTGACTCCTACCATGGTAAAAAACCGTCATTCACCAAAGTGGTTCCTAGTCAGACATAGCTACGTCGTTTGCGTCGACTCTCCCGAGGCAATGAATATCTACGATGTTTTCTTGATAGATCCATTTTTCAAGCTGCAAACTCAGAAGATCAGTATTCGAAATCAGAAAGCGAAGGAACTTGCAAAGTCGGCAAAAGAGTCGGCTAGGCATCCGCAACATCACACCCTGAGGCTTGAAAATTCAGAGCGGAAACTCAAGCTCTTGGCCAGAAACGAGCGCCAACTTCATCAGTTTGAAGATTCTATTCGGTTTATGGTCAACAATACCCCTTGGGCAAGGCCAAATAGGTTTGAAAGTTTTGCTCCGGTGCGCCGCCATTGCTTCGCTCAGTGGCTGGTTGATGCTCGGGATCACATGTGGATGGTATCACGGGCGATCAACCAGGCCAAAGATGTCATATACATTCACGACTGGTGGCTTAGTCCTGAGCTTTATATGCGGCGACCAGCTGCAATCAGCCAGAAGTGGCGCTTAGACCGCCTTCTCCAGCGAAAAGCCCGCGAAGGCGTCAAGATATTCGTCATCATGTATCGAAATATCAACTCTGCCATCCCAATTGACTCGGAATATTCCAAGTTCTCCCTTCTTGACCTGCATCCCAACATCTTTGTGCAGAGATCTCCAAATCAATTTCGACAGAATACTTTTTTCTGGGCACATCATGAGAAGCTGTGCATAATAGATCATACCTTGGCTTTTGTGGGAGGTATCGATCTTTGTTTTGGAAGGTGGGATACGCCACAACATCTTCTCACGGATGACAAACCAACAGGATTTGAAACTTCAGATGGGCCCAAGGATGCTGACCACTGCCAGCTTTGGCCTGGCAAAGATTATTCGAACCCACGTGTTCAGGATTTCTATGATTTAGATAAACCATACGAAGAGATGTATGATCGAAATGTCATCCCCAGAATGCCCTGGCACGATATATCAATGCATGTTGTCGGCCAACCGGCTCGGGATCTCACTCGCCATTTTGTCCAACGGTGGAACTATATCTTGCGTCAGCGAAAACCAACTCGGCCCACGCCATTCCTGCTTCCACCGCCTGATTTTGACGCAGCAGATTTGGAAGCTCTTGGCCTGGACGGGACTTGTGAAGTCCAGATCTTACGATCGAGCAGCGCGTGGTCCACTGGGACGTCGGACCTCACTGAGCACAGTATCATGAATGCCTATGTCAAGTTAATCGAAGAATCGGATCATTTCGTCTATATCGAGAACCAATTCTTTGTGAGCACCTGTGAGATAGACGGCAGGAAAATCGAGAACCTGATAGGCGATGCTCTGGTAGAGCGGATTACTCGAGCTGCGAAGAACAAAGAGGCATGGCGTGCGGTTATCGTTATTCCACTGATGCCAGGTTTCCAGAATACGGTAGACAGTGAGGGCGGGACAAGTGTCCGTTTAATCATGATGTGTCAGTACCGTAGTATCTGCCGGGGAGAGACATCTATATTCGGACGACTCCGAGCTTTGGGCATTGAGCCTGAAGATTATATCCAATTTTTCAGCCTGCGGGCTTGGGGCAAGATCGGCCCTCAGAAGCAACTTGTCACTGAACAGCTTTACATCCACGCTAAATGCATGATTGTTGATGATCGAGCTGCAATCATTGGATCTGCAAACATCAATGAACGGTCTATGTTGGGATCGCGAGACTCAGAGGTTGCATCTGTTGTGCGTGATACAGACATGATCTGGTCCAGCATGAATGGTCGTCCTTACCTCGTCGGACGGTTCCCCCACACTCTAAGAATGCGCCTAATGAGAGAGCATCTTGGCATTGATGTAGATGAGCTCATGGAGCATTCCATGGCTACAGAAGAAGAACTGCGAAGGATCCAGATTGCGGAGGAGGGCTCCAAGTCACCGGGAGATCATGAGAGACTCGATCCTGAATCACTTATGCTGGAAAAACAGGATGAGAGGGACATGATCGAGCGTCGGCACCGTATACAAGACGAGTTCCTCTCGCGGTCGGAAGATATGCACAGCTTCAATCATGATGTCGACTGGGAACAAGGTGACAATCCTAATCTCAAGTCGAACAGGAAGCTCACCGCAGATGCAAGAGTGACTGCCAACCCAGAGCATAAAAAGGATGTGGACGGTTATGGTCCTGATCATCTTAGTGCTGCTCTGCAAGCCGGTTTAGGAGAAGCGCGTGATTCTCAGCTCTTGGGTGACAAGTCAGAGGTCTTGGTCTCACCCATTGCGAGCGAGGGTAAGGGCACCATCCAGCAACCGAGACATTGCCCGCAACAAGAAGCCAATGGCGACAACGAAACAAGGAAAGCATCCTTCATCTTGTCAGATGATGTCGATGATCCAGGTTCAGTCGTTGAAGGACTGTCAGCTGCTCGTAACCCAGCTTTATCAGGGCATGATACCGAGAGCGGTGGGAATGGCGCTGTTCCCTCATCTAAAGAAAAGTTCGACGTGACAAAGCACCCGCACCCACTGGTCGCAGATATGAAACATGTATTCATTGATAAAGACTGCATGAGAGATCCGGTGATCGACGTGTTTTACCTAGACACTTGGCATGCTGTTGCCGAGAAAAATACGAAATTGTTCCGGAGCGTTTTCCGCTGCATGCCTGACAGCGAGGTGAAGTCCTGGAAAGAGTATAAGGACTATGCTGATTACGGGGAGCGTTTTGCTGAGATGCAGAATCAACACAGTGCTAAGGCATTTCGTCCGGCTCATGCTAGGCAAACTGGCCCGCCTGGTACAGGTGCTAGCTTGATTGCAGGTGGTCTCACAACCAAGTCTAACTTATTAGGAGCCGGTCCAAACGCGGAAGGGCAGATGATGGGCCAGAAAGATCAATCATCATCTGAGAAGATTGACCTCAGACAAGCTGCAAACACCCAGAATCACGATCGTATGCGGTCAGATATAGCACAACAACAGAAAACACTGTCATCTAAAGACGAAAAAATGACTGGGTTGAGAACGTTGGATGCACCAGCATCTGGAAACGTACAAAACGGGCGGCATGATGATAATGGATCATCAGGAGAAGATCATGGGAAACAGGTTTCAGATCCGCCAGTCGTTGATTATTCGGAGGCTCTAAACCGAAATGCCACAGCTCAATCACGACGACGGAGACGAAGAGCTACAACTCTGGGCTCGAAACGGGAATTCCATGCATCAGATGAGGTGATGGACAAACAACAAGCGGAGGACCTTCTGAACCAGGTTCAAGGACATTTAATTCTTTGGCCTTATGACTGGTTAGTAGAACTTTTCGCTGCACTATGAACGATAATCCTATGTACTAACTGCTTGAACTAGGCTCGAAAAAGAAGAGCAAGGTGGAAACTGGCTGTACACACTTGACCAACTTTCTCCCTTGGAAATCTAGTAAGTTGTTCATTTTTTTTTATTTTTTTTCTTTTCCATTTTTACTTGTTCACTATTATAGGCAGGTTACTAATTATCTGCAGTAATTAATACACTGCGTGTCCTCTGTGTACCTCTGATTCATCCACTTCTCTTTGCGGGACTCTAAGCATACTGGTGAAGCAACTGTGCTTAGTCGCGATGTGCTCGGCGATTGTGGCTTCCAACGTTTCCTTAATGCTCGTATTTCTGTAACTTCTATACAAATGATAATATGAATCTTCCCTATCTCCTCTAATGGCTATTGTTGATTTAATAATTTTACCTGCCTTCCTGATACTTTGGCATTTAAGGCTTTCTATCTTCGGTCTATCATTTTCTTCTTTCCAATCCATAGTGGTCTTGTTTTTGTGTTTTAAATAA
Source organism: Aspergillus oryzae RIB40 (assembly GCF_000184455.2). NCBI lineage: Eukaryota > Fungi > Ascomycota > Eurotiomycetes > Eurotiales > Aspergillaceae > Aspergillus > Aspergillus oryzae. The sequence continues at coordinate 1,731,385 of NC_036440.1, read as the reverse complement.
TAGGAATATTGGTCGCAGTTAATTGACCTAGGGTTATAGGGAACAAAGCTCAAGTATTGTACTTTCATCATACGATAAGATGGCTCTAACCTATATTAAATTAGGTTATACTATACACTGCTTATGATTACAAGTGATTGATCTATTCTCATATACAACAAGACCTTCTTCCAGCCTAGGTTATCTGCGCTCGCACCTTGCTAAAGTCATCGAAATTTGCTCGTAAAACAGAGGCCAGAAGACTAGTTTTCAAACCGCCATGATTACGCCGTTCCCATGCACCAAGACATATACCAAGGCGATCATATGCGCGCGCAAAAACGTCCTGGAGTTCATAGGTGCGAGAACATGTACGGCCGAGATCATTCATGTAATTGGCGGGATCCTGAAGACATAACCTCGAGGCTGCCGGTATGTTGCGCTTGATAGCAGCCGTTTTCTTCCGATTTACAAGTGCACGCTGGCCGCGGAGGTGGGCTGGCAAATCCTCTGCATCGTACCTTTTTATTGCGTCTTTCACAGTACCAGCATCAAAGAAGCTCGGGGGGTCCACGGAAACACATGTACTTCTTAGATCGACCTCAGAGCCGTATACCTTTAAAACAGCAAGGAGCTGTTTGCCCAAGCTTCTTGACTCTTGAAATCGGCCATGATTCATTCTAAGAAATGCCACAAGAAGCATCACAAGAGTATCAGGCTCAATGGACGATTTATGGCTACCAAACAAATCTTGCGACTCCAATATTAGACGGATGACCATGTATAGCGGCCGAATCGCAGGATATTCAGCATGATAGTCGCATATGTACTCAACAGAGGAGGGCAATCCTTCACCACAGTGGAACTGGACTCGCATACCGGTCTCATGGTGAACAGCGGTCAGAATTGAATTGCATTTGCCGCTCAACTCAATCCGGCCGCTAAACGACGAGCAATGCTGAAGGGTACATTCCACCCGAGACAATAGATCACTATGAAGACTGAGGATCTGTGGCCGTGTAGGACTTGGCCTTCGGGCCCGGTCGATCGATCGGGCTGGGTCTGGCACAGGTAAGATGAAGTCCAAGTCCGAATGGCTCATTGCAAACCCGGTTCGCCGAGAGCCGATGACCTGCGGCGTATGAGGTATAACATCTCGCAGCATGCTCGTAACTTGAGTAACTATGTGGCTAACCCTATCCTGCTCAGGGGGTGTTGGTAACAAATATTCCTCAAGTGCGCGGATCTCTGCATCTAGCTGCATGAAGCTGTCAGGCCATTCGCGACCTGCATCGCAGTAATCCATCCATGGGGATTGTTCCCATCGGCCTTGTTCTGTATTTACATTCCATCGTATCCGGTCACACGGGATAGTTTGGCTGGTAATGACGGGATCCTTTTCCAGGGTACGGGTATTCCTTGCTGTCCGTGTCGATGGCCCAGATGAGACAAATTGTGCTGTAGCCTCTGGGGAAACCAGTTTAACTGGTAGTTTCAAAGCCATAGCTTCCTTCACCGGAATTACAGGGCGGGCGAGGTCCCTAGAGGGTGTCCGGTCGTATACTTTACGAACCAAACTGGTCCTATTCGAGGATCGGTGGGCCTCGAGAGTCCTTGGGAGGCTGTTTTTAAATACAGCCATGTCCTTAGCGTAGAACCTAGTTCCAGAGATAGCTTGATGTTTTGACTGGGAAGAGTGAAACGCGTGCTGCCGAAGGACAGAGGAAGGAGAGGGGAGTAAACCGGCTGAGAGGTAGAAGCGCATGGTCGCGCAAGAAACTAGGCAATCGAGGCATTGCGAATGACTGACGAGAATCCGGGGCATATACCGGACCAAAGCAACGTTCTAAGTTTTAAGAATTTGTTATAATGAAAAAGCAGGAGAATGAAAGGACGATCTGATGGATGAATGAATTACAAAACTAAGAGACGAAGATGGCAGCATTCACAAGCTAGCAAGCACATGATTCATCCCGTGCACCCGATGACAAAAACTTTATCACGTGCTAGACTCTGCCCTAACTCCGGGTGCAGACGATCGATTAGATAATCGAGTACGATTCGATGAGGTTACTGCTAGTACTAATATTGTGTATATTCTTAGTACTTAGTACGTACTAGTAGTATTAGATACGTCTATCACAAGCATGACATATAAATTGTATGTCAAAAATCAACCCGGAGAAGGGACCATCCGGTCCATCTTCGTGCCCCATTGGCAGATCATCATTCTGTAGTCATTATCTGTCTATTTTCGGGTGAACCAGGATAAGAGAACAAGAAAGAAAAAAAAAAGGAAAATTTATCTCAAGCATTCGAATAATGACGTACATGTGTGATGAACGCACGATTGGCGGGGGGGATGAAGGGCTGATAAAGAGGAACTTCATGGATCGCATCATCCACTCCAGTATCGTGGGGTACGAACGTGGAAACCGGTTATTCGAATTGACTATTAATTCATCATCATGGGACTACAATTACATACTTTGTAGATTATGTCTGGTTGGGTACTTATATTATAGTCCATGGTACTATAATTGTTCCCGAGAATAACTAAGATGATTAAGGTAGGTAGGTATATGTTTTCTTTTTCCTCCGAGTCACCGGCCTGGAACAGTCCGTTTTGGGGGGTGTGGCCCATCACCGTTCTTGCTTTGGTCTTCCCTCTCTCTCTATCTCCTTCTCTCCCGTTCTACCTTATATCCCTCATGCCTCTCTTCCCTGGCTCGTGAACAATCCAGCTCTTCCTATTGCTTGAGTATATTAAGCAGCCAACAACCGAGCGAAGCGATTGAAACCACGTTCTTCAGGTCTTCACCGCCTGTGACTTCTAAACGGTCCGCCCCTCTCTTTCTTCAAACCTGCCCTCAACCCTCCGTCAGTGACTCGTTCTCTCCCTCTCTCCCCACTCCGTCTTCCCTTGACTCACGCTTTCACTCTTGTTGGAGAATAAAAGAGAGAAGAGAGAAGCAAACGCCCTTCACCATTACTCCAACAACAATCCCTTATCTACGGCGTTCTAATCCTCCCATAGCCCCCAGTTCAATGATACTCGTTTTGCTGTCCAGGGCATAGTTCGTGGCTTCCCCCCCTCCCCACACCACCAAACTAGCTTGATCTCTCTCCCACTCCATTTCTCCGAGGTACCTGCGACTCTAAACGTCCTACAGTTGCCCACTCCCCTGTTGTTGGTCATCGATCTCGTACACAGAAGCTCGAAGACAATGTCGTTTCTCTGACTAGTCTTTGGAAACTTCAGATCGAGTAGCTGATTAGATCCTCGCCCGCTGTCATTCGCATCTCCCCCTTGCATCGTCCTCATTACTTTTTTATCGATACCTGATAATGTCCTCTGAACAAAGGACGACTCCTGCAAAGATTCCCAGTGACCAGCCTGACCCGGTTCTGGTTGGTCCGGGCGTCAAAGTTCTAGGTGAAGAGGCTTACACCAAGGCCTCAACTGCTACCCCTATTCCGGGTGGTGAGAAAAAGCAATCTTTCACCACCGATGCGCCTTCGTACTTCTCTAAAACCCCTGGCGAAAAGATGTCTTCGGAGTCGTCAAATGCTACCCCTACTACTCCTGCTCAGGCAGCCAAGGATGCGAGGTCGAGAATTGAACTCTTGCGTCGTTTGAGCCTGAGGGAGACGCCCAAAGTGCTGGAGGCAGATCTACGTCAACAACACCCAGGGTTGCGTCTCTCTGGACGAATCATTAGTGCCGCCTTCTGTATCCCATACAAGGTTTACTATCGGCGAGAGTCTTCTTGGGTATGTATTCCCCGTTTATCTATTCAGTTGTGCCCTCTTTTCCATCTTAGAGTCTACCAAAAATTTTGAGATAGTTAGGTTAATCATTTAACAGGAGCTCAAACCCCGTCCGGGAACCTCGGCACTATTCGATTCTTTGGCATATTTGGGTTCCGAGGAGACTAATTGGTCACATACGCTCGTTGGCTGGACCGGCGAAGTAGAACCAGTTCCGGAGGACACAGTGCCTTTGCAGCAAATCCCCATAAACACTAGTGCGAAGCTGCCAGCTGCGACTAATGGTACAGCAAAACCTCTCAATAAGGCGGCAGCACCTGTCCCTGTGGACGCCAATCAGCGGCCACCTAGCCATCCTCTTCTAGATGGTTTCACAGTCAGCCAGGACGATCGAAGTCGACTAGATGCACAGTTAAGCTCTGGGCGATACGGTAAAATTGCCCCCGTGTGGCTGTCGGCTGAGACAGAAATCCCCGAGGATACAATCTTCTTGGAGGACCAAGGCAGATGGAGGCGATATGCAGAAAGGGAGCTGTACCCTCTCCTGCATTACAAGCAACATGGCCCCACTGACGGCCGGTCTGAACGCAACTGGTGGGCGGATTACGTCCGAATGAATCGGTTATTTGCGGACCGAATTCTAAAAGAATATCAGGAAGGCGATATTGTTTGGATCCATGACTACCATCTTTTCCTTTTGCCCAGCATGTTGAGGCAGCGGATCCCAAACATTTACATTGGCTTCTTCCTACATGCCCCATTTCCCAGTAGCGAGTTTATGCGCTGTCTAGCTAAGCGCAAGGAGGTGCTTACCGGAGTATTGGGTGCGAACATGATTGGTTTTCAGACTTTCTCATATTCCCGCCATTTTTCATCCTGCTGCACTCGGGTGCTCGGATTTGACTCCAACTCTGCCGGAGTTGATGCGTATGGCGCTCACGTGGCCGTGGACGTCTTCCCTATTGGTATCGATGCCAAGGCAATCCAAAATATTGCCTTCGGTGCCTCTGAGATTGAGAACGCTGTGACAGGGATACGCAAGCTTTACGCCGGGAAGAAGATCATTGTCGGCCGTGATCGGTTGGACAGTGTCCGTGGTGTGGCCCAGAAGTTGCAGTCTTTCGAAGTGTTCCTAGAGCGGTACCCTGAATGGCGCGATAAGGTCGTGCTTATCCAAGTGACCAGTCCGACCAGTGTCGAAGAGGAAAAGGAGGAGAACAAAATTGCAAGTCAAATCTCCAATCTTGTTTCCACCATAAACGGCCGCTTTGGGTCTTTGAGCTTCTCACCCGTCAAGTACTACCCGCAATATCTCTCCCAGCATGAGTATTTTGCCTTGCTGCGCGTGGCTGATGTCGGTCTGATCACCACCGTTCGAGATGGCATGAACACGACTAGTTTGGAGTATATCATTTGCCAACAGCAAAGCCACGGTCCTTTGATCCTCTCCGAGTTCTCAGGAACTGCAGGGACCCTCTCAAGTGCGATCCATATCAATCCTTGGGACACGGCAGGCGTAGCTGGAGCCATCAATCAGGCCTTGACAATGTCACCTGAGAGTAAAAAGGCAAGCCATCAGAAGCTCTACAAGCATGTCACAACAAACACAGTGTCGGCTTGGTCCACACAATATCTCTCTCGTTTGCTGACCAACCTTTCTTCGTTTGACCAATCTGTGGCGACTCCCGCTCTCGATCGAGCCAAGCTATTGAAGCAGTATCGTAAGGCACGGAAGAGGCTTTTCATGTTCGACTATGATGGCACACTTACCCCAATCGTCAAAGATCCACAAGCTGCTATACCATCTGACCGCGTCTTGCGGACCATCAAAACTCTAGCCGCAGACTCCCGCAACGCAGTATGGATTATCAGTGGGCGCGACCAAGCATTTCTCGACGAATGGATGGGTCACATACCTGAATTAGGCTTGAGTGCCGAGCATGGTTGCTTCATCCGGAAACCACGCTCGGACGACTGGGAGAATTTGGCTGAACGATCGAACATGGGATGGCAGAAAGAGGTCATGGAGATATTCCAGCACTATACTGAACGTACTCAAGGCTCTTTCATTGAGAGGAAACGGGTTGCTTTGACATGGCATTATCGGCGGGCAGACCCTGAGTATGGTGCGTTCCAGGCTCGGGAGTGCCGAAAACATCTAGAGGAGACTGTAGGGAAAAGATGGGACGTGGAAGTCATGGCAGGCAAGGCCAATTTGGAAGTTCGTCCGACTTTTGTCAACAAAGGGTTCATCGCAAGCCGACTAGTCAACGAATACGGGACTGGCCCTGGACAGGCTCCTGAATTCATCTTCTGCTCTGGGGACGACTTTACTGATGAAGGTATGTCTAGTCCGTCTCTGGCTAGTGGGTATCATCAATGATGGCTAATTTGTCACAGATATGTTTCGAGCCCTTCAAAAGTTCGACCTCCCACAAGATCATGTCTACTCCGTAACCGTCGGTGCTAGTTCGAAGCAGACTTCTGCCAGTTGGCATCTGTTGGAGCCAGCTGACGTGATTGAGACAGTCACGATGCTCAACAGTAGCTCCACTCAAGACTACTGATGTCGGCAGACTTTCTCCTTTGGCCTCTGTGACGTTTGTGCGACCTAGGCTACGACATGAGTGTCGGCTTTCCATGATAGAGCATCGACGGTAGATGTCCATCATTCTATAAACCATATCATTCTAGAGGCGTAGAGGAGACAAGTGCTTTTGACGGTGGCCATCTGTTAGAGGCGTCATGATGGGGTTTTGGCATTGTCGTTATTTAGAGAACATCCGTTAGCGAAGTTGTAGCACAACCTGGCTAGGTGGAGTTGTTGTTTTTCTTTTTTCCCTCGTCGGTTAGGCGCAGAGTTTCATTGCCTCCCTTTGCTTTTCCACTGTCCTTTTTATAATATGTCATAGATGGACTTGCTCGGCCGCTGTTGCATAATGTGTTAGAGATTAGATAGACCAGAGATGAGAGTCATATAAGGACAGAATATTACATGCTCTGTTACATTCAGGGATAAAGCCCTACCGAGACACCGGAGTGGTTGGACTTTTTGGGGTGGAGGTGCGCAAGCCCGTTATAAATAAATTACTGCTCCGTACTTTTGTTGTACTGTATCTAACAAATTGTGGGGTCTGTACTACAGTATTGTGTATGTACAAAGTGGAGTATGGTTCCTCAAGGAACTAAGATACGGAGTACACAACTGGGGCCAACAACCTCTCCTGCCCTGTTCAAGTTTTCACACAATGCATTCATGAACCCACTGATCGCCGCCTTTTTGCCCCCCTCGGTAGTCAGGGGGGCACCCAGCCTAGGAATCATAATGACTGCTTCACGGACTTCTGTGCGAAGCGGTTTCTATTCATCCGGCTCTTTCACATCCCTCTTACTAATCCATTTCCCCCGCAAGTTCCTGGACACTTGGTTGCTTTGACTCCGGAAAAAGGAAAAGGAAATGAGAGACATAAGACAGAGGAAGTCATTGGGTCTCTCCACTGGTCATGAGCCCTATTCTGAGTTGTGGTCCTAATGGCTTCGGCGAACAAGCCGTGCATGACAACACGACCCTTTTCCGTCAATTTTCTCACAAAATTCCTCTGGGTTGTCGGTAGATCTGCTTTCAAACCCTATGTACACAACATTGGGTATTGGTCTGTACAAAACTCGATCAATGGCAAGGTCTCCCTTGTGAATCACCAGCTCAATTACTCGACAGCCCGGAAACGTATCTCTGCCGAATAGCAAATATGCTGGACAGAGTACCCAATGGCACTAGCTATTCTCAGCCCATGGTCAATGAAGAAGAAGACGACATACGTCAAGATGAGACTGCGAGCGGCGTTGGAAATGCTCCCGGCAACAGAGAATCAAACGAGGATCCCTGCCGGACGAAAGAGTTCTTCAAGACACCCACAAATGTCAGTAACGCCGGTGCGTTGGCCTCAAAAACGTTGTCGCTGGTCCGCACCAGAGAATCGAACAGAGAAATTGGGCCTCCGCCCGACGGCGGTTTCCTGGCCTGGTTTCAGGTCGCCTTGGGCCACTTTGTCATTTTCAACACTTGGGGCTACATTAATAGCTTTGGCGTTTTCCAGACCTACTATACTGAAACACTAGGGCATCCTCCATCTGACATCTCCTGGGTAGGAAGTATTCAAATATTCTTGCTTTTTTTTATTGGGACTTTCTCTGGACGTGCAACCGACGCGGGATACTTCAAGGTCACCTTGGTGATGGGAGCGGTGCTGGAGTTGTTTTGCATTTTTATGACATCTTTGTCCACCAAGTACTGGCAGTTGTTCTTGGCCCAAGGCGTCGGGCAAGGAATTGGCTGTGGGCTCATGTTTTGCCCTACCATTGCCCTAGTGCCTACGTATTTCACCAAGAGGCGCTCGATTGCCATGGGGATTGTGGCCTCTGGATCAGCAACTGGGGGCTTAGTGTTTCCCGCCGTCGTTATGCGTCTGCTGCCTCGGATTGGATATGGATGGACCATGCGAATCCTCGGCTTTATCTCTTTGGGCACACTAACACCCTGCTTGCTCTTTCTGAAGCAAAGGTTACCACCGCGCCAAAGTGGTCCGCTCGTTGAATGGGCTGCCTTCAAGGAGCCTTCCTATGCGTTGTTTGCCATTGGCATGTTCCTCAACTTCTGGGGCATCTATATCGGTTTCTTCTACATTGGTAGTTTTGCCCGCAATATCATTGGTGTCTCCCAGTCAACCTCGATCGATGTGCTCCTGGTTATGAATGGTGTGGGACTTCTAGGCCGGTTGATTCCGAACCTCATGGCTGACTGGTATACCGGGCCACTGAACCTGCTGGTCCCCTGTAGCCTGGCTACTGGGGTGGTTGCATACTGTTGGGCTGCCGTGAACAGCCCCGGGGGGATGTACGCCTTTAGCGTTTTTTATGGTCTCGCTGCGGCTGGTATCCAGTCTCTATTCCCTGCGACACTCAGTACCCTCACAACAGACCTGAAAAAGGCCGGCGTGAGGATGGGAATGGTTCTCAGCGTGGTGGCTGTCGCTGCTCTCATCGGCTCTCCGATCGCGGGGGCATTGATCCAACTAAATGACGGGCAGTATTTGTATGCTCAGATGTTCATGGGCAGTGCGGTTGTTGCTGGTGCAGTGACCTTGTTTGCAGCGAGAGTGGCCAAACTGGGGTTCTCCTGGCAACGGTCATGAGGTTGTTGGAAAATGCGCAGCATCTGTAAGGGAAATCAATGACGCCATGCCATAAAAGGGGATATGTGTGTGTGTGTGTGTGTGTGTGTGTGTGTGTGTGTGTTTGATGTGTATGTAACAGACCTGTAAACTCTGACTGTATATAGATTGATATTATACTACCTAGCTATCACTTACCAATCGTGCATACCGGGTGATGATTTGTAGCCTTGGAATTTGGTGAAAGTAATAATATGCTGGTGCTGATTGAATCACTCGGGGTGGGTCACATTGATGCCTGAGGATAGTGATTGATCATTTGTTTTAGTTCCCCGCCCTACCATAGAAATCCTCTGCGTGACTCAACTGTCTGCCTTCTGTCTTTCCTCGCCATACCTTGTGATTCAACTCTTTTATGCATAGAGTGTTCTGCCTCAGTGACACCATATTTTCGTTTCATTCGGTGAAGTATCATTTACTGGGAAGCGCCTCCGGGGATAAGTTGTTGTATATACATATATATAAGCAGTTGTTCCCCGCTCTATCTTTCAGATCCAGTGACGGTTGCACAACTACAGAAATCTCCTCAAGATATACTGCCTTGGATATAAATATACACCCCAGAGACTCTGGTACTTTTTCGCTGTATTCAATCTCCTAGCTGGCCTCTTTCTCCGACCGCTCACATCATGGCGCCTCGTGGCCGTGGGAAGTTTTCCAAGCCTTCGCGAGGAGGTAGGCGCAATACCTGGGATTCGTCCCAACCCATATGATACGAGAATCATGTTAGGCTGATGGATGCTTCAAAATCAGGTGGGAAACACTTTAGTCGCGATGTTCAACCAGTCGACAAGCACGGTAATCCCGTCGGTCTATGGAGAGTACGTTAAGTCACGGCAGGCTCATGGACACAATTTATGCTAGAAGCCGACTTCCTAACGTTTCCCGACTATGAAACAGGAACCAGACGATGATGCCGCAGCTTCCTCACAGGAGGAGGGGGAGGAGAAGGAGGAGGAGGAAGTGTCCGAATCAGAAGAAGAATCTTCAAAGGAAGACGCTAAACCTGGATCTAGCTCTCCCGCAGCCGCAGAGATGACTCGTGAGGAGCGCCGGGCAGCAGCCAAAGCCAAGAAGCAAGCTGCTATAGCGAAACGGAATCAAGTTCAGCCTGGCGATCTACCACCGTCTGATTCGGAGTCAGAAGTTAGCGGGGTTAGTGAGGGAGATGAAGAGCTGCCCTCAAATCCGAATCACACGGCCAAGTCTCGCTCGCAACTGAAGGATTCAAACCCGGACAAAGACATGTCACAGTTGTCGAGGAGAGAGCGCGAAGCCATTGAGGCTCAGCAGGAGCGTGAACGTTATCTGAAGCTGCACGCGGAGGGTAAAACAGAGGAGGCCCGTGCAGATCTGGCTCGTCTGGCTATCATTCGGGAGCGACGAGAGGCAGAAAGGTTACGGAAGGAGGCCGAGAAAGAAGAGAAGGCAGAGCTAGCCAAGCAACGGGCTGCAGAGATAGAGGCAAAGCTGAACGCGAAGAAGAAAGGTGGTTCAAAGAAAAAGTAAATGAAACAGACCGCCTGCCTTAGCTTGGACACTGAGACTTTGATGGGAGGTATGGGATGGTTTTATTCAAAGCTAGTTAAGAACTTGGTTTGGGTATAACACTAACCGGTCAGTAACGATAATATATGGACTGTACACAGAATACCCAAATAGATTGTTCATTTTAGAACGAACAGTACTATTTCAATAGATAATCACAAGCGCGGGTCTCTGTGGTTGAATATCCAGGCCGGAAACCCAATACACATTTATATAGGCAATGTCGAGAGCTACTATACAATAGGCTTTCGTTCTAATAAACATAATAGGAAAGGGCAGTATAACCCTACGCTCAGATTCCCCAAAGCAAACAAAAGGTACAAACGAACATGGATATGGAAGTTATCGAGAATGTCACAGTATACACCAACGCCTTGCTTGATCAAAGGTACAATTGAAAGTTCATCAAATACGCAGGACTATTGGTAGGTTTCCAGAGGTTAGGCACCCCAGAAGAGACCTTCCACGCTGCCTCCTTGCGCTACAATACCCCATCCCAAAATCAAACTCACAAGCCACAAAACCGCGAAAGCGAGGATGGGGAGCAAAAGTAACTCAGTATTATGCAAGAACGGAAGGGCGTTGTACCCCAAGAAGGTAATGTATGTGTAGTAGGCCAAGGCAGAAAGGTAGAGCGTGTTCCCAAGGAACGTAGAGAGGAGATTGCTCGGACTGCGCGTAAGAAGCGGCAGGAGAAGGAACTGAGCAACATACAGGTGAAGGTAGAGAGGAAAGAATGCCCGGTTAGAGACCTAATTGTAATGGTTAGTTCAGCTTAACTGCTTGCTTGGCATCATCCTGACGTACATCAAAGCAATATCCAAATTCTAATTGATCCTTTTCGCCTGGTTGCACGAACAAGCCCTGTGCTGCACCACGTCTCCGTCCACGTCCGCCTCGCAACCCAGAGAGGGAGGCTGCCGCTCCATCTGGACCGAAAAGTCGGCCGATGACAAAGTACCCTATTGTCGACACCAGCAATGATGATCCGATGAAATGGACAAAGATGAAAAGTAGAGACAAGCGGACAATAGCTCCGAAAGAAGGCGCATATGCTAGACCCCACGCAAGAGCTGTGAGGAGCAAGAAGAAGCAAAGTAGATACGTGAAAGAGGGGTCAGGCCGATGCCAGGTATTCTTAGTTTCTGTGAAGATAAAGCGACGGGTTATTATGGGGTTAACACTGTGAAAAGCACACACTTGTCCCGTTGTCTCCTCGTCAATCGGGTTGTGACTGCTGCGTTTGTAGGTACCTACGTTTCTATAACAAGATATAATTAGCACACCTGCAAGATAGCAAGACCAGCGATTGAAGGCTATGCTCACATGGTAGTAGATAGATTTGAAAACTTTCTTGGGAGCGATCAGCAGTGATGTCATCTCCCATATAGCCATTTCAAAGTCCATCTGTGGAAACTTGAACATCCTGTGGCCAGTATGAGGTTCTGGTCAGTAATCGCCTACCGCGAATGATTTAAGTTGTCATACTCCGTGTTGACGTTATCTTCTAGCCCACGGGAGTTCTCAAAGAGCGCACCTTTTGAAGAAACGCGGCATCCGGATGCTAGATCCACGGCTTGCTGGTGTCGTGCCGCCAAAATTAGACGGACTGGCATGTTGGCGCGGAACCGATATGTGAGGATTCATTTTTGCGCAGTTTTAAAAAAGCGCTGGGACACGGAATAAATGGACTGAGGAAGGGCAGGGTAGCATGTATCTTTATGGGTATTGGTGGCTCCTGAACCCCTTCCGAGGCATGGAGTCGGGGGAACAACTCTCATTCAAAGGGTTTCGTACTGTATGTCATCCGCCAGCTGGTGCTTTCGGATCAACTAGCGGCCCGTGATATATTGCAACTGCAACCGATAATTGAACGGGTATCAATCACCAGTGCATATGACTCTCCTGTTAACATATATATGTATATCTGCGGATATAGGGGAATAAGGCCGTCCAAATGACTAGTCTCGTCTCCTAGATATGGCCGAATATCTTGGGGGTTTCCCCGAACTGGCATAGCGTTGACCATGGTTGTGTACAAATATTCTGTACCTATGCTGATCTCCGATGAAAGTTTACCAGTCTTACACTTTTGTAGATTTGTTACCTTCTCGTTCAATTTTGGACGAATAGATTATCAATTATTGGCTTGCTACTGAGATCTACTTACTATCAGTTGTTTCAATGAACAAATACATCCACCAACTGACCTGTACTCTGTTTCGTATTATTCCACTAAAGGAAATAAGAAAAGAAGAAAAACTCCGTGGCGCTAGTAGGAGCTAGTGATACATAATATCTAATGTACCCATCAAAGGTTTGTTACTCAGCCTAGAGAGTTCCTAGATCAAATTACTATTGGGATCAGAAAATGGGGGATTTCTACAGGCGGTTGAGGAATTACAGAGAAGAGCACTAGTACTAGGTATATTTCCAAAGTGGTGGCCCATACCAAAGCCACAGGTCAGATGGAGGATTTCACAAAATTGATTGATGTTGACTATTCAAGTAAATCCGAAACCTTGCCAAATAGTTAGTTAATAATTGATTGATACTCGGTGTCATGTGCATTTATAGTCTAGTAGGGACTAGTCTAACAGCTAAGTAATGATTAGTTTACTTACGTAGTAGTGGTGCAACTGACCGGGGAATTAATTGGGTTTGGAGAAAGGGGAGGGAAAGGGAAGAAAAAAGAGGAAAGAGATGCAGATGCTCGGACACAGGACATTTGAGACTTTCAGCCCAGCGGGGGTAATTAAGTTCCATTTCCCTCACCCCTTAGGATACCCAACTAGTACTCCAGGCTACGTATCGTACCTACTGGTCATGGAGGTGTGTGGTTCTGGCCAAGACTCCTGCTGCCCCTGACCATCGGCACTAGCACCACCTAGTACGACACTTCCATTCTCAGTGTCTCTCTTTTGATTTGGGAATTGATCATTGATTATATCCGGTAACCCTTCCCACCCTTCCTGTCACGTTATTTTTAATCTTCTTATTTTTGATTCTATTATATATTTATTTCCTGGGGCATGAAGTGGTCTGTCACCTGTTCTTGAAACCTTCCACCTTTATTATTCACCCGGATAGCAACCACTAGTTCTATCATACCTACTTTTCTTCCTTAAGGAACTAAAAAGAAAAGGACAAAAAACATCGCTCCCCCCCCCACAGTGGTTCAACGTATACCCACAGTCCCTGGTGCCCTGATAATCCCCGCCTGCCTTTGGTTCCATTCCACTTCCTAGTATGTTGGTGATGCCCTACCTATGCCTGGTGATTCTCAAGTGCAGCATGACACTGACGGGACGTTATTGCTTTCTAAGTTTATAACAATCCACGCGAGAGGACTGGTGCTTTCTCGACCCTCAATTCACTGTCACGCTTTCTTCGACCACGGTTCCTTAACATCCGTCGTCCATTTCCAGTCGATCCCTACGCAATGACCGACACATGACACATACCACCCTCTGCTATCTGCCTTGGAGACGGCCTATCTAGCATTCATGATATAACCTTTTCTGCCAAGCAAGAGGAAGTTCTATTGGATCCTATAAGAAAAGGGTGGGAAGAAGAAGAAGAAGAAGAAGAAGAAGAAGAAGAAGAAGAAGAAAGGGGCCAGTGGCTTTGTACCACTTGATATCAACCCCATAGAGGTACATCTGCTTACAGCTTGCGCATCAGAACTCCTGGGTTGAACTCCTCTTCCACAACCCCGACCGTCGCCAGACTTGCGGGCTTTCCTCAGCCTACTCACGCGATCAAACACGCGCGATCAGACACAGTTCAAGATTGCCTCAACAACTTCCCGAGATGCATGCCAGTAATTCTCCCCCGACTACGCCTTCTGCGGCATCCAACTACAAAGCTACGAGGAGGATGACCCAGTCACGCCCGTCAGTGCGAGAAACTTTTCTCGACGAGTACAACGTGGGTGATAACACAAATAACGGCATGGACTCTGGTGATGAGCGAGATCCCCATGACTTATCTTTGTCCCCTAAACACGCCGCTCGCACTTCTATCGTTGATAATATGCTCCTGTCGTTGGATCAATTTGCATCCTCAAATGCCTCCGTACTGGATGACTACCGTCTGTTTAATTCCGTTTTTGAGTCAGATCTATATGGTCGATGTTCGCCAGATTCTATGACCCAACGTCGTTATCGCGGCCATACCTTTTCATCGTCTCTGTCATCAGAACTAGACTACAACCCTGATGATGCAGCTGGCCTATACGGGACTCAACCGGGAAGGGCTCGCCGGAGTACTAGCAGTTCGAATTACAACTCTAACTTTAGAAGGTTTGGTAGTACCCGCACACCAGACGGTCCAAGCTCGCGTGGCCAATTATACGATCATCGCTCCAACTCAGGAGGTGGTACCTCTGGGGTTCGCGGAACCAGACAAGGTAGTAAAGGGAGTTCCTCTTTACACATGGATTTTGGCCCACCCCTTTCAGGAAATCATCGAGCGGACCTGGCTCCTGAGCGGCGCTCCGCAAGCTTCGACTTTGGCACCCGACAAACGATCATTCCGTTCAAGGAGACTGCGGTTGATTATGATCCAGTATCATTGGACGGAGTTGATGCAGCTCCTACACCAAGTATTCCAGGTGGACCAAGAAAGTATCAAGTTTCATCGCAAGGTGAATATCCCGGAACTTTAGGTCCTCAGCCGTCGCGCACACCGGTAGCTTCTCGACGGAACAGTGTGAAGTCAGCACGGACGAGGAGTACTGCAGCCATGACCGGCCGTGAAAATGATTTGACGCAACTCGGTGCGCCTATTCTGGAACCTCCCCCGGCTATACCGGCAGCTACGTTTGATCCGCCGGCCCCAAGTCCTACGATATCTTTCAACAAGCCTATCTTCCCGACGCCCTCTGATCCAGCTCCGACCAGGGAACGTCCGGGCTTTTTCTGGCGCGTTTTTGGTTCATCCAAAAACTCTACACCTGGCGCAGAAAACAATCAGCTTGATCTTGTAGTCTCCCAAGATAATGATCTACGGGATCTCAATGGTTCCACTACGAATCTCAAGGACCGGAGACAACCATTGAAGAGTAGTACGGCGGGTACCACAACGGTCCGTCAAGGGGCCCATCAAGTGGTGAACAAGAAATCTTCATTCTTCCGCCGGCGGAAGAGATCGGTGACTGAGAACGTTCCCCCTCCTATTCTAATTCCCCCAGAGTCTGGCTCAAAGCCACATGAAGTCATGAAGCCACAACCTAGCCCCGTGAGTAGTTTAAGGAAGGTAATGAACCCATATCTAGCAGATGCTAGCGCTCCAGGGCTGTTACATTCCACAGAATCACATAACCGAAACATAGGCACAGACAAACAGGAGAACAAAGGCGTTGACTCACATGCGGAGAAACCCAAGGAAAGTTTTCATGGTGCAGGTAGAGTGCAGAGACCCAAACACAGCCTTTACCCCGCCGCTTCCTCCGACGCACGTGATGCATCGATTCTGGGAAGCAAGATCGGAGACGAGGATATTCCCAAAGTCAATCACATGGATTCTACATCTTCAGCCAATCCAGAACAGCTGGTTCCTAGGGACGGCATCGGTTCGCGCGACAGTGGACCGGACTCGGAGAGTGATCGTGTAGGTGGTATCCGGAACA
This sequence comes from Aspergillus oryzae RIB40, assembly GCF_000184455.2. Taxonomy (NCBI): domain Eukaryota; kingdom Fungi; phylum Ascomycota; class Eurotiomycetes; order Eurotiales; family Aspergillaceae; genus Aspergillus; species Aspergillus oryzae. The sequence continues at coordinate 1,715,224 of NC_036440.1, read as the reverse complement.
GGTTGACGCCACAAGACCTTTGTGTTCCGTCACTATCACCTGTCGTTGAGCGTTTCTCTCAAAAGAGTGTGTCACCTATAGAAAGTTCCGAGGAGACACGTACGGTAAATCCAGGGGAACCGGAAGAAGTTAAACATCAGAGCGAGCCCAGGCTGTACGACCGCGAAGATGAACCCAGCCCGAAATCACTTCCTGTAGATACCAGTGGCTCATTGAAAGTATCGACATCAAATATCTCGAATTATTACACGGCTTCCAACACACCCGTGATTTCCCCGGTGGAATCAAAGTCCGTTGAAATATCGGAAGGCAAAGTCGATTTAACTGATAACGTCCTGGAGGATCAACCAGGAGATTCAGAAAAAGAACAGGCTCAAAAGCTCTACGACAGTCAGGATCAAGTTGTGGGAAATGAGCCGGCTGCTGCATGGCTCGGTGACCCGGACCGCGCTACGATTCGCAAGGCATACATGGAGTTTTTCGACTGGTCTAATATGAATATTTTGGCAGCCCTCCGAAGTTTATGTAACCGACTTATATTAAAGGGAGAGACACAGCAGGTTGATCGAGTTCTAGATGCCTTTTCCATACGATGGTGCGAGTGCAATCCTAACCATGGGTTTAAGGCTTCAGGTATGTCCGCCATATTCTATTGCTCCGTGCTTTCATGAGATGTGATGCTCAGCACCCCATTTGTTTAGATGTTGTGCACACTATATGCTACTCTCTTCTTCTATTAAATACCGACCTTCACCTTGCGGATATTGAACAAAAGATGACCAAGGGCCAATTTGTTCGGAACACAATGCCCACCATACATCGTGTGGCCTTCGACGCAGCCCCGGATGGGTTTGAAGCACTCCATGTAGCTCACGATAAATCGAAAGTGTCGGCCCGGGAATCTCTGACGTCTCATATGGATGAGTCCGATCGCGGGAACATGGTCGCTGATAAGCCCGCAAATGCGCCAGCAAAGCTCGTGAATCGACTTTCTCGAACTGATCTCTCCGTTAAACTGTCAGGTGATCCTGAAACCAACACAGGCCCGTTGGTAAATGTGCCATTCAATGGAACCGATAAGGCCTGGGGCCAGCAAGTTGAAACCGTTCTTAGGGACTTCTATACTTCGATTCAAAAGCAGAGACTCCCACTTCATGGTGCTCAAGCAGAGAAGGAGGCGCTTCGAGCTTCATCGAACCATTTATTGTCCCCTAATCCGAGTGGTTTGCGCAGAAGCCCCAGCACCGTGAGCAGGAGCGGCTCTGACATCTACCCACGGGGCCGCTCAGCCGACTCCCGCTACGGCACCGCGCGCTGGTCCTCGAAAAACCGGTCACGGGCGAGATTATATCCTTCTTCCGTCATGGGTTCCAGCCGGACCAGCCTTGAGGAGCAGTCGTCTTTCTGGAGCCCGTCTGCCTCCAGTACTTGGAGTAAGCAATCTTTGGGCAAGTTAACATCTGTCTCGGTAGACTCATTCGGATCAGACTATATGCGTGGCGACTATCAGCAAGCTATTGGATTCGCTAATGCACTGAGTCAAGCGATAATCCGGGAGGACTCTGCTTATTCCATAGCGAGCACCGAGGAGGTCGAGGGAACCATACCGCTTCTGGAAGACGAGACTCTTCAACTTGCTGGCGCTCCTTGGGCCAAAGAAGGGAGCCTAAAGCATAAGCAACACTTAGATTCGGCTGACAAGAGGGCTAAGGACCGAAATTGGAACGAATGCTTCGCTGTGATACAACAGGGTTGGATGCGGCTGTTTTCTTTCAATTCGTCGACGAAGTCCGTTCGGCATAAGCCAAAAACTCACACACATGGTGGAGTGGTGGTGGGAGGAGGGAACTGGACAGAGAATGCCGAGGAGGTAAGGAAGTTTCTCCTACGGCAAACCCTCGCAAGCGTACTTCCATCTCCCGGGTACTCTAAGTCCCGCCCGCATGTCTGGGCTCTGAGTCTACCTAATGGCGCAGTACACCTCTTTCAGGCTGGCACCCCGGAGATTGTCCATGAATTCGTCTCTACTGCTAATTACTGGAGTGCGAGGTTATCGAAAGAACCTTTGGTTGGTGGAGTTAGCAATATGGAATACGGCTGGAGTGATACAGTCATCAACAGTGCCTTGATATCGACGGAGAATAACAGCAACAGGTCGCCGCCGTCCTCGTCTGGAGCACGACCTAGCATTCAAAGTTCAATCCGGAGCTCTATTGACCAGCAAGGTGGTGTACGCCCCAGGCTTCCGGCCGATCGAGTACACATCAGCGACTGGGCTCCGCCTCAGCAGAGTATGGTCGCTTCAAACTTACCTGAAGCTGACCAACTGAAGGCTTTGCGGATGTATGTCAAGAATGTTGAGGATGAACTACAGCGACATAATGAGCTCCGACCGGCCATGGTTTTAGCTTTTTCTCCCAGACATCCGAATGCCACAAAGTCCATGGCCAATTGGGAGCGTAAATCATCGTACTTGCTGCGAGAGAACGTGAAGTTTCGCACATACATTGAGACTCTACAGAGGGCACTCGACCTCAAAAATAAAATATATGCTTCCCGCGAGGAGAGCTCGCCTTCCAGATGTGGATGAAGAGTACATGGCACGCCTTATCCCAACTATCACTCATGGATTTTATGAAGTCGTGTGTATGCGATATCTCAGCCATTGATCATTCTCTTGCGCTTTTCTTATACGTTATCTTGGAGTCTCCATCATCTCCTGCTAATGATCGACTTTCCCTTTCCTCGGCACTTTTTCCCTCTCCCTTCTGTATCCTGCTTTTCTTCTATACTTTAAAATCCTTTACGAGACTTACGTTATGGGTACTACGAGTGTCAATTGCTTTGGATCTTCTTGATGTGGATATATATAGCATTTCTAATTCAAGTGGCGTGAATAACTATCCAGTGTAGATATTCATAATTTGACTATACACACCATCTTCGTTTTCTTTTCTTGTTTGCCTTCTTCTGCACGGAGTAGTACATACTAGTATTGGTGCAGCAGCTCGAGCAAAGTACACCACCTGACTAATAGGTGCCCGTGACTTTGCTACTAGGTAATGACTCCTTACTGATACTCCTTTCTTCTCTCGAATCATATATACTCTTCCGCCACAGTCAATCTTGGCTCGTTTCTCTTTTTTTTTTTTTTGTTTCCTTTCTACTTTATCTTTTTTTTGAGCAGAGTCTTGAGTTATCAAAATAATTAGGGCAAAAGACGAAATAAACTTACTTTCAAAGTTGATGGGCCTGAAGCAAGACCGGGCAGGAGTCTAAACTTAGGTGATCACGGCTAAGTCTACCGAGTTTAAGTGGGTCAGTAAAGCCAGGCTTTCGCCATTAGGATTCTTGGGATTCAAGGCGGAAGTGGAGAAAACAAACACGGTGCCCAGACTCCGTCACCATGTCGACAGGGTCCGCTCAACTGCCATCTCCTTCTTTCGAGACCCTTAATGCGATCGAATCTGCGCTCCCACCGCCGTCTTCCTCGCCCCTTGGAAGAAGCTTGGATACTGGAAACGAACTTTCGTCCCTGGAGGACGAGTTCTACGCGACCGATATAATGGAGGAGGGGGACGCGCGGAGAGAACATCCCCTAACAAACTCAAGTATAACCGGTGTAGATGGTGGAGCTCACTACACACAAGACAGAACAACAGCCGATGCGAAACGAGATGGCCGATCTACACCTGCTGTTGAGCAGCACGATCTTGACGAGTCGAGCGCTTCGCTAAATCTACCTCCGCTACCCGATAACGATGACAGCAGTCTTTTACTCCTGTCCAGCGATGACGGTGATCACGAGCGCCTAGTTAACCAGACCTTGATGGAGGAGAAAGAAATGCGAAGAAAATTAATGGACATGGAGTCAAGTTTCTTACCGGAACCCTCAACAATTCAAATTGTTTCAAGGAACCAGCACTCGAGTGCCGACGATACCTATCTGGTTGGAGTTGATGAGCGCGCGCCGGAATTCAACAAGCCAGATAATGCTCAGTCGTCCTTTGCGGTACCAGATGGCTCAAGTTATGATATGACGTCAACCTATGATGGCGTTCCGATACCGCAAACCCCCAGTTTGAGGCCTGAGGAGGATATGACTGCGGATTCCGAGACTACCCCTGCGCCCCCACCCGAGTGGCAGGAGAATAATGAGACGGATTTAGAGGCGGTGCAGTCATCGCCCGCGGCACAAGCGGCAGCTAGGACCGTAAATCGGAATCAGCTCTCATCATCTGAAGGTACTCGCCAGATTGGCCAGTTTTTCGAGGAGCCAACGGATGGGCCACCTGTATCCTATTTAAACCAAACTCAACAGTCAGCTCATCAGGACTTTCGCACGGCTTCGCGGAGCCTTTCTCCTTCGCAGGCAGGACCCCTTAGCGGAAATGCCAACTATGACGTGGAGGCGGCCTCACGCACAAGCAGCCGTAGAGGGAATAGACCGAAATATTTGACCAGCCGCCAGTCAGTCCACCGTCTCTCTTATTCCTCGGTGACAAGCAACAATACAGAAGTGACGAATAGTGAAGCAACATTAGGTGCCGACTACGCGCTTCAGTCGGGAGGCGCAGTGCCAGGTAATGCTGGCATTGTCCACCACGAACAGCGTAACAACCTGGCTAGATCAGTGAGCTTGGGTAGTATGGCTTCAGGTATATCTGGGTATAGTGATGAAAATCTCCTCGATAAGAGAAATCCTAGCAGCACTACGGAATGCGGCTTAGATACCTTGAATGAGGAGGAAACACCTTTGCAGTCACGCCCCGGATCATCACAGCAAAAGCACAGACAAAACCAAGAGGAGCCTATGGCTGAAGATACTGCCGGACTAATGACACCCAAAGCGAAAGCGCAGGATATCAGTTTCCCTATAGACACGGCCATTGCAGAACGTGTTAAAGATGTCCAGGTACCAAGCACATTTGTAAAGCAATTTAGAGAAGACTACGCTGGCCGCGGATTATCACCGGACAAGCGTGCAGGTGCCACTCCAGCCTTTGCAAGGAGTGGCCGGTCCATGACCCTTAAAGAGCAAAGCAGCACCATTGATCGTCTCTCCAAAGAGAACTTTGACTTGAAGATGAGAATTCATTTTCTCAACGAGGCATTGAATCGTCGCTCTGAGGAAGGAATAAAGGAAATGATCTCGGAGAATGTTGAGCTAAAGTCAGATAAACTCAAACTTCAAAAAGACAGTCAGACCCTGAAAAGGAAAATTCGTGATTTGGAGAAGCAGCTCAAAGACCAGCAGTCTGACAAGGAATCTATGGTAAATCACGATCCTGAAGGATCTGACGACGATGGTCGTGAACCAGCACAGGAAGAAGAGATACTATTCTTAAGGGAGAGAGTGGAGGTTTATGAGCTCGAGATTGAGAGACTAAGGTCCGAAAGTATTGCCAGAGAAAGCGAGAAGAGAAAACTGGCAGAAATTCTTAAATCACTTAATGATGGAAGGCCAATGGGTTCGGATGTAGGAGCAAGGGAAGAGAGGGTGAGTGCAGGTCACTCCAAGTTTCTGGTTGCCTTTGTGCTGAATTGAATGTTATAGGATATGTGGAAAGACATGCTTGAAGCAGAGACGGCTGCTCGAGAGCAAGCAGAGGAGGAGAACAAAAGGCTACGAGACGACGCGCTACGCCTCAAGAGTGAAATGAGCTCGATAATAGTCTCCACAAGACCAACGCAGCGTGACCGGGTAGAGTCCATGCACTCGTACTCTGCTGTCTCAGATAGAGAGTTGAATCGCAATACAAACCCCAGTAGTTCCTCCAGCTCAACCTTGGTAATGGAGCTGGAGCTCTTGAAACAAGAAAATGCGGAGCTGAGGAAAGAAGTCAGTGCTCAAACATCAATGCTTACATCTCGGAATCGTGAAAAAGAACGTCTCTATCAAGAGATCGAGGAGCTGAAACTTGGTCAGCGACGCGACGGCGGTCGCTCTATTGCTGGGGACAGCATCTTTGATCGGTCCGCATCGCGAGCTCACGGTAGACCATCTTCTCGAGCGAGTGACGGAACTGCCCCATACCCAGGCGATGACGCGGAACGAGAAGATCTGGAGGTCCGGAACGGACAGTTGCGTGATCAGGTTTCTGCGCTGAAACTTGATAACCAAGCTGTTCGAACGGAGCTGGAGGAGTATAAGAGAGAGTTGGAAGAATACAAGAAAGAGTTGGAAACACTTGATAAGGCATACCAAGAGCGTGGCAAAGAAGTTGAGACTTTCGACAAGGCATATCAAGCTGACATGGATCAAGCGGAGGAGGAAATGCAAAAGTTACAACAAGATTTGCAAAACCTGGAGCAAGAACGTGACCGTGCACTACTGATGGCGGATGAACATAATGCGGCTTTCCAGGACTTGAGGGCTGAAGCCCAAGATGAGCTGGAAGCCCTTGGCGAAGAGCTTGATCAGAAGACTGAAGAGTGCCAACGATTAGGAGAGGAGCTAAAGATTCAAGATGAGTATCTCCGGGCGCTGCAGGCAGAGATGCGTTCGGCCAGCGAAGGCATCATCCGACTTGAAGAAGACGCACAAAACAATATGCAACGTTACAAAGCTGTCCAACAGGAGCTTGAGGATTGTAATCGAGAGATGGAATCTTTTGAAAAAAGCCTCTTTGAAGCAAATACGAAGGTCCAGCGACTGACAGTTCAAATTGAATCGAGTCAGAACGAGATTGCATTCTTGCGAGAAGAGCAAGATGGTGATAAGATCAGAATCGGTGACCTGGAGTCAGAACTAAAGACATACAAGATGAGCCTCCAAAGCGAAAAGGACAAGGCTAGGGAGCTTGAGGAACGTCTGACAGAAGAACGGCATCAGCGAGAGGTCGTAGGAAGCAAGGAGAAGCAAGAAGTCCAGCGAATCGTCAACGAGTTGAATCGAGAAGCATCTGCTGCCAAGGAGGAGGCGCGGAAACTCAAGAAGAGTCTATCAGCTCAAGAAATCGAGACTAATACTTGGAGGGAGCGGCTCATGGACTTGGAGAACAATCTTCGAGAGACTTTAGGTGATCTGACTGGTAGCCGCTCTAGCTTGATCTCCAAAATCATGGAGCTTCAAAAGAATCTTGAGTCGACTGCTTGGGAACTTGAAAGTACCCGCTCTAAACTAGACGAGACCGAGTCGCTATTACGAAATCGCGATGCGCTACTTGAGAGCCACGGGTTGGAGTCTCGGAAGTTGGCTGAGCTTCTCGAACGCGAGCGACATTCTCGCCGGGCAGATAAACAATCGTTTGAGCAGGCACTTAAATCTCACCACCAAGCATCTCGGACCATCACCCAAAACAATTCACGTATCACGGAGCTAGAGAACGCCCGTAATCAGGATCGCAAGCGGTTCACTAATCTCGAGCAACAATTCAAAGATCAGCTCAATGAGCGGAACACGATGCTTCTTATGATCTGGAAACGTTTGTCGGCGATGTGTGGACCGGACTGGGCGCACTCTAACAGCTTAATCAACGGTAACCTACCAAGTCAAGAGGTCATAGGCAACATCCTGTTCTGGCCGGGCTTCAGCCGCAATCTCTTGCTTGCTGTGAAGACACTGGAGAATGTGATTTTGGGCTTCAAGAATCGCATTAAGGGCGTTGAGCGTGACCTTACCAAGCAATATCAGGCCGTCGAGCACACCTTGAGCTTACGGATCAAAAAACTAGATCGTCTAGAAGAGTCAATGATGAGCATACGTGCTCAACAACATAAGCTAGGCCAATCTGGCTTGTCGCCAGAGATGGCCAAGCTTCGCGGGGAGAATCGGTTGTTGAAAGCTGAGCTGAACCTGCTACAATCTCACTCGCGCAGCCGCGGTCCTGCCGGGATAGGGCCGGGCTCTCCACGCCTGGAATCCGGGGCGGACCTTGATCCAACTTCCTTGGTTCGTCATAACTCAATGGTTGAAAAGCCCGCCAACCCCAATAATTCTCGGGGTTTGACACGGAGTTCAACCAGCGGTATACCTCAACCATCCCATGTCTCTTCAACCACGACACTTGCCGACGGTGCTGGGGCCATGGTGCATAGCTCCCGCACAAGACACGCGGTAGGCGACCAAGGGAATAATGAGAAATGGATCCAGCGCTTGCACGAACTGGAGAAAAGACTGAAGCAAGAAAGGGAAGCACGCCTGCTAGATCGTAACGGGGCTCGCAAGCGCCTTGAAGAGCGAGATGCTGAAAACCAAAGGCTTCGAGCCCAACTAGAGAGGGAGCGTGTGCGCAAAGACATGTCAACGGATTATTCTGGCGACAACAACGCTGGTCTGGCTCGAGGGCAAAATCTGAGGATGATTCAAGGAACTGCTCATGACTCTGGTGACGGATACGGTAATCACAGGGATGATGATGACCCAAGCTCGAGTGATGGAGAAGGGATATGTGTTGACATTGAGGTTTAAGGAAGCCCCCAGCTGGTCTCCGGCCAAACGCCACTCTCCTTTGTTTTGTTTTTAAGTTATCTTTTTTTTTTCCTTCTTCTCTCTCTTTCCTTTTCGTCCTATTAATTGAAGCCCATGCCAGTCTTGTTCTCAAGCTCAGTTTGCATCCTGAGTAACTTTTCTGTTTTACCCTGAGCAAGCCAATCCAGTTCACTTCATGTTGATCCAAGTCATCTGTGTTCCTTCTTGCATACATTATATACCCATCGCTTTCGGCTCTCATTTTCTTTTAACTTCTAATACCCTAACCGGTTCATGTTCTCTGCCACAGATGTTTCTGTTTTCATGAAAATTATTCACTGCTCGGTAGGGTAATGCCTGGAGTTAGGATATATAGTGCTCTTCGTATTTAGTTTAAGGGATTGATAAGGTGTACGCCATAGTCAGCCAGGATGAAGTTAGAGTAGAAGTACTTCAGTGACTCAAATTCACCACATGGCCGCTATGCCTATAAAGATTGTAATCGGACCCAACAAACAGTCATTGCGCGTTGCATTATAGGGCTGATAGGTACACAAACATTGTATGTATTGGGCATATTGATTGTAATCACAAAGCTAGACCAACTGCCAGTGTTGGCTTTTGGCTGTGTGGGAACGTGCTGACAAAGTACATGTATACATAGTTTTGTCTATTCACATCTACACATGGCGTCGTCACTCGGCTCTTTTACTTACCGCGTATCCAAACCTTAATCATAGAGTGTTCACCGCAGCGAAACCTTGAGAGAAAAGTCCACAATGCCGACACCCTGGTGAATCGAGCTAGTGGAAATAATGTCGACGTCCGAGCAGGCGTACGAAGCAGCGTTGGACTCGTTCAACCCACCGCTCACTTCAATAAGGAAGGATTGCTTCTTGTCAGCCCAACCTTGCTTAAGTTGTTTAGCTGCTTCGCGAACACCGTCCGGAGTGAAATTGTCCAACATGATCACATCCGCCCCGGCCTCAATAGCCGCATTCGCCTCTTCGACACTTCGGCATTCAACCTCTACCTTGGTCGCAAAGCCGCCAGCTACCTTAGCTGCTTGAACCGCCCGAGGTATAGCAGCCGCGACGGACTCGGTCGAAGCAGGACCCGCCCCATCCTTAGCCACACGGTTATTCGCACAAGCCCAGACGTGGTTATCCTTCAGCATTGTCATCGAACTGAGGTCATGGCGGTGTGGATCGGCGCCTCCAATAAGAATTCCATACTTCTCGACCACGCGGAATCCAGGCGTGGTTTTACGGGTGCCAGCAAGCGTTCCACTCCATCCGTGGGCACGGAGAGCAGCTACTAGCGAGGCGCTTTTTGTTGCGATACCGGAACACCGGGCGAGGATATTGAGGGCGACACGTTCTCCGAGGAGGATCTTGCGGATAGGCCCGCGCACTGTGGCGCAATGTTTGATAGGTTCAATGGGCTCGCCTTCTTGGACGTGCCATTCCACTCTTTCCTGTCATTTAGATATCGATCGCATGGCACAGGCCAGGTCCAACGTCATGTGGAATTGACTCACGTGCATCCTAACTGAGCGAAAACTTCATCGACGAAAGGGACACCTGCAACGACTCCCTATGGTTACGGAGATGGATTAGCACGCAATGATAGGTACTTCGCTAGACACAAATTCATCATGCATCCACGGAATGTGATAGTTACCTTAGCTTTCCCCAACAACCTTGCCTCACCATCTGACTCCCCGACGACGAAACCGCCATAGTCAAAACTGGGACAGTCCTCTTCGAGCCAGGAAGTAATCAGGCGTTTGTAATTGCTAGGTAGCAAGTGACGGAAGTCCCCGTAAGTAGAAGCCATTGCTTTGTGTTGGTCTTCCTGAACAGCGGATGTTTATTGAGAGAGAGTATGGATTCTCTAAAGAAGGATGGGACTCCAATCGAGCATAAGAGGGAAGTTGATATCGAACCCCACGCGGGGCAGGCAATCGGGACGTTCCGGGGCGGTCACGTGGGGAGGGAGCCCTTGAAGCCATCCTGTATTAAGTAAGTATGCACAGTAGCCCTGGAGAAGTGTTCTATATACACGGTCAGTCTATCGGCTTGTAAGACGAAGGCTGAAGCCCAAGAATAGGTCGACCTTTAGCCATAGGTCCTTTTGCGCTACATACCCTATGAGAATCAATGTCATGGCAGACACATACTTCTTTTTAGTACATATGTATATATGTATATACAGTACAATTACAGTCTGTGATCCTCAGGTAGCGGTAAGAAAGGAAAACACGAAGGCACATGACGTCCAGGCCCCTATCAGTTCTAGAACTCTTCGTATACTAGACAAAGGAGGCTCCTTGCTAGAGCACAGCCATCTTTAAGAGACTCCTTCTCCCGAGAAGAAGCGCCAACGCAATGCTAAGAGTTATGTGGAGTCGCACTGCCCCCGTCTGTAGGCAACCGGAATACTTGATTGAGGTTTGCTTCAGTGTGTTATGTGCAGATAGGTATTGCCTTAGTATAGTGTAGTGGTTATTTTGTTCCATGTACATACGTACATACGTACATACGTACATAACTGTATAAATGGCAATCCGAACAGAGTGCGGGGTAAAATAAACAACGCTAATTGATATGTATAGATTCGATACAGAAGTCAGTCACAATGCTACCAAAGCGATTAGCATCTCCTTTACTCTATCCGCACTTGCGCCTGCTTCGTACTCGTTCCCAGTTTGGCGTCTCGGACAAAGGAACGAATTTGCAAGTCGGAGAGACCTTAGTGCTGTTGAGTAGCCGGAGTTACGGATCTACAGAATTTGATCCCTAAAGAATATCTTGCTTAAATCCTGGCTGATTCAGGAGAACCCTATACTTTACGGTATACTTCGTGACTATGTATGTACATTATTACCTTAAGGGAAGTTCATCGCTGCCAAGCTCCGTCGGTAAGTTCTGTGGTCCGTTCCGAGTCCGAAAGCTCGAGCAAAAGTGGTAACGTATCGTTACACGGCCAAAAACGGCATCCCCCAGATCCGTGGTTGGTACTGTGACCTCTCCGTACGGAGTACTGTGCTTGGTATTACCGATGGGTTCCATATTGATTGAAGGTATCTACTTACACAGTACAGTACAGTACAGACAAGACATTTTGATTCCCATTTAATTTGATCGCTGGCTAAGACCCCAGGTTCCCTCTACTACATCCGGACTATTATTTCTCAAGCGCGCGCGCCATGGCCTCTAAAGCTCATGCATTATTCCATTCCATAACGAACTACGGAGTACTATGAGATGATCAACAAACATAAAGCATGTTCGAGGGACGCTAGAAGCAATAGCTCGATTCCAGAAACTCTTGGCAGTCGAGAAATTGAAAAGGATGAGCGACTTTCCCTCCTGCAGAACTAAACCATTAATGACCCAAAGTACTACAAATGGCGAGTGACACGCTGACAAATCTGACATCAAGGGAAATTGAATTAGAAAAGAGAATGGGAAAAGATTTTGGTTCCCACCTCCTTAGTGGAGCCTTTTTCTGATTCAACGCCGAGGCCTCTTCCACTGACAACTCATAAATATTTCTTGTGGAGTGTACGACTGCTGGAACTTCTTTGATAAATGCACCGGATACATTTATGGGTGGGTGATAAGGGTAATCGGCACATCATGTGACAATCGGATGATTTTGCAGAACGCCGAAGAGGTAAAACAAAAAGAAAAAAATCTCCTTCAATCGGTCCCACATCGGTGGCATGACATTCTTCTAGAACCGGCAATTCATTGCGGGTCTTTCCAGGTCTTGTAAACGATCTTGCTTCCGTACTTGTCGCCCTTCTTCAAGACAACCATGTGTCGCCAATCCGGCTCGTTGATCGCATTGACAAAACGGCTGGGCTCGATGCAGAAGCCGGAGAACGGGCCTCGACTCGGGTTGCCGTCAACCGCACCTACATTGGTTCCTTGACCTGTATAAAACTGGAATGCAGGCTCAGTACTGTGTACCTGTAGGTTGATACGCGACTCTGGGTGATGGAACTCTGCGAGCAGCTGGAGCGGTCTCTCACGCGTATCCAACGGGATCACAGCGACATCTCGATCCATAACAAAGGCATCGTCAAAAGCTTCTTTGTTCGGCCCGATCGTGAATGGCTCGGTGACTTTACTAGGATGTACGTCGATCCTTCCAAACGGGATGCCGGTTTTGTCGAGCGGCAGATAGTGTTGAGTAAAGAGCTTAGCCGAGGTGCCCTCAATGGTCTCACCGCCGGTGAGGTTGAAATAACTATAGGAACGTAGCTCGTTAGCAAGATGCTCCATAATTCCTTTAGTGAACCGCAATTCACGTCTGTCCGAAGTCCCCATCTAGTACATACCTATGGTTGGTCACGTTGACAATCGTCTCGTTACACTCATCACCCACCAACTCGACCTCATACTCGATCGAAAGCACTGAACGATTGTCCTCTTTGCTTGCCGTGTAGAAGACTTTGATCTCTACCGTGCCAGGGTATCCTCCATCAAGATGGGGACTCGTATAGGTATAGAGTAGGGTGTCTTTCCCGTTTCGCTGCAGTAAAGTAGGGCCCTCAAAATGCCGCCTGCCCCATCCACGGCTACCCCCATGCAGCGCGTTAGGGTCATTGTTCTTCTCAAGTTCATATTCTTGGTTGTTGAGACTTTGTATTTTGGCATCCTTGATTCTGTTGGCTACACGACCGATGGTCGCGCCAAACCAAGGGGTGTTATATTTCTCATAGAGTTCCTTCTTCGTAAATCCCAGGACGATGTTCTGGCCACCCACGTTGAGCTCTTGGATGATTGCGCCCAAGGATGTGAATTTGACTGATGGTTCATCGGCCATTTTCGGTGTATCAATTGTCCTAATCGCACCACTTTGGAAATAGGAGCAAATTGCGTAAGTGGATGGGCGCAACTGAACAGGACGGGGAGATCAAATATAAACGAGGGGCACTACTCCGTACCCCGCATAGACTGTCCCAATGGCCTTTAGGCTAATATCAGAAGCCCCTTTGCACAGTACGACGCCATAAATGACCCGAGATGGATGCACGTTGATATTTTAACCGAGATGGGATAATCCACCAATACCCATTTGCTGCGATTGACCTGTTCAACAAAGCAATTGGTACTGTTCTACTGGAATGCATGCTTACCAAGTATCCCTCTTTCGGCAATATCCCGGAGAATCCATCTGTTGGATGTAAGTACATAGTTTGAGGCAAGGTGTATTGTTTTAGACACGTCGATAGGAGCGCACTTTGAGGCTCTGCCCTGTAAGTTCAAATAAACTCAATAGAGTAGTACTCCACGATCTACCTGCCGTATCTAAGCGAACGATCGATGAGGCAGAAAGCGGTGGATGAGTACTGTGGGCTGCAACTTGCAAAGCGGAACGGTAGCATATTTCGTATGTATGTATAGTACATCCACACTGAGTACATGTTGAACCGTCCCCTTAATTTATTACATTGCAGTAAAGACGATATGCCTCCCTGATACATCGGCTAGTAAATGGTGCCCTGTCTAGACCACAAGAGATCGCAAGAGTCAGTCGTCGAGATCATATTATTTATAGATCTCAAGGCGTCAGTCATATCCAGCAACATCGTTCACGAAGTATGTTACGTTACAGATTTCGAGGCCGTGGATAGCGTAATTAACACTCAGGTCTTAAAAACGATCATCCTTGCTCCCTTACGGCCTATTCTGTGTTATCCTGGGACATTTGCGGAGCATCCGCTTTTCTAGAATGCCACCATCGAGATCATGACCTAAGCTTATACCCCATCTTTACCGCCTCGAAGACGATTTGTCGTGCCCGTATCAAATGCAGTGACTCGATCCAGTCTCGGAGCGTAGACATACCGATCGAGCGGAAATATCGGTGCCCGCGGGCGCGGACGTGCCGCTACCGAGTCCCTGTGTCAGGGAGAAGTTTCCGTCTCATGGTAGTTCATACTAATCGTTCTTGCGAACTTCGTAGTATGCCTTACCCAATGCTCGGGTATATACGATACTACTGCTTAGCTGTCCGGCGTAAATAAGTCGCCCGACCTAAATGTCTCCATCGTCCGTGGAGTACTCGGTTTCACAAGTGTCAAACCTAGAGAATTTTCCAAGATCGCCAACTTCACGTATGTACTTAATAGTGCCGTTAGTATGTACTCCGTACTGTACATCATACATACATTGATTGTGATGCAAATGCGTATTACCTGAAATGGCAATATCGGATGTCGCAAGAAGCTTTGCGCCCAATGGGTTTCTTTTCATCACTACTTCAGACACCTATGTAGACCCATCTCTTTTGCATTTACGTAGGGATTATCATCGTATTGAATAACCAACATCATTGAGCTGGCAGAAGCTTCCGTTTATTATCTCGCCGATTGGTCGCTTACAAAAGGATCCGGAGCGACTGTTGACTCATTTCAAAGCAATTGACAACGCTTATTAATCGGCCGTGTACTCCAAGATGAGATGACATTAGCATTACTCTATCGTGACGCCCCATCCTGCGCGGGCAAAGAAGGGGTGGGATCAGGTATGTCAACCTTAACTGAGGCGGTCTCGATGATACGTGAGAATTATTACAGGAAAGGACGAGACAAGCGAGAAAGGAACCTAGAAAAAAAGCCTAAAGCAGCGGCCAGAATCAATTCCACCGCAATACGGAGAAACAGCACTGGGCAAGGTTTAGCTCAGCCCATATGAGGCAACGATTCGGAAGGTTCAAAAACAAAAATGCTCCGTAAGGAGGGCGCAAAAATAAAATAAAACAGATAAACCAAACTAAAATAATTGCAACATGGAAATAAGAGAGTGGGTGTCAGCAAGTCAGCAATCGGCTCGGTCGTTCGGATTATGGGAGTAACGGAAATATCTCAAAAACGGAATTAATTATTTTATTTTATCTTATTTTATTTATTTTTTTTTTTTTTGCTCTCTTCCAAGTTCGGTTGACCTGGACCGGCACCGTGCCAGAGGGTCCATGAGTGGGGCTTTGACCTTCTTTCGTTCTTGACGATCCACCCTTCGAACTCCGTAGTACTACTGGAAGAAGTAGCAGTAAAGCGAAATACGATACACTACTAGGTACATGGTATGTACCTCTGTCAACAGGTTAGACTCTTTATTTCTTTCTTTAAATTTTTGGGCTACTAATTTTTTAAACACGAGACCAGGTCAGCCATAGTACCACCGTTTCGAAAACTTCCTGCGTTATCATTCAACTCCTGTGGTACATACATACATACAGTGGTACCGGAAGCCCGTCATCAAACACCTACGGGGGCGGAGATAAGAATCGGAGATGAATCATCGATGTCTCCGTTGCCGATTAGTCATCCACTCTCGACGTCACTCCACCTGTTCCTGGCCTGTATGAGATTGTCGAACTAACATTTTGAAACCCAAGCAGATACATGTGACGAGAATCCGACTATTATATTGACCGAACTGCACGGTTCATGCTTCTATATCATGAAGTGTAAGACATCCCAGACTGAACGCCGAATAAGTCGACCATTTCACAAGACTAAGTGATAACCCTCGATATACACGTGAAGGAAGAAAGAATAATAAATAATGAAGATAAAAACGGGAAGAATAATCCTCTCCATAGCTCCGTAAACCCAGCCAATGTTTTACCTACCAACTCCAGAGCACCAAAGGGGTTTCGCATCAGATCGCATTCGAGTGTCGCATTCACGATGTGAGACTAGTAACCCCAAATCAAACGGACAAGACTGTACAGTGTGATGGACCCTTCAAACCCTATCGTAAAGAGAGCCACCGCCCAGAAATAATATCAGTTGAAAACCACAACATTTAGAAGATCGAAGAATAAACATATGTAATGTAATGTACATGCGTCACGTCATAGGCGTATGCAAGTATCGTCGAGGCAGAAAGGAGGCCATGCTTCGCTAGCGTGTAAATCTCCGTTGATATATGCGGCTCAACTAGACGTTATTTCCGGTGGATTCGCATTCAAGAACTGACTAATATCTTCGTAGTCATTCTTTGCATCCATATACGACATGCAATTCATTGGAATTTGGCGATTGAACATCGGAGAAGAGACTGGGTCATCGAAGGACAGGTTGTTGTAATCGGCAGTCGCCATAAGGTCCATATCGTCAAAATTCCCTAGGCTGTTCGGCCATTGTTGCGGATCCTGTAATGCGAGAGGGTTGACCACGTCCCCGTGCATAGCCATCGGTGGAATGAAGCTAGGCGTATTTGGCACAATTTGAGGCTCCGTCTTGATTGTAGGTCCTTGCCGCAAAGGAGGGCTGAAAGTAGGCGGAGTAAGTGGTTGCCGCGCAAAAGCATCTGAGAAACGGGTGGGGAGAACGGGTGATTGTGCGCTCTCTGAACTGCCGTCAGACGAGTCCTGGCGCTGCATATGCCCTGCGTTCTGCTTCCATAGTTCTTGCTGCATAGACTCGGTGCTCTCCTCAAAACGCTCGCCCTTGCTCTGGTCTAAAGCGCCCAACCGGGTGAGCAGGTCATGAGTGAGAGGGTGGCCGTTGGCTTCGCATTTCAATGGTTCCCCAGGCCACCCTTCTCCTTCACTGGTGCGTCGATATAGCTCTTGAAGCCCATAGACTAGCCACGCTTGTTGTTGCTCGAGCATCTCAACATATCTGCACCCGAGTAATATTGGGTTAGCGATCAAGTCCTGCGGAGAAACCGTACACAAAATCATCGATGCCAGGTGTAAGCTCACCCCTTAGGGTACACTTTATCGTGAGCCTTCTTCCTCTCGCCAAAAACACAAATGGCATTATCTGTCCTACAGCGACCACATGGGTTGCCTCCATCACACTGCACCGGTCAGTGCATCAGAGCGTGCTGATGCTTGGGCCTCGAACTTGCTTACCTTAGATTTCTTCAGTCTGCACCGATCGCATGCCTTACATACCCTCTTGCGAACATTGCTGTCCGAATGAGAGTTGTCTGATGTAGGTGATGATTGGCGTGCTGTCATTGTGTAATATAGTTATATAGATATGGGCGGTGACGGAAAGTAAAAGTAGAAGACAGAGAGGAGATCAAAGGAACAAATTATAATGATGATGATGATAATAATAATAATGTATAAAGAGGATAATTGAAAGAAGTAAATAAAAGATAGGAATAAGAATAATCCTATGACCACTGGAAATTAAAAGTCGGACTTGTACGTGATATTATTCCAGCTGTTCTTCATTCGCGTTCTGGGGGGGTGTCCTTTTTGCGTTGTGGTGTTACAATAATCAAGAAGGGATCGACAATGCGTTAAGGTTGGTCGATGATATAACGATGTTGGGGAGAAGGAGGCAGAAGGTTTGAAAAGGTCAACGGGTGGATAAAATCAAGGACCAATGCGAGGCGTCAGTAGCATGGAAGACGAGGTAATGAGTAATGACCAGAGGGACTGGAACCAAGAACTGGAACGGCGAAGGTTGCAGTGACTATGGGGAGAGGTATGTGAGAGTTATATGGTAGCCGCCGAAATAAAACAGTCCATGGGCTTCTGGAGGGTTTGAACTTGCTTTTAACTAATCTGTACTCTGGAGTAGGTTGATGGATCCATGATAATGATGATGGCTATGGCGATGGGTAATATTACTGGGGGATTACTCAAGTTTTCCAATTATGGTTTTTATTTTATTTTAATTCTTAATTTCTTATTTACTTTTGTAATGGATCTAGTTCTTACTCCTAATTAATAATATTATTAAAGCCTGACGAAGGAACGTATGTACTCCGTCTTATTGACGTACTCCAGGCAGCGTAAAGTATGGGTGGGCGATCATTGGTCTCGTCCTAGTTCAGTAGGTTATGCGGTGGAGCTTCTGTACTAGTAAGTTATGGTACGTCCATACCTTACCCTTACGGTTACTTTTCAAACAGCAAATGAACTGTTCATTTGTGCAGACTGAAAATCCTTATATTGTGGCGCTCGAACTTGCAGTAGCTTTTTGAGCAATAACACATTTTCAAGAGGAAGAAGGACCATCACCAAACAGGTTGAGAAACACATCTTTCTGCAAGGTAAATACTGAGCGATATCTACCAATATATTACCAGTTGTACTATCAGTATCTAGTATCTTACTATAGTAACAGTTGACTAAACCGGATACGAGTTACCATACCTACGGAGCGCGGAAGTGCGGGTAAAGCGGGAGGACTTGTACTCGGGGTCGGAGGCCTTGGCTCGGACCTCGGAGGTGCCATCTTCCCTAGCTCATGTTTTGAATTTCCTAAATCAGCAATAACCCTCGTTTGAGTAAAGTGTTGATTACATCAACATAAAAAAAATTTTCTTTTTCTTCTCTGGACATGCCAAGATTCAGTTCTTGTAAGTTCGGATTGTAATTTTTGCTTAGACTCCGTATATCCGAGTAGTATTGGAGCCCCGTTCTCCGTTGATTTTTGATAGAAGTGTACTAGGTGAAATTTCTTTCTTTCTTTCTTTTTCTTTTTCTTTTTTTTTTTTTTTTTTTGCAGACTTTAATTGTTAGAACCCGTTTGAGTAGGTTAGGGTCATAAGGGATTGGTGACATTCTGACGATAGCGGTATGCTTACAATACCATACAAATACGCTTCAAGAGTATATGTACTACTACTGGTATAACATCTGCTCTTTGCATAAAACGGCATTACGGCACAACAGGAGTTTCTCTTTGATCACCGTTTCCACCTTCTCTCGGCAAACGCATGCCGAATAGTCAAACCGGAGGATTTTGTCTTTTTGGTCTTAGAATGTACGGAGTACATTGGAATCCATGCATCGAATGTTCTTCCTTCGGCCATTTAGTGCCCGTCTATGATCACGAGCCCAACCCTGGAAACTCGGATGATTCTCCCAAAAGCTTAACAGAAGACGGGACCCCAAACGATCATTGCCACTTGTCGCACACTGCATAGATAGCTCCATCGGTAGAAATAGTGTGGTCTAGCACAGGTCATTGTGCCAGATCACCTAAGGTTGAATGAGGTATTTTCCATTCCCCTTTGGAGTATCTTTTTTTTTTTTTTATCATTATTCAATGTCGTAATTTTCTTTTCTTTTCTTTCTTTTATTATTTTTACCCCATTCATTATCTAGTGATCCCACTATGCTATCCACGTAGATCAAGTATAGAAAGACGTGCTAACGGATCGTTGGTGCCGTATCTCTGTTTAGTTGTTCCACTAGTAGTCAATGACGTTGGCACAGGATGTGAGAACCATGAACATGGAATTTTGGAGCTGATGATTCGCAGACTCGCCCTTTCCCCTTTGCATTCGATCCATGCATGTCATCTTGACAAAAGTATGAAATGTATTGGTTGACAACTAGACTGGAAAAAGAAAAGCAAAATAAAATAAAACAAACATAAATGAAAATATCATCCAGAGATAATAATTGTCAGTATCACGTTATGTCAATCGCCGTTTTCAATCGCCGTGTCCTCGGCGATCGGCCTCGAAAAATCTTCTACCCTCAGATTTGACTTCATCCTTGCGCCATTGTTTTGATCCCTATCAAAGATAGACTTTGGTTTTACGATCAATGACCCAAGGACTTTGGAATGAGACACCTGGTTCGTTGGTTCATGTAGCATTGAGCCCAAATTCATAGGTTACCTTGGCTCTAGACAACCAAACCCCTCTGGGTCTATATAGTGAATCTTAATGGAGCAATCTACATTAGGCCTGTACCGATGGCATGTTGGCGTCATTCGGTGGTCTTCGCCCACCGCTTAATCGAATGGCTCCTCCCGTCGCTCATCAGAATCTGTTCTGGCTGGAACCTCTAGAGATGCATGTTAACTGACGAGGATGTTAAGACTAGGTGACATTGTTCCTTGGTCTTCTGCATGAGGATCTCGCATGACCCTAACGTGACCATTTCCAAACGCTCCCCACTTTCGTTTTTATCTCCCGCCTCAATATCTTAACAACCTTAGCTCGAAAAAGTTTCAGCTAGGTAGAGGAATAGGAAAAAATGAGAGGTTTAGAAAGGAAGAAAGGGAGAAGAGAATAACTAATAGCCTATATACATTTTGAAAGCTGTACAAAACTGTGCCAGAAATAGTGAGCTAATAATGTGGCAAGCTGATGAAGCTGAAGGGGTATATAAAGATAGAAGAACATGGGCAAAGAAAGTAAATAAACGAAAAGAATAGGAACAAGAACAGGAATAGACTCGTGTACTAGCACATTCTGTGAGCCTACCAGCAACTCAAACGCCTCCACAAGCGCGGTGCAGTTGATTTTGACGATACGGAGCCCTTGTTCCCATCTGTTTGTTGCTGGCCTTGACTTCGTCGTTCCATTCCACTGAATATTCCACAGCAGAAGGGCCGAGAATGTGATCCTTCGTTAAATGACTTCAATGCAGCGCCTTTATTTTGATCGGTAGCGGCGGAACGTTTTGCAGGCAAAGACCCTACAGTTTGTGGTACATGGGCGGCTTGTCTGTCTTTCTGGTAATGCTGCTGACGGGCCTCCACCACACGACGCACTAAAACTATAAGAAGGTTAGACCCTACCCAGGAATATTTGGAAAAGGGGTGAAGTATACGGGCAAATGTTTCCTCGATGTTGACCATCTCTCTTGCACTTGTTTCCATGAAACCACAACCATGTTTCCGAGCATATTCCAGCCCTTCTTTGGCACCGACAGCCCGTCCTTCTTTAAGGTCGCACTTGTTTCCTGCGATAATCTTGACGGGGGGAGGCATGCCCACTTCTAAGCCCTGTGCGCTGTCTCCCAGTTCCTTCAGCAAGCGCTGGTTGTCTTCTACCCGTTGTTCAGCCTCGATATCGATCATTTCCATGAAATAATCCAACGCGCTTAAACTAGAAGCATTGGTAATGTCGTAGACGAGAAGGAAAGCGTCTGATTTTAGGTTGGATGCTGCCCACAGTCCGCGATATTCTTCCTGACCAGCAGTATCGGTGATAGCTAAAAAGTAGGGAACGCCATCCACCGTCCGTGTAACCGAATATGAATCTTCTACAGTTTCCAACAAACGATTTCGATGTTAGAAGGGCCATGTTGTCGAATCAAGGATGGGCGGATGAGGGTGATGGATTACCGATAGTAGGATCGTACCTAGACACGTTACACGGGATTAGTCCGATTGATCAAGGCACTCATTTGATGTACTAAACTGTTCGATATAGGAAGGTCGACCAAGCAGAGACTTACTCGTGAATCCATTGGCTGCGCACTAATCGAAGGGTGATTGAAGACTTTCCTATGTAGCGTATTAGATCAGTCTAGGCTTCATGGCGCAAGACGACAAACAGATTCCAACCCCAACCCGATTTCCGGTTGCGAATATATGGCGGATCTCAATCTCCAGTGCGGAGGGTTTCAGAAGACAAGGAAAAGCAAGTGTCATAATATTGCAGAACATACCACATCCGCCATCTCCACATATAGTGATGGTGATTTTGTTTGGCGCGTCCGCCATCTCTCGGGTTGCGACAGTGGGTCAATCTGGGTGGCAAGTGGTATTGACCTACAGAATAAGCCCAATCGGTCGAAAGACGTTGAGATATTGGAGAAGACGAATTAATCTGAAAGATTCGTCCGGTCTCAAAGCTGACGTTGTTCCTCGGTCAGGAGAGGGGCATTGGGAGTGTAAAAAGAAAATGTAAGGGAAAGAGAGACAGAAAGGGGGGCGCAAATGAGCTATGTCGATCAAACTGAATGAAACCAAAACAAGATAAGCGGTTAATTTGATAGCGAAATCTAAACGAATGACAACATCAATAATGATGAGCTTGGGGGATATGATGTACACACCAAGTAAGAGACGAAGGAATTGTATGCGATGTTTCAAGGGGCAAGAGTTAAGGTGGACTATAGTTTATTAATAAAGTTTGATATCAATGCAATGCCGGTATAGTACATCATTTAGTGGGATTAAGTTCAACGTAGAGTACATCACGATGTATGAAACAAGTGCCTAGATACTAGTTTATATCTACAGACACATGGGGATGACTTGGACTGTGACAGTTCATTCTTCAGATGGAGCCAATAATGATGCTGAAATTGGGACTGGTGTGAATTGCCCCCGGTAGTAACATGCACTGAATGGATTGGCTTTGAACAGGTCCCCTCATTGTTACTTACTACTTCTATATAGTCTGATGGATTTTCAAGTTAACAGAGTAGAAGAATCTACTACTCCAACTTACTTCAACTTATTAGGTCTCACCTGAAAGCAATTCTCGACCCAGGAAAATACGTTCTATCACGTGAGCTATAATGTTTGTACCCTAGTACACCTAACTCTGTGTGTGTATGTATTATTGTAATGATTTTTCTGCCCTTCCTCCTTTTTCTTTCTTTCTTCTCTCTTATATATACTATATATACGGAGTCTATATATATATATATATAAAACTGCTTTGACTCCTATTCTTTGTTCTATCTTCCTCTCCTTTCACTCATACTTACCATCTTTCTCCATCTCCCGCCCAGGTGATCCATCACAAAATCCCTGCTGAGGTGGTCTTTGATTTTTCTTTTCTTTTCTTTTCTTTTCTTTTCTTTTCTTTTTTTTTTTTTTCCCTTAATTTTTGACACATCACTTTGTTGCTGGCTCAACAAGCCCCTCCTATTGGTAAGAACCCGCTTGCTACGGCCCGCACTTGCATGTCGACATCGACGCTCGTAGGAAAACCGTCCCTGTCAACAGTCGTCGTATATGATCAATTCCACTTCCTGTTGCCATTACTGGGCTTTTAGCTTCTGACATAGGTCCATTACCTGATACCAAATCAATCCTTTAGGTCTTTCGTTGCTTTTGCCTCCTTCCCCCTGTTAGTGTAATGTATCATCATTAAATTGTCTCATATTAAGCGTCGTTCGGACTCATTCCATCTTTCAATTTTCTTCCTCTCCCTCTCCTTTCAAGACTTTGGTACTGGTGCTCACTCATCGGATTTCTTAATTCTCTGGGTTCTATATGGACACCTGAGTGCGTGCGGTGGTCTTCATCTCTTAACATATCGACCAGTCTGCGTCGATGCGCTGCGCTTATTGGTTGAAACTGTCAAATCGAATCGATCGAGCACTGCTATCAAGGGATTAGCCACAGCATGGAAGGGTTCAGTGACGGCTACTATGATGCGCAGTATACGGTACCTGCATCCGACCATCGAGTTGAGTATCCTCTATCATCTAGTGATCACTATGCTCAGGCGATGATGCCCTTCGCAACGCCGGATCAGATGCACGCAGCTGGTTTTGCCTATCAATCACAGATACCAGATCTGGTTGCCAATAGTGCCTCATTCGTCTTCCCGTCACATACGGCTGGGCTGTCCCTGAATCTACCGGAGCATCCCATGCCCGCTGAGAACCTTGGAGACCGAACGTCTAATGCTATGCTCCTATACGATCCACTTTCTGCTCTTGGAGGCTCAACACCCACAGCTATAAATACAGGCGATCCGTTTGCTTACAATGCCTTCCAATCTCCGTTCCCAGCCATGTCGCTAGAAAACTTCCAGGGACAGCAGTCTCTATCTTTCCACAACACTTGCTTACCGTCGCAGCCCATGAATCTAAATCCCTCGGTGGCTTATTCTACTATGCAAACGCACGGACCCATTTTGAATACATATCAGGCACCACCCAGACACGCGGAACTGACCACTTCTGCAAAGCCAACGGGAACGCTCGACAAACAACCCTCTACTAATTTCCCCCAACCCGCAGGTCAGACATCACAACGTAGGCGAAATCGTGGGTTTCAGTCGTCGGGTCCCACGCCCACTCATCGCTTCATTCAACCTAAAAGGCCATCCCCAACAAAAGGTAGGTTTGCTCCTACGCACATGGGTTCCTTAGATTCGCCTACGTTGAAATAATGACTAATGCGGGATAACGTCTGAAAGCTCCTCTGCCACCTCATCCCAAGTCGGCGGCTGGTGAGACTTCCCAATATGCCAGCATCTATTCAAGTAGCGGCTTCGATATAATGGGCGTCTTGGTAGGTTTACTATCCCGAAGCCAAGCTTCATAGAACGTTGAAGCGTCTGACTTCCACCCATTGGTCTTTGTTGTAGGCCGAAGTAGTGTCAAGACCGAATCCTAAAATCAATATCGGCGCAGTTGATTTGTCGTGCGCGTTTGTCCTTTGCGATATAACTCAAAATGATCATCCAATCATTTATGTCTCCGAAGCATTTGAACGACTTACCGGCTATACGGAGCAGGAGATCGTGGGCCAAAACTGCCGGTTTCTTCAAGGGCCAGAAGGCGTTGTCCAAAAAGGCATGAAACGAACTTTTGTCGATGACGAAACCACCTCGCGCCTGCGGTCCACAATCGAGGACCGAACAGAGATTCAAGCCAGTCTCATCAACTACCGGAAGGGTGGACAGCCGTTTATGAATCTGATAACAATGATTCCCATTCGCTGGAGCTCTCAGGAATATCGCTTTTATGTGGGGTTCCAGGTTGACCTGGTTGAGACACCCGATGCCGTCACGAGGAGAAATCCGAGTAGGGTCCAAGTTTGATGGTGTCCAGCATATCAAGCTGACAAAGCTGTACAGACGGTACTTATACGATCAACTACCAACGGAGCCGGCTGCCAAATTATGTCGTACCGCCTCCTGACTTATATCGATCGCACCCCGATTTAACCACTTGGTTCACGACCGACCAGGTGTCAACCATCCTGAAGAGTCTCAATAATTCAACGTTGACCTATAGAAACTACCTGGATCGCGTACTAGTTGAGAACACAGACGACATAATACATGCTTTGTCGCTCGAAGGCGAATTTCTCTATCTGTCCCCGTCTTGCCGAAAAGTACTGGAGTACGAGCCGATTGAACTTGTGGGCAAGACGCTGTCGACGGTCTGCCATCCTAGTGATATTGGACCAGTCATCCGCGACCTACGGGCCTGCACCACCACTGACCCGGTTAGTGTCGTGTTTAGGATACGAAAGAAATACAGCGGATATATTTGGTTTGAGAGTCATGGTTCATGGCGTATGGGAGAGCGAGGGCGGCAGTTCATGGTCCTTGTCGGACGGCCTCGCTTCGTATACTGTCTCGACCATATTGCGAGCATAGGACACGGTAGTTTGGCGGAAACTGACGTGTGGGCCAAGTTGTCAAAGTCCGGAATCGTTCTGTTCATGACCTCTAAGGCGCGCCCAGTACTGGGTCGTATGCCTGATGAGTTGATTGGCAAGAGTTTGCAAGATCTGATGGATTCGCGGGCGGAGGCACAGAAGGCTCTGGGAGTGGCTCGTACGGGCCAACGGGTCACTTTCAGCCATAAAATCCGTCATAAAAAGGGCCATATGCTGCCGGCGCAGACCACTCTACACCCAGGTGATACCAAGGAAGGCGTTAGGCCCTCGTTCCTTGTAGCCCATATTAGTTTCCCAAAACCCCCGCAGGGAGGCAATGATGAGTTGAATTCAGCGCCCCCGCCCAACAGAAACTTGGCTGTTTCTAAGATTCATCGGCAAGCAGTTTCAGGTGTTTCTGGTGTAGCGGGACAAAACATGTTGGCGTCCGTCAAACAAGCGAACCCCCAGATCCAAAAGCTCCCATTTTTCACAGAGCTGGTGCCAACAAGAGGTTCAAGCTGGCAGGTTGAGCTTCGAGAATTGGAAAAGCAAAACCGAACGCTGTCCGATGAGCTGCAGAAATTGCTTACCCGCAGAAAGAAGCGGAAGCGCAAGCAGAGCACGGCATCAGTAGAGAAAAGTTGTGCCATATGCCAGACCAAGAAAACACCTGAATGGCGCCGGGGGCCTAGTGGGGAGCGCGACCTTTGCAACAGCTGCGGATTACGCTGGGCTAAGCAGGTCCGTAACGCAGCGCAGGTGGCGGGGAGACCCAACGCTTATTGAAAGAGAACCAAAAAGCCACCGCCACTATTGTTATCATCATCATCATCATCATCATCATCATCATCGTTATTATTATTGCGGTTTTTTCTAATATCGGGATAGTTCAGCGCACGATACCATTTCTCACTCTTTAGCATGAGCATATACGATTCCTACGGCGGTATACAAGCGTCATGTAGAGGGAATTGCGGCGTATAGCGTATAGTTAGGGCGAACATGAATCAATGGCATGTTTTACAGTAAAACCCTGGCTTCCCTCCTTCGAACAGCACTTAGGCCTGCTACGGTGATTGTTCAATGCATGTTGGGTGACTAGACTGTAGTTTGCCAAATAACGCATCGTTGAGGGTAAATGAGATATCTGTATCTATATTTCTGAAACAGACACGCTAGTTTACAGACAGACTGAATCTACAGTATAGTACATTTGATAAGCCAACTTACCTCCTCTCTAGCCATTTCTCCAGCCAGCGTCTCTCATCCCTCTCCGCATCCCAGCCCCCCTTACCCTCGGTCACACCAACACCACCGCGCTCCTCCACTGCAGTCCTGACCTCTGCACCCTCCATCGCTCGAACACCTCCACAGCGCCTAATCAACTGATCGTCCAAAGACAAGTACTCTGCATACCGCTGCAGCCTCGCCCGGTACAGCGACAGTAACACGGAAGATCTAGTATGTGTCTTCACGAGATTCAGCACCGCACACGCGCGCAGGATTTCCTCGGCGCTCGCACTCTCGATCCATTCCAGATTTGTATACATCTTGACCAGAATATCCAGCTCCAGATCCGATCCCGCGGCAGGCGGCGTAACGGACCCGCTGGTGGCTGCCTGCTGCGCAACTAAAGCGGCGCGTTTCCGGGCCACCCGCTGCGCGCGGTCCTTCTCAAGTTGCTGAGGGACACGACAGGTGAACGGCGTGACGGCGTTCCCCAAGGCTAGGACAGCTAAGGGTGTCATCTCCCCGCACACGATGAGAATGAGAGTGAAAGGGATCATGCGCCGGACATCGTAGGCAGCGCGACGGACCAATTGGAAACTTGAGCGGCTGAGTTTAACAGACTCGATCGCTTTGCGGAATGCAGTGCTCTTGTTGCTCTGAGAATTGGACGATGGTGGAGCAGGCGGAGGAGAGGTAGGAAGGTAAGCGGGAAGACCGAGCGAGCGACGGATAGGCAATGAGGCGCGATAGTTATGGTAAACATTTTTGAGGCCGGTTTTGTAGAAAGAAAGGTATGCACGGCCCATTGCGATATAGCGTTTTAGCTTATCAGCCGTTGCGGCGGAGCGTGAAACCGGGTCTGGAAGGTTGAGATCGGCCGGACGAGTGCTGGGTGGCGGATTGACATCGTTGGCTGGAGATGTAGTTGCAGTTGAAGATGTAGAAGGGACTCTGGATGTGGCTGGCTGGGCGGAGGATGAGGGACGAGTATGAGTTTTGGAAGATGAAGCGTGGCCACGGGATGTAAGGTAGATATCACGGCGCCGAAATTGATGCTGTGGAAGAGGTGAAAAGGGTGTCGAGAACAGCGGATAAGACCGAGCGACGAGGGCTTTATGGGCACCGAGCGAGGACGACATTCTCCCAGAGCATCAAAGAGGGGGGATAAGGAATCGATTATTCCTTGGAAGTCGAGGTGAACCAGAACGACGTGTTTGGTGCCTAGGGCATTAAAAATAAGATAGAGAGACAAAAAGCCGCTCAGGCGCCGAGGCAGGGAGTCATGTTACTTACTATTTTGGTCACGAACGGAACCATGCTTCATTCCCTTGGGCATTCGATGCAATCGTGACATTAGTCAACAGCAATGACTCACCTATATAATTGTGGTTGATTATTTATATCTCACCATTCCAACCACCAACGGAGAATACAACTTATCTGTATGGACATACATACAAACAAAATGTCTCTGGACTTGAATCTCCCCACGGCACTGGTGCTCATCGACAATCAAGCAGCCTTCACCCACCCAACTTACTGGGGAACCTCCCGCTCCAATCCGTCCTACGAGGACAACATCTTGTCTCTCATCCAGGCCTTCCGAGCCGCCATCAAGAACAAAACAGAAGGGGGAAACGCCAAGGAAATTATTCACATCTTCCATTCATCGACTACACCAAATTCTCCTCTCCACCGCGAGGACCCCGGAAACGGTATCCAGCCTCTCGATGTCGCCCAGCCGGCGTCGGACGGATCGGAGGTGATTATGTGGAAGTGTGTCAATTCCAGCTTCATAGGGACCGACCTGGAAGCGCATCTTCGTACCCGAGGAATTCGGCAGGTTCTCTTTGCCGGCCTTACAACGGACCATTGCGTATCAACTACGGTACGCATGGCAGCGAACTTAGGGGTCGTGGACCGGTATCCCGACGGGCCTCTGACACTTGACCCAGAAGCTGGCATACATAACCAAGCCCGCGTGGATCGGGGGCGCATCATACTTATTGCTGATGCTACGGCAACTTGGGCAAAGGGAGGCTTCGATGCTGAGACTATTCATGCCGTCTCAGTGGCCAGTCTAGATGGCGAGTTCGCCGACATCATGAAGACCGAGGATGTTGTGAAAGCTTTGAAGCAAATGAATTGAATCAACTTCGAACAATGATGTTACACCCCTTTGGGGTATCTTCTTGGCTAGCCATCTACCCTTAAGTCATGCCCCATTAATCTGCTTTCGATTCACCACGGCTCTGGAACCCACATGGCTTAGATTAGTGGACATTCCCCGTAACCCGTCACCGCAAGGTACTCTACCCTGAAGCATTACAGCAAGACTTCAACAGCAATAACACTTTCGGAGACAAAACCGGTTACAAACAGCCACGCTTTCTTCTTCTCCTGGGGCTTCGGCTCAATGGGAACTAACAATGCCGTGCTACTCGACCTAATGTTCGTTCCATCATCTTCAAATATCAAGCGAGTCTCCCATTCTACAACGCCTCCTTCCTCCTTTGCAGCTTTGGGGCGTGTATACCACACCATAACACCGTCCTTACCATTTGGATTGGCATGAGTCTTAGCTAGGTCGATGCATCGTAGTAGCCCTGCAAGCACGTAGCCACCGGCGTCCTCAGAGGAAGTCCGATATGGATCCGTATAATAGCTCGGGTTGTCGATAGAACTATCGAAATGAACCTCGTCCACGATAGAGATATTGCGGGTTTCAGGATTCGTCCGGCCACGATACATAATCCCGCTGGTAGCACTAGAGATGAGTAATTCCCCCTTCGATTGGCCATGCCCAAGACCGTTGTTGTTTTGTAATCCAGTCAACGCCACTTTAGCATCGACGCCGGTTTCTGCCTGCTCTGATTCAAGGCTGTCCAGTTGAACATGCACGATGTTAGACCACTTGGCTGCAGGAAAGAGATCCTCGATGTGACGCTTGAAGCCGTCACGGTAGAAGTGGTCGTTAGTGACATAAAAGGAGAGAGGACTCTCAGCAATGATGTCATTCGGGGTAACGATCAACGGATGCCTGATGGAGCGCACATGCCGGGCCGTATTAGTTCCCAGAACATGATGGAATAGCTCAACCTGCGAGCACGCCCTCGGGATTTCCTGAGAATGTGGACCAGCATGGTAGTACACCATGTTCGGCAAATGGTTCACAACAAAGATGTAGACGGCATCAGGACTGTCGGGGTCTTCCAGGACTTCTATTCCATGTGTGACTAAGGGACCAGCGAAGTTTTCAAAGGCTAGGCGCGTCGATTTCATGGTCTAGATAGGGCACATCCGATTCAGTTCCACAGCTTGAGGGCGAAGGATACGGACAAGCTCACCCGGGGATCAATGACATGGATGGACCCAGTCGAATCTACCGGCCCTTCAAAATTTCCTAAGGGAGGAAACCACTTGAATCGGGGCAGCACCGAGTCTTCACAGGCGGTGAAAATCTGATGGGTAGGCGTGTAGTAATGTAGATCTTCACACTGCATCGTGTCCTCGATTCTGTAGAAGGCCTGTTGCGCTGCCAATCTTACTTCGTCTGTGGCTTTCCGGAGCACTCCCAGCACAGTCAGCCGTCGGTATACAGGGCCATAGAGCGTCGCCACCAACATGGTGAGGATAGCAAGGTTGAGTAAATTCCCCATGGCGGTAATACACTTTGCTTCACCGCTGGGGGATTATCTCGACAGTACGAAGTATGATATGCCAGTGGAGGAAGTAAAAGGCGGCGACAGAGGCAGCATTCACCAAGAGCTTGTGGCTGGAAGGAGCGGAAGATAGATACTACTCGGCAGGTGCGATTCTGCTATGCACACGTCCATTTTGTATTGGAGGGATGGAGAGCAATTTATGTGGACCACCGGCCCCTCCAAGGGATCAACAACAATATCCATACGGGAGTGGAGCGGAATTGAGACGATTGACAAATCAACACGGCGTTTCTACTTTTGGGTCGAGAAAAAGAACCTCGGAATGTGGAACACTGTTGGACAAAACAAAAAAAATGAGAGAGAAGATCGTCACGGTCGGGGAGGGAGAAGGGTCTACGGGCACGGTCGTCTACCGAAAAAACATAATCCATTTTTTTCTGTTGTTCGTCATTCCGACCTCGATCAGAACAGCTGTATTATTCTTCCCTTGGCTGGCCGCATGCGGAATCGAATTAGACAATGAATAACAAAAGTAATAAATCTCAAACTGGCTTTCATATCTGCTTTTCGCCAAACACTGCAAATTGTTTTCATCCTTACCTGACCAACTCCTCCTTTCCAAATGGTAGCACCCGATAGCAAGGCTTAGAAGAATCACTCACGTGACTTGGCATCCATATATTCCTGGTCACTGGCATCCAATATGTCATACTCCTCATCGGTCAAGAATCCATTCTCTGTTTCATGACCACCCAAGGACAAACTCTCCATATCTTCCAGAACATCTTGCTCAGACGGGTTGGATACGGAGGGTGGCACTGGCGCTACAACACCCGCTTCGTGGGCACTTGCATCAGGAGACTCCTTCTCCAGTTTAGGGAAGATCATTTGACTCTCTGTGCGTTCCGAGCCGTGCTTTCCTTCTGGCTCTAAGCTAGACGGGCCCTTGATAGAAGGTGCATCTTCCCGTACTTGGATTTCACACCACAGTCTATGACCGAAAGGCATCCCATTTGGGAGCTTCAGTCGCCAGTACGAGATGGCAGTACCTACTCGACTGGGAGCTTTAAGTGTTGCAGTGAACTCGGCACTCTGGCCGGACTCTAGGGGCTCTGTCAACTTGTTGCTTTCCATAGCAGCAGAGATAGAGTCTAGGCTCAAGGGGTGGTTGGTATCGACATTGAACATTGCATCACCACCAACAAAGCGTACGTCACTTCCAGCAGGCCACGCAAGTGGGCCGGGGTTATAGAGAGTCCAGGTCTGACGGAACACCTTGTTTGGCAACATAATTGTGCTATCAGGTACCGTGTCACGCACGAATAGAGCGTCGTATCCAGAAGCCGCATTATTAGTGGACTTCTCAGCTTTGATTAGCTGCTCTCTTGAAAGTGAACATTCCTGCTTCACGGACTCGCTGTCTTGTGATAACCTCGACTCTTCTTTGACGGGCACATCAGTGTTAGAGGCTTCGGGCTCCACTAAATTGAGGGCTTGGGTCGATGGGGACCTTTGAGCACGATCGCCGAGGGCGACTGTAGATCCTCCGAATCTATCCTCCTGGAGTGTACTGACAGTAACATTGCGAACAGGAGTCTTGAGCATGACCATTGGGTGAGTTCGGTTATGCGTATTTGTCGGAAGCGCCTCACAACTGGCGCAGAAATCGAGATCGTAGCATACGGAGCATTTGTAACGGACCCCAGTTATATATCCAGGGACTGCCTTATTCTTGCAAAGAGGGCCATCGCAGAAGATACCATAGTGGACCTCATGATCCTGAGACGGCTCAGATATAGCCTCATAAAGTGGAGCAAATCGATGACCAGGATGAGTATCCGGTGCATGTGAAAAACACTCGGAGCAGTAATCCCAATCAGGGCAGGTGAGGCACTTGTGACGCACACCGACGACATTCTAAAGATGTGTTAGCTCACAGTAACGAATTTACAAGTCACATTACCACCTTCTCGCAGCCGTCACAGATGGCGGCATGTTGATAGCGACGCCCAGGTTTGCAGCGTGACAAAACCAAATTCTTCAGACAAAAGGGCCCGTCATGAAGAAGAGTAAAGTTGTGAGCTGGGTGATGACCATGGGCATCCTTCAGAAGGCATGTGATACAAAGATCATAGTCCTTGCACTGAAGGCAAGTGACCATTTTAGTTTCGTTAAACTCTGCTTCTAATTAGTATATCGATAATGTGCCGAAGGAGTTGCTGGATGGGGGAGGGGTAGCGAGAGATAGAGAGAGAGAGAGAGCGCGCGTACCCTTGAGACAAGCATTGCAAATCCGGGCTTCCGAGTGAACAGGGGCTTCAACAGCAACTGGTGATGTCCTTGGAGTCTCTTCATAGACGGGTTCGGGGACAAACTCTAATTTCTTTTCGACCTTCTCAGGGGCTTCCTTGGGAACATCAGTCTGGAGCTTTCGAGGAGCAACTGTCTCTGTCGTGCTGTTGGTGACAATGCCATCTTTAACAATGCGTCTAATCAACCAGTGGTCCTCATTTGGACAGGTAACTCCCGAGTCTACACAATGGAGGCATAGGTCATAATCACCATCATCGCAGATACTGCAGTGGTAGTGTTCATTGGGAATAGATAAACCACAATGATTGCAGTCAATGCAGAAGACACCCGTGGGAGACTTATGCGAGACCACGGGGGTGCTGAGATTATCCTGGCTCAGACTGAAGTCTTGGTAATGTGGCTCGGGGGCTACGACACCCGTATTAGACCATTGCTTGGGGTCGGGCTCAGTTGGGGTGGGCTTCGCAGCATCACGTGGCGATTCGGAAACAGCTTCAGCTGAGCCTTCAGGGAGCGGAGAGCTTAATACTGTTTGAAGGTAGTTATATCTCACCTGATCCTGGTGCTCAGAGGGATCTTCGGTGGGCAATGGTGATCGAGAGGCACTACTGTCAACCTCCGTAACCTTAATTCGCAGCTTCAGTTTGGCCTTTGCAGCACGGTAGAGTTGCTTGTAGACAGCATTGTTTTCGCTGTCCAGGTGGATGTAACAGCCGGCACTGTCAGACAAACGTTCAAGAGTGACGTTGACATCTCTCGGAATGCCAAGAAGCTGGCGGAGCTACATACGAAAATCACATTAGTAATGAGGCTGGACGATATAGCAACTCAGTGTGGGAAACATCTTCTCATTATTTCTTTTCTTTCAGACCAGGGAGGTTAGACCCTCTGTGATAGAAGCTTTGAAAAGTGGAAGTTCTCAGAGGTAAAAAAGATCTACACCATACAGGGGAAGACTGTAAGCTCCGGTCGGAGCTAGGGTGGGGACACACCTTTTGGGGGAGAACACGAGCTTCAAGCTCTTTTAAAGGGATCTTGAAGCGACGAGTATTGTCATTGTAAAGCACCTTCACCGTGATCAAGGTATTCGGGTTAACGGAAGAAGCCTGGGACACAGAGGTCGACATGATGCTTTTAGGGTTCCCTAGATGGTGAAATCAATTGAGATGCCAAACATGCCCCTAGAGATAAGGGAGCGGGCACGCTAGTGATGAGAAAGGGATAGATCGGTGATAAGAATCGAGCTACTTGGATTGCGTTGGTTGAATGTGAGAGGGATAACTGTAGGACGGAGGTGGAAGGAAGTGATGATGATGGAATAGATGTTGGAAAGGTGATGTAAAGTAAGGTAGATGAAGTAAGAGAAGAAGAGGAGAGGAATCGATGGGTTAAAGGGCGACGCCTTGACGGGGGTAGGTGGTCATCTGCTTTGCTGCATTCGGCTGGGGGGGGGGGGGGGGGGGGCGGTGAAGCCTACTTCGTACCAGGCTTCCGGGGCATCCCCGTTGGTGGTTGGCTGATGGCTGCTGCGAAGTTAATGATACTTCTTCCATTAGTACTACGGAGTATGTATGTAATATAACAACTACGTCACATACCCTACAGAACATACATACAGTGAAGGTACGGTATATACATGTATATCTTCCTTACACAGACCTTAGTGATCATCGGTTGGCTTGTTGCCAATAGGATGGTGGGCCTTTAACGGCGCCCCATTAAGACTACGTAGTTATTCTTATTCTGCTACTGCCTGCTAGTACCGACCTTTGGCCTCCTCGTCAACTGGTTTCTTCCTTTTGCATCCATGCTCAGAATTGTACAATTATCAGTAGCACTGGCCTATATTGGATAGAGATTTTGATGGATCGACATGCGAAGTTGCGTCAAACTACAGAAAGCCTTGATAGCACACATCACTCCAAAATCCATCCCTGCACGGATGTACGACTGAAGTTTCTGTCCGGGCTCGTTGCGGAATAAACGGCTAACTACCGGCTAAAAAAACTAAAAATCGTTGTCGTATCATCCCTCAGATGAAAATGATGGTATCCATATAAAACGTGAGACATCTTCCGACATAGATCCATTGACATCAGACAATGGTGAAAAACAAACGCTAACAATATGCATGGAATCCTAATCTAACCACGATTAAGACAGAATGGATGGGAGGAGCATGACCGATAAGACCGTATCCGAAAAATAGAAAAGGAAAGAAAACCCCAGCAGAAAACACATCCTTCAAGGCTGCTAAGAAAATGAACGGTAATCATAGATTTTAACGGTAAACATTTAGCATCGCCACAAAGTAGGGATAGGGATAAAAAAAAAAGGAGGGAAAAGAAGGAAAAGGTGAAAAGTCCAAACAAAACTGAACACGGAATGATACGAACGAAGAGGAGAATGATATTTTGGGTTGACTTGAGAAGAATATGGATAGAGAAGACTGTAAAAGAAGGAACAAAAGATAAAAAAGAAGAAAAAAGTTCCGCACAATGTGTATGAACATCGCGCGTTCTACTGCGCAGGGTAATAGACGCCGGCTTGAGGGTACGGATAATAATAGAATGGAACTGGAGGCGCGCCCATATCCATAACTGTACTAATCCCAGGTGCAGCAGGCATTGCGTATGAGGAATTAGGAGGCATTTGCGTGGTATCGTAGAAATATACTGTTCCACCAGCTTCATGTGCGACAGTGCCTGACAGTGACGGTTGTTCTGTCGAGCCATGGGAAACGGGAACCATGTATGGGGGTTGTTGTCCAGGAGGCAAAGGCGGTACGGACGGCCCAGGTCCCACAGCGGAGTTATATGGTGGGAACTCCGTCCCCGAGCCAGGATAGTAGATAGCGCCAGGGGGATAGGACGCAGGCCAGAACGCCTGTTGATATGCAGGCATATGAGACGGAGCATGAAACGTACGATCCTGTACGTGAGAAGATGGCGTTAGGGATCTGTGAGCGGAAGGAGGAGGGTGGCCCGAGGCATCAGGACCATAACCGGAACCATTTGCAGACACTGGAACCTGATGATGGAATGGTTGTTCCTGCTGTGGTTGGGGAGGATTAAAAGGAAATCTCGCCGGCGTTTCAATATCGGCGAGGGAAACTGCCTTCTGAGGACGAGGTTGATGCATGGGTATCGGAGCCGGACGGCTCTCACGAAAGACGGGGTTTGGTGGTTGAGGATGAGGAAGAGGTTGCGGTACAGTGGTCGGAGCGGCTACTGGGCCAGCAGTTGTCTGCGGGATCGCTCCAACGCTTCCAGGTGGCCTACCAGGCGGGGGAAGGCGAACTACTGGCTTGCCATTCTCTGTTGTCACCATAGTATGCCTCGAGAGAACCGAACCCGCCGGCGAGTGGTATCCCTCTTGAGATGGTGCCTTCCCGAATGATGATCTTCGACTCACGGTGATACTTGATGTGTAGGTAGAGTTTGCATAGAGGCTAGGACGCCGCCCTCCGTAGAATCCGCCACGACCACGACCTCGGAATGTCTGTTGGTTGGGTCGCAAAGCCCGTGGAATAAATATGAAAGATCTCTCTGTCGCGGGTAGGATATACCTTGGAGGTTGGCCTGGAAGTGAGATTCGAACGGGCTTGTCTCGACGTAGTGGGGGCCGATGCTGAGGTAAACGTGTGTGCTGCTTCTTTGAAACAGAAGGATAAGGGACCGGATGCTCCATGCCCGGCAGGGATACAACGACAGGCACATTTCCAATTAATGTAGTGCTTGAAAAAGACCTGTTGGGGGGTGACGATCTAGGGGCCGTGGGAACAGGTTTTGGAGGGATGATAGATGTTAGCGCCGATGTGGTAGAGGGCTTCGAGACGGACGGCTCATCTCCAGCAACTGTATCGTGAAGATCATGTGTCCATAGTCCCTCGCTGGCAACTGGTTTGACAGACGTTCTGGAAACAGTCAGAGATACACTACCCTTCAAGCGCTGATGTGTCGCCATCAAGTGAATAAGTGTGCGATAGAAGGGACCATACCTGCGAACATTACCATCCACGATGAGACCATACGGCCTTGATTTCGACTTGTTAAACGGCTTGTGGCCGTTTGTCACCGTTTCCGTGGTGCGTTTGTCATGTAGAAAGAAGCTACCCCGAGTAGGGACAACCACTGGACTTTCGTCCTTTTCTCTAATGTGTCTTTCTTGTTCACGGCGCTTTCTGTCCAAAAATGTGTCTCGCTTTGGTTCTGTAGGAGGGGCAGACGGTGTCCTTTCGGTCTGATGGCTAGATTCCCCCTTCAAATCGTCAAAGTGTACCTCCATCACCTCGCTCGATTCGTCCAATATTCTCAGTCCATTCATCATCGCCTCCGTATCTGACACAGCGGTCGTCATGGGATGCTTCCTAGGCGAGACAGAATGGCGTGGTGTCAGCTCTTGGTTTATTTCGGGCACACGACCATTAATTTGACGACGGCCGTTGGCAGCCACCTGCGGGGACGTAGACATCCCATCGTCATCGCTGTCATCACTGCCTTCACCATCGGCATCATCGTCATCAGGGTTGCTGATACCAGACCCATCACTCAAGGAATCATCCTCCAGTTCTCCATCTATAGAGCCTTCATCCTCTCCTTCCTCATCTCTCCTCTTTCGCCGGCTAGCACCGATATTACGACGACGGGGAGCCATCCAAGCGGGGAAGAATAGGACAGAAGAAAATCTCAGTGCTATCAGATGGTCGTATCCGATGGTTGTTTGCGTTATAAAATGCTGGAGGCAGGTCGAGGAACGGTCGCAGCTACCTGAGATAGATTGCGGCGAGACCAGCGGCGTTGCAAGGAGAGGTGGGCCAGACTGCGCACTACAATAACCGAAGGGAAGCAAGTTTGATGCTTCTTCACAGGTTAGAACAGGAAAGGCGTGATGGACAGTATTAAGCAGAAGTATATGCACCTCAGAAACGAGGGCACGAGGTGTGGAAAAAGGGCGGATAGTCTAAAAGGCGCAACAGCTTTGGTGGTTTTTGAGCATGAGCCTTGAGCCATGACATCTCCGGTCGATGTCAAACCTTCTCAATCCGGTTAGCGTTCCCCAAACCACATCAGCGATTCTAGAACTAAGAGGGATCTACGAGACATTAGAAGGAGGTAGTAGAGAAATCCAATGTATGCTAATTTTGAAGGACTCCCACGCTACTATCGAGTAATTATGACAATATACACCACTAACAGCTACCTAAGCCGTTGGACCAACAGCAAAAGGGAAAAAGAGGGGGGGAAAGAAAAAGAAAGAAAAGAAAGGCAGAAGTTTCTACGAGGGTCTGTTGAATTACCCACCCGCACAGCCATTATCGACGCTGTTGTGGCTGGTTATGTTTACATTTTAGTAAGCTGCTCGTAGATGGATTAGAAAGAAGGTCCAATTTATATGGTATAGACACTCATCATGTCAACTATTTATTTTAGATACGTATTGCTGCTCTTTGGGTATCAATAATCTGGAACACTATTCGCCAGCTGGTTCAACAAGTGCCCGCATTGGAGCAAATTGTTCATCATTACCATGCAGAATGTCAAGTCTTCCCGAACGGCGGCAGATCCATCGGGATGAGCTGAAATTATGGATAACTCTCTTGCCTGTAGTTCGTTTCTCACCTCGAGGAGCTCATGGGCACCAACAACATCTTCATTCGTTACTAGCCACGAACTACTCTCTTATCTCCTTCAAAGAAAAAAAACCCAGGCTATTTCAATCGAACGTAGTCTTCTTTCCCTGAGACTCAACAATGGCACCACTAAGCTTTTGCACGGTTTCCTGGTCGTATCTTGAGTAATCCGTCCTTCCCTGCCTAGTCTTTGCAGATCGTGATCTTTGAGGTTGTCTTCCGGTTGTATCCTGATCGTCGAACGGTTCTGTCCCACGAACATCTGTAGTTTGTGTTTTCTTGCCTTCGCCATCCTTCCCGAAGCGCTTTTTGTACCGTGTTGTTGCATCTTCAGCAAACTCCATTCGCATACGCCGACCCATAATTTGGTTTACCCATACCCTTCTTTGTTTCAGCTTCTTAGGCTGCTTGTAATTTTCGGAGTCAGACCCGGGTACTTCTTCATCTTCCTCATCTTCGTTAACCATAACAAAGCCTTTCACCGCTGCCTCTGCGGCTGTGAGGTCTTCGAATGTCACCCAGGCATAACCTTTACATTTCCCGGAGTCTTGAAATGTTGCTACTTGTACATGTGCAACCGGCCCACATTTTCCAAAATGTTCCTCGATGATCTCTTTCGTGGCATCAAAGCCAAGGTTGCCGACGAATATACGCTTGGAAGGAGGGTTACCAGAGGCCGCCCCAGCAACGCCAGTCTTCTGATTTTCCTGTTGCGACTTTTCTGGTCTACCAGCAAAGCTCTTTGCATCCTTTATAAGCACACGGCGCCCAGATAGGAGTTGTTCACTCAGTCCCAATGCCTCAGTCGTGGCCTTCTGGTTGGAGAAATCAACATATGCAAATCCTTTATTTTGAGCTTTCCCATTCTTTTCCGATGACTTGGGTAAATGTATTCGAGTGATCGTAGTATCCGTGAAGGAACAGTTGCTTGTAAAGAATTTGCGCAGGTCATCTTTAGTAATGGAAAACGCTAGGTTTCCAATCCAAATGCCATAGTCTGAGCGTTTCTTGGAATTTTCTTCGTGGTCTGCGGCGACTTCTGTCTGCTGTTCGCTAGTAGTAGGCTCTGGTGGAGCCTCGGCAGCTTTCTTCTTTGCTTTACGCAGAGCTTTTTTTGATGCAGGTTCAGGAGCTGAGACGTCGATCTCGATCTCGGATACCTCTGGTAATTTTCGCTTTTTGTGGTTTGCTTCACCAATTGCAGACATTTTGTTTGCCAAATCCACGTGGCAAAAGGGGGGGGAAGATAAAAGGAAAAAAAGAAAGAAGAGAAAGAGGACGATGATCAGTAGTAATGTAACAAGCACTCGGTCAGATTGTGGCACGATCTACTAGTACCGCTCATTGTCGAGGGAAACTAAATTTCTATTTTTTTTCTTTTTCCTTTCCCTCTTTTGACGGGCAGAAACATTCCGCCCGGATCACCCTTCAATCATTTGGCATTTGGTCCCATAAGGGCCTCTTGGCAACCCTGCCAGATCCCATAACCGCTTAACGCGCGATCAAAGTTATTACTAGGATTCATCAACTTACTCAACACCATTACATTATTATATTCGCGTGCTCGTGATAGTCACTACCTCTTTCAGTCAGAGTCAACACTATTTCTTCTATTACACCATGTCTCAAGACGCAGATGAGGCCCAGTCCGTCGCTGAGAGCCTTCCTGATGCTCCCGCAGGTGCTCCTACCAAACAGTCATACCGGTCTTTTAAGTAGGCGCATCTGTTTACATCTTTATTCATAGCCGTATGCTAATCCTGTTCCTTCATAGGAAGAAGTTTGCCAAACTCAAAGTGAAATTCGAGCTGGGAATGAGAGAGAGCGAATCACTTATCCGGGAGGAGTTGCGCATACAAGATCTCTCAAAGAGAATACAGGAACAGAATGAGTGTGTTTCCAATCTATCTTTTCGTCATGTGCGACCCATATAATAATGCTGTGTAGCCAGCTTCTAGAAGCTCTTCTCGAATTTAACGACAGTATATATATCTCACCGGACCTACGGTACGATTTGAATGCTCCCGGAGATGATCTGTTCCCCCCAACTCCTAAAAGAGAACTCTCGCCCTCACACAACGATCCTTCCTTGGCTAGCTCCATGCTCAGAAATGCTAAAACGGACCTGGCACTTGGTCTCATGAAGGTTGAGCATTATTGTGACCTGGAGAATTCTGTGAAACGGAACGAAGTCTTTGCGCCGCGCATGCGGTATACCTCGTTGATAAGGATTCCCCATACGCTCCCTCAACCAGAAGAAAATCAATCCGAAAATATTATTTCTGAACATAGCCTTGGGTTCTTCACACCTGAACACGAAAATGAGTATTACCTAGCTACCGACGCCAAACTAGGTGATACGTCAGCACTCATGCAACTGAATGATATCCCTGAGAAACTTTCCTTCGTCGAACGAGAGAGAGAGGCTGCATTGCGAAATCCAATCTCGGTTTACAATTGGTTGCGAAGGAACCAACCGCATATTTTCTTACAAGACAATGAGAACGCTTCCGAGAAGTCTGCCTCTCGGCCATCGAATTTGCGTACGTCCAAGAAAGCAGCCCTCAACCAGTCGCGGAAGGACGAAGATCTCCATGACGATGACAGTATCTTAATGGATATTGGACACGGATCAGGAGGCTCTAAGGGCAAACGCAAGCGCGAAGAAGACGTTGGCAATAAATTCAAAGGTAGTAGCAGCAACAGGTCAAGTCGGAAAAAGAAAGACGATGGCAGCTCTAACGTCGTCAAGCGTTCGTCTAAGAGAACATCGGGGGTAGGTGCCTGAAAGCTCACTCCTTTCATCCTATACATGTATTAATAGTGTTGGCTTTTTGTAATTTTTCTCAATCTCTTCTTCCGCTGCATTGATTTGTTGGGGTGTTACTGAGGAAGTCTTGAAAGATGGATAGCACCAGCTCATCAGAATAATACGGGGAATAGTGTTCAACATTGCCCGAGTCTAATCATGATTATCTGTTCTGTGTCAAGGTTGTGGGCCATGGCTGTACCTATCTTCCATGGTCTACTTTATGTCAAGATCATTGAGACATGCTTTCGTTGTCCTACCACTTACTTCCTATAGTTGACTTAGCCATTCTCCTTTCTTCCTTAGTTTTTTGTTCTTGGAAGCTAAATCTCTGAGCTAAGGATCCTTTTCTGAAATTGAATATGGCACCAACACTGTCACTTTAGGTGTAATAAGTAAGTCCATGCATATGACCAAGGCACATCCCGCTGAATAAAGCACATGACAGCATAACTTTCGAACGCTACAGTGTAAGTAGGGAACGTTTGTTTTGTGCGGCCGTCAGGTTCTATTGAATTTTTAATTATATAGCTTTCTCTTTCC
This sequence comes from Aspergillus oryzae RIB40, assembly GCF_000184455.2. Classification (NCBI taxonomy): domain Eukaryota; kingdom Fungi; phylum Ascomycota; class Eurotiomycetes; order Eurotiales; family Aspergillaceae; genus Aspergillus; species Aspergillus oryzae. Next base: position 1,673,521 of record NC_036440.1, on the reverse strand, counting down.
TTTCTCACTCTATCATTAATTTTCCTTAAGAAAAAAAAAATCTATTAAATATATGTCATTTCCCCGTTCCCTTCTGTAAAGAAAAGTGGGCGTAAACGATAGTTTTTCGAACCCGATTTCAACATCTATGATTGCATAAATATCAAGTCTCCACACCAAGTTTGTCATGTTTGCTCCGTACACAGAAAGCCTTTCTGACCAACATAATGTTAGAATTTTTCCATATCAACATGTCACCATATACCATACTCTATGAATGTATTGACAGTCAGACATCCGGCAGTTGAGAATTTTAAGAGAATGGCTATTACAATTCTTCCCCCAGTGGTCGACCATGTCGACATATGCCCCTCGGATTCAGACATGGATTCCATGTCCGTGGACTCGGACGGAGGAGTAGACCTAGCAACAGGAAGGACATCAAGACCGAGCAAAAGACCTCGCTTAGTGGAAGGAACAGATATTACGTCAGGAGTGGTTACGCCTGGAGAAATCGTGACAGATGATCCACAATGGATGAGGTTGGTCCCATAAGGGGTTCCAGATGCGTTACCGTTTGTACTTCATGGGCACACATTGACAGGCATACAGAGGACATGGTACCTACATAAATCCCCTTTCGACCTCCATAATTGCTACGGTCGCCGGTACTGTTCAAAAGACCAACAAACTTCTTTCTGTACAACCGCTTCGAGCTCGTTACACTCCAGAAATAGGTGACCTTGTTGTGGGGCGCATTGTTGAAGTTCAATCCAGACGATGGAAAGTAGACGTTGCTGCTCCGCTCCTTGCACAGCTCCCACTGTCTGCGATCAATCTCCCGGGCGGTATCTTGCGTCGACGAACGAGCGCCGATGAACTACAGATCAGAACTTTCTTCAGTGAAGGTGACCTGGTAGTCGCAGAAGTTCAGACTGTACATTCTGATGGTGCAGCTTCACTACATACGCGGTCTTTGAAATACGGAAAACTCAGGAATGGGGTTTTTCTCGCCGTGACCGGGACGGGTGGAAGTGGAGCTTCAAGTTCGATGGTAAAAGGAGGAGTTGGCTCTGGACCTATCCCTGCAGGAGCGATGGGCGCTTCAGGCACGGGAGGAGTAGTTCGGTCTCGGAGACAGGTGTGGACAGTCAACACCGCTAATGGAGGTGGCGATGTGGATGTCATACTTGGAGTTAACGGATATATCTGGATCTCTAAACATGCCGATGATACCGCTGCCGCGTGTTCCACTACGGATAGCGTGTCGATAACCCGCATGGAGGAGATGGTGTCGAGCTCTATATACTCCAGTCAAAACGATGACATCCCGCCTCAAACAAGGCGAGAAATTGCACGACTAGCGCAGTGTATCCGAGTTCTTGTTCAAGGGGGAGTGCGGGTTGATGAAGAGAACGTGATGAGTGCATATGAGGCTAGCCTACAAGTGGATTTAGAGGTTGGTGACGATGACGATGACGACGACGACGATCGGAGAAGAGAAGGGAGAGAGTATCTTGAGGGGAACAAAGCGCGGAGAATACTGGAATTGGTTTTGGAACGCAACTAGATTTCGGTTTTGGGATGGCTTCTTGTATGTCTGCGGCAAACACCAAAAAAAAAAAAAAAAAATCAATAAATAAATACATAAAAAGAGAGAGCGAAGACCTAGATACCCCAGGGTAATGGACTATTCTAACGAGCTGTACAGTCATGATTTCTCTAGGCTACATATGATTGAGATGGCATGTCGACCACTTCGTACTAATCTATATTAACAGTCTGGTGGATGCCGCGAACTGGACATTTTTATTTTGACAAAAGAAGATAAGCCAGGCCCCGCATCACGTGGAGATAACCAGTGGAATCATTGGTGGCATGGGTTTAGAGAGAGAGGTTGGACGGGATCAAAGAGTGATCAAGTGTGTCTGGATAACCGAACAGGATAACATAGGATCAGCTGATTGGGAATGGGGGATTCTTACAATCTGAATGGCTATGGTAAATAAGTCAAAGTGCCTGAGGTGAACTTGACGGAAGTTAATACAAAAATGAAAATAAAAAAAAAAAATAAAAAAATCAAATCAAATCAAATCAAATCACGGGGCCACTCTATCAGATATGGTATTCGCCGCCTGCTGGATTTAAAAGACTCTTTTCATTTCTTCATGTCTCCCAGCGTCTGAGCCCTCCAATACCTTTGTATCTTCCTACCTGAAGACGTGTTATACCATGAACTTTGTCTCCGAGAAATTATTCCTATTGTCAACTATTTCCATACCTCTCGCATAGCCCTACTTTGGCCGACACTATTCTACTGCAGCATATTACGGCTACCCTCGCGGTCTCTATTCATATTCTCTTTTTTGTCCCCAAATCTTTAGCATCTCTTCTTGCCCTTTTACGGAACATACTTCGTCTGAATCAGCGATTGCTTAATCTCAAGGGTCAAACATGCCTGATCTTCGTCGTCAGGTCTTGGAGAGTGGTAAAACCATCTCTCGCAAAGCTGCTTCGCGTGAAGGTTCTCGCCGCACTTCGCGCACAAACTCTGCGCAAAATTCCCACCAATCTTCTCGAAATGCAAGCAGGCATCCGTCCGACGAGGAGGACTCTGGGAATCTTAGTGATGACACCGCGTTGAGGTGAGTTTGTCGTTTGCCTTTTACAACTTTTTGTGTTCCTGTTCCCATCACTAGTGGCGGAATGATGTCATTGGTGTTAGGAGAAGGGGGGGGGAAAGAAATAATAGTAATAATAATAAATCGGAGGTTACTAATGGTCAATCCACTCATTAGCATTGGCTCGCTGGACGATTTGACAGATAACCCTGAGGTTGACAGCAACAATTGGGCTCAAGAGCTCCGCGATGTCATTCAAGAAATCGGGGACCGCAAACGTAGCAGCGTACAGAGCCGCGAAGAATGCTACGCTGCATTCTGTCGTCTGCTGAAATGCCACTATGTCGAGGAACACGTTCGAAGTAGCCTCGACGAACTTTTAGACGCCTTTTGCCGGAGCATCAAACTTGAATCCAGTGTGCGTGAGACTACCTTGGCATTGCGAGCGCTTGAACTCCTTGTCATCACCGTGTTCGAAGACACCAATTATAGAAATGTTGAACCTATACTTACTCGAACTATTCGAGACTCGACATCCAATCTTGTTAAGGCTGCTGCTATTCATTGTCTAGGCGCATGCGCTATTTTCGGGGGTGCAGGAGAGGATGGGATCCTAGACCAGATGACATTCTTCCTGGACATTGCAGCTTCTGATGGGCAGTCAATCGATGCTGCCGACGACCCGAGCAGTGTCACCGCGGCTCTCCAGGAATGGGGCGTTTTGGCCGTTGAGATAGAAGACCTCGAAGGTGAAAGCGAAGAAGCAATTCAAATCTTCATGGACCAGTTAAACAGCAGTGAGTCACCTGTCCAAATCGCAGCGGGTGAAAACATCGCATTACTATACGAAAAGAGTTACACCCCCCAAGAGGATGATGACGACGAGAATAGCGAGCACGACACAGACGATGAATCTTTGGACGATCGACAGGGCCCTAAATTGATTAAGCGCTACGATGCATACCATAATACTCACGAGCTCGAGCAGCAACTTCAATCACTAGCCACGGTACATAACAAGCGCATCAGTAAGAAAGATAAAAAGAACCTACACAGCAATTTCGTTTCGATTTTGACCACCGTTGAGGACCCTCGTCGAGGTCCGATGTACAACACAGCCATCGATCAAGAGACCAATCGACATTACGGAAGCAAGCTGACGGTGAAGATCGGCCGCCAGGGTGTGATGAACATCGATCGGTGGTGGAAATGGATTCGGCTGAATTCACTCCGCCGGATTCTTCAGGGAGGTTTTGCGGTGCATTACTATCAGGGCAACCGAGCTGTGTTGGACAGTCTCCCGGTCATGGTTCGCCAGCCTACGCCTGCTGACCGGGGGGCAGCAAAGAAGACTGTGAAGTCGCGGAATAGTCGACGGTGGGCTGTCCATGAGCAATCGGACGAGGAATACTAGTTTCAGTCGGCCAGCTTTCGTTATAACACTTCTGGTCAGCTGGCTAAACATATATGATACACGAAGATGCGCAAAGAATCATGTTGGCTACGTTCTTAGTCATTTCTGTTAATGTATATTCATGCCCTCTTTTTCTTTGGCTAGTTCAATTTGCAAGCAATCGTTGATAAGATTATGTTCGAATTCATAGGGTCTTCGTTCTGTAGGCATAACATCTACCCTAGGAAAACCATCTACGTGGTATAATTGTCTTTATTTTCGAGAAGGACGTTGTACGACTGTATAGATAGATGGCCATTACGGCCCCAGTTATTGTGATCAGATCATAATGACATGACTATATACGAAACGGACATACATACATACGCGCTAATTTCAATGTACGAAAAATCAAGTTATGTCTCAAACACTGGAACCACGCCGGTCCAATTCCCTTTCGACCGTTCTTCCCAATATCCCTCTTTACCCGACTTTAGACGCCACACGACTTCGCCTTCATTTCCGACAAGATCATCGTCCACTCGGGTAAACCACCTTGGATTCCACGTTTGACCTGCTGATTCCATCTCGCGGCGGCGAGCACGTTGAGATTCTTCCAGCTTAACCTTAACCTCTTCTGCCTGGTCAACGTCGCCGTCTTCCAAGGCCCGTTGGTCGGGGCGGAGACGCGAGTCCGTTGGTGGAAGCTTATGGTCTTCGATTGGAGTGATCTCGTTGAGGGTGGCTGCGAATACAGTGAGGCCGTAGTGCTTCGGTGCGTTGGGAACCAACGGTCCGGCATTCCACACAGGTGCTGTGGCAGAGCCGTTCTTGGTCATCTGGAGAGAGGTGGTCCAGGTACCCGTCAGCCCGAGAGGCAGCTCACGACCGCTAGAGTCCAGTGTTTTCGTGACGACCTCCTCACTGCGGCCCGAGAACATGCCCCCTGCCTTGAAAGCCGACACAGTTTTCTGCCCAGTCGTCTCGTTCACAACCGACATTTCGCCAACAGGCTCAGAATATTTCTCACCAGCGATGATGTTGCGCAGGAAAGATGTGGCATTTGACCAACTAAAATGCTCACCGGTCGTATGTAGCGTTAACCTCATCTTTCCTTCGGTCACAATTTCTGCAGATTTCCCCCAGAACTTCTGTGTTGGCATGGGGGATTGCGCAACACTCCAATCCTTACCATCCGCTTGGTAGGCTAGTTGCACGGGTCTGTGGGAAACTTTCTCCGCAATGAATCGATATCCGAGATCTTCGCGGACAAGCTCGTATGTCTCTCCTAGCATGGGATTGAAGGGCTTCCGGATTGACCGCTCCTTGACCCGGTTGCAGGACAGTGACGAGAGTGCGTAGGCAGTCACATATAGAAGCCGTTCAACTGCATCGGAAGCGCTAGCGGCATGGTCTAGAAGTACAGAATACTCCATCACCTCGGCCGCACGTTGTAACAAGGAAAACGGCTCGTTAGAGGACACTGGCATCGAAATTTGGGAAAGGTCTTTACCAACGTTCTTGCGAAGAAACCCGATCAAACTGGGAGGCATGACTGTCGGAGCGGGAATGTTCGAACGACGAGGGACTTTGCTAAGCGGCAAAGGTGTGAGTGACTTAGGTTTCGCAGGAAACAGCGGGGCGTATCGATCACCCTGAGGCGTCGGAGTCTCAGAGACTTCATCCTCACTGTCCGACGGCGCATCGTCCACTACAACTTTATCCTCTGCCTGCCGGGCAGTAGCATCGCTAAAGTCATTTGCCCCTTCATCGTCACTATCACCCTTTATTTTTAACAACGGGGACGAACTGCCTCCGTCGACAGCATCGAAGAACTCCTGGGACACGTCTGATTCCATGCTGAGTCGCGACTGGGTTGTCAGGCCTGGTGGATGTCGTCGATGTTTGCTTTCCGCAATCAGGGTCGAGAATTCGGCGACGGCACTGTCTAGATCGTGTAGCACGGCCATAAGATGGTCATGTACCTCTTCCATCTGATCTGGGTGGCTGGTGATGCTGCTCGGTTTACGGTCACCCGAGAGCGAGGCAGTGTCTCCGGAGGATGGGCCTGGCACCACTAGTTGCGTGGAGGAGGGTGTCATCGTCGCGCGTTTGACTCCACCCAGTTGGGAACTTCCGCTGGCCTTCCGTTTCCAGAAGGGGCGTCTCTCGCGTGCCTCCATAGACTCCTCGCCATTTGCCTCGGGATGTGGGCTTGGTGACCGACCGCGAGGCCGCTCGGGAGCACCGTAACCCAGGTATTTTGGATCCGTGTCTTTTGCTAACCGGCGTACAGCATCCCTGGACCCGGATATCTTACTCACGAGGCTCTCAACCTGCGCCCATTCCCGCGCTTCCGCAGCATTGGTGAGAACACGCTGTGACGGTACGCGCAGCAGGGGCTCGGGATGGCTCTCTTCTGCCGCCGGGGTCTTGGAGGAGGATGCTCGTTCCAAAGCCCTCTTCCATGAGATGAATTCTTGGTCATTGCTGGCCCTAAGGTGCCAAACCTCAGTGCCGGAGTCAATTGAAATCTCGCGTGAGTTCTCGTTACACGCGACGGCTGCTAAGTTTAGAGGGATGGAGCCGCGTAAGGCAGATGAATTCGGATCGTGATAATAAGACAATGTAGATGATGTGAAATCCAGAGAAAAGAATCTTCTCGCCCAGCCCTGGTGACGCTTCCTTCGCCGCTTCTGTAAGATACCGGTGTGAACTGAGGCCGGATCGGTGTTGATGGATGGCGGTAGAACCTTCGCGGAGCTGTTTCCTCGTATCCTCGAAGCCAGTGGCTTTCCAGATTCCGAGGAGTCGGTTCCACGAGACGGTAGGACTGCGTGTGGTACTGGTGCCGACTGTGGGGGCAAGGCTGTTGGGTAGGTAAGTAGCACGAGAGTCACAGTCTTGGAGATCTGTTTGGAAAAGGTATTGTCAAAGACGAGCGCGTAATTTCCACCCTCATTCGCAGGCACATCGTAGGTGCCCTTGACGATCTTGTCAGCTTCACATTTGCCTATCCATTGAATTTGCTTTAATCCGATGCCCGTTAGTCGTTCAATGATCGGCGTGGAAGCGTTTTGTCGGGAGTTAGCATTCAGAGCGGTGGTTGGGAGGTTTTCGTTCGAGTCCGTGCTGTGCGAGTCGGCAGGGGGCAAATTGTTGGATCCCAGGACGGCCGAATGGCCCGGGTGCTTGAAGATGCCAAAGTTGAGAGACTTCCTATGCGGCTGAATGCTCCAGGAGATAGTATGACCAGGTTTAACATTAACCCAACGAACAAAGTAGGACTAGAAAAAAGAAAGAACAAAGATGGCCGCAATCACTGGTTAGTCGAGGGTTCCGTAAGTGCGTCATTTCGTCACATCCCCCTTACCTTGCTGTGGATCTCCAACTCCTCCATGGCCGCCATGGCTGCGCAAAGTAGGCAACGGGGCCAGGTAGGCAATCACTTCGTCAGTGAAATCGAGAGGGGGAGGTGACTTGATCCCCGCCAAGCTGAAGGATAAATGGGGAGAAGGGAGGGTCAAATGCGTTAAATCAAAACCAAAACAATGGACTTCAATGCGCCCGTCGGTGGGTGAGAATGATGAATTGACCGTCGACCGGTCATTGAATAGCCCCGTAAGGCAGACGGGGTAAGATCTATAAATAGGAAATCCAAGGGTCAGGGGAAAAGGGTCCGAGGAATTGATTCTTCGTAGGAGTGGCCGAGACGAGAGTGCGGAGTAGTTGCAAGTTGAGAAGTTGAGCCTCCGAGAACCACCGAACGTTCACATGTTCAGCCTGGTCGATCCCTGCTCACTCACTTCCTTAAATGCCGATGCCGACAACGACCCTAGGTACATCTCCTTTCATGCTATGCGTCTGCAATTTCTGAATACGATGATCTGGGGTTATCCTCCCAATGCAAAATGTTCCATCTTTTCTGCCCGCAATTCCAAAAGAAAAGAAAAAGAAACAAAAGAAAGGAAAAGACCTCAAGAATTCTCAACACCATCCGAGTTCATGAAAGGATATTACACAGTATACAGGAGAATACAGAAAGAAAGATAAAATAAATATGAAAACAGTAGAGAAGTCCCCTCCACCTTCACCTCCGTTTGCCTGCTTGCATGTTGGTAAATAATAACTTAAATCCATTGCATAACGCCCGCATGTCAGGATATGGATTGCGTTGGAGCTCGTAGCCTTGAGGAATCACCTTCACCGGCCAACTATGCAGTCGCGCATTTTCACCAGCCTTAAAACAAAGGAAAAAGTATCCGGCATGTTTGGGATCAATACAAAAAGCATAGGCGGATCGTTTGGGATTAGCTTTCGTATAAGTCTCCAACCAAGAATCTGCATGTTTCATCAGTTATAGACCACGTCATCGATTGTTTGCAAAGGAGTAGAGAAAAAAGGCAGCGGATGGTATAGGAAACCGTAGCAGAAGAATTACGGGGAAGAGGGGAATACTTACAAGTAGCATCCTTGGTGCCGTCCTGGTACTTTTCATGTAGCATCATTTCATCCACCTTCTTAGCCATTGCTTTGACATGGTTGAAGATCAAATCATCTAAGTCACTGTAGGTATAACGACCCCCAACCTTCAAAGTCCGTCCAACGGAGAACTCGTTTTCTTTGTCCAACTCCAGTACATCGATATGCTGGAAGATACCATCGGCCACCTTCCACGTCACAGCCAGATGGTCATGGCCCTTGGACGACGGCCGAATAACCACATCACCCCGACTTTGCGAGCCCAGAAACTCCTCCGCCTGGGTCGAATTGAATGGCCTAAACAATGGGTGCTTGATGACTCGCATCGTTCGTCCCCCACTTTGAGTTTTCTCCTGCAGAGACTCGCGATCCTGCTGCTCTTGCCGCTCATCCCATTCTCCGCGCAAGCGATCTTGCGTGTTGGACACTGGGCGACTGACTTGCTCCTCCCGCAAAGAGACGTTGCATGTGAAGTTTTTACGATTCAAGAACAGTATCTTGGCCGACACGGTCTGATGCGGTGAGTATAGTGCCCGCACGGGTATATCATATCGGTCGGTAAGCTCTGACTCAGGAACGAGGGCGTCGATACCACAATCCAATTTGCCGTCAATGTGGTCGTCAGAGACCCGCTTAATGGAGATTGGCACCACCATGCCTTCGGCCAAAGTGTCCGATGTCTCACCCGTGAGCATGGTAAAGATGTCGTCCGTACTGAGGAAGACATATTGCTTCCGCAGTTCCTCATACGGCTGTTGCAGTTCTGCCCGAATGGTTTCGAGTGTGGCGCGTTTTCGCTGATTCAGATTCTTTTCCAGCTGTTCCGCATACTCCTCCAGAATCAGATCATTGACTCGGTCCTGTGCTTCTTCACGGAACAGTTTACGCACGATAGCGCCTGTGCCGTTCTCATCCGTTTCCGCTTTGATATCTTCCTCGTCTAGCTCCAAGGCATCGGCGGCCATCTTCCGAGCAATATCGTAGTCCTCGGGGTGTACTCGTGTGTTGTCCAATGGATCCGCATCCGGATCGACGTTCTCGAAATCGATGTACAGGAAGCTGGCACAGTTGTTCCAGACCTTGACGCCCATTGCTGGATACTGCGCATTCACACCCAGAAGCTCTACACGGTTGTTCACCACGCCACCGTTCATGTTGACGATCTTGAGTAGATGAGCTGCCTTACGAGGACCAAGACCACAAACGTAAGGAAGAAGGTTGGCCGTCGAGGAATCCGTAACCGCTTCATTAATATCCACACCAACAAGGTTAACCATATCCACCAATGCCGTTTCTAGTTGTTTTAGAAGTAGCTCTTGGGTAACCAGCTGCTGACCCGGCTTGAACTGAATAGAGACAATGTCCCGGCCTAACGAAGCATACTCCTTCAAGGGACTCTGCAGGTACTTAGCTAGAGCAACGCAGTAATGTGTCAAAGGGGCAAAGCTGGGGTGGTCTTTCTTTGCCCGTTCGCTGTGCTGATAGAGACGCGCCACCTCGTCGTTCACAATGATCACTTCCAAGCGATCACTGATCTCTTCGTCATGGTCATCGGTGTACGGAGCGCCGCGCAGATCCTTTTTGTCGACAACCTCAGCCAGGAGTTTGTATAAACGACGAGTCTCGGGGGACATGCCGCTGACGCCAATGACATCCGGTCGGCGGCGATCCACAAGCTCCACGAAGGCCTCAACATCCTTGCCATCTGGGATGTTACGATCACGATCTCCGATTGACAAGTCCACAAACTTTCCATTTTCTAACACACGGCCGTCCTCTTCAATGTAGGCCCAATGTATAGGTTCCCGTCCCACAACCCCACTCCCAGTGGACAAAGCCAAAACGCGGGGAACAGTTCCCAGCACCATTCCCTTAGGCTTATAGGGGGCTTGATCCAATCGCTGAGAGAAAGTTTCTCGACATTCCTTTGCCACATGGTTCTCACATTCCTGGCGGATGTTCTCCTTCACGCTGCGGTTAATCAGTCGCTCTAACTTACCAAGAGCCATGTCCAAGACGTCCCGACGACTACGGTTCCAGCCGTCCGCTATTTCGCTATAGTTATCGGATTCAATGTCGGGATAAAGACGTTGGCGGAACTGGTCAAAGTTCTCGAAGCGGACCTTGACTTCCACCAAACCCTCCTCTTCGGCCTTAAGCATGCGAAGATAAAGCTCCGGTCGGCGGGCAATGTCACTGAGCTGCTGGTTTCGAAGGTATTTGAACTCATAGTAGGGGTGCTGCTCGTCGATCCTACGGAGGCCCTTCTCCGTTCGGAAGCAGTCGACAGCGCCATTCATGTAGTACGCCTGGCGAATGACCTTTCGCATTTTAGGGCTCATCACGATTTCCTCGGCGAACAAGCTCTTGGCAGCTTTAATAACATGCGATGCATTGGAGAAATCATTATCCACAAACCCGTCGGCCATCTCCTCCGGCCTCTCTGCTGGGTCTTCCGTATACTGACGACGACCTTCCTTCAAAGCATTTTGCGCAAAAGCATCTGCTGTAATGCCAAATGCACGCACCAAGCCGTATGCCTTACCATTTCGGACACGCTCGAAAAAGGTTTTGCTTGACGCCTTCCGCCGGTGTGTTTCTCCGTTCACATCGCTGTTCATAAGAGTCATGTCCCGCAGCTGAGACGCATATTGGAAGTGAATGTAATCCTGCACATCTTGAAGCTCCTCCATCGTGACAGCTGCTGGGAGCATCTCCTCCACAACAGAGTCACTCACGTTGAATAGACTCTGCAAATTATCATAGGTTTTCTGAATCGTATTTCGTTTCTCTACCAGAGCCTTAAACTTGAGATCATGGTCGAATATGTCCCAGAGGTCCGTCATGTTTAAGAGCTTCTCCGCTCGTACCGTGTATTGAGACGCGTCACCATCTTCTCCGGCACCCTCGACAGGAGCTTTGACAGCATGAATCATGTAGTCCTTCCGATGCTGGAAGATGAACGGGACTTCCCAATCATCCGTCACTAAGAACTCAAGCACCTTGGCCACAGATCGTTGGAAAGGTTCGCGCAGCTCGGGTTCAATGCGCTTTTTGAGGAGCATGAGGTTAGAGATCCAGGCGGCTTCTTCTCGGAATTGCTCTTCGGTGAGGACAACGTTGCGATACGGCTTCCGGGCAATCTGATGTCTTTCCGGTTCATCCAACAGACGGATCTGATTATCCTCTTCCGTTAACATCTTCTCCGCCAACTGAGATGGCTCAAAGACATCCTTGAGATCCAAGTGTTTCTCTTCATCTTCCTCCTGCTCTTCCTCTTGATCCTCCATCTCCAGAGCAAACAAGTATTCATTGCCGTCTCCAAAAGCCGCGCGCATATCCTCTAAGGCGTTTTCATCTAGTCCAGCAGCATCAGTAGCTCCTAAGCCGGTCATGCCCTTCTTTGCGGGACGCGCAATCTCTAGGTCCTCTCGTTCCCTCTGTAGCTCCTCATCCGAGAAAACGTCCTCCTCGATGAAGTCGTCCATCTCATCATGCATATGCCTCCTATGCCCATGCCTTCCATAGTCGCCTGCAGCTTCCTCTTCTTCGTCGGAGTTGAAAATGTCGTCGATACCTTGAGAGGGCTGTCGAAGATCACGATCTTTGTGTCCTCGTTTCAAGCGCTTGAATTTAGACTGGTGGGATCGTAATTTTAATCAGCCTAACGTACTGTATCACATGCGTAGTTTGTCCGGCATACGGACGGACGGAATTTCGACATACCTCTGCAGCAACCGGGGCTTGAAGTGACGGATTGAGTTCTCCGATGAGTTCCAAGTCTTCCTCATCTAGGTGCTCATCTTCGCGCTCGCGTTCTTCCCTACGTCGCTTTCTCTTCTCCCGCCGGCGCTCCGCGCGGTCTTCCAGTTCTTCATCTTCATCGACAATAAAACCTTCCCGGACCTATCATGAAGTTATTCAGCTATGGTTCAGGCCTAGATGCGCCCCCTCGAGCTGGGAACCTACTGCACGGGCGGCCTCCTCATCGTCATCATCATCATCGTCCTCTTCACTTGAGTCGTAGGGATTCGCAGTGCCAGCACCCTGATGAGCTTCGCCTTCGCCGTCATAGTCATCAGCCAACTCCTCTTCATTCTCCTCATCATCCAGCATGGCCTCTCCCTCGACAAGATCGCGGGCGCTCATCTTGTATTTGTCGTGAAAGGCACGCTTCAATGTGCAGGGAGAAAGATGATGGATGTTTCGGAAAGAATATGGAAGGGAATTAAAAGACAAGAACAACCAGAACAGCCGCCACTAAAGACGGCACCACAGAAAGTCCGGTCCAATGGACTTCAAAGAATTGTGGGTATTGATGATACTTTGAAGACCGACTGAATCAAATTGGAGGTTGTCGGCGAGCAAAGAGACTCTGTGGCGCAGGCAAAGCTTCACCGCCCAACGGAGCTATGTATATGTGGCTGGACAATTATATCACGTGTGTTGGTGATAGAGAGGAGATCATGTGACCTCATATAGTAGTAACTCAAGGGAACAAGAATTGAAGTTGAAATCGGTTGAAAAGAGAGAATTTAATTCATCTCGAGACAAGTCCAGGCATGTGATAGCAGGTACTGCCTTATCATTGCGTCTTTGTGCTATGATGCTTCTTAAGCCGATGAATAGCGGCTCCGCACCCTGAGGTTTACAGATATTTGGAGACAAAATAGGATTCCTTGCTAACCGTTTCAAGGGCGAATATTTCCACTGCTAGGACGTTAGGCTAATTGGATATATAAGGTACGAACGCACATGGGTTGAACATCAGCGTCCACGATGGCTATATATAAAGGGGTCCGCAGCGCCAGATAAATGGGAACGGAAGATTATCAAGGAATGATATATGAAATAAACAACTTATTAGTCCTATGGATTGGACTGTGTATTCCTACAAAACTCCGTCTGGTTTCTTTTCTTTTCTTTTTTTTTTTTCTGGTAAAGGGGTCCCTCCTCATATTAGTACCTTTCATACACATAGTACCGAAGTCATAGTAGTGTTTCCTTCTTTGTCCGGAGTGAGACCCGCGCGCTTGTTCCTGGTGGGGATCCAGACTCACTCTCTAACTCCCTCTTCTTCCTCCACCCGAACAGAAACTCCCAACTTATAGTCAGCGCCTGATTTGGGCGTTTCATGCAGGACCTTTTTTTGACTTTTTTATTCTGAAATATCCCCTTTCTGTATTCTTCGAAAATATTCGGAGTTTATTATTCTACCCACAACATTATTCATGGGGTTGAGATAACGAATCGAGCCTAGTATAGACCGACGTCGAATCCCCCACCTTGTCTGCCTTGAAAACACGGCGCTTGTCCACACCTCAGTGCCAATATACAAACCGCCTTTCGTTTTTTTTTTTTTTTTCTTTTTCCCTTGTTCTTCCCAGTTTCACACTCTCACTAAATAATCATTGATTACCTTTCGCCATCCACGAGCATTCCGACCTTTCAGCTACATTCGAGGATCAAATCCGATAATCGACCAGAGGCGCTCTCACAATCATTTGATTCCCTTTCTCTCAATTCATCCTTCAGTGATTGCGGCAGAGTAAATCTGCCGTCCAACCATGGCCGACCAATTCAAAGCTCGAACGCTAAAACGCAAAAATGTCAAAGGTCTCGCTCTGAACGCAGCACCCAAACCCCTCTCCAACCCGTCCGATGGCGACGCCCAAGTTCCCGGTGCGATTGGAAATACCGACAGCAACCGTACCGATACGCTGGAGATCGGACTGGAGTTCCGCCTTGATCTTCGCAGTGAGGATTTGATCACCCTGAAAGAACTAGGGGCGGGCAATGGCGGTACAGTCTCCAAGGTCATGCATGCTTCTACCAAAGTTGTCATGGCCCGAAAGGTGCGAATCGTTTTGTTAAGCGTTACGGGGACCTGCTGATCATATCGTAGATTATCCGTGTCGATGCCAAGGAGAACGTTCGAAAACAGATACTGCGGGAGCTTCAAGTTGGCCACGACTGCAATTCTCCGAATATCGTGACCTTCTATGGAGCATTTCAAAATGAAGCCAGGGATATTGTTCTGTGTATGGAATACATGGACTGTGGGTGAGTGCAAAAGAGTTTTCGCAAATACCTTTGCGAAGGTTAAGTATCTAATTGCTTTCCTCGTTAGCTCTCTTGATCGTATATCCAAAGACTTCGGTCCTGTCCGAGTGGATGTACTAGGCAAGATCACAGAGTCAGTACTGGCTGGTCTTGTGTACCTCTATGAAGCGCATCGCATCATGCATCGTGATATCAAACCATCCAACATCCTTGTCAATTCGCGGGGAAACATTAAACTTTGCGATTTCGGTGTCGCTACTGAGACAGTCAATTCGATCGCCGACACCTTTGTCGGCACTTCGACCTACATGGCACCCGAGCGCATTCAAGGCGGCGCGTATACTGTCCGTTCGGATGTTTGGAGCGTAGGCCTGACGGTCATGGAATTGGCTGTGGGTCGATTTCCCTTCGATGCCTCAGATTCTTCGGCAGGAGACCGAGCTAGTGCTGGCCCTATGGGTATCTTGGACCTTCTACAACAGATTGTCCATGAGCCCGCCCCGAAGCTTCCAAAAAGCGATGCTTTCCCCCCGATCCTACACGAGTTCGTCGCCAAATGCCTCCTTAAGAAATCCGAAGAGCGGCCAACGCCCCGAGAATTATATGTAATGCCCACTTTATACTGTGCGCTTTCATAGAAGTCAAATTCGCTGACTCCGAGAATAGGACAAGGACGCGTTCCTTCAGGCTGCTAAACGTACACCAGTTGATCTCCAAGAATGGGCGATTAGCATGATGGAGCGACATAACCGAAAGTCCTATCTAGCTCCCCCACCGCCTAAGTCTCTCAAGGACGAGAAAGAAGAATCACCGCGTCGTAGCCCCGCTCCAAAGCCAGCACTTAGCAAATCGTCTCGCACACCACACTATACCCCAACATCTGGAGAGATCCCGGTGAATATGGTCAACGAAATGTCTTCCCATAGCCGGCATTATCACGTACCGCCGAACCCATCTCCTCGCCCAAGTCGGTCGACTAGATCTCCGCCCACGATTTCACTCGAACATCTTTCTCTGGAAACCAAGGATGATGATTATCGATCGGGACGCCGCCCCTCGCGTGCGCACTTAGGAGACCCGGTGTCGGCACTGGAGCCACCCTCGCGTCAGCACATCGCATCTCGCTCAGCGAGCTCACATAACATGAAATCGAGAATGCCACTTCAGACATCAGCTATGCCTGTTCGTGCAGCTCCTCCTCCCAGTGGGCCCTTACCACCGGCATCAGTGCCGGGAACACCATGGCAACGCTAAGTAAATAGAGTACATCACTATCGCACAACAGAAGCTGTGCACAGTTGCGTTCTCAACCGAGTTAGATCTTATCATAGTCTTCTCTGCAAGCAAGACCAGCCCATCGACTCGCATCTTCCATCGGAAAATTAACCTTTGTCAATCGACTGTCATTGAAAATAACCCAAGCCTTTTCTTTCTCTTTGTCTCCGTTGTCAACAATTCCATTGACATTTCAATGTTAAACCATTTAGATGACGAACTCCCAACTGATCGCTTGCTTGACCATATTACTTATGATTTTTGCATCAGCAAGGCGTATATTCGTTCATTGGCATTTTCTGAGTCTATAACTTTTCTTTTTTTATTCTGTTCATTAATTTCCCTCCTGAGCTGGTCGCATATGTTTTGATAGCAATGCCCTTTTCTTTGTTTATGTCGACGTACAATTACCTTTTTCAATTATTTCTGCCTGGATGTCGAGCTGGCACTCTTACATCTGTGTTGTTTGTCTCATCATGCGACTATTCAGCAAATATTCTGTCGAAGCAAGGAACAAACTACATGGATCTTGCATGTGTCACCTGTGTGTATGTACAGCTTTTGTCTTTTGTGGCGAGAACACACCATGGGCGCTGGGGCTCTTTAGCCTTGGGTTAGGACTTTGACGAAATACTTGTGCTTCCTTTCATTGGAAATACTGCAATCCAAGGAATGGGTTGAGCCTCATGGCTGGACAAGATCTTGCATAATCCTTGACCTGATGCCACATGTATACCTAATATAGTAGCCATAATCAAACCGTTTCCCTCAGGATAGAAACATATTGTTTCGCCTCATATTGAGCGGCAGGCAACGTAAACAAGATATTATAAAAGAAAAAGACACCACCCCAGATGATGCAGAAATGGAAAAACACCATCCAACCATGAAGAAGTTGAAGAAAACAAAGAAAACCTTGGAAACCACAGTGATAGAAACACATAACAGGCATGCAATACCGAATAGAAGCACAGTAATAGCCTCGCAGCAGAAGCAACCGTTCTACAATTAACCTTTCATCATGCCTCTGTACCCAGGTCCAGTGACGCCAACGGAAGCAATAAACCACATAACCTGATACCTAGACAATGAATCGTACTTCATGGAGAAAGGAGGAGAGTGATTAGAGAGCACTTTTATTTCATCGCCAGTTCAGAACCTGCTATTGGGCTGGGTCCCGGGGGCGTGGGTGCCAAGTTGGGGCGCGGTGCCAGTTCCACCATTGACGTTGATTTCCCTCCTCGAGTGCTTGCCGAGCCTCCCCGGCCAGCGGTGCCGCCGCCTCGCCCCTGGGATGTGGAAGATGTGCCACCTGATTTGTCCTGCTCCGCCCTGGGCTTTGTACGCGGACGCCGAGTAGTACTACCACCCCGGGATCCAGGACCTCGTACAGGGAGACCTGTTTCTTGGGAGATGGGGACGGCAGCCGCCAGTGGCGCTTGATGGGAAGTGGACTGAGGTCCTCGGCTGCGGCCGCCGCGACCTCTGCCCCGGCCACGTTTTATCGTGCCATCCGCCCTAAACCAAAGCGTTAGTGGTTGGGATCGAACGAATATACATAGGAGGCAACTCACCGTTCTACTTGCACTTTTTCGCCCTCAGGCACCAGAGGACCACTATATACGAAGAAGCCGTCCTTGCTGGCCGCGGCCTGTTCCTGCCAGGCCAGCTCGCTATCGTCAACAAACGGATCGTCCCGGTCATATTCTTCCATCTTCTTCTTGCGACGCTTCTTTTTCCCATCTGGAGCCTCAGGCCCGTTTGTGCGAGCTGCTGCGCTGCCCAACGCACTGTCTCCATCTAAGTCACTGTCACGCTCAACTTCGAGACTGAGATCTTCATCAGCACTCTCCCCGGCTGAGAGTCCCCGACCGGACTTATCATTTCGTTCTAATGCAGCACCCGCTGCGGCTACACGGGCGAGTCGTTCCTTGTGAGCCGCGAGGCGAGGATGTAAAGCGGCAAAGCCGTATTGTTCCTCGGCCAAGCGCGCGAAGTTGACAATCCTGTTGCCAGTTCCTTGCAATGGAATGTGTATTATAATGCTGGGCGTTCGCCGAGAATCGGAATCGCTGGTTGACGCGGCGTCGCCCACGCCAAACAAGGCATTGGAGATCAGCCCTGAGCCTTGAGGTAATGGAGGCGGTGGCTCCTTGGTTGCGCGAGAGGGCTTTGGTGATGCAGCGTTTGATGGAGGCGCTGTGGGGGGAGCCTTGGTATCCTTTTTTGGTGCTTTGGGGGCCGCATGCTGATCCGTATCTACGTCCATTGGGGTAGGCCCGGGTGAAGGCGCGCGATGGTTATTAGACGGTGCAGGCGCCGGAGGCTCAGGAGCTGCTGATAGATGTGGTGGTGCGGGTGGCGGCGGCGGGCCTTGGGACGAAGAATGACCGGATAACTGCGAATCGTGTGATGGCTGTAATTGTGAAGGGGTTGGATAGGGCGATCGATGGGCGTATGGCGAGATCGGCTGAGGTGGCGGATGCGGCGTCGGAGCGATGATTGGTGTAGCCGCAGGGGAAGGGGAGTATATGGATGCGCCATGGTTCGGAGAAGCATATGGACGGGGAGCATAGACAGACGGTGAGGTAGTTGTGGGAGGGTCAATTATGCTGGCTATAGCAGGTGAAGCGCTAGCGCGGAATGTTGGGCGTGGAGAGAGAGGGCGCGCCGGAGGACTGAAGGTCGACGTTGGCCCCGGTGTTGGGGCTGGGGAAGCTGTATCGAAGGCGGACCGAATGGGGTCGAAATTCTGACCGCTGGTCCTAGTCGGTGGGGGAGGTGGTGGCTGGGATTGCGGCCGCGGAGGTCCTGTGGGAGCCATCGTCGGGTAAGATGACGGATGACCAAGGGCCGCGGGCGGCGGAGTGGGATGAGACGAGGGTGGCAGTGAGGGGGACGGGTGCAATGGAGATCGATGTTGCTGGTGCAGGTGAGATTGGAGAAGGTGAATAGAGCCTGACGATGCTGGAGGGCTAGCAGCGGGGGTGCTTGGAACTTGGACTGGAGCTGGAGCTGGAGCTGCAGCTGCAGCTGGGGCGGCGCTAGGAGCAGGAGCAGGAGCAGCTGTCGTAACAGCAGTAGTACTAGTCGTGACAGTAGTCGTCGCTGGGGGGGAGGCTGCAGCAGTTGCAGAAGTCGCCGGGACACTGGGACTTTGATCCGGCGGTGTTGCTTCCAACTTAGGCTTCTTCCGAGCGTGAGTAGAAGAGGAATTGGAAGGATTGGCCGACGTTGATGACGATTTGTCCCTCTGGCGACGACTGCCGCGTTTCGACTCTTTCGGATCCTGCTCTTTATCCCTGCTCTCCTTATCCTTATGATTTTCTTTGTCTAATTCCTTGTCGTTCTGCCTCCCCGTCTCTGGTTCTTTTTCTTTCTCCTTTTCTTTAGTCTTTGACTTGGTAGGTTTAGGAGTGTCCTTTCGCCCAGCGTCCTGTCCCTCGTCCTTCTTGCGACGCGACCGTCTAGGACGAGTTTCACGGGGAGTTTGGTCGATAGAGGTGCGCGACTCGAGATCGTCCTGAGCCGTCCGTATGGCCGGCTCGGTGGACATGATGTAGAGAAGATTTAGAGAGATAGCATCGAGAGGAGATGTCTCAAGGATGAAGCAAGCGGCGGAGTCGGCGAGTCTTGAATCAGGGTGGAGATCAAGCTGTCAATCAATTAATTTTTCCTTGTTAATGTAAAAAAGATAAGGGACAAATAAACAAGAAATTGTAGAAGAAGAAGATAAAATAAATTAAAAAAAAAAATACAAGACACGGAATGCGAATCAGAGGGGAGATGTTATAGAGAAATACGAAATAAAATGAAAGTGAAAAGGGAAAAGGATGGAGGGAGATGGTGATGGCGAAACACAAGGGGGAAAAAAACGATGGAGGTTTTGGTAGAATGGGAGAGGAGGAACATGAAAAGAAAAGAAGAGGAGAAAAGGGGAGAGAGATTCTGTTCTCCTTCTCGGGCAGAAAGACGAACGGATAAAAAGTCAAGAGATTCTTAATAGGGTAAAGGGAAAGGGAGGGGGGGAAAAGGCGTAAAAACAGGAAATCAGGGAAAGGAACATCAAAGAGAAAATTCAATATACAAAAGGAGGAAGTATAGTTCAATCAATACCTTGAACTGATTTGGTTACACCGGATAGGAAAAGATGAAGGGATGAGGAGGTTGGAAAAGAAGAGGAGGAGGAGGAGGAGAAGGAGAGGAGGAGAGGAGGAAATAACGAAATCATTCTGACTTGTTATGCACTTTGGGGGTCTGATGTTCCTCTGATTCAACTTGGTCTTTTTATTTATTTTTATTTTTAAATTAATTCTGATACGAGTGGCAGAAAATATCTCTATGCGATAGGTCTTGATAGGTATTTCTCTTGCTCTCTATATATATGTAAGATATATATAAATATATATATATATATATATAACCGTGAAGTCCAATTGTACGATTGTAATCCGGATCGTCCCCAGAGAAATCTAGGGAGATATCCCTCTAGGATCGAAGCGACAAGAGGGCATTGGTATATTGATATACTCCAGATTCAAATCAGATGATCGGACGTGCGTTCCCCAATCCGGAAAAGTCATCAGGTGATACGCTATCTCCGGAGAGGTCTAGCGTCGCATCATTTAGCTTTTGAGCCGCATGATGACTCATCCTTCATGCAGTTCCCGATTTAATTTTAGTTCGATGCTTTTTCTTTATCTCCGATAATCAATCTATCTATCTTGAACCAATATAAATCATCGTGACCATGGCATTTCGCGGTGAAAGATTTGTTGTCGATCTAGATTCTGATGATGATCAGTCCTCATCCGCGCCTCCCGCTTCCTCTATATCCCTTCCTGGTCTGATCGGCGAAATCCGTGAACGCTCGCCCGCTGCCCCTCCAGCTCCACCCAAACCTGCTGCAGCTGGGTTTCCTGCTCATCGTCGTCGCGTGAAGCAGTCCGCTTTTAGACAACGTCGAGAAGACTCTTCCACTACGAACACTTCAATTGCTAGTCAGAATGACGAAAAAAGGATAATTGATGATGAGAACCGTCGGCAGTTAGCGACCATGTCGCATGATCAGATTCAACAAGAACGAGAGGAACTCATGGCATCCATAGACCCCTCGCTGCTTGAACGGTTCCTTCGCAGAGCCCGTATTGACTCCGAGGAATCGAAGACTGACACTCGATCGAATCCACCTGTATCCATCAAACATCAGGTGGACCCCGCCGAAGCAGCAGCCCCTCCTCCTGAGCCTGTTTCCGAATCCAAGCCTTTAACCTCTCGAGACGAACAAACTCATCGAGATGACCTTCCCCCTCCGCAAATGCCTGATGATCTCCGACCTGCCTTTGAATCCCCTCTTCCCAGCTCCGTTCACTTCCCCACCCCGCCGTCACAGTTGAACCCCATGCCTAACCTTGACCCGTCATCCCCATCGTTCTTGTCTGACCTTCAAGCCCACTACTTTCCCAACATCACCCACGACCCGTCCGCTTTGTCTTGGCTTCAGCCGCCTTCCACAGATTCGGATGCACCAGACGCGACATCAGCCTACCACCCTGCCAGCAATGCAGAAGCTGTCCACCCCGCCGCGCTGCGCTTTTCCTTCCTCGGGACACTGCTTTCGCCCACCACATCTCTTGCCCTCCCGACTGATTTAGGCCTTCATCATCATGGTAAAGACCCTCATGCCGCTGGTTACACTATACCCGAGTTAGCCATCCTTAGCCGCTCCTCCTTTCCTGCTCAACGTTGTATCGCCTGGCAGGTTCTGGGCCGTATCCTCTTCCGTCTGGGGAAAGGTCAGTTTGGAGAACGCGGGAGTACACTGGTAGAGGGGCTGTGGTCTGTCATTGAACGCGAGGGTGTGGTCGCTGGCATGCTGGCCGAAGCCGATGGCACGTCAAATGGAGCAACTCGCTCAGAGAAGCAGGAACAGGATTCGGCGAGGTCTAAGGGAGGCATCGGTCATCATGCCAGTGCTACTGCGTGGGCTGTCGAAGGCGTATGGCTTTGGCAGATGGGCGGTGGTGGAGACCGAGGGGTTTTAAAAGAAGGGGCCGTTAGATCTCAATAAACCTATTTATATCTTTCGAAGGGAAGGGGAAACTAAAGGGAAAATAACCTTTTTTTCTCTGTTTATTTATAGAGAAAAGGAGGAGGAACGGCCACATGTGTAACTGCTCCGGCACACGATGAGCACACGATGAGCCCAGATAATGAAGCCATAATGAACAAAAATAATTGAATTGGCCAGACATGATGCTTTGTGGTCTTATGGCTTCGAATACTGTAATCTATAATACTCCTGATGAGATGGTATAAAGAAATATCGACCATGACGAGAAGCAATAACGTAAATGGGGTAAACAGAGAAGACAAGGAGAAAACCGACTCCTACAGGTATTCAGGCCCGAATCATATCATGCATAATAACATAACCAAGCATTACAGAGCATACTACATTAAGCATAGTCATCAGTCTGAACGCCCCAGACCTTCCAGCGCGCCTCTTCCACAAAATCCTGCCGTAGCCAGAGTCCTTGCGACTGGCCAGATACCCTTGGGATTGCATCATTTGATGTTTCAATTTCTTTTTCGATTACCGGTACCCGTTCGTCAGAACAAGAGTCGACCCAATTGAACAGAAGCCGCAGTTGCCATAAGCGATCACGAATCTCGTCAGGATGCAATCGTGCAAGATTCTGCACAATGTTCTCAACCACAAGCTTGCTGTCAACAGCCGATTGCCGTAACCATGGCGCATATGAAACGACATTAGTGCTTGGGGTGCGCGTGTGGGCTGGGAATGATGATGGCAAAACAAGTGCCTTTTCACGGACATCTAGTCCTTGCAGCGATTTGAGGTTAAATATCCACTCCCACATGCTCTGCGACGGCGACGGCGGAGGAGTGGGAGCAGTAGTACCGGAGAGTAATGTAGCGATGTTCGGCCACGCCGCCGGTGGTAGTCCCTTGCCATGGTTTGACGCGGATGTCGACGAGGGAAGGACGTCCTGTGCTTCGCTGAGCCCTGACAATGTCGAAACAAACGCAGACGAGCCGGTTGGGTTATACGTCTCTTTCCGTCGCAGATACACTGACTGGTCACCGTGTCGGAATTTCTCTCGGAGAGCAGAGTTGAGGGTAAAGTCTAGGACCAGAGGCCAATAATCGGTGCTACGTACTTCCACCTTAGCGATAGACTCCAGTTCTGGGAGGAGGCAGGGCGCGGTAATCTTCCGGGTACTGCCGCCAATGTTTGTCACTGTGATCGGCATGGATATGGGTCGGCCAGAATCTATGTCACGCGGTACGAAGCAGCGCGGCTCGGCCGCGAGAACCCATAAATGCCGGAATGCTTGCAAATGACATTTGTTGTCAAGCACTGATGTCGGAAAGACCGGGTATAGAGAACAGATGAGCGACGCTATAGCCAGGTCGGAAGTGCCGAGTGTATAACTACCTCCTCCCAAGAAAAGCAGCCCGATCGCCATATGTGCTGCCATATGACTGCCATATGGTGTATCAGTATCCACACGCCCATGCAGGGAGCGTAAGCGCCGAAACAATGGCAGGTCCCCCGTCCCTGCCATTACCGTTGCCGCCGAGAGGGCCACAACGTCCTGGCAGTGGCGGACGGAATTCCTTGAAAGCTTCCCGTCGTAGTTAACAGCGGGAAGTCTGCAGATGCGGATAAACTGGTCAAGATATGAG
This sequence comes from Aspergillus oryzae RIB40, assembly GCF_000184455.2. Taxonomy (NCBI): domain Eukaryota; kingdom Fungi; phylum Ascomycota; class Eurotiomycetes; order Eurotiales; family Aspergillaceae; genus Aspergillus; species Aspergillus oryzae. Next base: position 1,649,998 of record NC_036440.1, on the reverse strand, counting down.
AGTAGAATATCACGCACCGCCGTCTGGGCAGAACCGGCATAGCGGAGCCCAAGCGTAAAGCAAAGACCAGCAATGATGTTGAAAAACGGCATATCTTCGCTTTTTAACCGACGAACGCCCGTTAGACGGTACCGGCGGCGGTAGATCCCTGGCAGGCTTTGAACGAACCATTCGTCGCTAGGTTGGATCTTGTCCCACATGATGACATGCTTGGCAAGTGTACGGAGCAGGAACAGATCTGGTCGGACATAGTCGTAGCGTACTGTTGTGTCAGGGATATTGATCTTCTGGGCCAGCGTTTCGTCATTCGTCTTCATGAATATAATCGCCAGGGCAATCGTTGCACCGGCAGTGGCCCGGTCAAGAACATGCGCCAAGTCAACGTTCTTCGTCCCAACTGCCACCGCTAATAGTCTTTCTACAATATGCATGTCTCGCATTCCTCGTAAATCCTTTCCCTTTGCTAGGTTTATAAGCCCGAGCGCGAATCCGGCTGCTAAGCGGTACCCTTCGTCACGCAAATCCTCTCGACCTGCGGAGCTTTCCTCCTGATCCACGTTCTCGATCTCTGATATCATCACTTCGCTCATTCTTCGGTGCTGGGAGCCACAATACAGTAAGCCAATCCCCATGATACCAGCAGTTTGGGTTAGCGGCGACAGGTTCAGCTCGGCGGCACCAAGAGGAAGCATTCTCGTCACATGAACAGACAAAAGGCGGGTGATTAGCGTGTCCATCGTACCCAGGTACGACGCTGATAGACCCAGCAACAGACCAATAGAGGTCATTGTATGCTTGGGTGTCAAGTACTTAAAAGCTACCCACTTCGCTAAAGACTTTAGGTGCCCATTGAGACCCAGGGCTAACAAGAAGCCAGCGTGCCGATTTGTAAGCTCCTGGGGTTTGTTGAAAAGAATCCACGAGGTATCGATACCCTTGGAATTTTTGGATATTGCGAGACCCGTAGAAACACCATTATGGAAGAAGGCCCAGCAAACCTTCTCCTCACTAAAAGAGGTTCGATCCGCACTTATCGTTACATTCGATGGTTTCATAACACACTGAAGCGAGAAAGAAGGAATTGGGAGCTTCTCAGTTAGCAAGGGCAGTCGCCCACTGAATGCGAGCATAGCTCGCCCTGTAGGGATGGACAACGTTCGAAGCGTAACAAGTTGAACCACTTCTTTCTGCGCCTCCAGTAAGTCCGAATCGTTCCAATCGGGCTCTGGGACACACTCTGCCACAGGAGCTTTGGATTGATTCAGTAGTCTAGCAGCTTCAATGAACCGTTTGTCCTCGCGGAAGATCAGTTTGGTCACAGAGAACCTATCTGCCTCGGCAGATGCTTCGAAAGAGTTAATCGCGTCGATGTCCAAGGCGGAGACACCTATATGGTGAACGTCGCGCATCGCTTCATGCGACACGGCAGGCTGCCATGCAGATGGAGTGCATGGGCTATGAGTACGCATCGATATGCTAAGATCTTCGCGGTCGACTAACTCTAGAAGCGTCGCGCTCCAAGACGTTGAGGCATGAATTTGAGATCGCATAATAGCTTCGTACAACGGTGCACTGACGCCCTCTGGAAATGTCTCAATGATACTTCTGGTGAAACCCCAGCGGTGAAGAAGCTTTATCCGATCGAGTGGTGTTGAGAAGTTATGTACTTCGGAGAGAAATCCGTCCAATGCCAACGTCCTTGGCGTGAGCATAAAGCATTCTTGCCACATCTTCCCCTTCCTCGGAGTGTACTCTGATCCGGTTACCAGATTCAGCAGAGTGAAAAAGGGAGAAGAGGACTGACGCCACCCGGTCTCCAGGTAACTGAACACTGAAGGGGGTGTAAATTGCTCCTGGGGTACATCCAGCATCGAAATTCGCGTATCTTCAAACTGCCAGCGATTGATACCGGCAATCTCCAAGCCATAATAGGCATTTTCAGACCAAGTCCAGGATTTCCATCCTAACCACCCTCCAATTTGGGCTAATACAGGAGCGAGGAGGCCCAAGGTTTTGCGGGACTCCTCACTTTCGCAGATTGACAACTTTTGCTCTTCACGAAGAAGATGTAGCCCGACCAGTATCGTGCACAGGGCGGTCTGTCGTAGGCTCTGACTATAAGAAAGCGCTGTTGGAAGATGGCCGTCTGAGCCTACAGCCGCGATACCCTTGGGAGTCTGCAAGAATTCGCGAGTCAAAGCTGCACATCGAAGCAAGTAAGAATTCTTGCGGTGCGTTAACCGGCTAGAACCGGGCTGCTCAGTCTTCACAGACTTCCTCCTGGAGGGAGCACTGCGTTCTTCTTCAGCATCTTGATCGACGATCCACCCCCAAGCGCTGTTGTTTATCCATGATGACACAACGCCGGCGGATCCTGACTCTTGGTCCAACATCGTTTCCCAGCTCTCCAGGTCCACGTGGCTTCCGCTGCTTGAGCGTAACAGGGCTTTCTTTCTACGTGTGCGCTGTGCAGGTGTTCGCGAGTGGTCACTGTCGATGAAAGGAATTGCCATGGCGAACAAGACCACTACCAACGCGGTCCACTCGAGGTCGCTTTCGGTGGTTTCACTTTCGCGAAGCCATTTCACTGTTTCCCACCAGGCCGTTAATATTCCGTCACCGGCTTTCTCCGAGTCAGGCAGAACAAATCGACAGATTCTGAAGACACGCTTCACAAGCTCATTGCTGGGTTCCATCTGGATTTGTAGCCTATGCTTCCGCTTTTCAGAGTCGATTAGGTCAACTCTCCCTCGAATGGTAGCGTGATCCAGACCGGTAATTGTGAAAGAATCAGTCATAAGCCTATTCATACCGCTTTCTCTTGGGCGGTTTACAGACGCAGTAGCAGAAATTCCGTACGGCTCATATAACATAAGCTTTTCCGGCACATTAACGGTGATTGGCCTGCTCCAGGGAGTTTGTAGAAGCAGCTCATGCTGTCCGTCATCTGCCATGCTCAAGGTCATGATCCGTGAAATCTCTCCATCAGTGATCTTACAAGCATCACATATGCCCGAGAAGTGCTGTACGCTAGTCGCCTGGACGAGGAGCGAACGCTCATCAGGGGGTTTCCTTTTCTTCATTCTTTTAGAAAACACCGGATCTTTCTTCGGAATAGAGACCCTGTCCGCTCGTAGATTTACGACAGTCATGAACTTTGCGGCTTGTTCAACAACACAAAGGGCCAAAGCCGCCGAGTTCCCGTTTTGCGAATTCGCACCTTCTGAGGGACACACTGTAATAATTTTCGACTTTCGGGCTGACTTTGACTTGACTGGGGTCTGGAAGTTCTCTGAGAACCTAGAGGAAAAGCTCTCAACTTTTGACAGTAGAACCTCCTCCGGAAGGCCTGATGCTGATTCTTTAAGATCCATATTATCAAGCCCTTCGAATAAACTTTCACTGTTAAGCTCCTCCAGAAGCCTGTCAACTGGAGCATCTGCAAAACTGGTGGTAGTACTATAAACCGAGCCATTTCCTGGAGGTAGGGAAGCTCTAGGATTGAAGCCGAAGCTTCCGCGGCTGCTTGCAGCACCTATTGACTGTCGGAAGTTCCCATGCGGCATGGAACTCGATTGACTTCCTGTAGCAAGGTCTGAGAAGGTAATCCTATCCTGGCCAGTTGCAAGATCGGCTCGAGCAAGCAGAGAGCTAACCCGTCGAGAAGTCTTTAGGGGAACTCCGATATCACCAAAATCTTGGCCTAATTTAGAAGCAAGGTCGTCTTCATCTGGCTTTCCATCAGTAGAGTACTGGGAATGAGACAGGCCTGGTGTATTCCAATTATCGCCCCTAGGACCAAAGCTCTCTCTAGCAGCGGATGGGCGAGCTCCAGGAGTTGTTGTTCCCGTTGCCATTCCAAAATGTGAGCTACGTCGCTTTGACCAGGTACCACCTGTCTCACGTCGTCCTCTCTTTTTAGACGAGGGGTTAGCTTCATCTTCCCTGTAACGTGCTGTCCAGATAGTATATAGCCCAGTATTAACATTGACGGTTACCACGAGAATTAGAGGGCCGCTAATCAGATTCCTATTAGACTCTAAAAGCTCATCCCTCGGGGAGACGTATATGATCTCATCCGCTGCACCCAGCACATCCAGCCCAGAAGGTCTGCTGGTAACACTACTTTGTAAAAAGCGAGAAGTCTGGTTCGTCACAACAAGGCCCATCTCAGAATACGGGTCCATGAGGGAGAACACTCTAGGCAAGTCGGGCTGCTTACGCGGTGACCTCAAACTAGTGCCCGGAGCAGGAGATACCGTCAATGATGGCCTTTTCCCCTTGCTGGAAGGGACTTCTAGAGACTGTGATGCACGGAAGTCCGCTGTCATAGGCAAGGTTGACATGAACGAATTTGGTGGCGCCATTGGGCAGAGACTCGTGTCCTTATTGTCCTCCTCGTACATTTTTCTCTGAAACAAAAGACCTTTCGGGGTCGCGAATATTGAATCCACCTCAAAGGGCAGCGGAACGACGTGGCTGTTTCCAGCTAGGAAGAAGATATGGGCTTGAGACTTAAGGACCACAACTAACGCTCTGGTCGAATCAGAGCCATTGCCTCCTTGGGCACCTCTACCGCGTATATTTAAGGTCACGCCGGAGGCTTCCAGTCTCGGTTCTTCCCCATTCTGTTGACCATGTAAACCGCGACTCCGACCAGGGTCATTGCTCGTTCGGAAAAAGCCTTCCTTAGTCGCTTGCGAAGCATTGCCATTGGTTCTTTTAAGCTGGTCGACTGAAAAATTTGTCAGAAGCGCATGCCTAATCTCCTCCTTTTCGAGATCTAGCCGGTACACCCTCTGCACAACCCCAGCTCTAGACCAGACCACACAACCTTTCGTCCAGACGATCTCATCTTCAACAGGACCATTTGGGCCTATATCGACACTGGATGTCCACGCATAGTGATCGTCGGACGGGTCGGGGTTTAGTAAGCCCTCTGCGACGAGAAAAGGTATGGCCGAAGGTTGGTGGAGGCCAAGGGATCGGACAGTAGCCATAATCGGCGCGAATAAATAGATGTCGTGGTTGAATCACTGGCAATGGCAGCCAGGAGCGAGAACATGTTCATTACCCATCAGCAGTGTCAAATACGAGTGAGCTGGTGTCAAACTGAGCGCTGTGCCAACACTCAACGTGCAGCGTGGGAAATGCCTGGTGGGTGACGCGCTGGACGCGGCGGAGCTTTCAGACCATTCTTGAATCAGCTGCTTTTTTTCAACTCCGCAACACACCACAACAACTTCATCTTTCCTCCACCTTGAGTCCGTCACACTTTAAGCTTGGCTAAACTTGACTGTAATCTTACCCACTTTTACCTGTGATTGCTTTATCCGACTCAAGAGTCCATTTTTCTCATACATTGCCGTGCGGACGAATTTGAGCTCGCCCTTGGAAGTGTTCTACAGTTTAACAAATATCTCGATCGCATATCAAGCACCATGCCATCGTTCCCCTCTAGGCCTTTAGCCCGGCCTAGAGATGACGGTCTGCAATTAAGGTGAAAAGACTCCTTTTTATATGTTTAGTCGATCAGCACTTACAGTAATCTTTTCATGTAGCTACCAACTTCCTCATCGTGTCTACACCGCCAAGGGCTACCCTGTCCTCGCCCCTAATGGCTCATCAATTATAATCTATGGCTATGAAAACGGGTTGAAGGTAATCTGGAGAGGTGGAAGACCATTTACCAGCAGGAAGCCATCGGCCCCTAAGGACCAACCGCAAGAAAAAACCAACCGCAGCAACAACGACATCATGGTCATTGATTCCGATGATGAGAGCTCTGCCGAAACCCAACAAAACGAAGAACCAAGTTATGGGTTTGAAGAAGATGAGCCAGAGATCGATCCCCTCTTCCCATACGAAACTGTGCTGCGCCAGATCGATATACCCCTTGGAACCAGGGTCGTTGAATTGGCTGTCCCTCGCATTCTCCCTGAGACCGCACGTTCATCACTCGACCCTTTCCCGCCCATTCTAAGAAAACTTATGGTAATCTCGGCCGTGTGCGCCGATCTTTCCACCCGAGTTGTTACGCTGCCCTTGACTCCTCCCCACCCTGCTCAATTCGAGCTCTCCTCGTGGGTTCAGGCGTTGTCGATTAGCGGCGGAGTATCACACCAAGAGATCCCAAGGGGAGTGGGGATTGCTCTCACATATCAAGCGAGTGAGCCACAGGGAGATGAGGACATGGCTCAAAGCCAAAGTGGATCTAATGGCAATGGGCCAGGGAGGTGGGACCTTCTTATCGCCACTCATTCTGCGGAGTCGTCGGGCCTCCTTATAATACATCGGATCCCGGTTGTAGAAGAGACAGACCATAATGAAGTGGTGTACCGTTTAAGTGAGGATGATATCGAGTCAAAGCGCCGTTACCTGCCGGCCCCGGCCCAAAACATCGCCTTCAACCCATCACCATATCCGTCACCACGACACTCGACACTACTCGTCGCCTTTCATAGTGGATGTGTCAAAGTCTACTCGTGTTTCTCCACGAAACCATACAAAGCGTCGCGCAGATCGTCCAGTCCTCAAAGTGATTTCGAGACGTCGGAAACAGAGGGGAAGTGGCTGATCAGTCTCTATCCCGGGTTTGAGCAGTCGCCCCCAGGGCCCCCCCGGCGTAAAACTATAGTCAATGCAGAATGGGTGCTTGGTGGACGGGCCATTATGGTTCTCATGGCGGATGGTGAGTGGGGGGTATGGGATCTCGAAGGGGCAGGCCCAGGAACCATGAAGGGCCCACTCCAGCGTCAATCCAGTGTACAGGGGGTGACTGGTGGATCCTTGACTGCTTTTTCTGTCAGTGGTCGGGTCTTAGGTCCGCTGTCTGGAGCCCGCGCTGAAACAGGTGGGCCCATCGCAGAACAACGCCCTAAATTCGCGCCCCTGACACCACATACTAAGCGTGTCCGTGAAGACACTTTGCTGAAGGGTGCCATGGTTAGGTCAATCATCCCGTCTTTGTGCGGAGAAATCTCCGTCTATCAGACCAACTCATATCGTGATACCCTACCTGACGAGTCGATTCTGTTGCGGCACGGCAACCAGAGTGCTGTCATTCCAAGCTTGCTGTCCTTATGGCGGAATGCCGTAAAAGCAACCGGAACCTTTGATGCGTCTAACCGCTGCCGAGTTTCCGCCATCCAAGATATCACCTTAATGGGCGAACATTTAAAGGGTATTGGTCACCTTCCTGCCGCTTCTCGCCAGACTCGCCAAGCTGAAGGTGGAGACCATGATGCTCTGCTGATTACAGAACACCGAATCATAATCCTTACTCCACGACTCAATGAGCCGGATGAATCTCCTGCGCTTCTAGGGTCGGTGGACGAGACACCAACCGCAGAAACTGATCAGCTGAGGCTTCGGCGTGGTGAACTTGATGTTGAAGGAATGGATCGACTACTGAGTGGGATGACCAGCAGTAATCAAACCCTTCGAATGGGAAGTCCTATCAAGCGGGCGCGGATTTTCACTTGAACAGGGAATGCTTCACGCTGGTAGAACCTAGCTCTTGAATAGTACGGACCCGTCTCTGATACAATCGCAAATCCGTCATTGTTGGTCATGAGTTCGTTCTGTATCGCGTCATTCCTTGAATAGTTTGTTCGGAGCTGACTCGCGGCGCCAGCTCAGTTGAAATCTGATGAAAATATGCATTCTCATCGACTGATAGAGAGATTGACGCAGAAGCAGGCTCGACACTGCCAGATCAATGATCCTTGTCTAAGACTGGAAACACGTCTGCTGTGGTATATGAAAAGCTGAAAATTTAGATGTGGTTACTCATGGAAATTAACGATACCCAATTGAACATATCAGCGGTTCATCTGTCTCCCTGCCTCCCTTACATTCCCTGCCTTTTTTTCCTTTTCCTCTCAGTTTTTGATAATATATTGAGGGGCTTCGCGCTGCAAGGTGGAGCGCAAGGCGAGGACCATGCCTTGAAATCCTTTTCTCAAAGAAAGGATAAGCTCTGTATCAGCTGCGATATATCAAAAGGGCTCCGGCCATTTTCCATTCAACCAGTACGCTGGACTTCGGTTTCCAACGGTGGCATTTGTTCGGTCACCACGCCCCCACCAGTACGGTCTGGGTTGGCTGTTTTCTTCTTGTCGACCTATACTGTGACTGATCTGTCCTGCTTTTTGGCAAGGCCAATGCCTGTTACTTGATACGGGCGTTGTTCTGGACGGCTCCACATCAGGTTCGGTATGGGAGACGGACAACAGCCAGGCCAACTGACGGGGGCGGTGAAAAAGAAACCGGAGAAGTGAATGGGTACATGCTCTAAAAAAAGAAAAGAAAAGAAAAGAAAAGAGAAAGAAACAACTACAAAGTAGAAACGTAGAATGTAAAAGTTCGATAATAAAAGGCAGAGTTAAGATAAGATCGGATTGGGCTGACTAACCCTCGCTGTCACTGATAAGATTTGATTAAAAGACCCCACGAAGATCATCATTCCCAGAGTTTATCCTCACTGAATGTACCTTAAAGTCCAGTCCCCTCTATCTAGACAAAATACCCCGCAATTGAACCCACTATCAACGGTCAATCGTTCATTATGGTCCAACAACCGAAACAGGGTAAGTAAGCCCTCAACGTATCACCAACACGGAGTACTCCCGGGGGAGTTTATTTCCCCTGACGATCGCAAACCGAACAAAGAAACCAAGTCGCACTAAACTAACCCCCAATTACAATAGAGAAAGTCTGGGCCTCCCTAATAACCAACCTCTCCTACCTCCCGGGCATTCTAACCCTTTCACACTCCCTCCAAACCACCGAAACAGCCTACCCTTTCATCGCATTATACACTTCCACATTCCCCGCCGAAGGCCTAGCAGCGCTTCACGCGCGCGGAATTCGCACCCAAGCCGTCCCCAGCGTACAACCAGGCCAAAGCAGAGTCTTCCTCCAGGATCCACGCTTCAATGAAACATGGAACAAACTGATTGTATTCTCGCTGGTGGAGTACGACCGCATCGTCTTACTAGACGGAGATATGCTGGTGCGAAAGAACATGGATGAGCTGATGGACGTGCCACTGGACGGGCCGGGTTCAGGATTAAGCAGCGAGGAGAATAAACAGGAGAGAGTATTCGCAGCGAGTCATGTATGCGCCTGTAATCCGCTGAACAAGCCGCATTATCCCAAGACTTGGTATGTGCACCCCATCGTCTCTCTCTCTCTCTCTCCCGTATCCCGTCCCCTCTCTTCAGCGTTTTTAGTTTCCCAATTCCAAACGTTGGGATCGCACCACATTGATACTGATGCGATGTATGCATAACAGGATACCCAAGAATTGTGCCTACACAAGCCAGCATTCGGATCCTGTCCGGGCGCAGACATCCGGCGCTCCAGCCGCGACCGGTGTTGCCATGCTGAATAGTGGCCTCTTAGTCGTGCGTCCTACCATATCGGCCTGGGCGGAGATCCAGGCTAGACTTCACATGCCCGATCGCACGGATAAATACACTTTCCCGGATCAGGAGCTCTTGTCGGACGTGTTTCGGGGTCGATGGGTGGTATTGCCGTATGTGTATAATGCGCTAAAAACGCTACGGTGGGAGGGAGTGCACGACGATATCTGGAGAGATGACGAGGTGAAGAATGTCCATTACATCTTTGCTAACAAGCCATGGCATGAAGATCCCGATGACGGGATGGATGAACCAAGTCGTTGGTGGTGGGAAGTAAATAGACAGAGGCAACAGTTGGAAGTGAAGAAAGGGATTACGGACGGTCATTGAAACGGCTGTCGGGACATGTTCTCGTCTTATTTGTGTTGCTTATGATTCATGGTCTTTTCAGTCATCCAATGTATATACAGTACATATACCCTAGCTCCCCCGGTTGGGGTGGATAGAACGCCATAGATAGACATCAGATGATAGAAAGAGTCGGAACAAAGCAAGATCAGCCACGTAGACTATATTTACATTCAGAACCAATAGCCCAACCAGAGTGTGAATCGTATCCAAGGTGTTCGTGTGATTCACTGATATAGGGCTTCGATCGCCCATCTATCCATTGAAACCCAGCGATTCCAGCTCCTTGCGCACCGATTCCTCAGTCTGAATCTTCTTTAGCTGCGTATCCTCCAACTTCTCTCCACCCGCAAGACGCATTTTCAGCTCGTCGATCGCACGGATCTTCTTCAGAAGCCCGCGGATCTTCTTCTCTTGTGCGGTGGGTGTACCCGCAGCTTCTACTGCAGCGTTATTGTTCGGCTTGGTCGAAGCAGGCGACGCGCCATTGGCCTGGTTCGCGTTCTTGCGCTCAGAGTTGTTGGCCTTGGAGCGACTACGCTCGTGGTGGCCCTTATCCCCATGGGATTCCGGACTGCGGGCAGGCTGCCCATCTTCACCATCCTTTAGCTTCTTCGCCTCACGCTTCTTCTTGTTCCTGGCGGCGGACTTGGATAGCTTCTCTGGCTGATCCGCACCCGGGGGCAGAACAACCCCTCCTCCAGGAGCGGCTCCCGGAGGAAGATATTCTTCGACCGGATCAGCGCCGGGAATTTCACGTCTCCGTGGCTTGCCCAAGCCGTTCAGAGCTCCACCGTTTGCCCCGTCTCGGATAAAGGTAGCACCGCCCTGATCTTCCCGCTTGAATGCAAGCGGCGTAAGCTGACCACGAGCACCCGGCGGGCGGTAAGCACCGGCAGGTTTAACAGGAGCCTTCCTAGTGCTCAGATACGCAACAGCAGATGGGTGAGGTGTCGGGAGCGGATGGAACGGATCACCAAGAGGGTGCTGCGTGGTGGACTGCGGTCTCCAGAACACATCGTAGAGCTCGTGCATCTCTTCGTTGTACACCAACGCACCGCTGACATGCCACAAACGTACACCGTTATCCACTCTGAGACGGGGACTAGTGGTAGCCGTCAGGATATACTTTCCATCGGGAGACCATTCGCAAACACTGGCATTCGACGCTTCCACAGTAGCGATCTTGAAGTAGTTTTTTTCCAGATCATAGATGTCCATTTGGCCGGCCAAGTTACCAAAGCCAGCAACCAGGACGAAGCGACCGTGGGGAGAGAACGATATGGTGTTTCGAGGGGCGAGAGCGAAACTGTGCTGCGGCACTCCACGGAAGTTAAAGATTGTGGTCTTGGCTGGCATATAGCCGTAGACAACACCAAATTCTCTAGAGTTGGGAGACCAGGTAACATCGTGAATCGGACCCTCCTTGTCTACAGAATGACCATATTAGTATCTGCTTTATGGCAATCTGACAGGCGATAGGGTGCACGTACCCAAGTCGACACGAGAATCAAAGCCACCCGTAGCACCGAGCAGGTATAGGGTGGTCTCTCCGTAGTAACTCTTGCCTGACCGATCAACATCGGTCTGGGCGAGCACTAGCAGAGTGGTTCCAGAGGCATTCCATTTCAACTGAACCTTGTCACCCTTGAAGAAAGTCTTCTGCGAAACGGGAGCTCCGAACTGGGGCACCATGAATACCTTGACTGCAGCAGGTTGACCCTATGATAACTCCGTCAGCCAATCAATAATCCAAGCGAGAATTAATTTTCCTAACCTTGCGTTCAGGCACAAAAACGGCAACAGACTGACTCTTTCCTGGCGAGACCGCGAAGTCGATCACCCCCTCCACACGCAGCTTATTCCACACCTTGGACAGGTTGTCGCTCTGGTAAAATTGAACCTCATTTGTGACAACCCGAGCACAGTAACGCTCATCAGACGTGTATTGAAGGTTCCAGCCCGTTTGCGACTTTTGGACGTAACTACCCACAATCGTGTGTTCATCTCCGTTGCTATCCGGTGCCGTCTCCACGATCTTCCAAACCTTCAAGTTCTTGACTGCATCGCCATTCGCATCTTTCGACGGGCGCTGCCAAGTGATCAAGTAGGTGCCGAGGGGTGAGAATCCTAGCTCAAAAACGTTTTCGGCAGGGATATTCGTGATGATGTGTCCAACAGAAGGATCAATAACAGTTACCCTGACAGCCAGTTAACAGACGCAATACTTTCCCCAAGGAAAAAGAGACAGCATACTTCTCGGGAGATGCCCATGCAAAATACCGGCCACAGGGAGAATAAGCGCTACAGCGAAGGTTCCCCTCAGGTCTGCGGGTAGGATAAAGAATCAGATCAGTATACTCCAACAAGGACCAATAGACATTGACAAGACGATACCTACCTCTCAAACCCCGACAATGGCTCATAGACCGGGGCTGCATCCAAGATGCCAATCCCTTTGACTGTCCTGACTGCATGAGGTTAGCAGATGGTCGTACATCGTACTGTCGAAGTGTCTATCCACAAAGACACTGATAGACTAAGAAGCAACGCAGATAAGGAGGAAAACCCACAAGCAAGCTGGGTGGGAGCTGCCATGACGACTTTCTAACTTCTGTTCTTTATGCAAAAAGGGAGACGAATTTATAAACGCAGCAGAGAGGGCGCGCAGATGCAATGTCGCAATTAATCCAACAACAAACACTCTCTCAGAGAAGCTAAATGGGAAGACCTCCGATAGCTTTGTGTAACAGATAACTATAAAGTAGTGATACCAGAGAAACCCAAGTTTCAGTGGCTCTCCGTCGTTGGTTGGAGGGAGGCAAAAGCGAAGAGTCGAACGTTGATGGTTAAGGTGCTGCAACTATGCGTGGCGAGGTGTTGTTTGTCTGACGCAGCGAGACACAGCCGCCCACACACAAAGGATCCGAAAGCGAATAGGTTGGCAGAATAGTAGTCGGGTCTCCAAGCTAAGAATTCCTCGGTGCTTGACAAGTCAATGCCAGCAACGGATGGGACAGGAACACTGTAGGGGGGGAGCGTGAGTAGGAGGTGGTGGAGGTGGTGGAGGTGGTGGTGGAGGAGGACGAGGAGGAATAGAGAAGGGTAGTAGATTGGGGCGAAGGAAGCGGTGGAAGGAAGAGAAAGCGAGGGAAATTTTGCTCGGGGCAGAAAAAAAAAAAAAAAAAGAACTTGCGGCGGCAATTCTGCAGAGAAGCTTAAAGCGCCAATTGAAACCCGCTACCAACGAGCTAAATCACGATTTAGATTTCCATGCTAATCTTCACCTGGTATTCTTTGGCCAAGATCAATGCAATTGACCGTTTCTACTGTTTTATATCCAATTTTAGTCGGTCGTGCATACTATTACTTCATCCATACATACTTGAATCACTACTCTAGTGCGGTGACCAACTTCAATCAAGTCTTCGTTGAATAAACAACCTAAAGCTCAAAACAAAGACAGAAGCCTATTGTCTAACCTGTAGCTTCTGGAGTATAGCATACCTTCCGGAACATGGCTGGAGAAAGTGGAGGGAAAATAGAATTAAGAAGACTAAACATTTCATTTTGATACTTATACAATGCCAAAGAAAGATAAAGACAAAGAAACGAAAAGACAAGACAAGATAGAAGAGAAAAAGAAGGGGGAAAAAAAGTGGAAGAAAAACTAACTATCGCTGCTGAAAAACGCCTATTTACCATCTCATCGATTTTCCCCTACAACAATCCCGAACCCCTGTCGCCCTGCATGTTACTAGGATCATCTCGACCTAAGGGAGTGGCAAGCCGAGGGGTTCTCACGGTGGTATCAACCACATCCGGGTCATAGGTCATCCCATCGACCATTCGAGCGTCCTGCACTGGTTCGGGTGTGGTTGATCCAGTTGGCGACAATGCCACTGGTATCATTCCGCCGTCGCCGGATTGTTGAGATGATGAAGGTATTGGATTGGCTCGGGGAATGCTAGGACTACCTAACGAATTTGGCCGACCTACCGATGATGTCCGGTTCAGGTTTGGATGTGAAATTGGACCGCTGATGGTGCTAGCTCCTTCTCCAAACCCGACGAGGCTGGCGTTGCCTTCATCGCTGAGATTACCAACGCTCGAAGTTCCATCGTCCGGCTCCTCGCTCATCTTGTCGGCGTCAAACGCATCACTACCGCTCGCCCATGTCGTACGAGCGCCCACGCTACCCGTAGCGCTGGCGCTACCCACGGTGCTTCTCTCCTTCAATGTGGAGCTGGTATCAAAATAGCCTGGGGCATGCGACATCGGAACTGCGGTGTTCGATTGTGACCCTCCACCAGTCCGAGCGGCTACTACCCGTTCCAGCCCCGCCAGACGCGAAATGCGGTCGGCTCGTTCTGCCTCCAGAGTTGTGGTGGAAGTCATTGACGCAGAAGATGAGTGGTGAGCATGGCGACCATGTGGTAATGGATGGCCTGTATGACCGTCTTTGATGGCGGTGGTTGACAAAGCCGATAGAGATGTTGTGCCAGAATTTGGGGTTCCACTGAAGTAGATGTTAGACCGCTCTTAGTGTATGTTGCAGACTAGGCAGCCCGATGGAAGGGAGAGGAGGGGGCTTACGGTCCCATATCTGATGGAGTCACTGGATCAGAGGGAGGAGGGGGGAGGTTGATCAAAGTGGGCGTCGTCATTTTCTTTTACTTAAAAGAAAATAAGAAAAAGGAAAACTACCCAAGGATACTCGCTAGTTCAATAGTAAGAGGGATAATATAGTCGGGAGATAACTCTAGACGAACAACTGTAAGCGCGACAAGTTGCGAACGCAATCGGCCCGATAAAAGAATGAGTCTTGTGGCAGAAATGGCCGGAGATGAAGTTAAATAAGGTGAATGTGAAACGATAGCGCAGGAGTTCCGCAAAGGCATCAAATTCCACTGCGGCTTAAGGTTCAAAGATTGGAGGAGACTGGGGGTTATCGGATTGGACGTCAAGCGGTAGAATGACGGATGAATGGGGTGGGGGACTGGAGAACTTGAAGGTGTGGGAGGCAAGTTGCGTTCCAATAGGAGTGAATCGTCATGCAGACGGGAAGTTGGGGGCAGGGAAAGAACAATGCGTGGGTGCGTTTACTCTAAACTACTCCTTAGTTACGAGGTCACTAATTAACTAATGTATGAAAAAGTGAGGCTACTAGGTAGATGGGCTGCGACACTAGTCATGGATTTTATTCTCGTTTCTCTCTCGGTTTCATATACTTTTTTCGGTTTTATAACTTTAGTACTTTTACAGATAGCCATTGTTTTGTTTATACTCCGTAGACATGTATCCCTGTATTTCTCAAATCAACCTCCGTCGTAAAAACGGTCGACTCATCATGGATTACTTGGGGAAATCCCCTTTCGGAATTGGATGATGTCATTGTCCTGGAGTTCCCTGGATCGACCAATCATGGTTCACAGTGTGGTAGTGTGGGCCTGAGGATCCTAGCGGAATTGAAGATCCTCTCCAGCTACTACTAGTACTGGTTTGGCAGTCAGCTATGCTCCCGGCCGTGTCAACTCCACTGAAAAAAGACAATTTCTACATCGGGCTTACCTACTAAGATACCGTTATCCATTCCAACGTGGGTGCAAGATTTCCTTACAATAGTCGATAGTACTTGGACATTGTAATTCATTCATCAGTCGATACATGGAATGAAACGAGTTATATAGGAGCAGGTAGGAGTAGTGGTGATGACAGTAATGTAGCGGGAAAAGACGATGTAGAAGTGTAAGTAATAGCATCAGCAGTAAGCTGCACACGCATGAACCCCATGCCCAATGGTTCCATCGCTTATCAGAATCCAACTTCCTTCCGGTCCGGAAATCTATCAATGACTGGCCTTGCGCGTTTCATAGTGAACCCGTAGATCATCCACCTCCTTTTGTAGACGCGATAAGTCAGCCAAGATGTCACTGGCATTGGATGGGTGAGGAATGTATTCTCCGTGCACTTCCGGCCGTTTCTCTGAATAGAGGCTTGTCGGTCGGGTGCTATCATTACTCTGGCTGCTGGAACCCCGTGTACGCCGCGGAGGCGGAGGTGGTGGCAAGGGGTTGCCTATCGACGCCCGTTTCATGGACGGGGTCCGGGAGGTGGACTGAGATGATGGCACCGAGGCATCTGTGCTCGGCGTGGATGTTACCGCACCAGCGCTCTGGTGTTGTAAAGAAGGCCTCCTCGGATTCTCCTCAGATGAAGGGCCTGGTCTGGTATCCCGGGTTCGCGATGGGTTCAAACTCCAGGAGCTTGGACTAGGTGGAGGGGATTCAGTGCCCTCCATCCCAACGGCCGGCATAGAAAGCCTGCTCGGGTTTGGCTTGGACGCAGTGGTCTTGGATCTTCTCATCTGACTGTGTCGCCTGCTCAGTGGCGGTGTCGGTGGTCGCTTGTACTGAGATTGGCTGCGCCTTAAAGGCTCACTCGACTTTTTGGCTTCGCTATTAGCCGTTTCGGTGATATAATCCACTCCTGACTGTGATGGCTTGGGTGACGATGACGATTCCGGGGGGGAACCATGAAATGAAAAGCGGTTTGCAGGTTTGGAAGGTGCGGGCTGAGGGGAAGGGGGAGTCGAGCCAGGACTAGGGTTGATTAACTTCCCATGGTGGCTCCTGGGCGGAGGCGGCGGTATCCTCTCCCTATTACCTGAGCGACTGACTAGAGGTCTTGCCTCTGCGTCAATTGTTGGCATATAGTCTCCCGCCGCAACTTGATTTGATATGTCTATCCGTGAAGTACTTTGAGGAACACTCGTGGTGCAATTGTTTGCTGTGCGAGTACCTGAATGATAGGAACTTCTAGACGTTGTATTGCGGGAGACTTTATCGTTTTCACTCTCCCTGGGGCATTCTTCGTTGCTTGCCCTCCCAGTCTGTCTTATAGATTGCGTTGTCGGGACCGCCGGAGCTGGTTGACTAATGTACGGATCTGTGTGTGGACCAGTGCTGTCTAGGGATTCTTGGAGACAATCACCGCCGCGAGACTTGGGAGTATCCCACGTTGAAGATGATAAACTTCCTTCTCGATCCTCCATGTCATCTTCACTCAAATGTATGCCCTGATGAAATGGATCCGATACGGATTGATCATCAGAGGACATCGTATCATCGAGGTCCGGCACGTGGGACGTGGGCGGGGTTCCGGCAAGGCCATTCGGCTGAAAGAGGGCATTCTGAGAGGTCGTATTAGATGATGGAAGTGTAGGAAAGGCCGGTTTTGCGGAGGTCGAGGTAGTCGGTGAAGAATGATGGATTGAGGGGTCTACAACGGTCAGCATTGAGCCTTGACTATCCCAGCACGCCGGAAGCGGCGGGTCGAACTCACTCTCTGGCTTTCTAGGGCGGAATGGATTTAAACCAGACATCGCAGAGAAGGTTGGAGGCACCAATCATGAGAGCGATGGAAAATAAACTGGAAGAGGAAGTTCAGAAAGAAGAGAATAATAAACATTCATCAGTCGGCAAAGAAAGTCGACAGCCGCTGACCACTCGCGCGGCTTCCGGAAAGCGCAACTAAACGGCCGATGGTTCGCGCCACGAAGTGTCGCCCCGGCTCTGCGGTCAATTAGGTACCTACACTACTGCCTAATCAAGGTACCTTTGATACTTTAGTACTAAGTACCTTAGGAGTGGCTTCTCTATAACCCGGACATATTTGAGGTAGTACTAGCCTTGAGCAGAGACTCAAGAGTGAAAACCATCAATGACTTCTGCGGCGTCTGCGTTCTGAATGTCTTGCATCCCCACAAGGGAAAATAAAACCAAACGAGTAGTAAAGTAGAAAAAAATGAGAAAATGATAAAGCATAGGTATATGTTACAGGGAAAAGAATTAACCCAAAAAAAGGAAAGGAAAGGAAAAAGGATCGGCATGAAAAGCAGACTACCCTTTCCAAACACCAGGGTTATACAATACGAAATGATAAATGGTCGTCACAGTATTCCTCCCTCGAGTTCCATTGTCCGAGAAAGGAGGGTATCAGCTCTCCCGTTTATTAAAAAAAAAAAAGAAAAAAGAAAAAAGAAAATGGGGAAAAAAATGAAATGTGTATCGTCCCTCCCCTGGACCGTCTTCCTCCAGATGTTACTGATATGCAAATTCCGTTCAGCTTTCCTCGTATACATGCCACTCATCATCCCCAAAGAACGACTGCGCCAAGGCTCTACCACTTTCGGTAGGCTGGCTAAATGCCATCCGCTCCTTTGGAATTTCCATGCCGTATATAAAATTGCTGACCACGCAGTCCAAAAGATCCATCGCGATCCCTTTCCGTCGCGATGACCCAGATGTCCATATGCGTGAAATCCCCACAATCGCCGGGTGAGTCTCGTTGCGAACCGTTACTGCAGGATCAGTGCGATTGGTCTGGCTAGAAGGCTTTTCAACCGGTCGTGATTCCCAAATTCGTTCCGTTAAACAGGCACCGACGCATCGACTATCCTTCATATGCAGGAAAACCTTGTAACGGTCCACTTTCTCCGATACGCCATTTTTGCGCAAGTGTGTTGGAGGTTCGGTCTGGCTCCATAGGACATCATCTTGAATCTCAGGGGAAGACAACTCCTTATTGATAACCTCAAGAACTTTCTTCGCCTGATTCTTCGCGGTCGGAGACGCTTTTCGATCGACAATGACTACATACCCCTCATCGAAGCGAGTAGCCTCATAAACCCAGCGCGATGCATTTGCCCTCATGAATGCTTTACCCAGATCCACTCCTGTCGAATTCATGTCATGAAACTTCTTATGTAGGGCTGCATCCTCCGAGTTCGACGGCACATATTCCATTCCACAGGTCGCGCAGGTTCTTCTCACTTCGTGCCCTAGGTCAAGTTGCATCTGTTTTAAGACGGGTTGCTGTGACGCTGCCTTCTTCTTGGGAGGGTCTACCGACGCGCGTACACTATTGGAGTTGACCTCAGTGAGCGGGGAGCTATTGCCAGTTTCCTTGTTCGCCGATTGTTTGCGTTTGAGGAACGCGAAAGTGGGTTTTCGCGTGTTGGCCGGAGGTGAACTCAACCGAGGCGGCGGTGAGGACGGAGGTGTAGACAGGTCATCATCCTGCGTTCCTTCGGAGAGAAGGATGGAATTGCGACGCGATGGACTGGACAGGACAGCGGCGGACGACTCACGAATGGCGTATTGGATGCTGTTCTCTGCCTCGTCCGATTCATTCCCCGATTGAACGCGTCTTTTCTTAGCCGCTGGACTCTGGTCATCATCATAGACGCGCCATACGGGTCTACCGTACGTTTTCATCATAAGGCCTCTAGATGTTCAGTGATTAGCTCAAGTGGCGGAATCCAAGGGGTAGGAGAATCAGGCAACGAATCACGTACCGCTTGAATGAATTTGTTACAGTCCACGGCATCTCCCTGTTTCAAAACATATATTCGAGCGAGCCAAGCATCTATGGCCTTCCTGGTTTATGCGATAAAAGGTAGGATGGAAGTTGTAAGATCAAAAGCAACGAAGATCAAAGACGTAGAAAAAGGTGGGAGGTGTTTATTATGATTTCACTGATGATGATTTATTTTCCAAATTGGCGGAAGGCTTCGGCGGCCAACTGATCGACAGGTGACGGAACGCGTGCCCAGGAACTAGTCCCCATTTAGTCATATTGCTCGCCGGGCGCAAAGAAACCCATAGTGAGAGGACTTGCACCAAAACGCCGCCTTCTCCTGATTGACAAAGGGAGGGTTTCCTTCACCCACTTACGTTAATAGTACTTCGTACCCAGGATTCTCAAATGGTGACCAAGTAGTCAGTCCGTTTATGGGATCACAGTGATATATGTGTTTCGGTGAATCCTCGAGGAAGGAGAAAGAACGAACTGTGACTGATTATCAAGGGATGGGGGTGGACGTAAGAAGATCCGCAAGAAGCAGGGGAGGACAGTCTCCAGCTTATAACCCGAGAAGAGTGACTGTTACCTAGATGGGTTTCGCTGAATTCTGCCGGTTGTTGGAGGAGACTTTGGTTCCAGGAGAATGCTAAGAGTTCATCTAATATATGTACACATATCAAAGGAATCCACTAATGCTTGGAGATTGTGGAACTCTAGACACGGGGCATCAGCTCTCCTGTCTCTCGTCGCTGTCGTGTTATGTTTCCCAAACTTATATCCGACTTCGCCTCCTTAAATAATGAACAGCGATACGGCCACCAACCACATCAGTCGTACATTCGTTGCAGTATGTTAGGATACTGAGGACCTATTGTTAGTCATCTGTTAGGTAGTCATAGATCACTTAGGTACTGTGATGGACCAGTCAGCTTTTGTGATGAGGTGGCAAGCTTGTTCTTTTGTCGTATTTCTTTCCTCTTCAAGGACATGGAAGTAAATCGAAGAGTACCTCATGATGAAGGGATTCTCCCTCTGTATTACTTATTTTAGGTTATTTGCCGTTGGTTGACTGGAATTCCAAGTAGACTAGATGATTCCCCCCGGTGCATACTACGGAGTACATACATACATACCGTTCAATGAGTGGATATTCACAGATCTACTGGAGGATCAAACCAGCCTCGTCCATGCCCTTGCTGATGGATCTAGCGACCTTACTGGACAGAAGAGCTGTGACGGTGTTTGCGCCTAACAAGTAATTATACTTATAATTCTAATTTTAATTTTTTATTATTTTCCCTTTTTCTTTTTTTCGTTTTTTTTTTTTTTTTTTGGAGGGGGGGGGGGGGGGGGGCAAATTCCAAGACAGGGGCACTGAATAGACGTAATCTTGGTTCCCCACCCCTGCAAATGGCATGTTTGCGAGTGTAAGTACGGAGTATACATTCATGTATATTCTCCAGGTGTACCACGCAAAAGTCTCAAATAAGATTTATCAAGAAACATCTTGTGGAATTGACTGCTCACACTCACTCGCTCTTTTTACCCTCTTTGACTTCCGTTTTCTCTCTTTCATCTTCCTACTGCCATTGCTACTGCTGGACAGAAATATCCTGAAATGGTAACTGACAAGTAAATTGTGATTTTATTACCAACATCGAGTAGATGGTTTCTACATTTACCTCTGGTCGAACATTAATATATGAATTTGTGTTGCGCATCGTGACAAGTCGGAACAGGTTTTATACTTCTTTCCCTGGTGCCATCCTTTTGACCAAGTGGTAAGTGATAAACGTAGGTAGGATCCCACGGTGGCGACTTGTGAGGCGTCTGATCATTACCCCGCCAAGTCCATTACACGTTAAAGAAGATCGGCAGAAGGGCATCCTATTTAGTTATCATAGATAGTAGAACAAGAGGTTGGTTTACCTTCGTTTTATTACTACTCCAGCAGGGTGCTGCTACAGGGTTCAGGTGTAGAACATCATCAGTCAATAGACTCCAGGTTATGAGCAGATACTGCATATAAAGATGCTGTATATCAAAGGCACCCTTTATATGCCCCTGGTTTAGCCAAACTGTGTTCCACTTCAAATTCTCCCGAGGCGGATAACTGCACTTGGTGCTATGGACACTGTCGCACAATGGATCCTCCGTAACCCGCGTACTTTTGATGAAGTACAGTGCGAGCATGTCATCAAACACCCCCAAAATTCCAACAGCCGGACAGATGTGTTCCATGGCAAACTCTGCAGGCTGTACTTTGTTCAAGGTGGTAGAAAACAAGCTCAAACATCACAGGTGTAACCCTGACGTGGAAGAAGTGGCTACCTACGCCTTTCAATGGCTAAGCCGCTACCCTTCGTGTATGTACGGGGTCGCACATCGAGTCATCTGAAAGACACCGGGTCGATCCCCAAACTTGGAAGTGTTTCCTTCCTAGGTGAGCTCTCCTATGTAGAACCCTTGTGTCAAGTATGCCTTGGCAATCCAAGTATAGATAGGTGCGTACGGCCGGCCAAGGGTCTACGATAAGCCGTGCCCGTGACCGATCCTTACGCTTTTTCTCACTACAGTCAAGCCTCAAAGACGAAGCGAGATGGAATGACATTGGAAATGGCCCCTGGTAACTCAATAACTGATCAGTGCTGATCGGAAATGAGTATGGCTTCAGATCATGACATAGTAAGCTGATGGGATAGAATGTTTTTAAATAAATAAAAGAGAACACGGGTAGATCAAGCAAGATCGGTGAACAATGGCGCTGTCAGCCAACCACTGGGTGGTAAAAGAGAACTGGGAAGTTGAGACATATATACCTCCTTCACTCCTAAGTCCTTCAGAGTCTAGATAGCGGGAGGTTTGAGAAGAGTGGAGCAGATTGAGAAGACTAGTTGACTATTCCACTTAAGTTTAGCTGTCCCGAAGGAGTGTTGATTCCTGAGGCGGGCCCCAAGTAAGTCTGGCGTGCAGTTTGGTTTTGGTTTGCTCTAATTTTTTCTTTTTCTTCCGCTGTCTGCGAATCAACCCGCCGAACAGTCACATCCTTCAATCTTATCACCTTCTCAATTCCCAATCTTCTGTGGCCTGGAGAGAACCGTCGAAAGCCACGAAGCTGGTTGGAATAAAGAAAGAAGCATTGTATCTTTGAATTACATTCTCAGGGCCTTCATAAAAGTTCTATCTCTAATCCTCGGCTCGTTCTTCGGGCTTTTTTTTCTCCCTCTTTCCTCTTCTCGTTTCAATTCTCACCTCGAAGGGAAGGGAAAGTAACAAAGCAAAAGCTCGTTTGGTTCTTTCTCACCACGAAATTCGACCGTTCAACCTGGGCATCATGTCACAAGATATTCAGGCAGCAGGGAAGAGAAAGCGTGCGAGTATGTATACCACTTGAGTCTCCATCATCTAATCCATATCATTATCCGTTCGTGCTCGGAGCCTGTTCTTTTTTTTTGTCTTTTTTTTTTCTTCCCTTTTTTCCCTCCCCTTCCAAAACTCTCTTTTCTTTTCTTGGTTAACAAATCCCCTCTTCATCCTCATTTCATGTCTTGAGGTATCAAGTCGAGAACAACGGTCTACTTGAACTCTCTTCAAGTGTCCGTCCTACCTATTTAATATTCTCTACCCTTCTTCGTCGGTTCTGGATTCCACGGCCCTGTCCAATTTTTTGAGACAACGCCCGTGTCACCCCAAACCTCATTACAACCCCCACTTTCACAAAACTAGTTGTGGTTCTCACAGCCCAGTTCCGCGGCCATCGACCCCTCTTTTAATATCCCGTTCAACATGCAATCAGAACACAATGAACCGTATGCTAATCGCATTCAACTTTCAGGGACTCAGTCTTGTCCGCCCCCAGAATTACCTCAACTCGTCGCCGAGCAACATGTTCCCATTGCCGCCAACGACAAGGAAACTCAACGTCTAATCGTTGTCCTCTCCCATGCTAGTCTGGAGACCTATCGTGCCTCCCACGGTGGACGCAATGGCGCCGGTCGTGATGAGAAGTACTCATTGCTGAACAGCGATGAGCATATCGGTGTGATGCGTAAAATGAACAGAGACATTAGTGAAGCTCGACCAGATATCACTCATCAGGTACATCTTTTCTTCCTCAGACTGCGGCTCTTATACATGAGCCTTCGGTGAGAGAAACTAATCACACTTGGTGCAGTGTCTTCTCACTCTGCTCGACTCCCCTGTCAACAAGGCAGGCAAACTCCAAATTTACATTCACACGGCCAAAGGTGTCCTGATCGAAGTGAATCCAAGTGTTCGAATTCCGCGTACATTCAAGCGTTTTGCTGGCCTCATGGTCCAGCTTCTGCATCGGCTCTCGATCCGCTCCACCAATTCTCAGGAGAAATTGCTCAAGGTCATCAAGAACCCCATCACCGATCATCTGCCTCCTAATTGCCGCAAGGTGACCCTCAGTTATGAGGCCCCCGTGGTGCGGACCAGAGATTACATTGAGTCGCTAGGCCCTAAGGAGAGCGTCTGTATTTTTGTCGGAGCTATGGCTAAAGGTCACGATGACTTTGCCGACTCATTCAAGGACGACACAATCAGTATCAGCAACTACAGCCTGAGTGCTAGCGTGGCGTGCAGCAAATTCTGCCACGCGGCCGAGGAAGTGTGGGATATTGTATGATTCGCACGTTTCGGATGCAATCTTCCTTCGATAGGAGCGGCCAAAGCTTGACGAGGTAACGAATTTCCTTGCGACTATCCACCCAATCTGAGATGTCCGGAGTGCAGCAAACACCAACTTTGGCAGGACGTGTCTCCTGTGCCACATGATTTTAACGGTTCTAGGCTCACTACCTACAGTCTCTTATTGGTTTTTTTTGGTATCTTTCGCGTTTCCTGTTTCTTGTGCATCATGGCAGCCTTCAACGCCACGCGATACTGAAGGATTCACGATCACTATATCAAGGGCTCTTTTAGAGAGCTGTCGGCTTCCGTTTGGATAGCTCGCCCTTATCAAGTAGGCATCAGGGATATCTGCGATAAGAAAGTGGTGAGGGTGTGGTCTGAGTTCTTTTAAAGTTCTTCTACCACTAGTCTTTGCAGTTCGACCATCCCCAGCGAGGTTCTGCGTTCTTCCACAATCTGCATCTCTTCAATTACCTTTGCGCAAGCAAAGGTCTGTACAGTGCTGGGGCTTTGTATCGCACCTGAAATCTAAGAGATGACGTGACCGTTAATAATAGAATTAAGTACACGAATATAATGGGGAAAATCAACTACTGGCAATGTCTTTGGGACAAGACGCTCTGCGCTCATGCTTGACATTGACATCAGTCAATATTCGGTTCTTCTTTTCCGGTAGGAGTAGGGAAGCACGTTATTAATCAAATAGGTATGTAGGAGTACATTCATCCATGCATGAGACAAGTGAAAAGTCGTAATATGTTTATCAAATATTCGGCAGCCTGCATGTCAAAAGGCAGTAAGCTGAGAAGCTACTCGCAAAACCGCCACGAAATAGAATGACTGATCGTATCAATTTTGGCGTAGTCGAAAGATAGTTTGAAGGTGGAAGAAGAAAAGGCAAATGTGAACAAGAGGAACCATCGTGACCACATGCCTGAGGCTACTCAACCTTCCGTCACGGTCACTTTCCATTGCCCCCTCCATCACTTTCCCTCCTTTCCCTCTTCTTCCCCCCTTTTCTCTGTGACTCACTTCCTTCTGTGGGGTCTTGCAACCAATGCACTATTGACCCAGAATGGAGAATTGCATTGACTCCATATGCAAGTATCGATCGGAGTGGTTCGAGTGGCTGGGAATGGAGTCTCCCTCTTCAACGTGGCATGCAGACATCGCAGCAATTCCTTGGGTGGATCTCCCGCTTCACTTGACTTGTGGACGGATTGATTCATGTGGCATCTCTAGAGGGGTGTTTTTCGGTTACGTGCAAAACCAATCAATCAATCATCCTAGTTCGTTACCGCTACTGGAGTTAAGATCAACGCCGATGTCAGATCTCTGCATGGGCCCAGTTTATTTGAAACCGAGTGAGGCCTACCCAGTGGCCATTTCGTTTTGCTTTCTTTCTCATTTCTTCCGGAAAACATGACCCTTGATGTCACATCCGCTCATTCGTTGAATAGCCATGGCACTTGATCCACGACGCAGAAACCAAGTGGGTGTTGTTTGGCGGTCAGACGGCGCCATCCAGCGACTAACAGCAGCAGAAGTGCCCAAAGCAGGAACACAACTCCCCATCGGTCAGGGTGACCTGGTGCCCCTCAGTGGCCCCCAACCTGGTCCTTTGGTGAAACTATTCGACTTTATGCTGCCTCTGAAAACATGAGCACTGAGGTATTTTTAAGTCCAAAGCCCAACTAAGTATTTTAGCCTGGGCCTTTCGAGCTAGAATTCGGATACCGTTATTAGCATCATATCCTGTTACAGTTATTTATGGTGATTATAATTCTCTGATGATTACTGGAAAATAATAGTGAGGAGTACTGTGTTGTCTTTAGCTCCGTCTTGGCCGATACTGACTCCACCACTACCAATCACCATCCTCCACCTCAACCCTGGTATCGTCGCCTCATTCACCTCAACTTCTGAGTCCTGACATGGTGCGGTTTTACGCTTGGCTCATCTGCAGTATCCACCGTTTCCTGATAGGCGCCCCATCCGATGCCGGCAGGGCCACCTACAGGACCGTCCGCCAGGCTTTCCCCACGGTGACCTGGCGGCGTGAGAGCGTTTTCTTCCCCTCGTTTCTAGCTTCACCGATAGGTAACATCATGGGTCTCTTGACCGTCTTCTGACAGGATTTCGTCTTTTCAGCATGGGAACGCAGAGCCAGTCAAGTCGACACTTCGTCGGAATTGGTTTGCCTTCGGACGCATTGCGAGCTTATGCAATAATACCTGCTATGCTAGACCGTGTTTTGCATCACTAGAGCGGGTTGTTTCCTTCGGGAACGAATCTTTCTTTTTGTTAGCTACTGATCAGTCCTGATTGGATATCAGTTGGGCACTCTTGGGATATTCCCCCGTACAGATAGCTTGGCCGTGAAGTAATATATCTTGTCACCTTGTGGCTCCTTCTTTAACGTCCCATTCTACTCTCACTCGATCATTAGTGTTCGTACATCTATATATCCTTTCTTTTCTCCATACATCTTTCTTTCTCCCGTTACAACCTTAAGTCAATCTTCAGATTGTGGTCCTATCCTTGCGAGGACGAAGTCTTGAAGCATTTGGTACTGCTTCCGTCCCCTATACCATACTACGTACCCAAGATCTATCCGTCGCCTGCATACTCGCTCACAACCCGGCGAGTCCTTCTCTTTATTGGACATGCCTGTATCACATCTTACCTTGACTGTCTCCCATCTCCCCACCTCAACGTCATTCTTCCTCTCCTGTCTACAACCCCTGGGATATCAGTTCATTGGTCGTCATGACGATTATATTGGCTTCGGCCAGAACCCCGGGGAACCGGCAGATTTCTGGATAACCGAGCAAAAGCCAGGGTAAGTGAAAGCAGCCAACCCACGCCAACCGAAGTTGTGTGCTGACTCGCTTTTTAGGGTGCCAGCTGGCGCCGCACATGTTGCATTTCCTGCACCATCAAAGGATGCAGTAGGCCAGTTCTTCATCCACGCGTTGAAGGCTGGTGGGAAGATTCACGGAGAGCCAAAAACCCGTGACTCGGAATCTGGCTACTACAGCGCAGCCATCATCGATGTTGATGGCAACAGTATAGAGGCCGTTTACCGTCCGAGCAGCTCATCAGCTAGGTCAGAGGTTAGCAGGTCGGCTTTGGCTCTGCTCGAGAATGGCTCGGTCGTATCTAAGACAGCCCCCTCGATTGTCTCGAAAGCGACAAGCAAAGCCAGCTCTGTCAAGCCCGAGAGCGTGGCTTCTCCCAGATCTGAAGCTAGATCTTATGTTTCCAAGGCGACGACTGCTGTAGAACGAGCTGCACCATCGGTCATTTCCCGCGAAGTTCAGCCGGCGCCGTCACCAACGTATGTCGTGCATCACACCACTCAGAAAACTGACGATGGTATGGCAGCGAAGACCATTGTTGGTACTCTTATCGGAGCTGCTGCGGGCGCAGCTATTGCATACGCTATGTCAAAAGGCGATTCAGAGCCTTCTGAAACTACACCCCCGCCCCAATATACTCCCCGGGATCTTGCACAACTCATATCTCCGTCCCAAGCCCAATCTCCCTCTCAGGAACTGCAAGGCTTTAGAGCCATCGAGGCTCCCCCGGCCAGAAGTGTCTACTCTCATTCGGAAGTACGTCCGACTTTGACTCGCAGTGTCACCTCAAAGAACCCTCGTGCAAGCACCATTTACGAGGGATCAGAATTTGTTCCACGGGGAGGTGGGGGCAGCGTTTATCTTGATCAGAACGGACGCCGGTCCTCTGAGGGAAGCGTGTACAGTGGCAGCGATTACCCTATCAGAGCCATTGAATACCCACCATCGGTTGATTCCCGGGGTTACGAGGCCACTCTGATCAGCAGCTTCCATGACAAGTCACGAGCGATGGACAATGGAAGTGTGTATTCATCATCGACAATCAGGCCATCCAAAGCCAACTATCAAGACCATCACTCTTCACACAGCTCGCACCACTCGTCGCATCATTCTTCTCGTCATTCTTCCCGCCATTCAATTGCAAGATCTCATTCCAGTAGCACTGTCTCAGCCACGCGTAGTGCCTGCAACGTCCCACTTCCCGAAGGCTCTATAGCATCCTTTGCTTCCAGCCGCAGCGGTGCTAAATCGGGTGTTTCTGCTCGCAATATCCCGCTCCCGGAGAGTGTATATGATGATGTCGACGTCGAAACCAATGTTACTCCTGATGATTCAATCAGCCAAGTTGATGATTCGAGAAGGTCCTCTGTCTCCCATCGTTCCCACGTCTCTAAAGCGGCTTCCCGGATTTCTAAACATTCCAGCAAATTTGACGAGCCCGTCAAGCCAAGTGACAGTGTGAGCCAGGTTTCGAGCCATGCTTCGAGAGCATCACAGCGGACCATCAAGGCAGGCGGCAGCGTAGCGGGAGGCTCCAAGGCTCCTTCCAAGGTCAGCAGCCGGAGGGGAAGCCAAGTTGCATAGGGGTGATTTTGCTCTCTTCTCTTCCCCCTACACCAACCACTTCGTCTGTTTTATTACCTCTCTGGCCTCTCCTCATCGCACTCATCTACAGCTCCACCGTCATTTTATCTCTATATGCTTAGTCTTTCATAATCCTTCATATTTTCACGGCATACGAAACTAAAGTGTGGCATGTTCACAGCATCACCATTGGCGTTATGTTATGTATACATTCGGAGAAGTTATTGCTTTTTGGGATCGATTTAACTATCAACTATGTTTCTATATCGACAGAAGCGTTGTCCGAGAAAGAGGAGCAATCTATACCAGACTCGGACAAGAAGTGCAAAGCCTTCCTTCTGACAAGATACAAACGTAGACAGGAGAGAATAGACTTGATGATTTTATCTTCAGACCTCGGCCGGTGTACACATAGCGTGCTCTGTTTTTAGATTACATGGGGAGTTCAGATATCGAGATACATATATATACGCATCATTGTGACACATCTTCTAGCCTTGGGCGACCGTATCTCGGTAGACATGAAACTCTATACTCCTGGCCGTGTAGACTACCATGAATACCGGGCAACTGTCCCGCGAAATACACACAAGGCGTTACATACAACCACGCCACTTGGACGAGAAATGTAAGATAAGGCATCATCAATAAAACTGGGTTGGATTGGCCTTTGCCTCGATAGCTGCTATCTGATACAAACGCCAACACCAGTACACCATCACCACCTGATCTCCTCACGCCATCTCATAACCATCACACCTCAGGCAAGCCTTCACGACCGTACCAGCAACATCCTCCTCCATCCCATCCCCGGCCCAAGGACGGACCCACGAGCCTTGGGCTATATGCTTATCACGTAATTTGCCCGACTCCATTGATTGAAACAAAAAGATGCCATGAATGCATGAATATTGGTCATAATGATCGTTGGATATGACATTTTCCCGCCGACAGGAAAAAAGGGTAAAGAAAATGGGTAACAAGTAATTTAAGACACGCAAATGGAAAAACAAGGAAAGGATCTACGATCACGGTACGCCAGGCTTCGGATCTGATCTAACGGAACGAAAGAAGACGCAGAAGCGATTTGGAAGACCAAGGTGGCCGTGTTTTATTGAGATTCGAAGATCAGATAGCATATTTCCGGGTCCATTCGCGGGCGGTCGCTTCATACCGACCGCGGTCAGTCTTGTACACATGCGCAATTTCAGGCACCAACGGGTCGTCTGGGTTGGGGTCTGTAAGCATCGAACAGATGGACAGCAGCACTGCGAAGGTACGGTTAGTCTCGGAAACGGCGATCGCGGGGTACGGACGACGAACCTTTAGAGATTGTGAGAGCAGGGCTCCATTGGTCTCTAAGAATGTCCAGACAGATACTGCCATTTGAGTTGATGTTGGGGTGGTAGATACGGGTGGTGAAGTTGACCTTAGGCGGCTTGAATGGGTAGTCGGTAGGGAAGTGGATTGCTAGGAAGAAAACGCCTCCCGAGTATGGAGAGTCACCCTGATGAGCCAATCGCATTAGTGGTTATGTTTCGCAAGCATACAAAAGGTGAGTGGGCAAGCCACAAGGTCCCTGTTTGTCTATAAAAGGACGAGTGCTCAAGGCAGCCAAGAAAAAGAGGTACAATTGGGATTTCACTCACAGGACCCATAATAGTAGCTTGCCAGTGGAACTGCAATAAGATTGCCTGTCAGTAATTTCGCTCCAGAATAGTTTGCGATCGACGAGTGCAGGGGTGCGGGGGCCACAGCGTTGGCCCCGCGACACCGCCGTCAACGGAACGAATTGATATGTAGGACCAGGGGTTTCCGGAGAATCATACCAAGTCTTCACCTACAGGTCCAGCGGAGCAGGAGGAGGGAGGATCACTACAGAAGAATGGGAGCGTTAGCATTTCGGGGTACAGTGATCCATCAAAGGAGGGTATAGTTTAGGAAGTGCTTCATCAACCCCCCGCGGGAATAGTGGGGTGTCTCGCTCAGCGGCACAATGGAGAACGAGGGGAAATCATGGAGACAGAAAGAGATATAGATATCTTACCGGCCGAGGTCAGAGAGTTCCTTGTTAATTCTCTTAAGAGCCATTTTGTTGGTAATGTGATTTTTTTTTTTTAGAAAAAAAAAAAATAAGAGAGTGAGAGAGAGAGGCTTTTAAAGCGACCGCTCAGTCGAAAGAGCGGTTGGTATCGAATTTAAGAAATCTGCACAACACAATCCGGTCAGTACTTTTAAGGCTGGAGGTGATGGAAGACTAATATTATCTATAGGATGTAATGAGAAGGAAGAGAAGGAATACATCAAAAATCAAAAGAAAGTTTTTTCTGGGGGGAAAAGGAGTGTTGGTGGTGGAAGTACTCACAGTGAGAATGATTACGTCGGAGGGGGGGCAAAAGGAGAAAGAGGGGGAATTGGGCTGAAAGAAGAAAAAGAGGAAGAGGGAGAGAGGGAGAGACAGAGAGAAAGGGAAAGGCAAGAGTGGATGAGCGAGATCCAGTGACCGTATTACCGGTCATGATATTTTACCATACGTGCCTTCCTCTCAGCCACATCCCCTCTTGAGCCACACAGAGATACTACGGGTCTACTAGTACGTCAGTGCTCCGTACAGTAGTACGAAATTGGTAGTGCTCTGTAAGTTTGCGCAAGTGCCAAAGTTGACCCCGAAGGTAAGGTATCGCCACTTTCAGCCATGGTTCTTGTCTATGACTGGACACTAGTTAACTACATTACCATGCCTGAAATTCTCTCTCTTTTTTTTTTCTCTCAAGGCCTTCTTACATGTACAATTGCATAACAGAAATCACCATATAAAATACATACAATGGAGACCCGCCTTGTTGCTACACTTTGTACCTGTATGTATGTACATACACATACGGAGGATACTACTAGTACAGAAGTTCTTTCCCTTCCACTCACAGATGACAAGGTCTGACAGACACCCGCCCAGCCACACAGACACACAAACACACAGACACACACACACACACACACACACACACTCACTCACTCACTCACTCACTCACTCTCACTTACTCTCTCTCTCTCTCTCTCTTTCTTTCTGTGTATGTGTGTAGAATAATTCAACGCATTCTCGAATTACTTCCTCCCTCTTCAGCGACTCCACGTCCAGATCTCGATCAAAACGTCATTTTCATATTGAGCCCACGCATACATCAAGCCTCGCGTGCCCACGTGGCGCAGTCGAATATCACGTGTATATAAGGTACTGATTCTCGAAGGCTCTGCTGTACTACCAAGTAGTAATAGTACTGCGACTTAGCGCCTAGCGAGTGGGGATTGACCAGTGATAGTCATGGCGCAATGGACTGGTTTAGTAGGACGTTGAACACTGTTATTTGACTAGATGTACCATTTGTCTCTCGACCTGTCTAACTACTATAGTTATACACATTACTGTTCCCAAATCAGTCGCAAGCGATTCTACGAGGATGACAGCGACAAGTGTCCTAAACAAACGCCTGGACTCCAGTGATGGCGCGCCCCAGAATCAATGCTATACCAATCATTAGCATCAGGCCCCTCATGCTGGAAGGAACGTCGATTTTTAATTCGGTCAGATACTCACAGTGAATGTCGCTCTGTCCTTCGTATGTCTGCACTACAAACAGGTTGGCTACGTGCCGGCCGATATGGTATTCGTCGCTGGTCGCATTTCCGCCGAAGACTTCTTGAAGTCTATCGGGGGGTTAAGGTTAGTACATCTCGACCGGGAAAGGAAATGGGTGTGGAACTACATACATCCGAGAGTTGGCCAGGGCCCGGTCACAGTTTTGTCTTTTAATCATGGAGATCATTTCAGGGGTAGATTTGCCTTCGTCCTTGAGCCTAGCAACCTGGGTTGCTGCTAGCGTTCCATAAGCAGCATCTGTGGCAGCATCCGCCAACTTCTTCTGGATTAATTGATACTTCGCCAGTGGGTTGCCCTTGAATTGCTTCCGCTCTAAGGCATAGGTCCGGGCACGGCTAAGGCAGTCTTCAAGAGCCCCCATGGCACCAAAGGCGATACCTAGTCGGGCACTGTTAAGACAGGTGAAAGGTCCAGTGAGGCCTTCAACATCGGGGAACATATTCTCCTTTGGAACCGGACAGTCATCCATTTGAATCATACCGGTGATAGACGCCCGTAAGGCGGTCTTATTTTTGATGGCCGGAGTCTCCAAGGTGCCGGGAGGGCATTGGTCACGTTCCACCACAAACCCGCGGATCTTGCCTGTGCTCTCCAGCTTGGCCCATACTATCAAAATGTCGGAGATGGGGGAGTTAGTAATCCAAGTCTTCGTGCCGGAGAGCGAATAATAGCCCTTTTTAGTAGGATGCTCTCGCGCAACTGTTTCCATAGAACCAGGGTCCGAGCCATGGTTAGGTTCCGTGAGACCAAAACAACCCGCAATCTTTCCCTTGGCTAGCCCTGGCAGAAATCTATCCTTTAGCTCCTGGGATCCAAACTCGTAGATGGCCGTCATCGCTAGCGAGCTCTGCACAGACATCCCTGATCGGTATCCGGAATCCACTCGTTCAACCTCCTTAGTGATCAGACCCGATGCAACAGTGCTGGCACCTGCACAACCATAACCCTCAATGCTGGCGCCAAGAAGGCCCAGTTCGCCCATTTCTTCTAGTATTTTGCGATCATAGTTCTCGTTTCGATAAGCATCTGACAGACCCTCATAAGTTAGCATTCATATCCATTATCCCTCTGTGCAATGAACCGAGGCTTTCATATACAGGTGTCAGCTCTGCTAAGGTGAGAGATCGCATACCGAGAACCCGGGGTAACAAGCGTTCCTGGCAATACTGTCGCGCCGTGTCTTGAATCGCCAATTCCTCCTCCGTATACAGCTCCGATGCAGCCAGAGGATCTTCCCAATTGAAGGCGGTCGCGAAACCACGCACCGACGCATTGAGTGAAGCTGTTGGTGCATTGTGCACGTGGCTTGCCGACTGGAGGCGACGTGAAGCCGCACGGAGCAATGATCGATTCATGATGGGTAGTATAAGGCGCGGTGACAGATAAAAACCTTCTCAAGCAAAGGTGGACGTCAATAAGCTCTTTCTATGGATATATAAGCGTTTTACAGCAGAATTGGCAGCTAGTACGGCATACGTGAATAGGAATAGTAGTTGTTGCGGGGAAGCTGTTTGAATCGCTCGAACTTAAAAAAAGGCCGAACTTAAAGAAAGCAAGACTTTCCCTCGGCAATCGCTCCGGGTGTCGGCCTCCCGTTTGGATACTTCCGCATCCATCTTCCGCAACCACAGGAATAGCCGTAAGTCCGTTGATACAAGACGGATATCAGAAAACAGGGCCCTATCATTCAATACATCCTATGGGAAGTGCAGGTGGATATCCGGTATTTCCCCACCCGCTATCTATTGGTTTCGGCTTGGGTTCCGTTTCCTCGGCAGTGTCACCCAATGAACTAGTAGAGCTTCATATATACCATATTCGATGTAAAACGTAAGGGGAAAGGGGAGGGAAGAAAAGAAGAAAAAGAAATCAATGGAAGTAAGTAGTCATTATCCAACCTCCCAGTTGTACCGTAGAATGGCTCGTGGACATGCTGTCATCCTCATCATGTTATGCACTACGATCTAGCATCAAGCCAGATCGTACACTTCTCGATTTCTATGTACGCCGAGATTGTTATACAATCAGTTCATTGACTTGAGAGACTTGGAATATGGCACATATTAGGTAATTCCGTGTGAAATGCTGCAGCGGTTGGTTTGATAGGCGAGGTCTCCTCACTCTCTAATGAGTGAAGCTAAGTGTGCCGGCTGCGAGACCTAGTAGTGAAGTCTGCCATCATGAGGCATGTTGAGGATAAGTTCTATCCCCGGGCTTCAGAGGAAATCGGAAGATCCGTCTGTAAGTCATAAGACAAGGTCTCCAATACGGAGAGTTTTACGGTTCATGCGCCAGCACCCCGAGCGAGACCTCTCTCCAAATGGAAGCTCTCGGTGTACAAAAGACTCAGTAAATTAGGCTTCACCACCTCATGAAGATACGCCTCAGAGCACTCCAGTGCTTTATAGGAGCTAACCAAGGTTGTAACCAGGAAAAGGGATGTATAACAAGCACTTCCCTATCACAATCTGCAAAGGTTCATGGAGGCGGCGGCGGCGGCGGCCTGAATCAGGCAGGCATTTGGGACTGAAGAAAGTCAAAGACCCCTGTAGGGAAATACTCCTCGTCGAAGCCCCACAAATCAGCCATCATAGGATCCACAGAACCCTCCGAGAGACCTGGTTGTTGCTTCGATTGTGCCGCAGCAGACTCCAATCCACTGCCCCTCTCAGCAGACAAGGGAGCTATTCCTAGTAGCGGGGGCGGATGGTTCAGTATAGTATCCCGCTCGCCCAGTGGTTGGGCTCCAGGGATGATTATAGGTTTGAACATAGAATTCTGAGAAGGGTCACGAAAGCTCTGTCCTGTAGGCTGTCCGTTGTAAGAATTCCTTCTCTCCCACTCTTCAAGCCCCGTAAGCATTTTTCTCAGTCCACGGGCGATGTGGTGACTGAGGTGACGCTCGCTAGCTCGTCTACTGCAGGACACCATCATCTCAATAACACGTCCAACCAAGGCCCGCACGTATGCGATATCAATGGATAGGCCCGCTGACGCAATAGAATTCTGCTTGCCCGGCTTACTAGGTATACAGCTCGAGCAGCTTCTGGCTGCGATCTTTAACAGAAATACAGCGGCAAAGGTGATCATGCTATGTAGATACAACGGAACACCGACCAAAGCCCTCTGTATGTCAGGCTCATCCAGAACGACCAATAGAGTGCCAATGGCAGATTCAATGGCCAAGTTTGCACGTTTTTTTCGCTCGTTAGATAAAGGGCGGGCTGACAGTGAACAATGATATGTCCGCAATGCAACAGAATTCAGTTGTAGGCGGGAGAAATGGTAGTGTAGATAGACGGCTTTATAAGGGTACGCACCAACATAACGACTCCCGGCTATTCAATTCGACATGTCAGATCGCAAATTTCAATCAGAAGACACAAGGATAACTATACCTAGGCGAGGTAACCACGCAGACTGCCACTCCTCAAGATCGGCGTCAAATTTGTCGATCGTTGTAAACTCGCTCTCAGGTACCTCAAGGTCGACGTCGGGGCCAAAAGCATGGTATATACGAGTAAGGATAATAAACAAATCTACCTGGCTGTGCAAACGCAGGTCGGATTGTGTTACAGTGGGGGACATAGTAAATGTATTATGATTGGTGATACTCTTGTCCTCATGGATTATGGGCGGTCGGCCATAAGCGATGGAAAAATGGTGCTCCAGGGTCTATTATCGTTAGATCCTGCAATATACAAGTTCAATGGAGAAGACTTACATAGAGAAGATACCATAATCTTGCTTGCTCTTGGTGCTCAGGTGAGCCTTGAGTAGCCTTTCTGTATGATTGGTGCAGGTTGCGCTCGGTTGCAATACGGACTGCATACCCCGATAGCTTCCAACTGACATCTGCAAGCCAAAAAGCGCCTATACATAATGCGCGTAAATCATCCAAGGTATGGTGTCTATCAAGCATTGACTCCGATGCTAATTTCGCGAACTCGGTGTAGCAGGTATCAAAAAGTCTTTCTTTTTGCGGCATATGCAAAGCTGTAACAGCGAGAATGGCTGCAGACAACATTGAAGAAGAGTTTCGGACTGAGGTGAGGTCCTTATGCACAAGGGCTATACCATCCCATAAATAACGATTGAGCACCTGGTCAAAGAAACAGAACAGCTCCTCCGCTTCCTGTGGATCCACAGTCCCTCGCGAGATAAGGTCAGTGTCGCGGTCCGAGGTATGATGCCGTTCGGGGGTTCTTTCTTGAATATCACTCAGCTGGGTCACTTCATACAAGCTGCCCATTGGAGCAGTAACCAATAGTTTCTCTTCCCTGTCAATAGCAATTTGCGATCGTTGCTGGGTGGTGTGGGAAGGCGGGTGGGATATTCCATCCACTGATTTAGCACCACCATCGGTCGCATCTCTTCCGACGTCGCCCCTCGAGGTATGTATGTCGTCTGTAGAAACTGTAGACCCCCGTCGACCGCTCTTCTTATGCGGTGTTTCCGCTGACTTGCCAACGGCCTGATAGTATGAGAGCTCTGGTAGTTGTGCCTTTCTGAGTAGATCTGCCATGGCAAGCTCTATCGTTGTCTTCCATCTATACAGTGTGTACAATCGGGTTAGCAAGGAGACTGCTTGGTGGAATCCAGGTTGAAACGAAACAAAGCGCACGTACTCCGCTTCATCGTCCAGCAAAGTTTGGAGGCTCTTGTTGACGACACATTCCAAGCCCATGCGACGACATCTGGAGCAGACCGATTCCCCTGCCTTCATATCACAACGGACTTTATGCCTTTTGCATTCGGTGCACGCACGTATTTTTCGCGAAATCTTGGGTACATGTATTGATTCACGTCGAGAGTTAGCCTCCGACGCAGGATATGGCAGAGCACCCCGGGGAGGTGAAGCGGACGACGCATCGCCATTGGCTTCGAAATCAAGGCGACTGCGTTTCATGGTTTAGAAAAATTCATCGTTAAGGTCACAGCTTGCAGTGGGGGTCTCGTTTCTTTTTATAGATATTGTCTACGGCCACAGAATTGGATTTCAAGTTGGGAAGAGGGGGAAGGGACTGCAGAAGATACTAGTACTGGAGAGAATGCTAACCTCTCACTGCCTTAGGCCATACTGTTTAAGCTTACTGAAACCGTTCCTTTTCACTGGCCAGGCCTAAGAGGGGACCCTCGAGCCTTAGGCGAAAGGAATGGGGTTTTCTAGCGGGGAAGTCACGTGGAATGTGTGTCGCCGGAAGCTAACCCCGAAGAGGTCTAATGATGTATTCCCGCCCGTCGCGCGTTCTCGAAGCTCGGCGCGCGTTTGGTCGCGGTATCACTCTAGAAACCTTTTCTGTGATCTTGGTTAAACCAAGGGAGTAGTTCTGACTGGTTTCCCTCGCGGTTTTCATATTACAACAGCAGGAAACTCATCATGGGTATCAAGCGTAAGTTAACCTCACCCAACCACCTATTGCCCTACCACCGTGTAAGCTCGTTTGGTACTGACTTTGATCTCTACAGACCTGTACCAGGTAATCGCGGAGAATGCCCCTGATGCAATCAAAGCGGGGGATATCAAAAACCATTTTGGCCGAAAGGTTGCTATAGTATGTCAGGTCCTTCCTTGTATTAGCTGTGCACTACGGCGCTGTCTGGGCTAACGGATTATCACTGGAATCTAGGATGCGTATGTAACTTGATCGTTCTTTAGGGGAGCAAGCGAAGACTAGAAACTAACATACCACAGCTCCATGAGTATCTACAGTTTTCTCATCGCCGTGCGCTCCGAGGGCCAACAACTCATGAGCGATACCGGTGAGACCACGTCGCATCTGATGGGCATGTTCTACCGCACTTTGCGAATGGTCGATAACGGAATCAAACCTCTTTATGTTTTTGATGGAGCTCCGCCAAAGCTCAAGTCTGGCGAGCTAGCTAAGCGTACCGCTCGGAAAGCCGAAGCTACTGAGGCTCATGAGGAGGCCAAGGAAACCGGCACAGCGGAGGATGTTGAGAAGTTTTCACGGCGCACAGTACGGGTTACGAGAGATCACAATGCGGAGTGTAAGAAGCTGCTGAAGTTAATGGGTATCCCATACATCGACGCCCCCACTGAGGCAGAGGCGCAGTGCGCAGTCCTTGCACGGGCGGGAAAGGTCTATGCTGCTGCTTCCGAGGATATGGACACGTTATGCTTTGAAGCCCCCATTCTTCTGAGGCATCTTACATTCAGCGAACAGCGAAAAGAACCGATCCTGGAAATCCATCTCAGCCGCGCGCTGGAAGGACTCGATATGGACCGAAAGCAGGTAAAACCACTCATAATTCCTACAGCAGCGCTTGGTCTTGCTTATGGTTTGCTGTACAGTTTATCGATCTTTGTATCTTACTTGGCTGCGATTATTTAGAGCCAATTCCCAAAGTTGGACCTAATACTGCCCTGAAACTCATTCGGGAGTTTGGAAGCCTCGAGAAGGTTGTTGAGCATATGGAGAGCGACCCGAAAAAGAAATACGTTATTCCGGAAGACTGGCCATACCAGGATGCAAGAGAACTTTTTCTCAACCCAGACGTGAGAGAAGCTAGTCACCCAGACTGCGATTTCAAATGGGAGGCACCAGATATTG
Source organism: Aspergillus oryzae RIB40 (assembly GCF_000184455.2). Taxonomy (NCBI): domain Eukaryota; kingdom Fungi; phylum Ascomycota; class Eurotiomycetes; order Eurotiales; family Aspergillaceae; genus Aspergillus; species Aspergillus oryzae. The sequence goes on along the minus strand of NC_036440.1, from coordinate 1,611,522 downwards.
AAGGCCTTGTGGAATTCTTAGTGAAAGATAAGGGCTTTAACGAAGATCGAGTGCGCAACGGCGCAGCTCGGCTTCAGAAGAACTTGAAGACTGCCCAGCAGTCACGTCTAGAGGGCTTTTTCAAACCTGTGGCCCGGACCGATGAGGAGAAGGCGAACCTCAAGCGTAAGCACGACGAGAAACTTCAGGAGCAGAAGAAACGCAAAAAGGAAGAGGCCAAAGCCAAGAAGGAGGCCAAGGCAAGACCCCGCGGTGCTGGGTGAGAGATTCGCTCTCCTTGATCCAGTCAATATTTTGCACGACGGGGATGTTCTTAACAAAGCGACGTCTAAGTAGGGGGTCGAAAAAAAAAAATCAAAATAAGACGGCGTTGGCGTTGCGTGAAAAGCTCACTGGGTTGTCGTTTTTTTGGTTCTGAGCTGCGGCGTTTCATTGATGGGTGCAATCACCGACTATAATATTTGTATATCCTATGAATAGGGCTAAGATATTTCTGCAGGTAGGAGAGCAGAAAGATGTGATCGTCTCTAGCGCTTATCATCTTCGAGAACATGCCTTTTCTTTTTTTTTTATCGAGGGATCTGCCATCGTGGATCGGTAAGGCCAGGTCGCCATGTGCCGAGAGACGCTTTCAGTGAAACCCAGCTTGAATTCCGTGATCCCCCTGCGGAGAAACATGAAAGTAGTAAATATAACGCTTAATCACATAGACATAGCCCTTCTTCATCATTATACCTTCTAAGGAAATGTTTCGCCGGTTGTGACAGCTCATAGTGTGGTTGGGCATTGTTGTAGTGATGAACACCATCGTACCTCAACACAGCGGATGTTGATTTCTTTGGTTATATCGGGAAATGAGACCAACGTTCGTTCTAGATGGTGCAGTTAGTAAGCTATTATCTCTAGGAGACAAGGGTTCGCCGTTGTTACCGCTGTAGTCCGGGAGATCAGGTTCAAGAACTCCTAGTTGAGTGATATATATGGCGGGCGGGGCAGTAGTTGGATCCTATGCACTACAGTAGGGTTACCGAGTCATGAAGGAGATCACAACGCTACTAGAACGCCACGACCAATAGATACTAACGGCCTAGCATTAGAGTAGAGCCCATAAGCTCAGTACCCAGACACATCAATTCAACTAGAGGAGATAACTGTGTCGTGCCTGGTATTCCATCAATAGCCGCCTCCATGACGATGACCGAGTTTGAGCCGAGCATCCTTAGAGGTATGGGCTGTTCGGTTTAACCTGGCTTGCTCAGGGTACCAGAGGGAAACAGGAAATACATATCAAGCAGGAGATAGTCGGGGAGGATCTAGAAATCATGATATTGAGTGGGGGTTGTTTGCTTGGGTATTCATGCTTACTACTAGTAATATTCTAGAGACTAGAATCAATCCATGGTCACGATCACTGAGCATGCATCCACCATAGCACAAGTGGGTTTTAGCTAGGTAGACTACAAACTGAGTCTCCCCAATATTACTATATTTGAGGCACAGGTCCACTGTACGCAGTATTTCGGGGCCTGAATAAAAGGCTTCTTGTACAGTGCAAAACACATGATTCATACATGCCTACGACCAGCGCATTGATCAGGCCTCACTGCCAATCGCCAGAGCACCAACCATGGGTTGCGATCTATATTCTTCAAGTAGAGGAACCAATAACCACACGACCCGTCAGCGTTTCAAGTATGGAATCTCCTAAGTTAGGAAGAAACTCAAATAGGCGATCCATACATCATCCCCCCTCGTGACCTGAACGGCACGAGGCGGCCAAATGGAAGCCTCCACGGGGATTCTCCCTCCATCGACAACATGCAAGGGACAGACAGCTCGACACCTTCCGTATAATTTTGACTCTTATGGTCACCCGGCAAGCTGCCAGGAGGCCATGAGCTTGATCAAACAGCAGATTTCAATGGCCGACCCCAATGGATGTAGAATCCCCAAAATTGGTTTGGTCAACCCGGAATTGCTGATCCCGATATAGAGCCAACTAGACCGGAAGGTAGAGCAACTGAAGACAATATTGATGGTTCTTTAAGCTTCGAGAACTAATTAATATAGTCATGACGATTGCGATACACTCTTGTCGTCCTTATTATCGCAAAGAACCCTCTGTGGATAGGGGAAAATGATACGGAAATTAGGTACGTATACATGGAAGGAGGCGCGCCTCAGCGTTCTCTTCTTTCTTTATCCCACCGAAGGCATTAGATAAAGACGTAATATAGGGAAGCTGAGCATATGCCTGGAAAATAATCCCCAAGGGATATATAACCTAAGAATTATCTAGGAAAAAGAGAAAAACCAAGGAGGGAGAGGGGGTGGTGTGGGAAGAGGTGGAAGCAGAACGCGTAGAAAGACTGCAGAGGATGCGCGTGGGAGGGAGTTGAGGATGTGCGATCGATGAAATGCAATGGGATATCCACTTCATTACCAAAAGCTAGCGTAAAGGACTACCTCTTATCATAATATTGATCACCCGAGAATACGGCCCTACCAATTATCTACCGAGAAAATGCACAAAGAAAAAGGGAAAAAAAAAAGTGGGAGGAAAAAAGAGGAGAAACAGCAGAGGGACTTTGACGTGTAGGTGCTTGGGAGTGATCTTGTGTCAACACCCGCTGCCCTATAAAGCGCGGATGCCCCGCGGCCTTCCACCCCTTCCGTCGTCGACTGCTTTTTCTTCTGTTTCCACCAACGATCCACCCTTACGCCTGTTGAACTTGAATCTCGTCTCGTAGACCGAGGTCTCTTTTATAACTTCAACTTAATATTACAAGTGATACCTACCCACCCTAACGATGCCTCCCAAGAAAGCTTCCACCGGCGCAGCCAAGAAGACTGCCTCGACTCATGCTTCCTACCGTGGTATGTCTTTACTGATCTTTCCTCACCACCACATCGCGCCGGAGTGATTATAATATCGTTTTTGTCGCGAATGAGTGCTGATTCATTTGATATAGATATGATCAAGGATGCTATCTTGAATGTGAGTTGATCACGCCGTTCCCGAGGCGCTTTGGGAGATGGATGTTGGGTCCAAACTTCTCCGACCGTGACACGTCTGCACGGTGCTGGACCATCCCAACGTCACGTCGGAATCTCTTTAATTTTATCTCAAGCTGGTCGCTAACATCTCGTCCTCTAGCTGAAAGAGCGCAATGGTAGCAGGTATGTTTAGTTTTGTTTTCGCCTCCCCTCACAAGGCCCGGTTCGTCAGCGACGTGGCAACCGCAGAAGGCGCCCAAGTCGCGTATTAGGCTAACTTGATCGCCCCATGACAGTCGCCAGTCCATCAAGAAATATGTTTTGGCAAACAACAAGATTGCACCTGCATCTACCAATGCTTTCGATAGCCAGTTCAACAAGGCTATTAAGGCAGGTGTTGAGAAGGGTGAATTCACCCAACCCAAGGGTAAGTCAGAATCTATTGCGCTCGCGTTCGACAGTCGTTTCACTTGTGGCCACCGAACTTAGCACGTTGCTGCGTGTGTCCACTACTCTATTACCGTCGCGTATCCTTTGTTTTGATGGGGTGTGGGCTGACGCGTCTTATCTCCAGGTCCTTCTGGACCCGTGAAGCTCGCCAAGAAGGAAGCTGCTCCTAAACCTGCTGCCAAGGTAAGTGATCTATGTTTACTCATCTGTCTAGAATTCCACCACGATTAATATAATTATCAGAAGAGCACCACCGCCGCTAAGCCGAAGAAGGCTACTGCCACCACTACTAAGAAGGCTGAGAAGGCCGAGAAGGCCGAGAAGCCTAAGACGACCACCAAGAAGACTGGCACTACTACTACTACCAAGAAGAGTGTCGGCAGACCTAAAGCGAACACCGCGAAGCCTCGCAAAGCATCCACTACTGTACGTATTGCCACCTATTGCGCTTGTCTCGGGATTGTATACTAACATACAAGCAGGCTCCCGCCGTTGTCGACCAACCCAAGGTCATCGGCAAGACGAAGTCTGGTCGTGTGACCAAGACAACGGCCAAGCCTGCTGAAAAGGCCACCAAGAAGTCTACCAAGAAGGCCTAAAGCCAATGTCTCGCAGAACATATTTTTGAGCGACTAGTTGATTTCGTGTTCGTTTTGGTTGACTTCACGAGGGCTTCGGGGCTGTATCTTTCTCTTTCTTGGGTTGTATCCCTTCTTTCTTCGGCTGTAATTTCTTTTTTCTTATCTCTATCTTATGTCGATGCGCTGACTGTTCCTGGGATATGTTGATGGTTTATTCTTTCGTTATCGGTAGGGTTGGCGTCTTGCGGTGGATATGGGAAACGTCCGTCTTTTTTTTTCCTTTTTTTTTTTTTTTATTTCCTCTGTGCTTGATATTTATTTGCAGCACGCGTCAGCGGACAGAGCTACGTTGTGGAATGGAGTTGATAGCTATGCTTCTTCAGCGGAAGGCCCCATATTCAGTCTCGGTGTAGAATCGTAGAAGTCTCTCAGCCCGGCTTGTGGTCTGGAGTGCAGATACGTAAGGGAGACTCAAGATTCTTGTTGATCCGACAGCTACACGAGAAACAAATTATTGACTCTGACATGAGCGGCAGCTTTCACGCTTTCACTAATTCAAGGCAGGGCTGGGGACTGTCGATTGGGTCAATGCTCCTAGCTAATGATCTCTCATACCTAGCATTAACGATGCATATTCTATTTTATGTGATCCGAGTGCGGGTGCTCACCTGAGAGGGTAGTAGTAGATGGACTCCAAGCTCCTTGAGCCAATTCCAAAAATAGCAGATAGACGACAAGTACCCACCCAATGAGCAATAGTACTCCGTACTACGTAGGTATTTGAAGAATAACCTTGTAAGCACTTTGAGCAGGCGGGTCTGCCACCTCTCAAGGCCCAGTATTGTGTCAAGTGTGCAATACGAGTTCTTAATCAATACACCGCATATGAGCCTGTCGAGTACTTGAACATACCACTGAAGAATGACGGGCAATACACATAGGAATTCATTGCGTCAGGACAGGACAGGATCGTTTGGGTGTGACGTTGGCACCGTCGATCATTAGCACAGCATCCGCCGCGGTGGGATAAGGAGGACCAGGCTGCGTCTGGGAACCCTATCATGGCGTAATTCCATGAGAATCCTCGTAGTACTAGTAGTAGTATGTGAGTTACTCTTGGAGGAGTAGATATTAGTGATCGAGTAAAGAAGAAGAAGAAGAAGAAGAAGAAGAAGAAGAAGAAGAAGAAGAAGAAGAAGAAGAAGAAGAAGAAGAAGAAGAAGAAGAAGAAGAAGAAAGTTGAGTTTAACGTGTGAAAATATTAATTTTATTATTATTGTCATTAAATTAATCACTTTTTCGAATTGAGGGAAACATAATTTGCCCGAAACATTTCATTCCATGTTTTAAATACTTCTTGGAAGCGGCAATTGTAGTATGAGGACTTTAGTATACTTACTTCCACAAGGATTGTATACATACTCCAGTATACTAGAATTGCCACTAGTACAGCTGCATAGCTTATGCAGTTTGCCGCCCCGTGTCAGTGTCTCCGTGAAGTGTCAACTTGTCATCGCGATACATACACATACAGGGTACTTCGGGATGTATGATACCCGTTGTTTCAGTGTGCAGTGTATGAGGCGATGGGCAATTTCTAATTGATCTTGGCGGATAATATGTACATACTCTGTACATTTATGGGGACCGAAACCGATCAATCGGCCTATGGACTTTGTGCAAATAGTGTCTACTCCATACTAGAGTAATCCTTGGTTTCTAGTTTTGATTCGACATGATGTATAAACATACTCCGGTATACCATCCACATAACCCACAGATCAATATTAGTCTTGTACAAATATTGTTACCTAAGGGTTACTGTCCAGTAATAGTAGGAGGAATCAATCAAATGGTAAAGCAACACATGGCTGACGTTCCTGATCTTCCATGATACAGCCGGGGATGGGAACCGTTCCTTACTTATCTGTATGGACTATTACAATACACAGGGCTACCCCGTTGCTAAAAGTAATTAATGCTGACTACTTAATCAAAGTGGAGCAAAAGATCCATCCTGACCAGGCACAATAAGTGACACAGATGGGTCCTTCAGGTTTCCATGTAATAGTATCTACCAACCAGCCTCCTTTTTGCATTGCGATGTTATGATTATACTTAGTGTTCAGTAAAAGAGAAATTTGAAAAATAAGAATAAGAGGTAGAGCACTTTAGTTTCTCTGCGTGCCACGGGGCATCAACCATCTGTTTCTTTATCTGCCAAAAAGGATACTTACCTCTGCATTATACACCCCTCTTTACTTACTACGGAGTATACCCGCTACTAGGTAACTACTACTAGGTACAAGTACGGGAGGTACGGAGTCTAGGTATGTACATTGTACATACAAGGTACCTCACTTCGTACATACCTCATACAGTCATACAGTGTAATACTACCCCTTCTCCAGGCACCCTTTTTTCCTCTTGTAAGGTTTTTTCCCTTTTTTTTTTTTTTTTTTTTTCTTCTTCCTTCTCCCGTTGTCCTGCCCAGGCCAGAGTTACAATACCGGCCCATACCGAATTATGAAGTCTTTTTCCCTCTTCCCCTTCCCTACTTGAGAATAATACCGTCAGTCTTGTTCCTCTTCCAAAGTTTCCCCCAACCCATCAATCATCCCATAACGTCGACTTGTGTCTACTTTTCACACACTCTCTCTACTCGTCCTCCTTCCCCTCCTTCTCTAATTCGCCCTTTAATCAACAGCTCTTCCTTCTACTTTTCCGTCCGGCTTACCTCTCTTTTCGCACTCACTAATCGTCTTGAACTCGAATACGTTTGCTGTGCCGGTACTGGTCGACATACAATTCGCCATTTTCCTTTCGTTTGATGAACATGCCAATCCGTCGTTAAATTGATGCCACGCCCTCCCGGCTGGTGGCTTCGCTCGACTCGGGGACTTTGTACTTGCATCTCGAATCCTGCCATTGATCGGTCGCTGCCACTCTTCTATCCCCCTTCCTTTCCTCGCTATCTTCACTCCCGTCGTCGGCCGGAGAGACAGTCGACCCCGGTTCCCGCCCAGCACGCTGGCTGTTTGCTGAGCTTAATAGGCCCACGCAGGTCTCACGTCACCGTTCTATCCCCTCCTTTATATACACATCGGTCGGCGCTTCCACTTTGTGCCGGAGTCGAAACCTAGCGACCATGCCATCCTTTTCTAATGATAGCTCTTATCAGACGGCCACTGCCACGGCTACCCACCCTCGTTCTTTTGACTCGCCGCCAGGGAAACCGCACGATAAAAGTCCCGTGGGTAACACTTTTCTGTGGACAAACTGGCCCAATGGCGACACCAGTCACCTTGACACCCCCGGAAACGACCGCCAACCGCTCGCGAATGGCAGTGTGTATTCTTTGAATGGACCCCGATCGAGCGCCAGTTCATACAACCGGGATCTGTCACATTCGAAAGATGGAAGCATGCACTCACTAGGCCATGTATCGGCCCGAGACCCACGGGATGGTGGACGGCCTTCCATGACGCACGAACAGGATTTCGCGCGGAAGTCTACTGATGCAGGTGCCGGAGCAGGTTCAGCGACAGCGTCAATAGCCAGCCAGCAGCCTAATGGCACATCGCTCAACCCACGATCGCCAAATGGAAGACCTATGATGAATGGGGATCATGTTCGACGTTCTGCCGATGGGCTGGTTTCTTCGGAATCGATAGGGAATGTTTCGGAGACATGGCAGTCAACTCCACAGCCCAACGACACAGGACGCCTCTCACCTGACCCTGGCCGTCTATCCCCGTCACCGAAAAGCCCCCATCGGTATTCTTCCCCCCCACTCCCATCCAGCACAGAGCAACCAGAACCGGCGAATACTGGCCTTCGACATCGCCATACGCTACAAGTTCCAAGAAACCCTAGCGGCCGTCGAAGTAGTCGCGACCACTCCGAGGATGCGGCATATAGCAGTGGACGATTGTCTCCGACAGGAGGAGTTCGCCGTACCTCTTTCAGTCTTGGCCGCCGGGCCAGCAAGACCAATCGCTCGGATACCTTCCTGGACGAAGCTAATCCTGATGAAGATGCAGCCAGATGGGCAGAAGCCATCAAGCAACGGAGGGCTTCAAAGAGGAGACGCCGGGATGACGACGATGACGACCGTGTTATCGTGGGAACAAAGGTGGATCAAAACCATGTGAACTGGGTTACAGCGTACAACATGCTTACGGGAATTCGGTTTACCGTCTCGAGGATCAATGCAAAGATGGACCGGGAACTCACATCTGCCGACTTTGAGGCCAAACATAAATTTTCTTTTGACATGTATGCTCTAGTGCCCCCACCCCCTATCCTATGTTCACTCGTTCTTTCACTTACACTAGATCCGTGAGCAGAACTGGCAATGAGTTAACACCTTCTGCCAAATACGATTTCAAATTCAAAGACTATGCGCCTTGGGTCTTCCGACATCTGCGAACGAAGTTCCGGATTGATCCCGCCGACTACCTGATGTCTCTCACAAGCAAGTATATTCTTTCAGAATTGGGCTCGCCTGGGAAAAGTGGCAGCTTCTTTTACTTTTCGAGAGACTATAAATACATCATCAAAACCATACATCACTCCGAACACAAGCTGTTACGCAAGATCCTCCCAGAGTATTATAAACACGTCGAGCAAAATCCCAACACACTAATCTCACAGTTTTATGGCCTTCATCGTGTTAAGATGGCCTATGGACGCAAAATCCATTTCGTGGTCATGAACAACCTCTTCCCGCCTCATCGGGATATTCATCAGACTTTCGACCTGAAGGGCTCGACGATCGGCCGTGACCTGCGTGAAGAAGACCTTGAGAAGAACCCACGAGCCACTCTGAAGGACCTGAACTGGGTCCGAAGAGAACGTCACCTCGAGTGTGGGCCATCGAAGCGGGACTTCTTCCTGGCGCAGCTTGAACGGGATGTTGAATTATTGAAGCGGCTCAAGATCATGGATTACTCCCTATTAGTGGGCATCCATGACTTAGAGAGGGGAAATGAGGAAAAGCTTCGTGACAAGACATTGCAAGTTTTCCAACCCGGCGGTGATCGAGAAGAAGAAGCGAATCCGAACATGCTCATGCGCACACCGTCGAAATTGGAAAACGAGCGCAAGGCCCGTGAGCTACGCATGTCCCTAAAACGTGAACGCCCAGTGCCTCTGGACAAAGCAACCGCAAAAATGCCGGAAGAAATTCTCGACGAAAGAAAATTCCATGTCTTCTATTCCGACGATGGGGGATTTCGAGCCACTCATGAGAATGGTCAGCCTGGGGAGGAGATCTATTACCTCGGAATCATTGATTGTTTGACACATGTGAGTCAATGCTTGATGCAGACAGTATTTTTTTTTACGAATGCAACGCTGACTTTAGATAAGTATGGCATGGTGAAACGATTGGAGCACTTCTTCAAGGGCCTGTCCCATGACCGGAATCAGATTTCACCAGTCCCCCCCGAGGGTTATGGTGATCGCTTTGTGAAGTTCATCAAGGGCATCACTATGTCTAAAGAGGAAGCGGTACGTTGTCGGGAGTCTCGGCAACTGGGCAGAACATCTGCTGAGCGTACTCCTTCTGTTGAACGGACAATACAGGCGGCGGAGAAAGAAGCGGCCAAGGATGTATCTTTTACGCACCCTCGGACGTTATCCACAGTTAGGGACCCCACGGACACCAATTCAACGGGTCCAACTTCGACACTACCGATCGTGGACGAGGCTGGCGAGGCCAGTAGCGTTGGTGGACAGAGTCAGCATAGCCGGCACGGCGCTCCGTCAGCGTCAGAGAAGAAACTCCCACCACTCCCTAACCAAGACCATCTTCGACCCGACGGGAAGAGAAGGGCGATCGCTTGAAACGTGTATCCGCACTCCCTTTCAGCGAACGGTTTTCCCTAACTTCAAGGCGATGAACTCTGGTTGATTCTCATGATACCCTTTTTGCAGCTCAAAATTCCTCTATCATATTCTTGGCGCCGTGGGTTCTCTCTTCTTTGCCTGCGCAACGCAGTCTCTCTTCCATCTGTCCCTATTCAATCTCTGGAAGAAACCACTCTTGTGATATTAGCCATGTTACCACGATTGATGTGAGTTTCTTTCGCTCTCGGGCACCCTGTGCCTGTCTTCACAGGACATCTCCTTTCCCCCATTCAATGTTTTCTCACATCGACTTGGTCCCATCTTTGAGACCGTACTTTCTTTAACCAGCATGGCAAGCGGTATTTGATCATGTGTCCCATCATTTTTGAAACATCTACCTACCTACATCTTTCTCTCTCCTTATCTCTTCCAGATCCTTTCCTTCTTGTTCGTGTGTGCGTGCGTGTTCATTCTGTCTCTCTTTGTGTGAGCGACTCCAGCAGTCGCCTCTCTGAGCGTTGGAGCCTGATCCATGCTGACTGGTTCTGGCTTTGTCTCCAGTCTCCCCTCGACTGCTTTTATATTCATTGTATCATTTTCTCCTTTGTTCGAAGTCAAAGGTCGATCTTTCGACTCTGCCCTTTTCTTTTGTTTAATTTTTCCCTTTTCTCTGCTTTTCTAACGTATGCCACTGGCTGAACGTTGTCCGCCATTGTTCTAACCGCTTATTTTTTGCTGTCTTTTGTATACATGGATGGGAGAAGCGAATGCCTTTAATTTTTGCATGAGCAGGTCTGAGCGGTTTAATTATGTGTGTTGTCTGTGTTCTTTTTTGTTGTTAGATTGATAGAAGACGCACAATAGGCGCTGTTCCTAGAGAATTGATACCAATCCGCTTTTGTTTCAAAAAGAAGAAGAATAAAGAGGATATCATAGATCACCGGTTCTGCTATGTGTTTGCTTTTGTAGAACATCAAACCTGTAGTTAGAAATGAAAAGAACTACATAAGGCGCTTTGCCCAGCCGAAATATTCCGACGAGAACCCTGCGGTTGATTATTGAAACCGTACTAAATGACTTCATGCCTCTGTTTTTATTTTGAGCATCTTTTTGAACCCACGCCCCGATCCATCCAACTCTCCTAAAGTGGGTATAGCATTCGTTACTTGAAAAACATCCATGAAGAAACGCCATTCTACATGCCAGTTCAGTGCAGCCAGAAACTAGGGGAACAAGTGTAAAAGGATAAAAAAAAAAAAAAAAGATATAGAATAAAGGCAAGCACAGGAAATGAACAAAAAGCCACCCAGTGACGCCAACTACCGAACCATGAAGTGAAAAGTTGGGGGAATAAATGTAAGAACGGTATTGTTAAGACAATTTCTTAGAAGACAAAAAAAAAGTAGGGCAGCCAAATCAGGAGGCGTTCGATACTTGGGTCATCGATGTAGGCATATAATCCCTCTGGAGACGATGACTGCGAGAGTGAAGAGAGGAGAAACGAAGTAGATGCAGGAATTATTCAGCCTTGCCTTGTGTCACTTTGGCAGCTTGGATGGCGGACATTTTCTGGGTCCAGCCTTGTGTGGGCTGAGGCTTCTTGACGGTGCGAAGATCATCAGTTGAGAACCCAGAGATGCGCATGTTGTAGTTACGTTCGAGAACAAGCTGAATATCTCGGATCTCGAGGGTAGATGACGGGCGTAGTTTAGCGAGACGGCAAGCGGCGGTAATCACGTCGTCAACGAAGTCGTCCGCCATTTGGAGGATGAACTGATGAATGTTAGATGATTATCATAGAAAAGATGACTGGGTTTACTAGGGACGTTGAAAGAGTAAATGGAACAATGTACCTCTTCAGCATCTGGCGTAAGACCCTCGCCCTCTCCTCCTCCAGTAACCTGGCGAACCAAAATGTCAAGCATTTTCTTGCTCAAGACTCGCTGGCCCTCGCCTTCAAGGACGTACCCAGGGTGTTTCTGAATCGCGGGCTGACCCATCATACCCATAGCGCCGTGGCTGGGACCACCTGACAGGGTTGGCCGCGCTGGTGCCATAGCGACAGGCTCCGGAGGAGGGACATTCAGGGTTTTCGGAATGGCCATATTGATATTTCGTGCCGTGTTATCAGTGGCTCTATTGGGGATGTAGCCCTGGGGGTGCGCATGCGAGTTGGTCGCAGGCTGCGGCATGTTCTGTTGCTGGCCCATGTTATTGTTTGCATTGTTATTGGTATAGTTTTGAGCAGCCTGAGCCATAGCAGCTTGCTGGGACAAAGGACGTGGGGGCCCTTGCACATTCACTGGCTGAGCTGAAGTAGGCGTGGGAGTAGAGCCATCCAAGTTAGGCACTTGCGTGAAGGTGACCTGTGAGCCAGGAGCTCCTGGCTGAGACTGGGCTTGCGGTGGCGGCTGTGGATGCTGCTGTGGCTGCGGCTGCGGCTGCGATTGCGCTTGGGGAGGAACGACTGGTGGTGCGGCAGGCGCGGCAGGCGTGGCAACCGGGGCCGCTTGTGCAACGGGTACTTGACCTTGTTGGGAGACTGACGGTGACATAGCTGTCTGGCCAGCTTGGTTTCGTGCGGCGCTTACCGCAGAGGTGATAGTATGAGGCGCAGGCGTTGGGGCCTGTCCAGGATGCATTGACACGGGTGTGTTTGCGGGGCGACCATCAGAACCAGCAGGGACAGTGGGAGCTGGTGTGGCAGTGGCACCTTGTGGTTGACCTGTAACGTTCTGTACGCCTGCTCTCTGTTGCTGCGCCTTGAAGTTTTCTTGTTGCTCTTTGAACTTGGTCAAGAAGTCACCCCCTTCTCGGTAAAGCTTCTCTGCCGCAAGCTGCCGATTTTTGAACTCCTGTAGCTCCTCCTGGGTCATATTCCCGGCAGCCTGGCGCTGGCTAAACTGCTGACGTAGCTCCGCTACACGCGCCCTACCGATCTCTTGCTTTTGCAACGCAATGCCGTATCGTAACCTGGCCTCCGGAAGCCATGACTGTGCTTGTTCCTGGCTGATATTGGGAGGAAGAGAGAATTGCAGACTGTTGACTTTTTGTTGAATCTGGGGTAGGAGCTGATTGAAAGTCTGAGGGTTGACCGACTGCGGCCGCTGACCAGGCTGACCAGGCTGGCCCTGGAGCTGTTGTTGCTGGAGCTGGCGATTCTGTTGGAATGCCCGCATACCCTTCATCAGACTCTGAGATATCTGGGTAAGTCTCGAGTGCGCGTGTTGATATTCTGTGCTCTGAGGATCGCGGTTATTGAGGACCTCCCAAAAGTTGCGCACCAGCTGAGTGTGTTGACTCTTCTGCTGCTCGGTGAGATGAGGGAGCTTTTGGACTTGATCGGTCCGGATCAGATTTGAGTGCTGGGTAACCATGGGCTGGGCCGCAGGAACCTGTGAACCATCCATTTTTCTCGATAATAATTTGACACAGGACGGGAGCGAACGTCTGGGTTACTATAGATATGAGTGGGCCGAAGGTAGATGTAACGCCGAAAACAAGGGAATGATGGGTTGAATCCGTGCGACGGTTGAATGGTAAAGCTACGTGGATGAGGCCACGAAGCGGCCGGGCAAGAATTGGCAAAGTTCAAGTTCAATTAGCGCGAGGGCCGATAACTGGCAACAAACACTGCAGTCCCCGTCAGGAGAGATAAAATGGAACGAACGATTCGGGCTCAGAATAGCGATGATGGCGGAGAGTTTGGGAGCCTCAGGTCTTCACGTCTTGGCAATCAGTGTTGCTCCCAAAGCGGTAATCTGGGGTCCAGTGACCTTGGTATCACCTTTTGCATCAATTCTTATATAATCTCCTTCTTCTTTTTACGTAAGGCCTATAGTGTTTTAAAATATTCTTGCTTTCCTCTTTCGCCATGGATTTATCTTTTTTTTAAATTTCTTTTCTTTTTTAGGACCTCGAACTAATGTAAATCATCCAGAATCAATTATCAAGTGCTATGTATGTTCATTCCAACAAAGGTGAATGTAGTACCTCTGGATGTTAATTTGCACGATAACCATTGCCTTGTACTACTGCTCCCATGGAAATAGTTGCGGTGGTGAAACCGCAGGAATGTCAGAGATGGCAACACTAACGTGAGGAGGATGACGTCTTTAAAAAAGGCTATGAGCCTGAGCTCTTGGTGACTGGTACAGTCGGAAACCACCTGGAGGGCACAGTTACCACTGGGCCAGCAAAGAATACAGGGCTGGCAATTTATCGGTTAGCCATCACCATGCTGTGAACCGCATATCAGGGTCAATAGCTAATGAGAAAGACCAGACAAGCGGTGTTTGAAAGAGTCGCGTTCGTCTCGCAAGCTTAACGTGAGTCGTACTAGGCTGGGCATAACACTGAGAATGAAAATGGGAACCTCAGCAACTGGACAAAGCGACAACATGATTCCAGACAGCCTAACACTGTAACCAGCGCAACGATCGCATCCCCGTGGCAGCTGAAGTATGTAAAGGTGGGCAAGTCGTTTAAGGATTCTGTCAACGGCATGTTTGTGAGACCCAGTATGGGGTCACTAGAATAAAGTGCCGTGTTTTGTTGATGACTCAAGTGCACTCGAAGTGGCACGAATCCTAGGGCGAATTTTGGAGCGTCGGGTTCAAGCAAGGTTTGACGCAGGGACTTGCAGCTCGTGGCCGAACTTTGATAGAGACACCAACGGTTGGACAAGACTTACGATCTGCCCCCCTAACGTGATAACTGAGCCATAGAAACAGAGCATAAAGGGCCAATCACCCAATCAAGCCACCCAAATCCCGTTCCATACCACTGACGCGGGCTTCTAAGGTTCTCTTCATTTTCTCTAGCTCTCGGATTTCATCCATTTCCTGCTCAATATCGGCATCTGTCAAGTCGGCTACATCTGGTTGCAGTGTGCCTGAAGATTCATAGTCGTCGTAGTCGCCTCCGTATGAGTGGCTCATCTTCTCCAATTCTGCGGTGTTTCTCGCTACTCGATCCTCCAGGTCGACAATCGAGTCAGTAACTAGTTGATGGCGATAACGGAGACTCGCGATCTTTTCTTGCGCCCCGGAGACCGGACTTTGAGCAATGTCAGCAAACATGCGCTACAAGCCTGGAAAGTGAAGCTATGATTTCTTACTAGACGTTGCAGAGGATTTCTGCGCCTCGGAGAAGCACGTCGACGTTGACCTCGCCACGCCCTCTAGATGAAGTGCCTGCTGAGCGTTTAATTTCTTCCATCATATCAGACCCTAAGACTCTTGCAACAGCGGATTGGCTTTTGCTATTCCTGGCTGCATAAATCCGACTGGCCATTGACTCTCCCTCTGTCTCCGATGGAAATACTGTTCCTCGGCGGGTTGACCGACGCTGTGAAGCATTAATTGCCTTCACAGATGGGTCAGTTTGGAAAAGAGCGCGTTCATGGGTCTCTGTATCGCGAATAAGAGCGGTGATGTCGTGGGGGCCTAAGAGAGCGTTTGTAAAGATCCGTGGTGGGGGGAAACTGGATGGTATCGATTAGCAAGTTGCTGGAACCTTGGGATGGAGGGTGCTAACGGCAGCTCAGCAATGGCATTGGAGGAGAGCAGAATCTGCTCCAGATGACTGTCAAGTAAAGACATCGCAGTTGTAAACCTGATGTTCCCTCGGCGCTATGCTTGCGTAATTTGTAAGTAGTAGTTAGTCGAAGTAAACATGCCGCCGAGTGCGGTTGCCAAGAGGACCTGCCGAAAGCTGCTTTGCTTTCCTCGATGCCTCAGGCGACGGACATGGACAGTGAGTGGCAACCCAGCAACAGCGGTCGGCCATGGAGAAAATGAAATCCATTACGGCCTTCCTAGATCATCCGTTACGTGAGAAGCCTTAAGCAAAGCAGAATCATCTGATAACCATATAATTGCAGATAGTGAGGCGAAGCTTGTACCTTGCGCAGGTGACCTGTTGCTTTTGAAGTCGTTAACTAAGCTGCTGATACTGACTAAGCCCGGTTGGTTCTCTTGCTGTCCATCATCATCATCCCAAAGCCCAAACCCTTGACATCACATCAACCACCTCATCAACCTTCTTCCCACCCCCCCCAACGATCATCCCCCTTCATCATCCTCATTGTTCCACCATTCTTCTGTCCGCATACCCCTAGATCCTTTATTTTCCTCAAGTACTTTTCAGTGTCTCCCCCGACCTGAGTTCCATTTCATCACCCCCCTTCCTCTGTTCCCGGTACCGCGGTCCTCATTGCTCAGCTGAGCTTACAGCTGGAAACCGAAAATATGCCGGCCGAGAGGCGTTCCTTGAGATCGAATAGCAAGTCGGATGGCTCTTCATCTGCTAACGGTGAAAAGGCACGCTCGACTTCTCAAAACTCAAGCTCCAATAAAGACAAGGTCGCGCCCACCCGCGCGACTGCCAGTAAGACCAAAAGCACGAAAGCCGCTTCTTCCAACAACACTTCGAACTCCGGCATGGGTGAACAGCGGGATCAGCCATGCACCAACGGCTCGGAGCCGACGGAGAATGGTTTGAATGGCTCTGAGGATGTTGAGATGGGAGAGGATACGGCAGGTGCGCCTACATCCTCATTTAACGCCAGTAAGGATCGGAAAGGTGACGAGAAGATGACTGTTGTAGTGCCCCCTACCAAGGGTTCGAGGTTATCCGGCGATAAAGGTCAGGATCAGGAAGGTGATGTCGCAATGGAAGGTGCGGAGGGCGATGAGACCCAGAAGCCCGAGCCAGAGGTTGATCCCAGAGCCAAGGCTATCCAAGGTTGGTGTTCATGTATATCTTCAAACGGTAACATGGGAGCTTGCTAATGACCCCTCCCTTTTTTTTACAGACATCAAGACCAACTTTACCCTTCTCGAGCGAGCCGTCGCACATTTCGACCCCAGATTTACCCTTCGTGTCTTGCGGTCGATATCCTCCATGCGCAAGCATATAACATCTGATGTGCTCGCAGAGGTCCTCGTAGAGAGCTATCCCCCATCCAGTCCCACCGCATCCTTCTTACTTGAAGCTATCGGTGAAACTGGTGCTTTTGAGAGCGCGGTGGCTAGCTCCAAGATGGACGTCGAATCGGAGAAGACCAGGTCAAATTCCAAAGAGATTCTGCCAGAGATCGATACTTATCTGTCTATACTCGTTCAGATCTTCCTCTACGACAACAAGGAGATCCAGCGAGGTGCTAAGTTTTCAACGAGCTTAATCGAGCGTCTGCGGACTATTAACCGTCGCACTCTGGACTCTCTTGCAGCTCGTGTATATTTTTATTACTCCCTCTTCTTTGAGCAGATTACTCCTCTCCCCCCTTCTCCTGCTGCCACGGTTACAATGATTCGCCAGCCATTGCTTGCAGCGCTCAGGACGGCCGTGCTTCGCAAGGATGTTGACACCCAAGCTACTGTTATGACATTGCTTCTGCGCAACTACTTGTCCACGTCTCATATCTCACAAGCAGATCTGCTTATCTCTCACAACCGCTTCCCGCAGTCCGCATCTAACAATCAGATTGCCCGGTACTTGTACTACTTGGGCCGTATCCGTGCTATCCAATTACAGTATACTGATGCTCACGGACACCTGATCGGTGCTACTCGCAAGTCACCCTCCAGCCACAGTGCGCGTGGATTTTATCAATCCTCTCATAAGTTGCTCGTGGTGGTAGAGCTTCTTATGGGAGACATCCCCGACCGTGCGATCTTCCGTCAGCCTGCTCTGGAACGTGCCATGCACCCTTACTTCTTGCTTGTTCAAGCCGTGAGTGTAGGTGACCTGGATGGCTTTTTGAGCATTGTAAATACGCACAGTACGACATTCCGTAAGGATGGCACGTACACCCTCATCCTGCGCTTGAGACAAAACGTTATAAAGACCGGAATCCGGATGATGTCGCTGTCTTATTCTCGCATCTCCCTGCGGGACATTTGCCTCCGCCTGGGGCTGGACAGTGAGGAATCAGCGGAGTACATCGTTGCCAAAGCGATCCGGGACGGTGTGATAGAGGCCACTCTGGACCATGAGCGAGGATTTATGAAGAGTAAGGAAGTTGGAGATATTTATGCGACTAGAGAACCTGGCGAGGCATTCCACGAACGCATTAGAGCTTGCTTGAGTCTCCACGACGAGAGCGTCAAGGTTAGTTCTATCCTGACTCATTACTCTGTATTTGTCCTTGTACGGTGGACTAGGCAGAACGGTTACTCACATTACGTACTTGATAGGCTATGAGATTTCCCATGAACCAGCATCGCCTGGAACTGAAGAGTGCACAAGAGGCCCGGGAACGCGAACGGGAACTGGCCAAGGAGATCCAGGATGGTGATATGGATGATGAGGATGCTGGCGCCGATTTCGACGCCATCTAATGGTTACGAAAACTATCACACGGCGATGTATAATCCTGCCATGTGTTGGGACTGGGGCCAAATGGCCCGGGTTGGGTGGATTTCAAGTATTGTGTTTATCTGCAAATCTGTTGTTTCGGGTGCGTAGGAGGGGAATGTGCAGGATTGAGCTTTGCCGGTGTGATGTTCCCTGTCTCCTATATCCTTACCAAACAATTTCTTTTGTGCAATAGGGCACGTTCAGTTTGTAGATGTTGTCCGATCAGCTCGTCCATTCTGGTCTTGGTGGGCATGTGGGCTTGGATATCTTGGTAATTTCCATCCATATTCTAGACTAAGATCTTTTCTCTTTTTCTTCAGGTTTATCACCTATCTGCTCTTTTCTTTCCCTTTCTTTTGCACCGTTGGTACAAGGGGTCCTTGCTTGTCATGATGATGGAGAGGCGGATGTAAAGGCCGCTGTTATCACTGGTAGACAACTGCTTTCAGCGATCCGTTCCGGCCCGAGCCAAACTCCGTCGGCAGTGAGCAGCTCTCAACTGAAATCTTCGGCCGGCTGATATTTGCGGACTTCCTTGACCTCTCACCCCAACAAGCTGCACCCTCCTTCGACTACGTTCTTTCCGGCTTCCATTCGCCATTTGTATTATAGTTATATTGTTTTCTACTTCATATTTTAATCAGCTCCTGTCAATTAGCGTCTGTTGAGCATGAAAGCTCGAGCGGTCCCGGCCTCTGGTCTCGTCCTTCCATCACGAGTCACGCCCGCGACATCAATATGCTGGCAATGCCTCCGCAATGATCTTATTTCGATCCAAATCAACTCGCAGACACGAGCATATCATCCTACCCGCCGGAAATTCGCTTCTCCGTTTGGCGCCGCCGTCACCGCCGCCCAGACTCTCTTAAAAGGACTCCCAAAAGCTCCCCCAGGGATTTCAGTAGATCCCTTGAGGATCGTGGGCAAGGAACTCAAGTTTTTGACGAAGAATATTCGCCAATTGCTGGGATCAGGCCACCCTACGCTGGATAAGGTAGCCAAATATTACACCAAGAGCGAGGGCAAGCACATGCGTCCGCTTCTGGTGTTGCTTATGTCCCAAGCAACTGCGTTGACTCCTCGGCACGGTCGATGGAGCTCTTCACCGTCCTATACTGTTAACGATCCTATCAGCTCCCCGTCTGTCCTTGCGGATACCAATCCTGATTTAAATCCGCTTGTATCCTCTTCCGCGGAAGCCAAGTACGACTTCGCTGGCGACGAAAATATCCTGCCCACTCAAAGACGACTCGCCGAGATCACAGAACTAATTCATACCGCATCATTATTGCACGACGATGTCATTGATAATGCTGTAACTCGCCGGTCATCCAGCTCTGCTAATCTTCAATTCGGAAACAAGATGGCCGTGCTAGCGGGCGACTTCCTGTTGGGGCGTGCATCCGTTGCTCTGGCACGTCTAAGGGACCCTGAAGTCACCGAACTGCTGGCCACCGTTATTGCCAATTTAGTGGAGGGAGAGTTCATGCAACTGAAGAATACCGCCTCCGACGAAAAGAACCCCGTCTTCACGGATGAAACCATCTCTTACTACCTGCAGAAAACATACCTCAAGACTGCTAGCTTGATAAGTAAATCGTGCCGTGCGGCTGCGCTCCTTGGAGATAGCACTCCCCAGGTTGTCGAGGCTGCGTATGCCTATGGACGCAACCTGGGACTGGCATTTCAGCTAGTGGATGACATGCTGGACTACACCGTTAGTGATGCTGAGTTAGGCAAGCCGTCAGGGGCGGACTTGGAGCTGGGTCTGGCGACTGCCCCGCTCCTGTTCGCTTGGAAGCAGAACCCTGAGCTGGGACCGCTGGTTGGTCGGAAGTTCAGTCGGGAAGGCGATGTGCAACGGGTACGTGTTCCGAAATCTAAGGAGAGGTATTGGAAGGATGTGACTGACGATGATTGACTTATAGGCCCGCGAACTTGTTTATCAGAGTAACGGTGTCGAAAAGACTCGTGTGCTAGCCCAAGAATATGCTGATAAGGCCAAGGCCGCTATTAGCAGCTTTCCCGACAGTGAAGCCAAGGATGGCCTCCTTCAAATGTGTGAAAAGACGATGAATCGGAGGAAGTAGGGGTGATGCACACGGCATCGTTCTTTGGCGGCTGACATCGCGGTGGGTGGACGTCTAGGTATCATTGCGCCAACTGTATCCTATTATCGGCATTCTAGTTGAGGTCCTTTGTATCACTATCTTTGTTTTTGTACCATTTCCTATTTGTGCCACTTTTCCCTCAATACTTGACGCGTCTGTTATATTCGAATACAGGATAGTAAGTGTCATGGATACTTGGGAGAGGGCCCGCTATTTTTGAAATGAATGAATTGTATATAGATCTTGATTATATAAGGTGAAATTAGGTTGCGCAAATTGGAGGCTCTATACATTCCTTGTTTCTGCTAAGGTCATAAAGCTCAACGCTGAGGAAATGGGATACCATTTCCGTGTGTAGTAAAGTAGTAATACTACTAGTAGTTATTAGACCCATTGGTCATCTGACCAAGCCCTGATACCACGTTCTGATGCATAACGGTTGCAGGAAGTTTCAGAAATATTACCTACAGTACTACTAGTATTCGTATTGGGTTCTTCGGCGCTAATGCTACTTCCTAGTACCACTACTGCCACTCTCTGGAGTACAAACAATACAAATCATGTGTGTGTGTACTGACAGGACCGCAGTCATGTGCTAGTCGAAGGATGCAAACAACGACTTCTTGGATTTAAGGCAAAGAACGGTTGCATGCAAAGTGGAGCGAGAACAACGACCTCGGCGGGGGCAACTTTGTTCCAGGGATCCACCCGCACTCCGTCATAGGATCGGCCACCTTGTAACTGTAATGTGGTGAGGTAAGGGAATGGTATTGGTTGATTTCCATACGAGAGAGGTACTGTCCGTTTTACCTCTACTCTCACGCTCTCTCTTCTTACCTTTCCCCCATATCGTGTCCTTTATCATACAGCATCTCCCCTTGTCTCTCCCTCTACCCTATCTCTATTTACCAGCGCTACTGGTTGAGGCTTGGTTTAGTTCGGTGCCTCCATAGCTTCTCCGTTTCCGTCATATCCTCATGATGGACCTTTCGATGTTGCTATTGTGATTGACCGGCTCCTAATGGGTTCCCTCGGCATCTTCCTCTTTGTATACTTCCTCGGCGGACTGACTTTTATTCCACTGGTCCTGTCGCTAATCCTCCTGCACGCTTATTTGACCCTTCCGTCACCTCCGCCCGTCGAGCAGAGATGCGAACTAGCCAAAGATCCTCTGCGGCGTCCTGGTGACGACCAATATAGCTTGAAATCCGGCACTGATGAGCTAGCAGAGAAGTTCCATCGTACGCACGAGTCGGATGTTGCAGCGGGCTATTTTGCCGTATGTCGCGAATATGTGCCCGGTGGAGTCAATGGAAAACCACCTGAGAGAACCACGCCGGCGGGCGAGGTGATCGCCGCGGAGAGCCCAAGCGTCTACCAGACGATGTATAGAAGTCTGTTTGACCGGAAGCAAACGCCAACGATTGAGCCAACTAAAAATAATGGGAAAAGCGGCAAGAAGGCGCGCAATGTATTTTACATTGTTCTCCGGTAATTATTCCTTTCCTTGCGTCTAGGTCCTTTGCGGATACTGATCATCATTGCACGGGCTATA
The DNA here is from genome assembly GCF_000184455.2 of Aspergillus oryzae RIB40. Lineage (NCBI taxonomy): Eukaryota > Fungi > Ascomycota > Eurotiomycetes > Eurotiales > Aspergillaceae > Aspergillus > Aspergillus oryzae. The sequence goes on along the minus strand of NC_036440.1, from coordinate 1,589,611 downwards.
GGCATGGTCATTTAATGCTTTACGACGATGCCAACCAGGTCGAGGTGCGATATGTTATTTCCCTTGCGCATCATGACGTAAATATCTGTGGTGGTGAAGGGGAAATTCAGGAAGGCGAGCTGTGGCTCAAGAGAAATGCTATCTGTCTTTCGCGACGACTGGAATCTCTTGCAGATCTAGGGGGACCATCGCCTCCATTTTTTCTTTTCTCGGAAAATCTGTCCGAAAAGGAAGATTTCTATTTCGCTATGCTCCAGAACCAATCCAGGATGTGGAACTCTCCTGACGCCCCTCCTAAACATCAGCCTTTCGATGTTAAGCATATCGTCACCCTTGTTCAACGATTACATTCATCCGAAGAACAACTACAGACGCGGTGGATCAATGCGGTCCTTGGGCGGTTGTTTCTTGCCATGTATAGAACGCCGGAGATGGAGGAGTTTGTCCGAAAAAAGATCACCAAGAAAATCTCTAGGGTCAACAAGCCGAACTTCATCAGTAAAATTGGCCTACAAAGGATTGACATGGGTGAAGGGGCGCCATTTATCATCAATCCAAGGCTCAAAGATCTAACTGTTGACGGGAACTGCTGTGTAGAGACAGACGTTCAGTATAATGGCAACTTCCGAGTGGAGATCTCGGCCACAGTGCGCATTGACCTTGGACCTCGTTTCAAGGCCAGGGAAGTAGACATTGTTCTTGCCGTGGTGCTGAAGAAACTTCATGGTCATCTGTTGATACGGTTCAAGCCTCCTCCGAGCAATCGAGCCTGGATCTCCTTCGAAACGATGCCAAGCATGGACATGGATATTCAACCTATTGTCAGTTCAAAACAAATCACGTACGGTATTATTCTACGCACTATTGAGAGTCGTATAAGAGAAGTTGTCGCAGAAAGCGTTGTTCAGCCATTTTGGGATGATATCCCCTTCTTAGACACCGCCACGCAGCGTTTCCGTGGAGGAATTTGGCAACGAGATATCCCGACGCCGGACACGAAGGTCGACATACCAGACGAGAGTGGTGCTCAGCCTCCGACAACAGGAGCAGAGAAGGTAGATCTCGTCGATGTGCTAAAAACGAAAGACGAACGTACAATGAGCGCGCCTGTGCTTTCTGAGTCTATACCTATCACGATGAAACCCCGCAAGGGCTCTAAAGGAGAGCTCGAAAGGAATAACTCAAGTGCCTCGTACGCCGCTATTGAGAAATTCGGCAGTTCACCACCGCGTGCCATTCGATCCCAGACGTTCTCCAACGCCGCCGATCCCGTGCTTACAGCAGATAATGCAAAGATCGACAAAGTCGTGTATGACGGCAAAGATGCAGAAAAGAGCAGTGCTGCTAGTGCCATGATTGAAATATCAAACCGCTCTCCTCCCGGGTCACCGAATAGATCACCGAGTGGCTCGCCGCCTACCGACAGTCATATGCCCCAAGACAATGCGTCTCAAAGCCGGGATCCGTCCATAGTAGAATCTATTGAGAGTGTGGGGGAGTTTAGCACCGACTCTTCTGTTCACCCTTCAACTGTTCATAAAACGAGCAGTTCGTCTCTTCGAAGTATGGCTGCCAGTTCCACCGCCTCACCGAGTGGCAACAAACCCAGACGAAGCACACTCGAGGCTCTGGCACGCTCAGTGACCTCTTCCACTACCGCCGAAAAGTCTCAAGTTTCTCTTTCGTTGGGCACAGCGACTTCTGTTGCGAAGAGATGGGGCTGGAATATGTTCAGTAAGGGGGAACAGAACGCTACTCACGAATCGCCCCGGCCTGCAGGTACACCAGAGGAGCCGATAGGCCGAGGACATCCTCTTCCGCCCCCCGGCACCCCATTGCCACGCCCTGAGTCATTTGTTTTCAAAAGGAACTCTGTTCCTGTAACCAAACGAAAACCTGTCCCGCATAATGCATCTGCTGAGCAGCAGCCCAAAGGAGATGGCAAGAGGCGTGTCTCAAAGCCCCCTTTGCCTAGAAGAAATCCTATCTTTGACTCAGGAGATTCAGAGAATCATCCTGATGAGTTGCTGGTTGTCGAGGCCCCTTACGACTCAGGCCCTAATAGCCCGGTCGTTGATGTCGCCCCCGACAATGCTTTGCCGGGGCCCAGTACACAGCGGGACTCACCCACGTCTAAAGTGATTATGAGACGGTCTAACGAACTTTGGGAGAAAGCAAATGGACACGACCGATCCTCCCTGGTCGAGGACACCGAGGCTGACAAACACGGCATGGCAATATTATCAGCAACTGACGGCATCATTCCGTGAAGGGCGATGTGATATGGAAACGGATGCTGTCGAGCCTATCGAGCAGAGCTCGGTGTCGATGCGGACGGGTCCATCTTATAATGATCGATTTCCGTGCCCAACTTGCCAATGTGGGTCCTATGCTCTTTTCCCTTTCACTTCCTCTTTTTGTTTGCATTGCAGCATGGCCGCTTGTCCTATGTATACCCTCTGGCCAGTTATATGATCTGATCGGCATCATCAGATGGTGTTTAAGGAGCGATGTTCAACTTTCAATTCGTCATAGTCCGGTGTCAACTTATGACTGTTGGCCCGGGTATGGACGTAAGGGTGAATACATGACTGTGTCTTACACCTTTAATTTGTTTCTCTCTCCTTTCTTATTGGAAAAAGGGGCTGCCTGGAGTAGCGTGTTAGGCATCCAAGTAAAATCCTGTAGTGACCAAGGGTGAGAAACGTAGTACTAGACTGCAAGTATATAGATATGCCCAATCAGAGGGAGGGGAACTCAGGAGGTGACGAAGCGGCGCCAAGACACGCGATGAACTGCAGGCGTCAGCTTTCCCGCCAAACGTCATTTATGCTCCTCGACAGATGCTTTTAACTTCTCTACACTCAGTGTTCTTATCATCCACCACCCCTTTTTTTGTAATTCCATTGACTTTTCAATCGCTCTTCATTGTCGGTCGGCGCAGGTTTTGCCCGTCAGAGCACAATCGAATTGCGCTGTTTGGACTCGGGCCCACCGGCTCCCGCCGCACATAGTTGTCTGCTCCCCTGATCCCACCCCCCGACAATTTACAGGTCTGCAGCCCGTCACAATGAGTCGGTAAGTGTTTTTGGGACGTTTGGCAACGGGGATTGCAGCTATAAGATAACTAATCAATCTGAACCACTAGCACGGAGGCAGATTTGGCGATTAACATTCGCAAAGCTACCAGCATCGGTAAGTTCATGCCCGAAGTATCTCTCTCACTCTGGTACCTGGTTCTTGTGGCTGACGCACTGTAATAGAGGAAAGCGCTCCGAAACGTATGGATTTCCCTCCCCTATTGTCCTATCTCTATCCAGTTCTATTCGCACCCTGATGCCGTCATCGTACCTCCATTGATCCGTTACACCAGGGAAACATGTTCGGAGCTGCATTGTGTATACATGGGACCACAAATCATCTGCCGCTTTCTGGGCTGGCATGAAAGTGTATGTTGCTCAGATACTACCTGGTCCTTTATATTGCAACTGACCGCCTTCGATGCAGTCAACCGGTCCTTGCCGACGAGGTACAGACGTTCAAAGCCCTGATAACGATACATAAGGTTCTGCAAGAGGGACATCCCATCGTGGTTCGGGAGGCGCAGCAGCACGCCAATTGGATAGACAGTCTGATGCGCGGTGTAGGAGGCGATGGCATCCGCGGTACGCAAAGCTTACAGGCTGAACGACGCACTCGAATCGGTTTATGCTGACAGGCGGCATAGGCTATGGTCCTCTTATCCGAGAATATGTTTTCTTCCTGGAGTCCAAGTTGGCGTTTCACCGGAATCATCCCGAATTTAACGGTATTTGGCGGAACGAAGTTTGAATTACCCGATCCAGGGCTAAGTGTTTGGCAGGTCTGTTTGAATATGAGGAGTACATCAGTCTGAAGACGATCAATGATCCGAATGAAGGGTAAGCACGCCCAGTGTCTCTTAATCATATGCTTGCTTACAGGAATCTAGTTACGAGACTATCTCGGACCTCATGACTTTGCAAGACCAGATAGATGCGTTCCAGAAATTGATCTTTTCGCATTTCCAATCAGGGACAAATAACGAGTGTCGGATTTCTGCACTAGTACCGTTGGTGCAGGAGAGCTACGGCATTTATAAATTTATCACTAGCATGCTGAGAGCCATGCATACGAGTAGGTCTTACCTTCCATCTTGCTGTTTAGGTAAGCTGACCTTGTCATAGCCACGGGTGACGCCGAGGCCCTGGAACCACTCCGTGGTCGTTATGATGCTCAACACTATCGACTTGTTCGGTTCTACTACGAGTGCTCGAACTTGCGCTATCTGACCAGCCTTATCACTATTCCTAAGCTTCCTCAAAACCCACCCAACCTGCTTTCCGACGATGATGAACGTCCCGCTTTACCCAGACGACCGACGAAAGAAATCGAGCAGGAGCCCACTCCGCCGCCAAAGGCCCCACCCGCTGATCCCGAACCCATTAACGACTTTTGGACCACAGAAGCCAAGCGCCAGCAAGAGGAATTTGAAGCGGAACAGCGCCGCCTGCAGCAGCAATGGGAGGAGCAGCAGCGGCAACAGATCCTCGCGCAACAGCAAGCCCAACACGATTTTGAGGAACAGCAACGTCTTCAGGCGGAGCAACAGCGGCTTGCACAGGAGCAACTTCTGCGCGACCAGTACCAGACACAGACTCAGGGTCGGCTGGCCGAGCTCGAACAAGAGAACTTGAACGCGCGAGCCCAGTATGAGCGGGACCAGCTTATGCTGCAGCAATACGATCGTCGTGTGAAAGACCTGGAAGAGCAGATGAACCAACTGACCTCGAACTTGAATATGCAAAGTGCCTCAAAAGATGAGCAGATCCGATCTCTCCAGGAGCAAGTCAACACATGGCGGTCCAAGTATGAGGCGCTGGCGAAGCTCTACTCCCAGCTCCGACAGGAGCACCTAGACCTCTTGCAGACAACCAAGAGCCTCAAGTTAAAGGCGGCGTCGGCACAGGAGGCGATCGAACGGCGCGAGAAGCTTGAAAGAGAGCTCAAAACGAAGAACCTAGAGCTAGCCGATATGATCCGGGAAAGGGACCGTGCCCTACACGACCGGGATCGTTTGACTGGAAATAACAAGGAAGAGCTGGAGAAGGTCAAGAGAGAGCTGCGCCTTGCAATCGAGCGGGCCGAGAATGCCGAGCGTCAGAAAGGTACCGAGATCTCTACCCTGTTGTCCAAATACAACCGGGAGATGGCCGATTTGGAAGAAGCTCTCAGAGTAAGTCTTCTCGCAGGAAAGAAATAGGAATGCCAGGCATTGACCAGGGACAGAACAAAAACCGTGCTCTCGAAGATATTTCTTCTCGAAATGCAGACCGCCAAGGTGACCATGATGCCGTGCTCCGCGAGAAGGATGAAGAGATCGAGGTCTACAAGTCCGGAATGGAACAGGCTCTTATGGAACTGGAGGAACTCAAAATGGTATGCACTTGAGTCGGTAAATGACGGGGAGGATGCGAGCTAACTGCTACCAGAACCAAGGCGATGTCGACAATGCGCTGGATTCGCAGATTGACACCGTTTTGCATAGCACCGTTGCCAAGATCAACGATATCATCGACTCTGTGCTCCAAACAGGTGTGCAACGAGTCGATGACGCCCTGTATGAGCTCGACTCCAGTATGCAGGCTGGTAACCAGAATGCGTCCCCACCATACGTGCTGTCTCAAATAGAGAAGGCCTCTGCATCCGCCACTGAGTTCTCTACAGCGTTCAACAACTTCATCGCCGACGGCCCGAATAGTACCCATGCTGAGATTATTCGGACGGTTTCTATCTTCTCCGGCTCGGTTGCCGATGTCCTCAGTAACACAAAGGGATTGACACGGTTCGCTAACGACGACAAGAGCGCAGACCAATTGATCAATGCTGCCCGCAAGTCCGCACAGGCCACGGTGCGGTTCTTCCGTGGACTCCAGTCTTTCCGGCTGGAGGGTTTGGAGGCTGATCACAAGACCGATGTGGTTATTAACAACAACCTAGAGGTACAGAGGGACCTGCAGTCACTATCGAAACTTGTCGAGACCTTTGCGCCCAAGAGTACCAAGATCAGTACTAATGGCGATCTGGGCGACCTTGTGGATCAGGAACTGACCAAGGCGGCTGACGCTATCGACGCCGCGGCCGCGCGATTGGCCAAGCTCAAGAAAAAGCCTCGTGATGGCTTCTCGACATACGAGTTACGTATCAACGATGTGATTGTGGAGGCGGCCATTGCAGTTACTAATGCAATTGCGGAACTGATTAAGGCCGCCACTGAGTCCCAGCAGGAGATTGTTCGCGAAGGCCGGGGTAGCTCATCGAGAACGGCGTTCTACAAGAAGAATAATCGTTGGACAGAGGGACTAATCTCGGCCGCCAAGGCTGTTGCTACTTCCACCAACACTCTTATCGAGACGGCCGACGGGGTCATTTCTGGTCGTAACTCTCCGGAACAACTGATCGTGGCCAGTAACGACGTGGCCGCTAGTACGGCACAGTTGGTGGCGGCCAGTCGCGTCAAAGCATCGTTCATGAGCAAGACCCAAGATCGCTTAGAGGCAGCTAGTAAAGCAGTCGGTGCGGCATGTCGGGCTCTGGTCCGTCAGGTACAGGAAATCATTGCCGAGCGGAACCAGGATGGCTCGGAGAAGGTTGACTACGCCAAGCTTAGCTCGCACGAGTTCAAAGTGCGCGAAATGGAGCAACAGGTACGTCTCGCTTTCCCCCCCTCCCTCTCTACCATCTACGGATCGGTGTGGATGCTGACAGGGGTTGATTACAGGTTGAGATTCTTCAACTGGAGAATAGCCTTGCTCAGGCGCGGCAGCGTTTGGGAGAGATGCGCAAGATCTCGTACCAGGAGGACTGAATTACAGGGGATCCGAGAGGGTTGCCCCGCGTTGGACAAAGATGTCGAGCGGAGGCTACACAGATTCAAGGATGGTGTGTATGTTGTGCGTGGGTGTCGCAGACGAAGCTTAACCTTGGTTGGGAGGCACAGGGTTGCACTATTCCGTACTCCCTTGTCCCGCTTTGTCTTAATCTTTTTTATTATTTTTACCAATCTCCTTCGTTGTAGGCATTTTTCTTGTGTCTGTTTGGATATATACCAGTAGAAGCAATCCACTTGAATTTCCTTTCCCCGTCAGACGCCTTCCCTAGTGAGTTAAAGCGTACCAGACTAAAATTCATTCATCAACCGAAAAGGCTCCAATGGTTTCGAGCACACGATCCGCACAGACGCTTCTCCTTCTTCCCCATGGACCCCGACAAGAAAGAATGAAAACGCCGCCACGGGATGACACCCAAGGAACACCAGTTCATGGCTGACCGATATAGTTTCATTCGAGGACCACACGACGTTCAGCAGACCATCCTTTTGGCAAATGGAGCCGGGTTCAAAACAACCGACTGGAATTCTTTGTTTCAGTTGTCTCCTCCATGGAACAAAATCCAAGTAAACGACGAATGAGGTGCACCCGACGCTTCAGCTGCGGGTTCCGCCCATGGCCTAGTGGAAAACCTTAAAAGTTGGTTCTTTTTTTAATTTTTATTTTTATTTTTACTTCTTTGTGTTGCACCATTTCAATCTGTCCGTCCCTTCCGATTCGATCCCTGACAGACCGGATCTTGGCGTCTACTTCGGTCTAGACTGCAATGGGGACTTTTCTTCATTGTATGCTATTTTCTGTTTATGGAGTGTACATATATGTGGTTGAGTGATCTAATACATGCAATTGGCCCGATCCGAAGCGAGCTTCAAAGTCAGCCGGTCAACGGCGTTTGTTGGTTGAAACCCTAATCAACCCCCGAATGAACAATTCCCGTATTCGTTTCCCCGGACGTTCACTGGGAAGAAACAGAAACAAAAAAAAAAAAAAAAAAAAAAAAAAAAAAAAAAAAAGAAAAGAAGAAAAGAAAAGAAAAATTTACAAAATCAGTGGTGAAATACAACTTATGAAGGAGTAAAATACAAGAAATGCGTTCAATGCAGAAAAAGACGAAGCAGTCAAGGAAAGTCGTGTCTGGTATCAAATCAAGGTCATGCGAGGATATTAATCATGTCATACGTGGACTGGATATGTACGAACCGGGAAAGAGAAAGGAAATGAACAAAGATCTATGGGGGAGCAGGAGAAAGCGTCGCCCATGAATGAAGGAACCGGGGGATGCGTCGAATGCTCATCGCATTGCGGCTTTCTTCGCCGCTGCAACAAAGACCGCATCCACCTTCGGGCATTGGTTCCTTGAACAGCTTTGGCTGATTGTAAGCGCCATCGATGTGGAGGCTAAAAGTAGATGCTGAATATTTACGGCTCGGGGTTTAGATGGCTTTGTCGGGTTCAGGTTGCGTTGGTGGATATCTAGCTTCGATGCAGGAAATGTGAGGAAAGGAGGCAAGAGCAGTTGGCCCGAACTATTCGTGACTCAAATATCAACGAATCTAGAGAAGTCATAGGCTTCCAGTGGATCGTAGTGCAGCGGATCATAGGGCATCAGTGGTGTTTGTAGTGCGGCATCGTAAGTGAACATTGCGTTCTCCTCATCCAAGCCTGGGAATTGGATGTTATCGAAATCAAAACGATTTGACGTGCTTGAATCCGAGTAAAGCTGAGGGCGGTTGCAGATACCCACTACTTCCATTGCATCGAGCGGGGGTTCATCAGCAATTGTGCTCAAGTCACTAGTGTTTGGCGAAAACGTATCTTCAGTTTGCTCCGGTGAAGATATTTCCATAGCTGGATTCGTTTTGTAAACATCGGTTACAATAGTATGGTTGCCAGATACCCGAATACTGTTGTTCTTGTGGACAACCAAGGTCGGCTGAGCAGCAAAAGCCATAACCGGGGCACTGTTGTTATTGCTTGCCTTGCTCTTCCGATTTTTCTCGGAAACATAGCCACTGGTGTAGCAATGTTTAACTATATCATTGACAGAATAGTTGGTCGAAATATCGGCTTCATTCGCAGTCGTCGCCTTAACCCTAGCTATAGTATATTGTTGCTGATCGTCGACATCCAGTTGCCAGCCCATAACTTCAAGATAACGACTTGGTCCAATTATACCAATGAACTGTGCACTCAAACCCAGAAAAGGTTCCAGAGAAACATCACTATCGTGGTCATCGCGAATGATGGAGTAGGCTTTGGCAAGTATTGCCCATTTGGCTTTGAATGGATCGTTCTGCCACAGGAAGCGAAGAATGCCCGACTTTGCCTTCTGAGTGAGGTCAGGGAACATGACGGAGTAATAGCCTAGTATTGTTAGAATGTGGAATTCGCTCGATCATGGTACAAGGACACTCACTCCTAAAGGCAATGAAACTATTGAGCGGCCTTCGTTTTGCATCTGAGGCACGCTTCCCCCGCGAAACTGAGGACCGTGGGTTAGCACTCGCAGGGTTGGTAGATCCATTATTTTTGTCTGCCTTGAACTCCAAGCAAGATTGAAAATTTTCTTTCGGATATGAAGATTGAGTATTTTCCTGAGATTTTGCGTCCTGGAGGTACTTGAGCAGCTCCTCCAACTGCTCGGGTGGCATGGTCATCAAGAATGCGTTAAACGCACGCTGGAGGGGAGACACTGTGGTTTCCATCCTGGCGGAAACCCTGAAAGGTTGAAATAGAAGTCAGACTATGAAGTTGTACCTTGTCAACTGGGAACGATGCAAAATAATGGAGGAAAGTCTGGACGTAGAAAAAGTGGCTTGGGCTTTCGAAATTTTGATGGTACAAAACTGAAGAATAGAAAGAGGAGAAGAGGAATAGTGCAGAAGACAAGAAATACTCTGTGTTAGTCTTCGACAAAGGCAGGCTTAGTGAGTTTGGGGGGCTGGGTAAACAAAGAAATGCCTTACGGCTCGTTAACTGAGACCTCCGATGGTACATTCACTCACTAATGGGCTTGTGTTGACTTTTGCCACTTTGCGAAGCCTTCCCAAGCGCCTTAGACATAACCAATAATTATCTAGTACTTTGGAAGCGCTACTACTTGAGATTGATTCTCCAAATCAGACAATTTGATGCCAAAATACTATATACAAGCAGGCAGAAGATATATAACTCAAACCTAAATAATCTTAGCTTATTTTATAAATGCTATCTTACATGCAGTGCAAGCAGAATATAACACATAGTACATTTTCTAATGCTCTACAATAATTCACTGGAAGTTTTCGCCTGTGTTCTCCTATGTTAACACAACAATGACATCAGCAAATATTTTGAAGAAATATCGAAAGACCCAGTTTGACGAGGTCAAAATGTAGTTCTGCTGGCTGGTTTTAGGATTTAGAAAAAGGTATGCAGGTAATCAATTGACCACCCAACTGAAAACCCACAAGTTATCCATAAATAAGCTTCAATATTCACAAAGCCAGTGCTCTAATCCGAGCGAGCGACTGAGATTCTTATGGCCGCAGAAAAGTGCGTCAAACGCTATCATTCTACTGGTGTACCTTAGAATAGGGATGGTGGACGTTTGGGTTGATGGGCGCATAATCAGATTACTTGGCTTCGTTACGTTGCTATTCTTCAATCACTTCTTTGGCAGTTTAGATCTCAAGATTGACTAAAGCATCTTGAGATTTATGGTCTCGTGAATGCCTCCACGACGTTGGAAGACTGGTGTAGCTCCATTTTCAGGGAACTAATTCTACCAGCAACCTAAGGTAGGGAAACTCGGTTTCTTTAATTGCATTTCTAGCTATCGCCGCAAAAAACAATCTTTATTTGCTCAGGCTATGGGTGTTTCCTTTTGCTTATTCTTTCTATTCAATACCCTTAATCGTTGATTACCTCGTTCTTTGCTTTTCTTATGCACGTTCAGTTCATTTAACAATATACTTACGTATTTTTCATTACCTATTGCAACGTACTATATTCAAATCCTACTTCCCATTGAGCTGGTGTATTCCAAAAACATCTTTTGTTCCCTAACTTTACTTGACACTAATTGCTTATGCTATTTATGCGAGTGGCCAGCTGTTGATAAGCTGACTTTGTGGTGAAATGGTGAAGATAAAACTCGATCGAACTGGATTTAGGTCCCTCGAGCCGGGAATAAAGATATACCAGATTATGAAGAAACACTGAGCTACTCAGCCCTGCACCATACGCCAAGCTACACTGCTCCTCTCCAATCCAGAAGCCTGAGCCACTTAGGTCTCCTGCGTCCGGAGTCAGAGTGGTGTATTTTCCTTTGTGCATATTACGAAACTGTTCTTGTTAGCTATTAACAGGAATGTGACCAGGTAGCATTATAGTTGACTCTACAATTTTTGGAAGCAGTCAAGTCTCTCTTATACTGAAACCATGACGGTTGGAGTTGTATCAGCAATGGGTACAAAGGGGTATCATCCAAATCCCGGGAATGATTATACTCCATGTAAAGTCAACGGGCTCCATGTTAGGGATTCCAGTCACTAGCCCAGATAAAAGTTGCACATCGCCACTGCGTTCCCTTTTCTTTATTCCCACTGGGCCCCAAGGGTCGTGGGCAGATCCAAAAGGACCGACCACAGTTAATGCCGGGCTTTTTTGTTGATAAACTAATACATGGTTCTCGGTGCCCTTCACACATTGGCACTGGTTTCTTTGCAAAGAGTTTCGACCAATCTTCCTTGCTGACAATCGGGTCAATGACTGTTTCGCTATTCTGGCCCACAAATGGTGCTGCTGGTCCGGATGAGTCCATATAGCTCGTTGGAGCGGCTGGAACGCTGTGTATGCCTTGTAGATCCTCCTGTTCCTCAGGCTGCGATATAGTCGAAGATGCGGGAAGGGGGCCGGACGAACGCTCCATAGCCTGCACAGGCGTATCCGGAGTTTTTGTTTCACTAATTTGACTACTAACAACACCTTTAGGCTTAAAGAACCCTTTCAGTGTTCTCTGTGCTGAAACAGAGGTTGTTCTGGTCTGAGAAGGAAAAGATTTCGAACGCTTGACTGAGGGTGGCGGGTCGCTTTTCTCGGACCGTTTACGAACGGTACCTTTAGGTGTTGGACTGCTGTCAGCGATAGGGAGCGATGGTTTGCTTGCTCCAAGAGAGTTCTCTTCCGCATCAATTTTATACACTTGCTCCCGAATTGATGCGCATGCGGTCAATGCTGAAGTGGTGGGTAATTTCTGCGAGGACATATCTGGTTTTCGCGAAAACATATCCTTGATACTTCTTCGCTTGTCAAACTCTGGTATTAAGCGTCCTGATGTAGGCAAGAGAAGTTTTGTCGTGTACTCCTGTCGCCGTTCACCATTGTCGAATATCCCGGGTGGGTTCATGATGTCAAGCATGTTAACCTGTTGCCCGTTTAGACACACAGAATCTTTGAAGATGGCATATACCGGACAGTGATCCGATCCCTATATCTTGGTTAGTCCCGATATTTTCCACCATTGTATAACGACAACTTACCATGAGCCCCTCTTGTATATCTGATTCACAGAACCAATCTTGCATATTCAAGCTGCACAGGACATAGTCTATTCTTGAGCCATAGTTACCAGGCCGAGCATTGATTTTCTGCTCCCAACAAGTATACATGCCCCTGCGATTGGGGTGGAAGGACCTGCAAATATCAAAGAGAGCAGGTTGCTCCCTCCCTTCATCTCGCTCCCCGATGACCTTTCCACTGTACACCAGTTGATTGAATAAGCGCCGGGCTGGTGCGGATATAAACTCATCTTCTGTTGTGGTGCCTTTACGAATGGCCTCGGACGCGTGTGCTGCATCGATTTCACCTCTTGAGATATTGAGGTCGCCAGTAACGAAAACTCGTTTTCCCATGGCGACGAGATTCCGGATTCGGGCATCCATTAGGTCAAGAAAGCCTTGGCGAAAACTGTCACGGCTTTCATCTCGATTAGCAGGGCAATATAACCCAAGCAGAACAAATGCTGGGAATTCGAGGATGACACAACGGCCCTCTGAGTCGAGTGTAGCTGCATCCAACTCAAGCGTGGATAATTGCTCTGTGGTTGGGTAGCCACCAATCTGCCGGTCAAGAGGAAGATCCCGGAATGGGACCGACGAATTTGGCGGGCAAAGCACACCAGTAAGGCCTTCTTCCGCGCGGAGTGGGGCACATGTCGCATTCCGGGTGTATATAACTACGCCAGAATAACCTGCAGGGTGTAAGAATTCAGGAAGTGGCTGTGACGTGGGAGGGACGAACCCTTTTTGGATCTAGGTAGACTGAAGTGGCAGTCCCATCCAGGCACCAGGACCATGTCATCTCGAAGATCTTTTCGCTGGATTTTCGTTTCCTGAAGGACAACAATATCGGCCTCTAAGATCTCAAACATGGCCTTTTGCATCTCAGCCTACGCATCTAAACCGTTGCATGCTGGGTATGTATACCTCGAAAGTCCGCTTGCCTCTCCATGGCTCATAGGCAAACGGGTTTCTACAGAAGACTCAGTACGGGAGCAGGTAGTAAATATCCAGGAAAGACTGAATGATACCGGATTCCATTGACTGTTCATGATAATCAGTCTCTTGAAACATCGCGTTCTTCCATATTTAGTCTAAGCTTACCGTTCCACGTCGTAATGCGAAACCCCATTCTGACCGTTGTCGTCTAGATGCAACATGTCCACAACAGAATCAGCGTATACTCCAGGAAGAAGTTAGAGGTATAAACACCATCAATAGGAGTCCAATTAAAGCACGGAGAGAAGGCAAGTACTGTGTCGTACCAACGCCAATGTACGACGTCTAGTAGTATGGGACATATTCGGCATTATACCCGAACGGCACGTGACCAATCCTGGAGTGACATCACGCGGTGCTGACTAACAGCGACAGCGAATCACGGGGCCGCTAAACCTCGTCAACCGGAAGGCCCGACGTCCGTATAATCCCACCGTCTGTTCAAACGCAGAAGACGTCCACCTTCGACCTGTCAGGCCGCAACCACCATGTTCCCTCAACGCAACCTTCTTCGTCTGGCTCAGCGCTCTGCGCAGCAGCAGCGTTCTGCTCCGGTTCGCTCTGCCATTCAGCGCCGGTTCAACAGCACCGACTCCAAGCTTCCCTGGATGGTCGACAACGAATTCAACCGTGAGAGAGCGGCTGTCAAGCACCACGCTGCCTCCACCAGTGGTGCGTACACTCAATTGACTCGCTCTCGAGCTTGACTGAACGCTTATTTGGAGAATTTGCATGATACTGACACAATGCCTCTTTAGATCTCTGGCGCAAGCTCTCTATCTAGTGCGTATTGCCTGATCATTTGAGTCCCTATCGGGTTGCAGATCAACGTATACTTACCATACTAGCGCCGTTATTCCTTGCCTTATCCTTGGCTCCCTCAATGCTTACAACCTCTGGGAAGAGCACTGGGAGCACTGGGAGCACATGCCTCCTCTTGAGGAGCGTGTGGAATACCCATACCAAAACATCCGGGTGAAGAACTTCCCCTGGGGAGATGGTGACAAGGTATGCTCCCTTCCGTTCTATATAGAACAGTTTTCTAACTCAATTGCCCCATATAGACCATCTTGTAAGTTTCCAATGCCTCTCATGCACTTTTTACCGTGGCGAACTACTTCGAGTCTCAAATTCTTGATGAAACTTTGTCGTCGCAGGTAAAAGTATGCCTCCTATGAACATGTGCTAACAAGTAAATAGCTGGAACGACAGCGTCAACTACCACAACAAGGATAAGGCTACCTAAACCTTTCCACGGACGATGTTACAGCCTTCAACCGGCGGTGCTCGGAACTTGCGGCGAAGAAAGAAGTGTATATTTACTGCAGTGAGCAGAAGATTGAACGGGGAGCGTTGGGATCTGTTGATAAATGAAGAGTTTTACCAAAGTGCAGGTGTTGACTTAGTCGTTCTTGTCAGAAATGAAGACATGTATCATTTGGCATTTCAGGTCGCCTGGAGAGTAAACTTGAGCCGCCCAAGCTAGTACTTCATCACCTCTCGGTACTACCGAGCCGCTGCAAATCCAGGTACTTCGCTGCATAATCATTCGCAAGGACCAGATCACCAGTCAAGTGCATAACTGTAGCTTTTTTTGCCACCATTTCGCACTGCCCTTTTATATCCCCAACCTTTTCATATTGATCGTAGGCGCAATCTAGGTATTCCAATGCCCGGTTCATGTACTCCACATTTTGTCCCGATCCCTGGCTTCGGGCCTTCCCCGCAATGCCCATGTTTGCATCCACTAAAAGAGAGTATGCACGAGCTGCCAGGGCACAGTCGCTGGATTCAAGTATTTGAGGTATTATACTCTCCACCATTGCCACGACCGCTTCAAATTCCCTCAGGCTGAGAAGGACTCCTGACAGAGCGCAAATAGCTTCCCAAAGGCCAGGGAGAAGTCTCGATCGATAGGCAATGTTGGCAGCTCTCATTGCCAAAGAGAACCCACGCTGGGGCTGGGAGGTCTTCTCGAGTATATACGCCTTAAGACATAAGAGCTTAACCTGACAGTGGATGTCGAAGTTGTCTCGGTGGATGGTTTGGGCTATGCGTTCAACAATCTCCAATGCGCGAATGCAGTTGCCCTGTCGGATTAAGTGCTCAACGTGAAGAAAACCCAACAGAGCTGTGATGTCATTATCTGGGAGTTGTATTGCTTGAAGCTGCGAGAGGAGATATTCTGTTGCCGTTTTATCATTGCTGAGGCATGTTAGGGATGCGAAGTACAATCTTCAAGTCGAGCAACATACCGATATATTTGTCGTCTAAGCTGCAACACTCCAGAGAAGAATGTCCAGTATTGATTTGCTTTCAGGGAGCGTAGTTTGTCCGGCCCTATGTGATTCATACGAACTGAGGCTTCTTTGAAACGACCTTGTTGTGCGAGCTTTGGGGGGTCAGCGACAGTGACGAATGCAGGTAAAATCTAACCTACCAACTGTGAGCTACGGAAGTTGTTCTTCAGATAGTCTTCAAATGGCGCTTTACTTGCGTAACACTCCTGGAAAGTTTCACTGCTCAACCATGCCAAGTGCGTGATACCTGTAGACCCTTAGCAAGATGTACACATTCGTTTCAGAAGCAGTAGTACCGATCCTAGCATAAAGCGCAGTCTGTAATAGTAACTGCGGCCCGGTCGAATTTATGAGGTTCTTTGCTACATTAAGGTGCGATGCTCGGATTATGTTCTCGATGGAAGAGGCAAGACTCTCGCCCTAAGACTTGTCAGGGGTGTTAACAGAGATGGGAAATCGAAGGACATACATTTTGTAGTTCGAATTTAGCTTCACTCAGTAGCGTTGTACTCAAGAGACTCCACATTTCTGTCTCCTTTGCTTTCGCCTTGAGGAACGCTAGTCCTTCTTTCTCATTTCCAAGCATGCCCGTGTTTTGAACATCCTTCATCTGCTCTGGGAAAGCTTTGCCAAAGTGGTATAGCCAGCTCATGCAGAAGTTCAGGCAATTCATATCGTGAGATTCTCGAGCAATCGAGACTGCCTCTTGCATCGCGGATATAGCTTCCCCATAACAACCAAAGTCTGCTTGGAGGATAGCAAGATTTAGCAACGCGTACTGATACGAGCTCCGGTCCCTACTGTGCATCGTATAATCGAAGTAACGGTGGAGGTTGTCAAAGGATGATGGGTAATCTCCAGCCCTCCAAGCGTCCAAGAATCTAGGAAATCAGTATTCATGACTGTTAAGCATGATGTAGTTCTCACCTTAAGTAGTGTATCAAATTGGGCAGTGTCGCTCCAGATTTAATGATGCGTTCCAGGCATGCCTTCATGCCATCTGGCACCCTTCCTCCCATTCCTGGGATCATTAGAACCGGCTATCATTGACAGGGAGGGCTCGCATACTTTGCAACTCGCCTATTTGAAATTCCAGCAAGCGTTCTACGTCTTTGGTACTGACATAGTTATCTTCCTCCAAGTCATCCTCAATATTACCATACGCCACCTGAGCAAGTTGACTACCGGTGTCCAAGCCAAGCTCAAGCAAATTCATATCAACCATGGCCTGTTCACCAAACGGATTCCGCCTGGCCCAAGCGTGGTATGTGGGGAGGCGATACTTGACAAAGCCCTTCCAGAGCTTAACCGAGTCATGGAACTGTAGTCTTGTAAACTCAAGCTGTGCTCGCCTCACAAATGCACCCAGCGGGGAGCACCGGGAGAGGCGCATACATCCCAGCTCCGTGGCCAAGCCGTTATCCCTATCGCGAATCTGCTCCTCCCGAGATTTGACCAACAGATCTAACACATTGGAGAAGAATACCTCCAGTGCATCGCATGAGTCAATAGACCAGACTTTTTTGAGGAACAAATCCCAGATTGTGCGTCCAGGGATTGAAGATGAGTGCGTAGACAAAGCTCCTTCGAGGTCAGTTATGGATGCTGAGTATTGTGCCTTCCAGTTTTTAGAGGAGCTTGGGTCAGCGTCCAGTGGACTTAAAGACGCGACCAAGAATGACAGAACATGGACAGCAGAGGAATTTGGGATGACCCCCTCCGTGTAGATAGAGATCAGACATAGCAAGGCAACCTTGGATGGCGTAAGAAAGCGACTCATTGTGCTTGTGAATGGTCCATTCCTTGTCCTGGTGGCTGATATTGTCACTGCGACGCGTCAAGACAACAAACACTTCGGACAGCCTTAGTAAAATGGGATTTCTGGTTCGTGACAACTAAATCCAGCAACCCCACCGAATCGTTTGTCCCAAATCGCACGCTGTGCAGGCTACGCGGTATGAGCAACGGCAAAGGAGCAAAACGTGGGGAGCATGATAGCTTTTTTGATAGTAACTTTTTGGTACTCATTTGGTATTAGTCGCTCTTACCAGTACATACGACCATAGGGTGTGGAGAACAGGGCTTCCCGTCCGCTCAGCCGTACTTAAGCCACACGCCGGGAGGTTAGTAGTTGGGTGGGTGACCACCAGCGAATCCCTCCTGTTGTATGTTTTTAATTTTTTCACATTGATCCTTTTTTTCTACGTCAATATCATAATCCAAATCAAATGTACCTTACGCTATCATAGCTTAATGGCTGCTCATAATTTCTGTCTACGACGGAGCGGACCTAATGCTACGGTACTAAGTTATCATACATGCTAATATGCACTAGATAAATGCACTAAAAACGGACGAGCTTCCGTTAATACTTTAGTTCTATACCAGTAAAGATGACAACATGGTAGATATCTAAAGCTAATGGCAATTGATATGTTATAAGCTCAGATACCGAATGAAGTAATTCAACAATCCTCTGCTTCAGTTACTCCAATTTAGAAAACCCCTGGAGTGAAGTCAATGGCTTGCGCCTTCTCGACAACTCCATCAAGGCTCTTGACGAATTCTTGATGAACAGGATCCTCCTTGACATAGTAGTCTCGGTCTGCAGCACTCGCAAACTCAACAACAAAGGCATGTGTGATGCCATGCTACCCTCGCCGAGGCGGTTAGTGAGTGACTCGGAACTATATATCTATGTAGGCTACTTGTAAAATACACACGGATAACATACCTGGATGCCTTCAGGAGAATCATCTATGCCACCAGATGAAGTCCTAATGTAGGGTTTCTGGGACGAAGGGTGAAGGCAGGTGTCTTTCAGGCCTAACATGCGACTGCAAATCTGAAGAGTGTCGTTGTTAGTATCTACATCACTATCCTGATATGCATACAGCCATGGCCTTTCAAATCTGTCAGACCTAATACAGAGTTCTGAACATACATCTTTAATGATATCGGGGCTAGTTCCCGCTTTAAACTGGAAGAGAACTATGTGAGTGATCGGCATCACGAGAAGCTGCTATAGGGGCATTGGATGGATATCAAAAGCGCCTGGGAGAGTGGAATCAATATCATGTTTAAAGCAGCACAAAAGCGGGGTAAACAAAGCTGACGTCACCTGAACAGTGTTGTCTTGTGTTAGTCTCCGATTCTGCGCATCTACTACACTAATTGTCCCTCAGAAGATACAACTTGGATACATTTTGACTATAGTAAAAAAGGCCAGGTCACAGCATCGTAGACAAGGTTCGTGGTTTATGGTATACTTTCGACCGCGTTTTGAAAGTTGTGTCAGCAGGACTCGATTGAGCTGGATGGATTCTTTCACGGTACTTGCATGAAGAGATGTATCTGATCTTCTCTCTCATTCATGATGATATAATAGTCCTTAACTACCAAGTTCGCCAATATATCCCAGAACTCAACATCCGTCATTATAATAAATGACCATTTAAAAACATGGAAGAGCGAGAACATATAGCAAGCTATCGCACCCAATAATAACCACTGCGAATGACATATAACTTTCGACTAATGGTTGCCCGAGTTCCAAGAAGCGGATTGGTGGACTATATAGATATATGATTGGCAACGGATATCGTGCAAACAGAAGTGTGGTGAACGATAGTCACACTGTAGTTAGTGTAAATGGAACAATATGATTTCACCAGACATTGCCACGAATGAAACAAGAGCCTAAGTCGTCCACCTCCAGATATTGGAGCTTAAATGTAATAAAGTAACATAAAAAGGCGTGTTATTTTGTCAACGCCGACGTTACTGACGGGTAAAGGAACTCGATGAAGCTTAGATAGAGCCAAGCCGCAGTGCTAGAAGTTCTCCGTATGCAAGAGAACAGCGATGAAGCCCTTATCCCTGAGTCGTAGGCTACCTACAAAACCATCTCAGAAGAGCTGGCGAGCATCGATATCTGCCGTTAGAGATGTTCCACTCGTACATCTTGAGGTTTCCTGCGGTTTGAATTTTCCATCTAATCAAGAGACAAAAGAAATCAACCCAAAAGCTTGACGCGGCAACGAGCCCACACCACCCAAGGCCTACCGGGCACTCTATGTTTCCTGTATGACAAAGCGATTGCATCTTCACACAGTGTTCTAAGAAACTTAAACTAGAGCCTTAAGATTTTTCCAGAAAAGGTGACCAAGATCTTAATAACCAGAGATATCATCTTACTAGGTTCTTAGTCCACCAAAGGTGAATTGAGTGTGGACCGTGGACTTCTGTTGACGCTGCCTAATTAGCCATAGCGCTGTTGTTCTTCCTCTTCCCACACAGTCATGTTGATAGATTCAAGCAAGTCAATCAATCTAAGAGAAATTCATCCAGTTTCCCCTTCTAACAACTTACATCGGAGAGACTCCAGTGAAGGCTAGTGAGAAGACAAGCGTAGTGTGCTGTATTTTCAGCTGGTCTTCTTCTAGTTCTTTCTCGTTACATACAAGCGAAGGGCGCACAATAAAGCGTTTCAAAGACCCATTCCTGAAGGATGGCAGGTCTTGCACCATGTCCTGTTCGTTGTACCGGCCTGGGACATAATTCGCCGCTTCTTTCGTGCCATAAGATGTTTGCAGGGTAACGAAGAATATCTCACCAGTCACGGGGCGCATCTATACGTGCTGGAAGCATTTTGTTAAGCCTACTTTTACATCATTCGCATGATGTATCGTGCCCTAAATTATCTAATTAATTACTCAACTCAATGAGCTTCGGATTGCCATGCTGGGCTCTACAGAACCTACTATGTCCATTGTGCAATTGACCCAAGCAGCGTACGACTTGTCCATATATCAGATTAATTATAGCTGCGCAAAGGTGGGTGGAAATACGATGCAGGTGGTCTGAAGAATTCTCGGATTGGCCGAGCCCTAAAACGTGGAAAAAATAGCCCACTGCCATCACTTCCCGAGAAAACAATGAAACCAGAGACCCCTGGTAATGCTTGAAATCTAGTCTGCAGACACTCACAAATGGTCCCAGTAACAAAGGCAGTAAGGGGGCATGCTTTTGTCTTCCAGGCAAAGACATGATAAGCCCCGTTAGCTCCATAGAAGTACAATAGCGATGATTCGGAGTATCTTGTTAGGCGTAAAGCAATGATTATTGTGATACTCTGGCAAATTTTTATCTCCAACTTTCCAACCTCCCAGGATCGGTGATTAAGTTACTCGGAGAAGCGTAAGGCATACAATGGCTCGATACCAACAACGAAAGATGGGTGTTTCGAGAACCAGCACCTTAACCATCATCTCCACCGGCGAGGGGGCTATACACCACTGTAGAGTATACATCCCACTAGGCTATATTAGTTTGAGCGTAACTTTCAATTTCTGTGGATGCTATAATGGTCTTCTTGCCTCCCTAAGAACTGAGAAACGCCCCTACCAGTGATTGCTATGCATATGTTTCTATTAGTAAAAACCCTCTACATATAATATCAGTAATCAACTTTTATTCCTAGGTTCTTTTACTCTTAGGATCTGTTAAGGGAAGTTCATGGACCTCCGCAGCAGATGGAGCATGTCGATCTTGTAGATACTTTCTGATTTGTCGATAAGTAAGTAGAAATCATGCACTATGCCCAATATATAGGGTAATAACGTTGCATACTATCTAGTATAGGATACACTTGAGCCGATTTATTAAGCTTATAGATCTTCCAACCAAACCCAATAGCTATCGAATCACCCAGTCAAGATTCAACTAGACAAAAAGAATTTTATTCTACATCACATAGCCACTTGCATGATCATCAAATACGGTGGAGGATATATGGCAGACTTCATTAATTTGCTTGGATATTAATCTTGGAAGCAAGGAAACCAACCAAGCTTCGGAAAAACCACGTCATCCTGCACGTAGCATGACGATTATAAGCGTCGAACTCAAAATGAATGTTTCTTACTACTTGTTGGGAACGTTCGTTGCCTACTTATGTCACTTCAAATTGCATCGCACGCAGGCTATGGTAACTTCACGCAATCTCAATTGAACAAGACAAACTATGATACAGATGTAGTAATCACATCATTCCTAGTTGCCATCTACCACCGCCATGCAACCCTTCCTTGTGAAATTTAACCCTTATCCCGCTAGTCAACTGCTCCATTTCCGTAGGATGTTCTGCTGAACATAACAATTCCTGGGCTCGTTGGTCCAGTGTGGCACAAACCAGAGGCGTAGGCGACGATTTCCAGACGTCAAACCCACCACTTTTTGTCTGAAGTGCTGTTATGCCAAGGAATACTGCTGTTGAAACGACCAGAAAAGCTGGGAGAGTAACCCATGCCCATCGGACATGTATTTGGGTTTCCATCTTCCATGCGGTTCCAGTTGCAGGAGTGCTATTATAGAGACGTACTCCCGATGTGATTCCTAAGGCGAGTTTCTCACAGAACTTTGGTATACCATAGCGAATCATGGGGTATCTAAACTCGTCGTATGGCGTCTCAATTGTGTTACAATGTAGAGAGGGGTTTATATTTAGTTTTGAGTACATCCATGCCTTCATCGTGGGGATGCCAACCCAAAACTTGGAGCTTGTCAAGTTACCTTGGGACGGGACATGAAACGTAAAATTTTGTCCAAATGACATGGGCATCGTAAGATCATCCCAGGTATCGACCAATTTCTCCCATGGCTTGTTGTCACGCATGCCCGCTGTATACGTTTTCACACACCAGTACACAAGACAATGATGGGCTGTTGCCTTTGTTAAGTCAGTTCCAGGGGTAACAGAAATTGAGGAGAAATTCGCGATTATAGATGCGTTGTAATACCCAATACGCGAGGACATTTTGCTTGCCACGTTCCCATACCGGCCGTTATACTCACTCACGTTGAGCGTCAAGCCATCAGGGAGCGAATGCTGGCAGAAAGTGCGGTTGGCTCGGCACCAGTTATCCATACAGCTCGTGCTGACTGAGTTTGTTAAATCAGAGCAGGTCGAACAAGCCGCCAAAGACCGGAAAGGAGTAATCTCGCATTCTCCAGTCGGGCAATCAGGAGCAACCAATAACCGAGTCAGGTTCCCGTTGCTGTTTGTCGTGTCTCCAAGAATGGCACTATATAATGCGGCAAGAATATCTTGTGGGAGGCTCGGAGATCTACCGAGGTACTCAATGATTCCTAGGGAACGGGGTACAGTGGCAGGCTCAGCACTCAGGGCAAGGCGATTTTCGACGGTCACCATCTGCTGAACGAAAGGACCTGTACCTATTACCAATATAGTGATAAGCGCACCCATGCAAGCCGAAGTCCTAAATTGATATGAATTGTTAGCAGACATTGATGGCCTTCATACCATAAGCAGCAATGACCTACCTGAATTTCGAATGCCAGATCAATGAGATGCAACCAAAGGCACCTCTACTAGCAAAATCATATAGACTGATATCTGAAAGACGACAGCCAGCACTGCCCAAACTATTCCAGCGAGCTTGGCTGAGGCAGGCGGCGATAGGATCCAACAGAAGTGCGGTAAATATTTGCACAAGCCAGGATAGTATTGAGTTGACTGTCATTCCGTATGGCCAGTCTGGAGAAGGCTTGCCATTATACGCGTTCAAGAATACAATGATTCCCACCAAAGCACCAGCGCTACCACAGCATGAGGCTATCTCTAAGACCCAATAGTCATTGACTTTGCTAGACAATGACTTTGGTGAACTGGTATTCGTCTTAATATCTGATGATGCTGACTGATAATAGTTTGATTGGGTTCCGTGTGCCAAAGTCCTATCAGATGGCGATGGCGAGACTGATCGTCGTGGGTTGTTCGCGCGAGTAGCTTCACTGCGATGTTCGCTCGGCAGTCGTCGTGCCTGGTTTGAGGTATTCATTTGGGAATGCAAAATTAACTATGGAAAGTTAACAATAATTATTTACAAACAGAAGGCTGTAGTAACATACAGAGATGCAGAGCGCGTTCGCTATTTGTATTGAAGCGCCGGGTGTGCCATATCTATTATTATCATCCTCAGCGCTTAGAGCATGTACATGATAGGATCGACAATTTCACGGAG
This sequence comes from Aspergillus oryzae RIB40, assembly GCF_000184455.2. Lineage (NCBI taxonomy): Eukaryota > Fungi > Ascomycota > Eurotiomycetes > Eurotiales > Aspergillaceae > Aspergillus > Aspergillus oryzae. The sequence goes on along the minus strand of NC_036440.1, from coordinate 1,565,819 downwards.
AAATCAGAGTATGACATAAAGAACATACCGGCGGCTAGATTGATTTAAAGCCCTTTCACTGGGCATATGTATATTCCTGTTGTTGGGTAGAGATTAAAACAAACTTGAGGTGCTTGAGTATCGATTTAGACATAGCCACCCAGCACATGGAAGGCTGAAAAGCTGGAACATGTTCAATTCCAATCCTGTTATCGCTGTCTACAAAAAATTAGCTGAAGATTCTTTCAAGCAAATACATTCAAAGATCCTACATGTCTTCATATTGCTAGGGACGCCAACCGTTGCTGAAGTGGGTTGCTATCCATACGTTCCCCTTGAGATTGCTAATCGTAAGTTTCATGCAGACAATTTAAATTCGCTTTACTAAGGCACAACTCAATCCGGCATTGATGTTCATCAGACGGAAGGTTTTTTTCCATGCCAATTCACAAATCAAGATGAATTGAGAAAGCTGTTGTACTCACAAATATACGGATTCGAGGGCACTTGAGCCCATCCAAGTCCCGGTAATCAATTTCCCCAAGTAGATCTTCAATCTAAGCCAATTCCTGTATTTTTACTGGTGGCGAGGTTGGTAGGGCTGAGCAACTTGGATTGGAAAGGAGTATGTTTTGTATTTAAATTCCCAAGCCCTGTCCGCCAGGGTTCGTATGACAGTGCTAAGAAGCATAGAACGACACTTCATCCTGTCATCGAGACTTTGGTAATGCCATGACGGTAGGCCCATCATTTGATATGGTCGCGTGGATGGGGGAGAGGTGTTACAATAACGAGATCAAATTACTTATGGATATATGGTAAGCTTAATTCTTCTAGATTCGGGACAGCAAAGATGAGATTTTGCAGTACATACCTGGTACTATTTACCGAGTGTATCGAAGCCCTCTAAAAGCCAACGGTAACTTGTGCGTGTCTTCGCCAGAGGGCACTAAGAGTACCACCTATCCAAAATAAGCTCTCCTCTCGATCCTAGGTAAAGGACATATACTACCACCCATACTAAGGGACTGCTACAGCGTGGTGCGCTTCATTTCAAACCAAGCTAGCCTAGGGCTCCATTATAACAAGCCGGCCAACGCACCAAATCAAACGTTCCTAGCGATTGCCAGTTATAGAACCTATTATTCGGTACTTCAGTGTCTGGTGAAGAGGTTGGGAAGCTCTGCAAAGGAGATAGAGGTCAACTCATTCTCTACATTTCACCTATGAAAACGAGGATTGGAATAACGCCAGTAACTCTAAAGTTTTAGTCTAGGTCTAGACCTAGAACTGGGCTCTTGTGAATTTATCACTTTAGCTATTCTTAAATAGACACGTATGTGATCTAACTTGAGCTTTTGTCAGTCCCTAGAAGAAATGTAGACATTCATCTCACAAGTTTCAACTCTTATATGCTGAAAGTTAACATGTCCAAAAAGGATATCTACAAAACTGGCTTTCAGGAGATTGTGATAATATCACCCAGCTTGGTCGCATCAAACCCTACTAAATTTAGAGGGACATAACACGAAAAGATCATCGCACATTGACCCTTAGAATTGGAAGTCAACTACCGGGGTATCAGGGCACTGGTGTATCACGCCAATCAAGGGAGGCGCCGGTGTGCTTCCAAGACGGCAACTTCGTATTCAGTGCATTAGCCCCAGTTTAGACCTCTGACGAGGGGAGTATACAGACTTCCCATGCCCTGTAGAGTCCAGTAAATTGTTTACCCGAAATTGGTACTTGCAATGAAGACAAGCACGAATGGCGGGGGTGTTTAATTACCTCGTATTTGCTGATCATGAAGCCATGTCCAGCACATCGCTTCGTATACTGGATCAGTGAGCCATGATGTACATAAAAGCCTGTGCCTCCCCTCCTCACTTGATTTAGCGTTGCTGCAATTCTATCTTTACTCGCCTCGTCACTCGCTGAATCTAGACGATTCACTTCCAACACCACCAGTCGTTTCCAATCACGCAACAGAAAATGCATCAGTTCCTCACCCTAGCTGCCCTCTTGGCAACCACAGCCCTCGCGGCAGATCGCACACCAGCCCTGGTTGCCCGTCAAGTGGTTGAGCTCCCTTGCTCCTATCAAGGTGAAAAAGAGTGTGGCAGCGGCTGCATCCCTCTTTCCTACACCTGCTGCCCCAATAACCTCGGTGGCTGTCCCCTGGGATCCTATTGCGACGGTCTGGGTTGCTGCCCTAATGGAAAGACCTGTACCGGTCCAGGAGGCGTTTCTACTCGTCCCGGATCGACTATCACCGTGACCAACTCTCTGACCAACACATTGACGTCCACAAGCACCTCCACTCACACTTTGTCGTCCAGCGAGGTTGTGACCCCGACCTACACCCCAACACCTAGCTCGAGCACCTCGTCCTCTCGGAGCGTCATCCCTCCCAGTTCGAGCGCGGTGCCTCCCTCGTCATCTACACCGGCTGTGTCGCCTACCTCTCCTCCGCTTCATACTGGGGCAGCTTCTCACTTGACCCCGGGTTTCTATGCTGCTGCCGGACTCATCGTTGGTGCTGCTATCTTTTAGATAAGTCTTGACGGATGCCAGCGTCTTGGTACTGTGAATTATGGCTTGTTCCTTGGCTGATGCCATGCGCTGGGATATGCTTGCTTAGTTGGAAGGGTAATATATGGAATGATGGGCAAGGCTGTGTACACTTAAGTGCCGTATAATGTATTTACTGTTCTGCTTCATCCTCTCAGATCTAAGTCTTAGGGTAATTGCTTGCGTAGCATGCAAAGATGTTGCTCGTTCCTGAAAAGCATGTCACGCACGCCTGCTATTCTTCGTATGTACTGTTTTCTCTGTTTGTGATTGTATCAACTGCTAGGTACAGAGCTACAGGTGGTATTCCCTTCTACATCCGATGTTTCATGGACCAGGTTTGCTTGCTTCTGGCGGCTGAAGCAGTGTGTAAATGTCAACCAAAGTACAAGATGAATGACGAAGTAGTGGTCAAGATAACCCTGGAATGTATGACGAGACAAAGATATATATTCAGTCGTTTATAGCATAGCATATAGTGGGGATATATACCTAGCTACTCTCTCTAATCCAGTCCAACCAGAAATCAACCGGGTATGATCCCTTGCACCCAGCGAAAATCACAAAGAAAACCAAGAAAACAAAATGGGAATAATGCACTGTACAGAAAGACACCCACAAAAGACGACAATATGCCTCATCTTATGAAGAACAAATAGATGAAATAAATACATTATAACAAGATACCGCGCTACTTTCCACCCACAACATTCCCGCTGGGTGACGTAATTTGAAACCGCTCAAAGTTCAAGGTATAGTTTCCGTTGACGCCTGAGTTGGTGAGATCGATAGTGTATTTGTCCTTTGAGCTCGGGTATGGACCAGTGAGGTATGTTTCAATCTTCTCTTCCGAGAGCATGGCCGCATCAAGCGTACCAGTTTTCTCGAAGATGTAGAGGACTGCGATTCGGGAGAAATCCAGAACCTCCGTGGAGACTGTGGCAGTTGGTGTGGGCGTGGTGGTGGTTGTGGCGGTCGAAGAGGCTGCAGAACTCTCCTTGGTTGTTGATGGTGTTGTGCTTGTCGGTGGTCCGTGGACCTCGGTTGGTTCTGAACCATCGAATATGATGCCGTTCATTGTTGAGGTAGAGCCTCGAGCGGCGAGTGTCCGTGTGGGGACATTCTCTGGGGTGGCGGTAGGTATCGATCCACCAATTTGGTCTTCTGGCAAGGGAGCGGCTGGCAGATCAACGGGAAGAGAGCGTCGGGCTTTGTTGTTGGACACGTTTCGAAATGAGACGAGTGCGTTCTCTGTAGTACAGGATACATTGTTTTGACTGAAGAGGGCCATAATAGTGAGCGGATCTAGCGGAATGCTATAGTTGTTCTGAGAGTCTTCGAACAAGCGCGGAATTTCGCTCCCCATCGTGGCGTTTCTGGATTCGGAGTCGTCATCTATCTGCGTGGTGGTACAGCTGGCATCCCCGGCTATTGTACACCGGGAACCTGTATAGCCATTTGCGCAGACACAAGAGCAAACATCACCACTCGAGACACTAACACCGCCGTTCTCACATGGCGCAGTCTTCGCACATCCTGTCTTGGCACTGGCTGCGTTATGCTTCGGTACGGCGACGACGAAAATAGGCACGAGAACAGCAACGAGGACAATAATAAGAAACACCACACAAAGAATAATGAACAGTCGAAGTGGCATTCCACAGCAACGACGGGGCCGTTTTTGTTCTTTCTCTTGGACTTCCCTAGGTCCCGATTCTCGGGAATTCAGCTGATGCAATGTTGATCGCCTGAAGAAAAAAGGCCAAGACGAGTGACCGTTCTCCGGCGTAGCAGCTGGTGGGGGAAACGAGGCAAGAATATCCTTGATGGATCCCGACCCACGATGTTGGTGGCCTGGACATAAAAGTTAGTTTGCTGGACCGATTTACTGCTGGATTCAGGATGCTTACCAAATGGGAATCTGGACGGTCCGCCACCGAGAAGATCATTCCGGCTTGCCGTTCTCCCATGCTCCAGATTCGTTGCAAGTTTCGTCGCACGCCGAATCAAGTCAGGCAAACTTGTAAGACTACCTCGCTTTTCCGCGTCACGCACGGCACCCATATTCAGGGGAGGTGGTCTGCGGCCACCTCGTCTTTTGTCGCTCATCGTTGGCATTGCCCTCGGAAACACTTCAATCTCTTTTGCGAGAGCTTCAGAGTTGACATGCTCCGGGTGTTGTTGGCCAACATCCAATACAAATGGGGCCTTGTCCAAATCAAAGTGAGACGAATCAGACGATGATGTCAGAAACGAGCCTCTCCTTGCCTTTCCGGTCGAAATTTCCTTTGCGAACGACGGGGGAGGTACATCCGGAGCGGCAGGTCTAGCTCTTGCAGGATCCTCCGGAGGTGGTACAGGCGACTCGGCAGTAGATCTTCGGATCATGCACACCGAAGGCTGACCTCGTTTGCCTATGCTTGCCTGTCTCACTAGAGTAGAGCTGTTCCCATTAACAGCATGATCCGGCTCTCTATCGTCATCTGAGGCGCCATCAAGGTAGGTCCCCAAGATCTCTGATTCAGCCTTTGCCGAGGTCCATGACGGGATTGCTCTGCTTGAAGCATAGGAGCCTTTACTGTCGGATTGTTCCTCTGGAATAGGTGAAACGGACGAAACGCGATTGACAACCTGCCGGCCTACAGGAGGGGCTAGATTTGCTATATTCCTTTGAGAGGGATCGGCCGGCAGACGTTGAGCGGGGAAGGGAAAATCAGGGATTGATGCCATAGATGCAGCCGAAGAAACTGTGGAATGCCTCAGGAGATCCTCCGTCGCAACCGACACGCGAGGGGTTGAAGCTGCAACACTACTTGGGCTCGGCGGAGGAGGTCGTTGAACAGCAACCCGGGGAGGCGATGATTGTGACAAGGGCTGTGAGAATGATGGGACTGGTCGTTTGATATGTAGAGGGCTCGGTGCCACATCTGGAACGCTTCGTTCTGAATACACTGATGGGGATGGCATGTCGGGCCGTGGGGGCCGCTGAGGTGGAGGGCCCTGGGGAGTGAGATGTCTTACGTGAGAGTCGACCATGTTCATCTGCGAGTTCTCGGTTGGCAAGGGCCATTGTGTCATATGCGCAACATCTCTTCTGAGAGGTGGCACTCCTGCGTCCGCCTGAGGTTCGTGACGTCTCCCAGCTTCCAGCATTTCCCTTGCCCGCCGAACAGATCCTTGTCTTTCCATTATGCAAGTTGAGCCGGATCCAATGCTTGGATTTGTGCTCGGAAGCGTGTGTTGCGATGATCAGATAATGGAGAGTTGACAACAGTCACGATGTGTTACCGTAAGATACCAGCTTTTGTTGAATCATAAGAAATCACCGATGTGGCACCGTTAGTATATTCCTGTCTGTCTGTGATAATTGGAAGCCAGCTCGACACGTCTGTCAAGGACAAGATTAATGAGTGAAGATAAGGTTGGCAAGATTGAAAAGTTGATTTCAAATGTTTCCTGCAGCAGTAGCTGTTGACTACACTGAAATGCGCAAAAAGCGAATGGCACTTGAGGACCTTGTGCTCAAGTTTGAGAGAAAGGAATGTGCTGATAAAAGAATCGCAAGGGCACTCAATGCCGTTGCTGCGGTGAATATGGTACGGAGTCAGCAAAGACATAGTTCGAAATATCCTAAGGATTGTATATGAGAGAGAAGTGTACCATGACTAGAACACCTAGTGTAAGAAATGAATGATAAGGGGCAAAGTCTTCAAATCAGAAAGTCATTGTATCCAACAAGACCAGTGTGCTGTCTTAATGAAACATTTGACTGTTCGAAAAACCCCTGAAGGCGCAGGCAAAAATAGGTGTTAGCCCCATCGCGTAAACCATGCGTTGATGCTGGTAGACTTACGAATGCAATAACAGGGGTCGCGAAAAGAAAAGAAAACACAAAGAGCTTCTAGCCCTTGCTGGGAAAATATAAAAGGAGAAGAATGTAGAGAAGGCAGGAAACAGCCTCCAGATGCGTATAGAGAAAGAAAGTACGTCGCAGGAATGAGTAATAAGAATCAGGGTTTTCCAGCACCCCAAGGATCTAAATCAAAATCGGGCGTTGTTACTTCCTTTTCCGCGCTACGGAAGTATGCATGGGCACAGGATGAGAGGCGTGGATTGTTTTGGGACCCGGTCCATGCCAAAATCAAGTGGAGCACGTAGCGTGGGAGCGGACACGAAAGGGTCATTTGATAGCGTCGCAAGTGCGACAAAGGATCAATTGACCAAACAGGCAATATGCAGTTGCTAGTCCTTGTTCATGTATGACCATCCCCATACTGCGTGTAACACTTCAGAGGGCGAAAAGAAAGACAGGTCCCATCGAGCCAGTTTACTGTTGGATATTTCTTTGTTTGCGATGAATTTTGGTGCCGAATTGTTGATGGAGTTCCATGAATCGCTGCAACATCAGGTTTAGAGTTGTACCATAGACGAGGACCGCGGATTGGCTCGACGAGTTTTGGGATAGGAACAACTTTTGGAAGCGAAGTGACTGGATTATTGGGTCTGCGGCCGTTCTCAGGCCCCATTGGCCCGGTGGAGACCTCCAAGGTCGTTAGCGGTCGACGGTACGTCTCAAGTTGAGGAAGAGGTGCCACTCTGCGATTTCAACATGAAACCATGTTTCCCGTGTGCATGGTCCAATGGGCATTGGAAGCGAAGGCTGGGACAAACGGCAGTCGCCGAGAGATCCGTCAAAACGTTGATCGATCCAAGGCTTGGAAATAGTCGGCTGGACAAAAGTAGCGATCGACAACTGAGAGAAGTGTAGTATAAAGGTAAAATGAAAGAAGCAACTCAGCTTCCAGAATATCTCCGATGGGACGTTACAAAGGAGGGGACTTTTAGCCGAATCAACTTCTTCTTCATCATTCGCTTCATGAAGTTTAACTATCGACTAACTATTTGTTAGCTCGTTCGTTAACTCGTTAGTGGGGGAATCGTATTAATTAAAACCTGCAAGGGTTGAAGTGAGACACCAAGCCATCAACCACATGGAGCCACTGATAAAATTATACTGAAAAGCGCCAATGAGGAAAGTACTTTCGAAGTACTAAGTAGATGCATGCAGGATGCAGAATCCGAAGGCGTTGGATAGGGGATGATACATACGATCTCGAGCTACAGTACGGAGTACTACGGAGTAATAATTACAGTAATCTATCATCCCGTGCCTGCAGTGGTCTTTGCCTTCAGGTACTGCATGTTTTAAACGGACTGTATTGAACTGCCGGAGTATACCCACGCACATAACATTGTTTATTTATTTATATCCTTACATCCATCTCCATTGCTTTTAAACATATGTATTGATCCTAACTATAGTAATTGATAGATTAAATATCGAGCCACTATTGAAGAAAATTGATTGCACAGATTCCACCTCTCCACTTGACCATGGCCTGTGCTTCTGAGAAGGACCACACAGTTAAACGACCGCAAATGCCGAGGTTGTAGCATTCCCATCTTTTTTTTTTTTTTTTTTTTTTTTTTTTTTTTTTTTTTTTTTTTTTTTTAGACATGCTCAATGTCTAAGTACACCCATACATACAAAATAAAAGCACGTGGTGGACCGCCGGACGCTTTGTGAACATCTAACAATAATGACCACTTGACCAAATTCGGTGCAGTTGAACTATGAGCAAACCTATTAAATTGCATTAAGTTGACTTGGTTACCGTTCTATGCTAAATGCATTGCACCTCTTCTGCATTCCTTACTTAAAGCTTCCAGGGTTTATACACGTACACATACACATACATATACATGCATACAGACATACATTAGTACATATATATATTTATTATGAGACACATTCACAATCATGCTTGGTCTATCTTCTTGCGCACACTTTTCACCTCCTTTTCCACAGCCTGCATCTCGACCACCACACTCGCCAGCTCAGGCAAGGGCCCCCCCACAGCCTCCGTGAAAGACTTCTGAGCACTACGAAGAAAAGGTGACACCAAGATTCCGTACCATCTAATGGGGTCGGAAGAACGGAGCGTCTTCTCTGAAGATCTAGGCTTTGTCTCTGTCGGCTCTTGCGCCCCAGGGTTACCCGATGAAGTTGTGGAATCTTCGGCCTTAGGGTCACACTCCTCAGGAACCTCACATTCCGACGTGAACGCGTCACTCGAGTGAGATTGATTCTCTCCTTTAGTCAACTCAGACGGCTCCTCTGCACTATCACTTGTAGCTGGTTTAATAGTGAAGATGCGCTTATAGTCGCCGCGCTTAGTAGATTCATCAGACGACTCATCCACACTGGATGCCTCGACATTCTTAGTGGATGTAGGGGGTTCTAGGTCCCTGATGACGCCTCGTTCATTAGCGTTGGATGCCCTAAAAACCGACACAAACGGTGCAAGACACAGCTCCAACTTACACCTTTCTTGTTGCTTTCATACGTTCATCGTAGTAGTCTGCTCCATATCTCCGGCCTGGGGGACAGGTGTAGTTGGCTTGAGCGAGTGAGAGAAACCCCTAGTCTTGTATTAGCGATCTGTCCTTTGAGACTTGTGCTTCCAACGTTGCTGTACCGAAGATAGAGTTGTGGCGAGTTCGGCCTGTAATTTCTGATGACGATCTAGGAGATGGAGATACCGTTCTAGAAGAGTGTCCAGTGACTGCAACAAGTCTGAGGGGTCAACTACTGGAGGCTGTTTGTACTCAATGCCGGGTGATTCTGAGCCATGGCGAGATGCAGGAGGGGTGGGAATTTGCGCCATTAAGGAAACAAGATGAGATAGGGACCGGAAAGGGCCCTGTTTGACAGTAACTGGCGCGAGGTTGCCAAGTACACGAAAGGGAAGCTTTGGATGATCTCCGAGTGGACTTCTCCAAATTTATGGGGGTCGGCCGAGGAGTCCGATAACTCCGTCATCGCGCCTCCGAGAAAACCAAAAGAATTTCCCGCGAACAAGTCATTCATCACCTCTACCACTTATCGACCTCCCATATCAGGAAGTGACTCCTGATTTCCTCATATCCGTCTGGTGGTACGACTGTACTCTCCAAGCCCTGAAGAGGTGCTATCCGACCTTCATTTCCCGCGGAAAGTGTGACTTTCCTCTCAACGCCACATCCGGTTGCGGTGTTCATGGTGCTCTAACACCTTGTGAATAACTTCTTGGAATTGATATTGCCTTTCTGTTATCCTTGTCCCGATAAATTCTTGGTCGATCGTACTGTGATTGACAATCGATTTTCTTCACTATTTAAAACCCCGAGTTTTAAACGTCCGGGTTAGCAGCTTGAAGCGCGAAAGCCGAAGACAAATACGTTCTTAGGTTCTACCGAACACTATCCTGTTGAGCTTGCGATTTTCTTTTCTCTGCTCGCTACTGTTGTTCTACGTACATCTTAGTTGTTGTGATTTTTTCTCTACTCTTAGCGCTATAAAGCTAGTCATCATGTCTGTACCGGCATTACAGCGTGACACTGCCTTCCAGGTGCGATCCTTGGTATGTACTCTAGAAATATTCCCCTGTTGTGGTGGGATTGGACTGACCCTCGATTGAATTTGGGTATAGTTTCGCTCCTTGCTCCGTCAGTCGTCTCAGTTCTCCAATTATAACTTCCGCGAGTACGCTCGCCGGCGGACGAGGGATGCTTTCCGTGAACACCAACGCGAGACGGAAGACAGGAGGATACAAGAGTTGATCCAGGATGGTTTACAGAACTTGCGGATGATGAAGGTCAGTAATGGATATCTTGCAACCACGTTCTGATACCCCACCGGTTCTTGCAATACGGCTTTCTACTCCGGGATCGCTGACATATATTTTAGAGACAAACCGTCATCAGTCAGTTCTATCAAATGGACAAGCTGGTTGTTGAAGGTCAGAAGACGGTTAGTAGAGCCCATTGATGCATCACCAGTAGCCCACCGGACATGGAGCTCATTGACTTCTACAGGGAAAGCAAACTGGAAAGGAAGGGGATATTGTTCGTCAGAAAGATACTGGGTAAGATGAGTGTGAAGCTCTCGTGTTACAGACATACTAATCTACGCCACAGTTGGGATTAATTGAAACCAAAAGATCACGAATGAATAAGCGGTTGACACCACAGGAGGTTCGGGAAGAGACTTGATTTTCCAATCCGATGGGGACAGATGATGATGTGATCGAATCCAATAGACTTGAGGTGTTTCTTGTATTATTAATGAAACAGTTACATTGTAGGTAGCGCAGTCTCTTATCTTCAGAACGCCGATTCTTCCCTCATCCTACCTGCAGATTATAATGTAGAGATGTTGCCAATGTGAGTGTACTGTAGTTGTGATCACGTGATGATATCGTTCCTTTTCCCGCGACTCCATCGCATCGCGACAGAGACCCCGACAATCCCCCAAGTTGCGCTCATTAGCCAACGATCTCTTCCATTAGTCACGCCTCTTTGCTTCGGCCGCATAGTTAGCGGTACTGAGGTATTTGGCATATTCATTCTCTCTCGGGTTGCGAAGGGAAGATCGCAAAACCCCTGTTCATCATGCCACCTACTGTAGGTTTCTCCGCGGTGACATCGCTATCGGCTACCCGAATCTTCCTCATATGCAACAAGGACGGAAACTACATATTAAGGGTTATTGGCTTACTGACAATCCCATAGTTCAGATCTTCACGCTCCGGTCGTCAATTCGGCGATGGCGCCAACCGCACTAGAACCGGCCAGATCGACCACGATGTCTTCGAAGGACTTCCGGTTCGACGATGGACGCGCCAGCTACAGACCGTCTCCCAAACCCCCAAGCTTGACGGACAAGAATCATTTGTAGAAGGTCCCGGCGGAAAGCAAACGATTCCAGAACACCCAATGCCCAAAGACAGTCATTTATTAACCCCCATGAGTAGAGCGCTCCTCCGTGCGGCCCGTGCGGGGTGCATATATATTCGCAAAGCCACAAAAGATGCAGAGGACGAAGAAAAGGAGGTTACAGATGTGGAAGAACAGCCGACCTTGCAGACTGCGGAGCGTAGCTTTGTCACGCGCAAGTGGACCACGGTCCCCAGGCACTTGGAGAACTCGGAGGTCGAATTTCTTGCTAAGAGACGACCGGGCTTGCCGTCATTATACGGTGCCACGACCTCTGGTGCCAATGGCGCTGAAAATGGGTCTGCGCCAATGAGGAGGACCCGCTTCAAGAAAGTTGACCCGACAAGTGGAAACATCTCTATCTACGAGGCCTGGGTCCCGGAAGGGCATAAGATTGAAGGAGAAATCACCGACGACTCTCAACTCGTACCAGAAAACAGTGAAACAATCGTTACACCCGAGGCTCCTGCTCCTGGTACAGTTATTGAAGGTGTCGGCGTGGTCAATGCAGAAGGCGTAGTTGTGGCAGATCCAGCCTCAGCGGCTGTCATGACTCCTCCGAAGAGGCGCCCCCCACCTCCTAAACGTAAGGCGAAGGGCTTCGGGAAAGGAAGGAGGAAGAAGGTCATGTTTGCTCCTGGTGAGGGAGCAGATGCAAATGCCGTACATGGAGCCGGCACTGGAGCGGTCGATGGCATCGCCGAACCAGGTTATGGTAAAGAGGATGCGGATAGGTCGCAGATGTCAGTCGACCAGAATGGCCAGGATGAAGAAGAAGACGACGGTGAGGAGGGCGAGGAAAGCGACGAGGGCGATGAGTCAATGCTAGATGCTAAGACACCAGAGACTCCGCTTCACCAGCCTAGTGCAGAACCGACAAATGATCCAGCTTCTGGACCTGTGGCGGAACCGGTTCCTACTTCTACTGCACCCGCTACGGAATCCGTGGTTGCTTCACAACCGCCAGCTCCAAACCCTCCAGCTGTCGCCTCAGATTCATCTGCGCAAGCATTCCCGCAACCACCTGCAGTACCCACCATGCCACTCGCACCACAACAGCCCTTCCAGTCTATCCAGCCAAGTACCGATCTACCAAGCTCTACTGTTCCTCCCACAAAGCCAACCCAAGAACTGACACCTGCTGAGGATGTGGAGATGACCGATGTCAACCCAGATTTACCCGGTGTCGATACCAATGCTGCACCCTTAACCCAAACAACACCGAGTACTCAACAGCAGGCAACCCCACAGGTCATTGAAACACAGACTGAGACAACCATGGCTGCAGTCCCTGCACAACCTCAAGACATCCCGCGGGTCACTGCACCGGACCCATTCCCAGTCGTGAAGAGTGAAGATCCGACTGAGAAACCATTGGAAGTTCCTCCGATGGAACAGACTGACTTGGTAGTCCAAGCAGGTGTCGAGGACGAGAATGTGAAATTGAAACCCCCGGCTAGCCTTCCAGAGATGCCGCCACCAGAACATGCTCCTCAGCCAGAGCAGGCACTCCAGCCACAACAGACTACCCAGCCAGGACAAACTCACCATCCACAACCGACCCATCAGTTAGAAAACACGCCTAAGTTAGAGCAAGCCGCCGAACCAGAACAAGCTTCCCAATCGGAACAAATTCCTCAGTCAGAGCCAGCTTCGCATCCCGAGCCAGCCTTCGCCGCCCAGCCAGCCGGTGATATTATGGGGAACAATGAATCCAGTCTCCTGGACAGTTTAGAAGCAAGTTTAGGGCATGCTCCGGGCGTAGAGAAAGGCAGTGAAGCTCAGTTCGGTGAGCAAACAGAGGCTCTATCTGACCATAACGCCGGCCATCCCAGTACAGAGACTACCCAGCAACCTGGATCCATGGAGATAGATGTTGACACCATGGACCCGTCAACTGAGCCATCCTTGCAAACACCAGCGCCACAACCTACCGAGCCCATTGAGCCGGTGGCTGACCAACCACCCAACCAAGTCCCTGAGATTGCTACTGGAAACAGCGCAGAGCAAGCCGCAGAACTCCCTAAGGAACATACACAGCCCCCAGCAGAGACACCAATAGAACCATCAATAGAGCCTGCCACTCAAGAATTCACGCAAACTTCCGTCGAGCAGCCGGTCGAGCAGCCGGCCGAGCCTGCCATGGAACAGACTGAGCCGAAAGCGGAGGAGCCGGCCCCAGTGCAGGTAGAAGAACCACTTGGAGAGCCCCAAGGAGCACAACAACCTGAAGCACAACCAGAACCGATTTCACAACAGAGCTCAGCAGAGGACATAGAACCTGCTCCTGCTAGTAATTCAGAACCACCTGCAGCACCACTCCCAGAACCACCGCAAGAAACGCCTATCGAGCAGTTTCCACAGCCTACGGAGCAAGAAGTAGCGCAACCCTTCCTGGAAGCACCGGTGAAGCCGGCAATAGAACAAGTAGGCGAGGGAGCCGGTGTTTCTCAACCAGAGACGACACAGCCTCTCCAGGAGGATGAACCTGCGCCGCCACAGCAACCGGCTGAACCCCAGCCACCCCAGGCTGCAACTCCACCTGCACCAACCGGTACAGAAGATGCCCGGCCTAGACCCATTGAGACCAGTGAGACCAGTGAAACCCACGATTTCACTGCACCCAATTTCTCTCCGATATCTGACCTGAACCCTGAGCTTGAAAAGAAGGAGGAAATAGAAGCGCAGCCAAAAGCAGGGGAGGCAGGAGAACCAGCACCACCGGGACCTGACACTGTTCAAAACCCATCAAACTAATCTGCACATAGTATAGTATTTGCTGGGGGGGGGAGGTATAGGGTCTGTTGATTCAACTGAGATCTTGTTTGACGAGGCGTAAATCGGTGTACGGTGTTACAAATAAATATATGCCGGAATGGGGATTTGGACTTTAGGACCAGGCATATTTGGATCCATCACATGTTGTATCATAAGAGTATTCATAAATCATAACCTCGTATAAAACACACCCCTCCCGCTCCCGCGAAGAGTCGTATATCGCGGAGGCCAAGAAGCGATTGAAAACAAATCATGCCATTTAATGCCTTGTGTAAGTTAGTAATGGTTCCGACGTTCAAGTGATTGTAAACTAGTCACAAGTCGTCGGATGGGCTGTTGAACATGACTGGTAGGTTGGGTCTACCAAGTTATAAATATATATTCTAGTATAACATGCACTTGCATATCGAGCTCTCCACCACAATGCCACAGGGATTGACGATCTCATTAGCAAAGTAAAAGTTCATTCAGTTAAATAAACCAGCTAGTGATAGACAACATCAAACTAGACAACTGAACTTATATCCCATCGACTATCCAGCCAGGAAGGAAGTAACATTACAACAATAACATCGCCTCTGCAATTCAGGTCTCGTAACACAGCAACATCAAAACCAGTGAACAGGAGTATTGGACACAAGAAGAAAGACAGATTGCCGTCAGATCAAACCAACGTCGGACCCAAAGTCGATCGATGACGACGCAAAAGGTGAATAGTGGAAGCAAAAATAAAACATTAGGCCAAAATACAAGGGTAACTTATCATCAGGAGGGGAAGAACTAGCAGGGATTGTCAATAAAAAAAGGGATAGGGAAAAAAAAAAAAAAAAAAAAAAAAGGAAAAAAGAAAGAAAGAAGATGGAGCAAGCTCCCCAAGAAGTTAGAAGAAAAAGATAGCCGCGGAAGAAGCAGTATTCACACAGTAGATCGGCCCAGGATGAAGTCACCTGAGGTATTCCTATGTAGCCAACGAGCCCAAAATTGATTATGCCTTGGTGTTCTTGGCAGCCTTGCTTGCTGCCTTCCCCCGAGGACTGGTCTCTTTGGCTTTAGAAGTACGCTTGGTAGGACTTTTGGGCTTGGTATCTTCCTTTTTCACTGTACGTCTGCGAGCGTTCGTCCCTTTAGCAGCCTGGAGGGTTTTCGCTTTAGTCTTCTCAGATGGACGGCTTAGTTTAGATGTCAATGGCGTTGACTGGGTTTTATTTTTCTGTGCCGGTTTCCTGGCACTCGCCGGGGCTCTGGCTTTAGTCTTTGTGGTTTTGACCTTTGGCAGCTTAACTTCTTTCTTGGATTTGGTGTTATCTTTCTTCACCTGCCGTCGTGTTGGAGTTGCCGTGGCTTTCTTGTTTGTCGTCTTGGAGGTTTTTGTGCTGACAGTTGTTTTCAAGCTAGTTCTCGATGCTGTAGTTGCTTTAGAAGCAGAAGCGCGTGCTTTAGAAACAACTTTCTTCACACCAGACTTGATGGACTTCGAACCAAGAAGCTGTCGCTTATTGACGCGCGAAGTCGATCCATTCAATACCTTCTGCTTGGTGATGCTGGCCTTTTCATTGTTATTCTTCGAACTAGATTTCTTCTCGTTTTCAGCCCTCAGTTCTTTCTCCTTTGAACGTTGCTCTTTCTCCCGCGGCCGTGGTCCCAGGATACCGCGGCATCTGTCCGATCCACACCGGCATTGCTGAACGTTTTTCTGAGAGTATGGGCTGCAAGAAACAGGTCAGTATCGACAATCCCGATTTACACGGTAAGGTACCCTTACTCAAAATTATAGTCATAGGTCAGTTCGTCCCCGGTCATTATTCCACGATCACCAGCAAAAAGCGCCATACGCGGCTTCCCCGCGACTGTCCATTTCTCCATCCGACAGTTGGGCTCGCAAGAATGGTTTACGAAACGAGCGATAGAGCCCCTGGTAGCATCGATGATCATGTTCTGATCAAAGTACATTAGGTAGTAGCACTGATAGCGGTCAATAAGTCGCCCGTCCACCAGAGAAAGCGTGAGCAAAGGATGCATACCTCGTTATTCTTATAAATCGTCCTCATTCGTTTCTCACATTCCGCTTGCGTTATGATTTCCCCTGTGTACTCCACAATGACCTGGTTAGGCTCGAATGTGCGGTTGCTACGAACACCGTATCCTCGGTCTTCCGTCTTGATGACTTCGACTCCAATATTGTATTTTCCGCCAGCCTTGGTTCTCTGTTTCAGTTCCTCGAAATTCCGATTTCCACACTCGGGGCCCACACCACAATTGGTGTCATCACATTCGTAGAACATGTAACGGTTCTGACATTCCTCGTCACAGCCAGTCTCTTCTGCACACATGCACTTGGATAGCTCCAATGGCTTGTTTGCTCGCCATATACTGGATGCTTCCCCGACAAAGACATCTATTCCACAAGTTAGCCATCATCGCGAGTTTCTGCTGGCAATCATACTCTTGTTTGTCTTTCTCCACTCATTGGGTTTGGGCTGACCAGAAGGGAGCGGAGAAAAGATATCGAAGGGGAGCTGGAAATCTCTTCCCTGCTTCAAGAGTCGATCTCCTGCAAACATCGGCATAGGAAGCAGTCTGCGTTGTGTGGGACCTTGACTTTTGCGCTTTGCATTTCTGCTCCTACTCTGCAGGGGCCGAGACTCTGTGTGTTCCTGGCCTGTGTACAATCCATGAGCTAACCAGCGCTTTGTCCTGGACCGAACCACAGGCTTGGGAGCCTCCTGCACGGCTTCTTCATTTTCCTGGATTTTGACAGGTAGATCGCTTTCAGAAATACGCCTCTTTTTCGCCGCAGGAGCCTCGCTGGCAGCCTTGGTCGGTTCCTCCTTGGGTGCAGTAGTTCGAGGTCGTAAACTAGCCCGCCGGCCAAGTTCTTTACCCTTTCCCATCACGTCACGCGAGCGTTTTCCCAAAACGCTGCTAGCCCGGCCAACAAGGTCTGAAGCCTTCTCTAACAGACTCAAACGAGACGAGCGTCTGACTGGCGACTTGATTTCTTTAGCCGTTACAGTAACTTTGCCCTTATTGCCGTGCCCTTCTTCAGTCAGGATCCGCTCTACGCGCTTCCGTAAAGTGCGTTGTTGCAGTGACGTGCCCATGTCACTGGCCTGCAGCTCTTGCGAGGACTTAGAAACTGGAGTATCTGGGGCCAATGGATGGTCCCCTTCAGTCTCCATATTGCCTTGTGCCAGTGTTGCTTCACTCCAGGACTCCATGACCGCTATGCTGTGGCGCAGGTGGGAGGCCTGGGACCTCTTTCCGCCTTCAGCTTTATCGACTAGAGTCTCACCCGAGACCACAGGGTTATTTTCGCCAGCCGTAGACAAAGTCCCTTGGTTATCTATCTCCATGTCGCCATCGAGTTGTGCCTCCCCCCGTAAAGAGGCGCGTGTTACACGTGTAGATCTTCGCCGTACAGGCGGCTTTTCCTCGGTAGACGCGTTTTCATTGTTGCTGGAAGTCTCCGAGCGACTGTTCTCGGGGGTGAGGAGTTGTTCTGAATACTCAAAGGCCATTGTGTCGTCAGCGGGCTCGTGCGTGTGCTTATTGAGGTCTGAAAGGGTTGCGGGAGTCGCGGGAGGCGCGCCGGCTGATCTAAGTTGACTTTCCATCCCAAGGGTCTCGGGATTGATTTGCGGTGAGTATTTGAGACTGCAGGGGGGAGGGAAACCGCCCGGAGGAGCGAATCGATAGTGCCTTCGAGGGCCTTATGCGTCAAATAAAGAGGGGGGCTGAGATCCGGCTGAGCTGACCTGATTTCCCACGTACGGGGGTCGAGGTGGCTGCCTCTTATCAGGACTGACTGTGTTAGGGCCTACACTTTGGGGATCATATTAGAAACTCAAAGAAGAAGGCTCTGACGCGCAACTTCCGACTGGGAAATGGCGGCGAGAAGGCTGGCTTGAGGGGCACGGGCGTGGTATGGAGAGGGAATGGGGGAGAAGAAGAGGAAGGAGAGATGCGGAGAGGGTTGAAGAAGTCCGTATCGCAGGCACGGCGGAATGCAGAACCAAAAGGGAAGCGAGACAGCCAGCAGGACTGAAGTTCGGCCCCACGCATAAATTCCCCCTGAGGGTAAGCAAGAGTAACACTCAATGTGATTGGGGTCCAATTGTTTGGTCTCGGACCAGAGCATACGCCACTACTAATCTATACCCTTCCCATCCATCCCATTTCTGATATTGCCCTCTCCCATCGCCGCCTACCTCAGCTGTCATGGCTACCTCCAGACTACATGCTCGGCGATCTACTACGTGCCATTTTGGACCTGGATGGATTATTCATAGTCTATCTGCAGCTTAGGGTTTCGATATCATACAAAATATCCCTCGTATAACGTAATATCAGAGTCAAAACCAACAATTGCCTCAAAGAAGGATTCCTCGAAGGGGACAGAAGAAAGGAACCGAGTCACAAGAAGGAGAGTGTAGAAGAAAGCACAAATCAATAAACCAAAGGCGCTTGGTTCGACGTGTATATAAATCGCCTTGAAAGACCGGGATGGGAAGGAGGGAGAGAAGAAGATATGCCTATTCATACATGCACGAAGAGGCTAGATAAACCTAAATAAATAAATGAAAGAGAATAATGAAGGACCGTAAAGCCGTTATTATTTGAATGTATCCTTAGAAGAAAGAGAGAAACTAATGATGGCTGATGCCAGAGAAAGGTAGAAGAAGAGCCCTATCTATAAAAATAGTGTCTGGTGGGCACTCCATGGAGTAATTGCGAGGATCGTTACTGACCTCAATCCTGCGGCTGATCAGAAGGGACATGCTGCATCTCTATGCCTGCTTGAGCTTCAACGTCTCGCGGAAGGTATTTCCGTTTCACCATGCTCAAGCGCTGGTCACCCTCGTGATATGGCTTCTTGAATTGCATGTATGTCGGGGGTCGTGGTCGCCCAAAAACTGATATCCAATTCTTCAGGATATTTCCTTGAGTAAAGGGCCGATGACGGTCCGCTTTCGCAAACTTGTGGGAGTTTAGATATTCCCTAGTAGTCTCTCCCCGGCCAACCAGAAACAGGTGGTAGGCCCAGAGGGAGGCTGGATACGGAGCCGCAACGGCTCCGTAAAGGACCATAGCCCAAGGCACCCTCCACTGATCGATCGCATCGTTGAAAGAAATGCCTTCTCGTGATCGATATACGAGGATATGCGCTAGGCTTGCGCCGATCAAAAACAAGGCGAGGAGTGTAGACGAGCCCACAAAAGTGAAAAAATACCGATAGTTGCGACGGCCGACACAGTTGTTAAGCCAGACGCAATGATGATCAAGTGTTTCGATACAATTGTCGCAGACACGGCAATGATAGCAACGCGGAGGTCGCCAGATATTGCAGGTCTTGCAGAATTTCACTGGCACGTCCATTGCTGCAACCTCAGAGGTCGCCAACTTGACCATCACCCAGTCATTCGTTGGTGGACCTATAGCTAGCGGATCATCCGACGGATCTGGTGGTGGCATCGAGTGAAGATTACGAGGAATGATCTGACATAAGGGAATTAGCGATAAAGGCGTCGTACCTTAAGATGGAGACATTTCTTACCCCAGGGTCAACGACAGAGGCGTGCAAAAAGGAGGAAAAGCATAGATAGAAGAGATACGCAAACAATATGGGGATAGCGGGTGAAATATTGTGCCAAAGCCAAGGTGCCCTGCGCAAGGTCAGCAGTCAACTTTTTGGGCAGCTCTACTCATATAGGAAGGTATCTTACGAGAACCCAAAGAACAATGCTGATGGCACAACTACTAATACCCCAGTCGCAACATTGACGGGCTTGTCCCGAGAGTTTTGGAACCTCCCACCACCACAGAAAATAGTGTTGCCAAGGAAATATTCATAGTTCTTGCCTAGACGGCTCTTGCTTACCGTCCGACTCTGTTTTTCAATAGATCCAGGGGACGAGCCGGCTGATGACAGCCGCTCGTGATTCCGACTATCGCGATGCTCTTGGCCGCCGTTTCTATTTGGCGGGGATAAGAATGAAAGAGGGGATCTTTGGGATATGTCATGACCGTTTTGACTGGAAGCGCTCACACCCAAGTTGAGATGAGGTTGAGAAGGTTGGTTATGTCTTTCTTTGTCGCGTAGAAGTTTAGCACTTTCGCCTATACTTCGCGCTGTTGTATTACCGATAGGACTGGCGTTTGATGTATTTCGGTCAGGGATGATGGGATCTGTGAATTCCGTGCCTCGGGACGGAGGAACTTCTTGCTCCTGTGGGATAGAGCTCTGAGCAAGCGTACTGTTGGATATTAAACTGCGTCTATTTTGACTTGCGTGATCAACCCAATCTTCCGATGATTCTGTTCCTTTCGTCATAGGGCGACCTCGATGGGCTTGGAGTCGCTGAGAAGATAACGGCCGAAAAAAGCCTTGCGCTGTCAATGAAGGAATGTGGCTCCGGCTCAGTCTGCTATTTGAGCTTCCTGGTCGATTTGTTGCTTGGCTGATAATAGAACTCCTCACAGGGGGAGGACCAGGCCTACTAGATACGGATGGCCGTGACCGGTGCTGTGCGTGCGAGGAGACTCCGGTATTTGATTGCGATTGATCACCGTCTTCAGAAGCTATATCCTCCGTTACTCGAGACGAGATACCTCCCACGGAAGGCGGGCGAGGAATACCCAGCGCATGTTGCGTGGGCCCTAGATGTGGCGCATCGCTTGTTTCTGAGTTGGTTGACGAGAATGCCATGATGTTTTGGATGAGTAGTCGTTATGATGCTAGCAATTGATACGGAATTTCATGTTGTGGCTAGACGAAGGAGAGGGATATTGAGCGTGCTATAATCCAAGGGTCGCTGTAATTGAGTGCGCGACTATCAGAACGGGGATAAGAGTTGGTCAAGGAGCGACAGCGACAACGAAAGGGAAAGAAACGAAACAAAGCCGAAAGTATGATTAAGTTAAAGAATGTAAGCAACCTGAGATCAGACTGTCAGTAAGCCGTGTGCGATTTTGATGTCAAAGAACGCGGCGCCGAAGATAACCTCCCTATACGATTCGACAATAGGGATTCCGAACAGCACGAACCTTTAAATAGAGTTGCGATCGACTGCAAAGCAGCTAACCAGCCAGTTACATCACGACAACGATGCGAACTGCATGCTGTGCAAGTCCTAGAAAGTCGAAGGAAGGGACAGCAAAAGACACCCCTCGCCCGTCCAACGGCGTGCACGAGCATTATCGCATTCGATGTGATCCCCTACTTGCCCAATCCTAATCCGGTTAGGGCCAACAGACTAGCCGGGCCTTACTAAGCGTCGGGAGCTGATGGGCCAACGAAATGTCACCTGATGTGATGCGCCGGCAACATCATCGTCCGACACCCACGCATTCTCCCACCTCTCTAAAGAGATCTCCGGTTTACCTCACCACCTTCTATACCTCGCAACCACCAAAATGTCGTCAATTGCTGCTATGGCCTCCCGCCAGGCCTTTGCTCGCCAGTCTGTTTTCCGTGCCCCCGCCCGCCGTTTCTACAGCTCCAAGTTGGAGGAGGCTAGCCTCGACAAGGCTCCTCGTCGTGACCCTGAGCTTTACGTACGCAACTTCGGCTTGGTCAATTGGGCTCATGAGGTCGAACTCTAACTTTATATAGGTCCTGCTCGGTGTGATGTCCGGTGCTTTCCTTGCTGCTGGATGGTAGACGCCCTTTTCCGCACCCACTTTACAACCCACGACCGGCCGCAAAAATTCCCCAATTGCACGTGGAAGCGAAACAAATTACTAACAATTCTTTCCTCATAACAGGTACTTCGGCAAGAAGCCCACCTCCGTGACCTCCGAGAGCAACGTGCGCATTGGCGACAGCGCCATGCCTTGGGAGCGTGAGGACGACGGCAAGGTCTACAAGTACCAGTACCACCCTCACGGTGACAAGAGCCAGCCTCTCAGAAACGCCCCCAGCGCTCTGAACACCGTTATTGTGCCCAACGTTACTCTGCCGGCTGTATGTTCCTTCCCCACCTTGCTCCAGGATACCATTTTCTACCGGCTTTCGCGATGTTCGTGAGTGAATAACTACTAAGATAACATGCAGGATCTCCATGAGCGCTACAACAAGTATGGCAAGGAGGAGTGGGATTACTAAATGGTCATACAGCTACATAGAAGGCTATTAGGGGGTTGGTTGAGGGGCATCTCAACACTGGTCGCTGTATACTAAAATTGCTGTGAAGAGTAGAGAAGCGTTGTGCATAGTACATCTTGACGGGAATCAAATGGAGACTGCTTTTTTGCATTACAACCAGGAGCCTCTGGGTGATTAGTGGTATACGGTAGGCCATCGACCCTGTGGGAAGTAGTCATGTACAAAGTCACATTTCGTTAGATCAAAGAGGGATAAAGAAAAATTAGTCTCTGGAAAGGAAGTACAGGAGAAGAAGATAGTCAAGATTGACGATTGTTGAAACACAAGGAAAGGAAGAAAATTCGCGGTAGCAGCATGCAAAAATCCAAGATGCCTCGTTTCCATTCACTCCAAGAGGTTAGTTAGTAGCCTCGTTCCCTTCACTGGCGGGCTTTGCTTCGGGAGAATTAGGCTCCGCAGCAGAGCTATCCCCCGCGGCGGAGGCTGGACCATCATCCGCAGATTGTTCCTGCTTTCCAAGAGTCTCGGGATTCTGACCCTCAACGTCTGGATGCGGTGGGGCTACTTGGCCATTGATCATTTCGACCTCATGGCCATGCTCCAAGCGAGTACGAGTCTCATGGCGAGTCTCAAAGGATACTTTGCCCTCCTTGGCAAGGGCGGCAACAAGCTTCTCGTCCAAAATATTGCCATCCTGATCACGGTATTCAACCCGTGCCTTAGCACGAGGGGGCTGGGGCTCCGGGGTAACATTAGCGTCGTCCGCTTCTTCCGCTTCTTCCTTGAGGATTTGTTGGTCTTGCTGTGGTGGAGGGGCTACAGGGGCCTCAGGAGGAGGTGCCTGTGTTGTTGGTATAGCGACATTGGTATTTGTAAAGTGGGTTACATATTGGCCAAGCTAATGTATCCTTGTCAGCCGTCGTGATGCGATACGCCTAGTAGCCTCGTCGGGGAGGTTGCCATTTCGGAACACTTACGTCAGTATGGAAAGTGTTGCAGTCGAAATCCCAGGTGTCCAATAGTTTCACCTTGCGGCAAGCGTCTGGAGTCCAGGGGTTGCCATAGACCAAAGGAGAATAAAGTGTGAAAGTGAAGATGCTCAGTGCGAGGAAAATACCGGCCAACGCCTTGCCAATGGCGGGCCTGGATGCTAGTCCAAGAGCATGGATACGGTTGGCAAGGAAGTCGAATTCTTGACACAAGGTGATAATGGCAAAGTAAAGCGCTGGAAGATAATGATGGAGAAAGAGTTGCCGGGCCATGAGGTAGAAGGGGAAATAGTGGAAGGCCCATCCTAAGACACTTGTGCCAACCTCGTAGTCAAATCTCTTGAAATTAACGTTCCGATAGTCCGCACAATTACGTTGCCAGCGAAGGATGGAGATTCCCTTAAATAGTACGTAGATGCCAATTGCCAATGTCGAGGACCACCAGATAAGTGGGTTGCCAAGGAGGTAGATCTGGCGATGATCAGCGCCCCAGAAATTAATGCCACGGAGCAGCGTTGGCCACGACGGGGGTCGCGAATCCCAAGCATGGGACTCCGTCAATCCCGCGTTGGTCGTCCACATCACCTTCTGGAGTTCCCAGAACTTGCCCAAAAACCCGGGGTTTCGGTAATTGACCTTCTCTGCATCCGCCGGCAGCATTGGGTGGCTGTTGGACTCGATGTACCAAACACTGTTGGGCAAGGTGCCTCCCTTCGCGCAAGTCACCTCTTGCTGCTCCCAGCCCCAGTCGGGAAGTTTGACTTTGTGGGAGAATAGGACGCAGCCGGTCATGACGTGCACCAACTTGAATTTGGATTGGATGGTCCTCAAGCGCTTCTTGGCTTCTTCGCCCTCTGACATTGACTTGACGATTTCTACGCGGAACATATCATTTGCATCACCAGCGAACCCCTCGAACCCATAGGCAGATACTTCATATTGCCAATCCGCCTCAGTCACGGGGGGGCGCTCGTCGTGTGAATGGACTCTTCTCTGAGTCATCAAGTGGTTCAATCTAATGATAGCACCATCTTCAATATACTCAGCGGTAATGTTATCCCAGGCAAAAGGACCCGCGATTTCTCCGTCAGGGCCAAGAGGTTGAGTCTGATTCTCCGCAATGAAGACGTTGTTTTCGTCCTTGTGGGGATAGAGTGTAATCTGCTGTTGTTTGCTTCCTGTAGGGTACATGTGGTTGTGAGAATGAAGGTAGCCACCCTGCGTATTATGGTGACGAAGCGTGATACGGGAGCCGAAAGCAACGTCAGCGGGAACATCTTGCATCGCCTTCGAGTTTAATGTAGCCTGGAACTCAGACGACATAAAACCATCGCCCTCACCCGGATTTACCAGACACAGGAAATGGATTGCAAACATTCCACAGTAGAAGCCCAATGGAATGACGATGAGGCAGAAGAACCGAGCAAAGAAATGCTTAAACCACAAGCGCTACAAGGACATTAGCAAGAACTAGGTAAGGCTCGAAACCCAGAGCACATACCGGAGTGACATTATTTGTATCCCCAAGAAGAACCCACAGTTGAATGATGGTTAGAGAACCAACCCAAGCAACTGTGAAAAGGCCAACCCATTTAACACTTAAAGTAGCACCAAGACATAGGCCAGTAGCAGCTAACCAAAACCACCAGGGTCCACGGAAGGCGTGCGATGGGCCTAGTTCTTGCTGGTTCGTGAAAGATGTGAATGACATGGCCGTGAGTGCAGTAAAGAACACCAGCGGCGAGTCTAAGAGGATCAGACGAGACTGGGTGACCAGGGCGTTCTCTGTTAAGTAGTTAGCGTGTGTGGGTATCCAGACTGAGAAAAATAGATCAACCCACCGAATATCACCACACCAGCACCTAGCACGGCAGTCGTGGTGCGACATCCCGATGCTTTCAATGTCAAGAACATCAAGGACACCGTAAGCACACCCATGATAGCTGGGAGCATTCGCATTGCCACATATGGGACTCCTGCTGCCAAATAGTCCTTTCCAATTTCCTTGAAATCGAAATCGCCATTGAATCCAGCCAACCAACCCGCAAGTGTAATAAGAAGTTTAGCGAGTGGCGGGTGAACATCCATGAAAAAGCGGCCCTTGATATATTTTGACGCAAAACCACCAAAACTGTGCGTGAAATGATTAGCCCAATGCGGGTCCTCTCGCGCGATTACAGAGGTACTAGGACATACTGGACTTCGTCGAAGACAACGCTTGTCGGCTGATAGATTCTAAAGAGACGGACAGCAGTAGCGACCAAGGTGACGAGAACCAAGGCCTTGTAGTCGGAAGTAGGAAGGCTGAAAATACTGTTGTCCTTCACTCCATCCGAACCATAATTCAGCGTTTCCACGGGTGCCTTCTTGCGGTTTTTCGGCCTCGGGGAGCGACTTGAGGAGCGGGTAGACTTCGTTGGAGGCTGGACCTCCAGGGCGTTCTTGGATTTGGGCGACATTTTGGCGCCAATGGGGGGTAAAAAAAGACTAGAGATCGGAAGAAAGGAACAGTATCCAGAGAGATGAAAAAGGAACGAAGATCATCCGAAGATATCACAGATATGCGAAGAGGGTAAGCACGAGCTATGGAGGCTCCGACTCCAGATGGAGCTTATGACAACCCCACGCCGAGCAACGAAGCCAAATAAGAAATGAGGACAATCAATCAACGAGAGTAGTAGGTTAGCAGACTATACGCCATGACAGAACACAGAAAAGACAACAACTAGAAAAGATACATTGACCGTTGAAGAGGGAGACAACACGTGTGGGACAAATTAGGAGACGAATGAAAGCGGTAGTCCGGTTTAAGGCCAGATCGTCGGGGACAAGGACTGAGGTTGGAGTTCACTAGCAAGGAAGCTAAGGTCACGACGGAGAGT
The DNA here is from genome assembly GCF_000184455.2 of Aspergillus oryzae RIB40. NCBI lineage: Eukaryota > Fungi > Ascomycota > Eurotiomycetes > Eurotiales > Aspergillaceae > Aspergillus > Aspergillus oryzae. Next base: position 1,539,699 of record NC_036440.1, on the reverse strand, counting down.
AGTCCCGGTGGCAGCCCTGGTTTGGCATTCCCCACGAACACAAGCCCCTAATTCAAACAGAAGAGCTTAACACAAAACCCTTTGTCCAATGTGTGGGAAATCGGTCTTAAATAGAAAGTAACCCAAGTTGTATTATGCAATTGAATTAATTGCATTATTTCCAACAGAAAAAGAAGAATTTCGAGAAATTATTCGCTAAGACAAAGTCCCCACCAATAAGCACCTCAACTCGACTAGCGCGCGGCTAGTCCAACCGCCGCGAGAGCCCCAGTAGCCGCGCCCAAGATGAGGTAAGGCAAGCAAAAGAAGAACGCTTGTCGCTGCTTTTCCAACCCCAGTTATCACTTGCATCCCCACCCACCATCGGCTTGACCTGTGTCTCGAACATGGCGTCTACAAGCAATGGAAATACCCCAAACTTGCCGGAGGAGGTGAGCAAACCTCCGGAAGGTGTTGTTCTGCCACCCAAAGATATTCGAGGTAAGTTTCATTTCACTCGTTTTGACCTCAGTTCTTTCAATTGAGAAAACCGTTACTTACGCATGCACAGCGATCGTGGAGAAGACCGCAGGTTATGTTGCAAGGAACGGTATCGTCTTCGAAGGTGAGTTGCCAAATGCGCCAGGAGCCTTTCCTGGATCGGAAAATTGACCAACCATTGTCAGATCGCGTACGCGAGAAGGAACGCAATAACCCGAAATTCTCATTCCTCAACCCAAACGATCCTTATGCGAGCTTTTATCAGTGGCGACTTACGGAAATCAAGGAGGGCAGGGGAACTTCTGTGTCTGCAGGGCGACCGGGCGAGCCAGCTGTAGCTCCTGAGCCGGAGCAACCTACAGGTCCCGAACCGCCAACAGAGTTTCACTTTTCGGCGCGGATGCCGATAATCAACGCGCAAGACCTGGAGGTTGTTAAGCTTACGGCTCTATTCGTGGCCAAGAGGGGGAAATCCTTCATGACAGCCTTGTCCCAGCGAGAAGCCAGGAATTTCCAGTTTGAGTTCTTGCGCCCGCAACATAGTCTCTATCAATTTTTCACACGACTGGTCGACCAATATATCATATTGCTGCGATCAGAAGGACTTGACCAGGCGACGTCCGAAAAAGCCCGCCTAGCAGAATTGGAGCATAACGTGCAAAACAAGTATCATATTCTAGATCGCGCGAAGAAGCGCGCGGAGTGGGTGAAATACCAGGAACAGCAGAAACAAAAGAAAGAGGAAGAGGAAGAACAAGAACGCATCGCTTACGCGCAGATTGACTGGCATGACTTCGTGGTTGTCGAAACCGTGCTGTTCACAGAAGCCGATGACCAGGTTGACCTTCCCCCGCCCGCCTCTCTCAATGATCTCCAATCCGCTTCTCTGGAGCAGAAAGCTATGATGTCCCTAAACCCTCTTCGCATTGAAGAAGCCATGCCGACAGAGGAGGAAGCACCGACCTATTATAACGCCTACCCGGTTCAACCAGAGCCAATGCCCCAGCCGGTCGTCCAGCCTGCTGGGCCAGCATTCCCTCCTCAAGTACAGCCCTCCCAACCCCTCCCAGTCGCTGCCGCCGCGGCACAGGAGGAAGACCAGCGTATCCGCGAGCGAATGGAGGCTCGCGATCGCGCCGCTGCAACTCAAGCGGCTGCCAAAGCCGCCCCAGGCCAACAACCGATGCGTATACGCTCCGACTATGTCCCGCGTGCGCAGGCACGCCGTCTCAACCAGTCTGGGGCAACGGCACTCTGTCCTAACTGTCACCAACAAATCCCAGTTGCCGAACTGGATCAACACATGCGTATTGAATTGCTCGATCCCCGGTGGAAAGAGCAACGCGCCAAGGCCGAATCCCGCAGCGCTACGACCAACCTGTCAACCGCCGACGTGGTCAACAACCTCAAACGTCTCGCCAGCCAGCGCAGCGACGTCTTCGATTCTACAGTACTTCCGGGGGCCCCCGATCCGGAAGAAGAAGCGAGAAAGAAGCGCATGGCGTTCGAGAATGCCCCTGGCGCAGGACCTACACCGCCGATGGTCGGTCCTGCCGGTGGCCCACCAAATCCTCAAAACATGAATATCGAAGAACAGATCAGACATCTTCACGAGCGTTACCGGCAATGATCAAATATCCGTTGGGTTTTTTGGTGATTGGACCGTTCATCGGCGTTTTTCATCTGGAGTTATCGGTCTTCTTTCAAACCATTCTTATCCTATTGAGACGTACGTCTAAGCAGATGTAAAATATCCTTTCTGCCTTCTTATATCTGATGATCGTTTATTGAAGCTCGCTCGAATTTTCCCAGGCGGGAACTCAACAACAGTAGATATTTATACCAGAATGCCATTCCTCAGTATGAGTTAAAAACACCTGGTCCCACAGTCTGTATTTAGTAGGCTCTAATCTAGCCATCTTGAAAGCATTGCCTTAAGAACAAACTCTGTTTCTTGTAATCTCCCCCAGCCAGACTGCACTCTGGCTACTATATGTGAAACCTCAAAAGCATGTATTATCAGACCCTCTATACCTTATGTGCATATAACCATGGGCCTACATGCCCCTGCATCATCCCGTACATTAGAACCGTGGACGTTTCCATCGCCGTGTATATCGCATGAAAGCAACACCCGTAAAGCAACCCGCAAAAAATGATACACCCGAATAAGACGCCAGCGAGCAAGGATAAAACAGCAAAAAGATGAAGCATGTCAAGTGGACCCAATCTGTCCATTTGGATCACTCTCGATCCTTGAAACACAGGGTGACCATTGCGGTCTAGTGGCGCTCAAAAGCAGATCAGGCAAACTGAGTGACAACAATCAGGGCAGGGAGAAAAGGAGAATAAGAAACTTAAGTGTACAACAAACAAGGGACAAAGAGAAAAGAAACATTAGGTACATAATATCAATAATAATAATAATACAAGTCTCAACAGAATTCAATAAAGTCCTGTGAGTTGTCAAAATAAAGCAAGTGAAGAATTAGGTATCGGTTAGAAGAGAATTGGCATCAAGGGTAGTATAGACGGAAAAAGTAAATGGGGGTCGTGTGGAGAAGGAAAAATATGTCGTTGTATGCTAGGCGATATTACCCCTGCTGGTTTTCAGTTGCCGAAAGTTGTGCATCAACTTTTTCGCAGCTGGTGACAGCAGCCTGGCTGATGGCTGATTCACCAGGCTGCAGCAAGACTTTCGGGTCCTCGTGCTTGCCAGAGTTGGCAATCACGCAGGCTTCTGCTTGCTCAAGAGGCTGTTCAGAAACCTCGTCTTTGCCATATTTCTGAGCTTCGCTGCCATCATACGGCGCTGAGACTGCCGTGCTGCTAACTGGAGATGCTGAAGCAGCAGACTCAAAAGGATCCTCACTCAGAGACGCTCTGCGTGGGTCGTGATCGTTCGATTCATCGTCATCATTGCTAGTCGTGGTTAGGACTTCTTTGACCTCACCGGAGACATCGCTGTGATCGCCAGCCACAGGCTCTGGATCCTGCTCATTGGCGCATGAATGGCTTCCCAAGCCAACAATTTGTGTGAAAATGGGGACAACACCACCCCCAATGCGTGACCAGAACATTCTCTCCCTTAAACGAACTGTTTCTTCCCAGGCATCCTTTTCGTCTTCCGTGTCGCCAACGCGGATATGCGAATCAAGGATAAGACGGAGATAGCCAGTGAACTCGCAGGAAGAACGAACCTTCTCGAGGCAGAGAACACACAAGGGGTACCGTTGAGCCGTCTCACTGTCGGACGTCCGGAAACGGTGGGTTCTCTCATTGACGGGGCCAGTTCTGCGCTCACCACAGAGCGAGCAAGGAAATTCATATTTCTTCGCTGATGCCGGCATGGGCTCGACCACAAGACTTCCGTCACAGATACCACTTAAAACCGCACGTCGTGTCAGCCACGAAATCCCAGGGGCTGCATCAAGCCTGAGCGTTGGCTCGATGTCTTCGTTCAGCACACGCTTGTAGAAACGTGTCTCTTTCAGAGGAATATGCGAATTCGCTGGTTGCGGTGAGGAGATACTTCCATTAGGGGAGTGAGTTTGAGATTTAGCGGGTGACGACGATGCAGAGCCAAAACCACCACTGCTAAAACCCGCGGCTAAGCTCATAACATTTAAGCCGGTATACGATCCACTCGTGGCACGACTGGGCGGTTTGGAGACACTGGACAAGGTGAATAATTCCTTGAACTCTTCGAATGCATGAATATCTGTTCGGCATATAGGCCGGATCAGATGCGGGAAACTAGTAGATGGACCTGGGACTAATTCTTCTTGGATGGGGGCTGGTTCTGCAAGCACGGGGGTTTCCGCACTGTGTTTGATTATTGCTGGAGTCTGCTGCTGCTGCTTCGCTGGAGACGCCGGTGCGGTAGAGCCAATCGTACCGGCTTCGATGTCATCTTTAGTAATGTTCATCTCCTGCAAAACAGACTTGAGTTCTGCCAGCTGTTCCTGGTGCGACGCAACTAAAGATTCGGTATCTTTTACTTGAGCACGTAACTGTTCGTTTTTCTTCTCTACTGCCTCACGCTCAAGCTTAGCGGCAGCTACCATCTGTGGTAAACGAAGTTAATTCTTTGCTCATACTTAAAGGAAGGACAACCATCGGATAACTTACTTTGTTAGCTTCTTCAAAAAGGGCGGCGGTAAGCGTCTCGAGCTCTTGTTCAATACCCTTCTTCTCCTTCTCGACAAGGGCACGCTGTGCCTTCTCGTCTGCCAATGCAGCCTTTAGCCGTAAGATCTCATAGTCTACGTCGGCTTTCTTGATAAAGACTTCCTGGTCGATATCCCGCCGATATTTCTCGTTCTCCGACTCTAAAGTCCGAATCTTGGTCTGAGCTTGTTCAAGTTCCTGACGGGTGGCAACCAATGTATCGTCCAGGGTTGTTTGGTTGTTGATTGCTTGGACCAGCTTCACGCTCAAAGCAGCAACCTCGTTACTCAGGTCCGGGTGATGAAATGATGATTCCGTTGGCTCTGTCTCTACTGAAGTGCTCAAGAGTCTCGGGTCTTTTAGGGTGCTGAATCCACTCTCGGGAAAATTCCCAACACTTGTTGAGCGTACTGTTGGTACGGGTTTACCGTTTGCGACTCCAGAAAGGTCATTGGCAGACCTGGCTTTCGTGAGGGTCCTATCGGGGGAAAGAGTCCTGTTGTCGGAGGAATTAGATCGCTTGTGGTTGTTGGTACGCGGGATCATTGTGGATGGGGAGAGGAAGCTATGGCGTGAATAGTAGGTATGGAAAGCAATTAGACTGTTAACAAGGTTTAGCGACTGAATTCATACTTGGAGGAGTGGCATCAACGTACTCGGCCATGATGGTGAACGGTCGGGTTAAAGTTTTAATATGATACGGAAAGCACGGAGACCGGAGGTAGGTGTCACAACCACGTAGAATTCAGTCGGTCCGTCTTTCCCATCTGGAATGCACCGGGCAAAGCAGAAAGAGAGCGTTGGGATTGTCCTGCATGTAGCAGTGGAAGTAGGGGGGTGTCACGGTAACGCAATCCCCGCCCGCGCGCAGACTAGAGCGTGATTAACCGGTCGGCATACGAAGCATTGAGCCTGATAAAGGATCGGGATGGCGATCGGAAAGGGAACGGAAAGTATTGGCGGAGAATGAAAGAGAGTGAGGTTGTAAATGTAAAGGATAGACTGGAAGGGAGAGAGGGGGAAAGATATTAGGAAGGGCCAGTGGGTATGAACAGTGACGAAAGAAGGGCGTCGTCGGAGAAAGAAAGAAGCAACCCCTCTTTTTTTGAACGATTGAAGGAATCGATCGCAAGTTGAGAGCAAACGGATCGAAGCAGCTTTAGTTTAGTCCGCCGGGGTCACTACTATTAGTTAAAGAGGAATTTGGACAGATGGTTGGTTCAATTTACTTGCAGAGGCAAATCACGCCGGCGCTTAGTCACCTGTGATCCGGATTGGGCCAACCCGATCGCCTCGGTCACGCCCCCTCATGTCACGGGCAGAGAGAAAAGTTGCCTGAATGACGACGATCAGGTGCAAAATTGGATACCTGAGTCGGAGTAAATCAATTGCAGCAGGTTCTTGGTCAGGTGTTTCATGGTTGAGGTAGCTGTACCTAGGTAGTACATACATACTACTTAGTCTAACCATTACGTGCCACGTTCCCATCGGATCTCTCGTTCACCCTCTCCGGAGTCCGGATAGCTTTCCAGTGCCGTGGGCGAGATCTGACGCGTCGGCCTTTTTTTTTCTTGTCTAGAGTTAATTAATTCAAACCCACGCGATTCCATTTATAAAGAGAAAAAAAAAGTCTTAACGTAAATTGGAACCCTCCGGGAACGAATTATTGACAGTACGAAACTACAAATGCTGGTAATTACACGAACCGGCCCATTTTCTCCGACTAATATTAATAGTCAATATTAAGTACTTATATTTAGTTTGACGATCGGACATAGTCTAGTCTCGCTATCTATCGGGAGTGGATACGGACGACTCAATTCTTGGCGGAAAGCGATGACGACACATGCAGTAATCAATGTGTATAAAGTCTGAGACAGCTAAGCCTCAGTCAATCACTGGTAGATTAATCACAAGTTACAATTGCGGTGTAGCTCTTATAAACTGTCTATCCCAGTAGCAGGGGTATACAGTACGGAGTATGTACAGAAAAATTAGTCAATGCTGCAGTTGGGTACCAATCGTGTACTACAGATACAGAGATAACACACACGCGCGCTAGTGAGAGGTCCTTTCCTCATTTTACCCCTTTGGGTAAACCCCCTCATGGCGCCCCACTTCCGTCGGGAACCGAACCCCAAGTGGCCTGAGTGCCTCAGGCTGTGGCAAAGTGGGGTTGGAAACTCTTCTCCAACAAATACACACTGTCAAGTAAAGTGTGTATAGTCATTGCAGTCATACCATAACGGTTCCTGGAAGTGTTCTTCCAGACTATTCACAGCCATTACTGTCGAACCTACAGCATATCAGCTGTGTTCATCACCTTGTATTATAATCACCTGACTACTCAGTAAAGAACCATGGCCGACGCAGAGTTGGAAGAGGTGCGTGTCTAAAATTTGTAACGCTGCTATCTTGATCCTGCATGGCCATGTTAGACTATGACTAAGTTTGCGAACCATCTACTGACATTACAGTTAGATCAGGAGAGCCCGCCTGGCTCAGCTTCAGCAGCAGCAGGGAGGCGTACCACGAGGTGGTCCCGCTCCAGACGGTCAGGATGATCAGAGGAAGTAAGTTTTTCTCGTCTTGATTTTTTCTTGCTATTCGAAAGAAGGGATTTTCCCTCTAGTTTTGCGTAGCGCAAAAGATTGAATAGCACTAATCGTTTACTTTACAGACAAGCAGAAGGTATGCTATCTCCCACGCATCCCCTCCCCCACGACCCCACAAAAAAAGAGAGAGGGACATGAAAATAGCGTGACAGCGTTCGCTTTAACCCAATAGTTATATCTAACAAAGTACCTATCAGCCGAACGTCGCTCTGCGATTCTGAACCAAATCCTCGAACCCGAAGCTGCCGACCGCCTGGGCCGCATTCGCCTCGTGAAAGAGTCGCGCGCTGTCGACATTGAGAACCGACTGATCATGTTGGCACAGACAGGCCAACTGCGGCAAAAGGTCTCGGAGGATCAACTCAAGCAGCTCCTGAATGCTGTGGCTGAGAACCAGCGCAAGGATGAGGAAGAGCATAAGGTTGTATTCAGTCGGCGTAAAGGAGGCTGGGATGATGACGATGACTTGTTGGATCTGTGAAAAGTTGAATTGCAAAACAGCGAATGCCGTTTAAGCCTGTAAGGAACTTCTTACAGATCTCGTCTTGATACCTTCGTCCCTTATAATCATGAGCTATGAAACAGAAACAAACTGGTCCTAGGCGTTTGCGGTCGGTACATGGTGCAATCCTTCGACAGCACTCAATTCCATTAATATTCAACCACGTCTTAACACCGGATGCTTAACTGACACAAGGATCAGTTTCTTTCCAGCATTTGTGATACCAAACACCCCGCTTGCAACAATAATCTAATGTCCGTTAGGATGAAGGGAAGAGTTCATGACTCTATCGAATACACGGCTACCGGAGGCCATCTAATAAATAATATACACATTAACAACCCCACAAGGCCAAAACTATGCACTCTGCTGCAACCTCTCCTTCTCCCGCTTTTTCTGCTCCCTAATCATCCGCCTGATCTCCCTCATGTCTGGGGGCTTCTCAATACCCAATTCACCCCGTAACTCATCCACATCCTTCTCCAGAATCTTCTCCCAATAAACATTAATCAACTCCTTACTCGCAAGCCCACTCCTGACCGCCCACGGTAACCACAACGCAAAGAACCGCTCCCGCTCCGCAGGCTTCAACCTCACCGCAGCAAACATACTCAACCCCGTCATGGGAATAAGCGTATTTAGAAATTCAAACGCCTTTAGCGCTATCTCCCCCTCAACGAAGGTCGGCAGACCCGTCACTGCGTGGTAGAAGTCATGACACTCCCGGTAGCGCTGCATGACGTATGCGCATTCCTCATCGTCGATGTATTGGACGTTATCGCGGGTATCGGGGGAGACACCTTCGCGGTCAAGCCAGGCGGCATAGGTCCGACCGACGGAGTTCTCGGGGAGAGAGCGGAGGTATGGTAGGGGGAGGGTTTCGGAGGTGATGCGCGGACGTTCGCGGAGGATCTGGCGGCCGGTTGGGTCCGAGAGCATGGCGTCACGGAGACGGTAAATGAAGTAGGGGGTTGCGGTTGCTTCACCACAGGCTGCGATGAGATCTATATAATTCCGGGCATTGGTGTTAGCGAATGGTTATCTTGTAGTGTAGTTTATCCATTTTGATGTAGGTTCGATGCAAATTGGTTGCCACAGATAATTCAAAGGGCTGAATTATTTTTTTCTTTTAAAAAAAAATGAAGAAGGCTTCCTACCTGCTCTCCGAGGATTCAACAAAGCTCCCACAGCAGACCCAACCGCCAGAGCACCACGCTCGACGAAGTTCAGCGGGACATGGCCGGGATACTTTGGCGGCGGGCGATTATTCACGGAGAAAGACCGCGCGCGACAGCTTACTACCGTAACAGGTGTTGACAAGCTTAATTCGCGGAGACTCAGGGCTCCGCGCCTCCTAAGGACCGACATGTTGAATCCAGAAGGTGACATGCCTTTATAGACATGACCCTTAGAAAGAATGCGATAATGAAGGTTGTAAAGTGGTACGATGCCCGGGGAAGATCTCCGGTTGGCGTTGTTGGTGCCTGTGCGACGCCGTACCACTGATAAAGATCGATAAGCATTTTATCGCCCAGCCCTATAATGTTGCTTTTTGCGGCCTTATTTGACCACTAAATGAATATGAACCCCCGACCTTGTGATTCAGTGGACTAGCACCAGGAGGGATATTTCAATAGCTATTTTTGAATGATATATTGACGTATCAACTCTATCTACTTAAAAACAAATTACTTTCTCTTTTCTCTACGCCTTTTTTCTTCTTCTTTTCTTGCCCTACTAGTTATACTTCTCCACTAAGGACCCAATATCCCGCAATAATGAACCCAAACTGGTGGCCTGGAGAGGAACACGAGCAGTTTACAGAATGGGCCATTTCGCAAGGGATTATTGCGAATGGAGTCGGGCCTGCGCGGTTTCCAGGTCGCGGTTTGGGAATGATAGCCACGCGAAATATAGAAGTATGCGATTGCTCTTCAGCCATCAGTGTCACTATCATCCGCATCAATGTAATCTAACCCTGACCTAGGAAGATGAAGCCATTGTGACCGTACCATTGAAAGCGATGCTAACCTCTGAGCGTATCCCGTCTTATTTCACCAGCAAATTCCCAGACGGGACACCCACCCATGCGCTATACGCTGCGTTTCTCACGAATGGCAATGCAGAAGACCTGGAAGAGTTCAACGCGTGGAGAAAGACCTGGCCTAGTCGCCAAGACTTCGAGGACAGTATGCCCATTTTGTGGTCAGAGTCTCTGCGCAACTACCTGCCACCGTCAATCTCGAGCCATTGGCATAGTATACAAAGCCGAGACAAGCTCCAGTACGAGACAACCCATCAGAATCTTCTTGCTCAGCAGGAACAAAGATTGCGCACGGCTTGGGATATCGTTGTGTCTGTTTTCCCGGATACCGATTGGGAGACATTCTCATACCATTGGCTCATAGTGAACACGAGAAGCTTTTTCTATTTGATGCCCGGCCAGGAGCCACCCGAAGATCGAAATGACGCCATGGCCCTGCTGCCGTTTGCTGATTATTTTAATCATTCGGATGTTGCGGTACGTGAATACGATTCTATAAAGTGATATCTTTAACGCTGGCTTACTGTAATTGGGGTCATAGTGCAATGTAAAATTCGATGGTGAAAATTATGTTTTCCGAGCTACTAAACACTATGGTATGTACTGCAGTTGATCTGCTTCCACAGGCCTTCTGACCATGTGTCACAGACGAAGGAGAAGAGATATACATGAGTTATGGACCTCATCCTAATGATTTCTTGTTTGCTGAATGTTAGTCACGAACATGTTCTGCTTCTTTCGGGCAGCCGGTTAACCACAACAGATGGCTTTTATCTTGATGAGAATGAGTCGGAAACATTATACCTCGATGATATAATATTAAAGGACCTTAGCACATCGCTACAAGAGGAACTGGAGTTCCAGCAGTACTATGGGTATGTTTACAAATTCCGGATGCCTTCCTAATTGGTCACTTTTGCCACAGACCACTTCGTCGATGTCTAACCTATACGCTCAGTAACTACCAATTAACGGCCACTGGCGTGTGCTACCGTACCGAGATTGCCGCGTGTATAAACTATATGCCACTGGAAAAGTGGCGGAACTATGTACTGGGTTATTCTGCCGAAGGTGCCGACGAGAAGAAGATGGAGGTTATGATTCAAGGGTGGATAAGAGCGTATTCAAACGAAGCAGACACGGTAATCACCGCCCTTGAGAAAATCGAATCTAGCCAAGCGGACAAGAAAGATCATCAAAGGACAAAGATGCTGAGGAAGCGATGGACACAGATTAGGGACCTCTGTATTAAGGCCTCCGAAGCCGCGTCCTGTTAAAATAATAGGATTCATGAGATGGAATTGCGCATGGTATCACAAAAGTCGAATTCATTATATTGTACAGGTGTGAGAGCATGTTCAAATTTGGGGCTCTCGGAGCAGATCAATCGGAATGGCACCCGACTCTACCTGCTTCGTTTGGAGGCCTTTGGCGAGAACCAGGTGCTTTATCATATAATTCACGACACACTTGATACCAAGCTCCTCGCCCCTACGTACGATGTAACCATTCAAGTATTCGATTTCCGTAGGTTTTCGAGCCAGCACATCCTGTAACATCGAACTATGATTCTTGGCTGTCTTGTTAGCCAGCTGCACAACCATCATCCGCAGTCGCTCGGGAGAAAACCGGCTTTCAATTCCAGGAACGCCTTGCAGTTCGGGCAAAGCGCAGATGACGCTTGAGATCTCAATGAGGAGCAAGCGCATGATACGCGTGAAGCTATAGTTGTAAAGGAGTTCTCCGTTCTTGCAGTTCATGATCGCTGTCAATGGGTTGATTACACAGTTCAATGCGAGCTTCTCAAGCTGGTATAGCATCAGGGAGGATGGGGTTTCCGCAACAGCAACAAGCGGTGGTGTGAGCGTCAGTGTGCGCAACAGGTATTTGGTACTCGGGGCCCAGTCGACATCCACTTTATTTGCTGGGGACACGGCATCTGCCGGTGGGACAGAACCCAAGATAGTTGTGCCAACGCCTGTGTGGCAGACTTGGAATGGCTCCTTCCTTCGCGCTAAACCGTGGGAGATAACACCACACATGTAGTGTGGACGTCGTCGGGGGTCCCGGAAAACTTTCTCATTGAGCTCTTCGATGATGCCCATTCCGTTTTGGAGGAACAGGATCGTTGAATCAGGCGTCAGGCGGCGCTTGACAGAGTCCATCGCCGCCACGGTCACTGGTCCTTTGACAGCAACGATTAGACACTCAATACGCTCGTCGGCAGGCTGCGCTAAGAGTTCCTCATTACCGACACCTTCGGTATGTTGGTCAATGCTGTCATTTCCATTCTCTGCTGTACCATCCTTATTCCAATACGGTACTGAGTACCATGTCTTGTCGTTCAGTACATTGACATCAAATCCCGTTTTTACATCATCCAGGCCATTAGTATTGATCGATAAGCATTTCTTCCTCTCTAACCAGGACCTATAAAGATTGGGATTGTGCATCAGAAGCGTAATAGGAGGCGGAGATGGCCGGCTGGCAAGAGAGTGAGCGACGAACGTTCCAACGTTCCCAATGCCCAGGACATGTATGCGGCCCGAGAGCCGGCGGTTGCCGCTATCTCTCGACGCTTCCTCGGCGTCCTGGTGCCATGTTGCCAGAGAACGAACGGTGCAACCGCGCTGAGCATCGCCTGCTGCAGAAAGGCAGAATTGGGAAATGCCAGTCCGCAAACGCGGACGGCGTCGTAGTATGGACAACACTTTGGAGGTATGGCGTGATATACAGATCAGATTGGTCTTCGGGATGCTCAAAGCCTAAGCAACAGTCACAGAATTGACTAGCTGTGCATTACAAGACAACACTTCCTCTATGAGTGACACAAAAAACAATTTTTTAAAAAATTAGTATAAGTGGCTGCGAGGCTACAGGACCAAGTCGACAACCGCCGGGCTGCCCGATAAGATTAAGAACCTAGCTACTGACCGCCCTTGTCACCGCCTGGAGATAAAAAATTGATATTATCCGAGATATAACTCTCAGAATGCCGACAATCATCATTCAGAAGATGGACGCAACTGATTTATTGCCGCTGCTTGAGCAGCTGGACGATCATGTCGATGATTTGGAAGAAGCTCTGGCACCAGTCCTGAATAGTGCCATTACTGACACATCAAAGAAGCTTCCTGTGTTGGACAAGGCAAAGTTTCACGTTCTGATTACTTACGCCTTGGAATCTCTCATCTTATGTACGATAATCTCGATCCTGACACTTACTTTGACATGCTAACGTGGTCGCAGCTTATTTACGTCTTCACGGCGTCAATGCTAAAGAGCATCCTGTGTTCCGAGAACTAACCAGAGTGAAGCAATACTTTGAGAAAATTAAGGCGCTAGAAGCAGAGCCAGAGCAGCGGACATTGACACTTGACAAGCAGGCTGCAAGTCGCTTCATCAAGCATGGTCTTGTATGTGCTTTTTACTCTTTGATCGTGTGGACCCTAGTACTAACGCCGTCAGGCCGGAAATGACAAATTCGATATGGAGCGCAAAGAACAACAAGCGAAGGAGAAGGCGCGTGCCCAGTTGAAGGCATCTTTATTAGCCAAGAAGGCGGTAGCAGCAGCACCTGAGAGCTCATCGAAGAAATCTGCGGACGATTCCGCATCTGGCTCAGACAGTGAGTCCGATAGTGGTGAAACAGCGAAGGCAACAACACAGTCCGGAGATTTGGCGAAGAAGAGCAAAGAGATGAAAGTAGATAAGACCGCCAAGCGTGAATCTGCCAAGAACAAGAAGAAGCGCAGCAAGGATGATCGCAAAGAGGAGCAAAAGGAACGGAGAAAGAAAAAGCAAGAATCTCGGAAAGCAAGGAAGGCACAATGAACAACTTCAAACACTACACTATATCGTCTGACAGGGCTGAAGAGGAAATTTTTGTGTTGAGGTATGATCGGCTGGTTCCGATCTCTGAGTTTGCATTGAAGTCTCGGTGAGCCTTCACTGTCGCAAAATGCGTACGTCCCAGCACTTTTGTGCTTCTCTCCAAGTATATGGTAGAGGCGCTTCTATTGAACCCAACAATGGCTGCCTCATTCCATTATACAACTAGGGGTAATCTGTTGCGATATGTGTATCTACATGTACGACCTACGTGGATACCCCAGACACCGCGCACACGAGTCACAGGATGAACCCTGGCTCGTATAGCGAATGATCTAACAATGGTCGATTGGAAATATGCCCGAACTAGTTTTTTTTCAAAGAGATCAATCTCTTAAAAGTTACTTAGTTAATGAATAAATTAAGTAGCAAGTTGCATTTATCAATAATCATGAGCTACTTTCCCTGCCGTAAGCTTGAATCATAGGAGCAACTTAGCTTCCAATCTGTAGGTCAGGTAGAGAGAAACCAATATGAGTCAGAAACGACTATACCGAAGTCATAACTACATGCTACAAGTGTGAATATTCCAGTATGTTCCCTATATGAAGAGTCATCCAATGTAAAAATAGGTTCCTAAAGTCCGACGGACTTTAGGCAATGAGAGGAGCTGCCTGTATTGTAGTACATTAAATACTCAACAAACATGGCTCTAACGGCATTACTGGTCGTAATACTAATACCGCACATGGTTTTTGTCGGGAGAGCCCCTGCGGATCGTCGGGCCAATCGGGAGCGAGGAAATAGAGATCGGACTTTTCGACTTCTTCTCCGCCGACTTTCGAGTGTCTTCTTTTATATAACCCGTCCGTTCGCCATCAAACAGCTCTCTATCCCCACCCATCAACATTTTCTCATTTTCCAACTCCTAAAACCACATCTATACTAATCAAGATGCCTCGTCAACGTCGTGGTGCCGCCCCTACCCCTGCGCGCAGCGCTCCCACCAGACCTACCGCCGCTCCCGCCAGACCTGCTGCTGCTCCCTCGGCCCAGCACTCCCAGCCTCACTCGACCGCTGCTCACCCCCAGTCGACTTCCCAGCAGGCCTATCCTCACCCTCCCCCCCAGGCTGCCCCCGTCCAGCAGAGCGCCGGACCCGGCCTGTTCGGCCAGATGGCCTCGACCGCTGCGTAAGTTCCCCCTCGGTCTTTCTATCAAAAAGCGCCTTTGGCGGAAGACAGTGAAAAAGACAATACCACTGCCTAGTCCACAAGACTACATTCTTTTACATAAAGAAAATGAAGAGAAAAGGGAAACAAGACTAACATCAACCAGTGGTGTCGCAGTCGGCTCCTCCATCGGCCACGCCATCGGTGGTTTCTTCAGCGGCGGTTCCAGCGCCCCCGCCGAGGCCCAACAGGCAGCTCCCGCCGAGGCCCAGCCCATGGACACCGGACTGTGGCAGAGCAACACCGCCAACAGCTCCTATGGCAACCCTGCCTGCGAGACGGACGTTCGCAACTTCCGCCAGTGCATGGACGAGAACCAGGGCAACCTCAGCATTTGCGGATGGTACCTGGACCAGCTTGTATGTCTCCCTTCTAGAACGCTGGTACATGGTGGTTGTTACGGGTGCTAACTGGTATTACAGAAAGCTTGCCAGGCCGCTGCTAAGCCCTACTAAAGTTAATGTATTATGTTTCGCGCTGGGGGATATACTAAGGATGGGAATTCTGGGTTTGGAACCGGTTCAGTTTACGGACTTGATCGGGACGGTGCGATGATTGGATTGGATTGGATATGGACTGTGTTTGCATAGCGGCGTAATATTCCTCTACTGTATACCACTTCCGTCGGGGTTGACCTGATGACTTTTCTTTGTTTTACCTTACATTTACTCACTTCCATCTGCTCAGAAGATAGAGACAGATGAATATCTAAAGACAACTATTCCACTCTTCCATGGTCCTGGCTGTCCTGAATTAATTGAGTAGGCCTAACATTGTGCAGAAAGCGAGCATAACTATAGTCCAGTCTGCAACTGAAAGCGAAGGGTGACGCGTCACATACTAATATAATTCAAGGAATACGTACCATGCGATAGCTGTCAAAGCGAGAGATGAAACCGGCTACAGTATTAATTAAGCAAGAACCGTAAACACCCCAGCTATTACCACTCTGATCACCTGCCGCTGTCTTGTCGAGGCTCGAAATTAAGCTACACAAGTCAGTGGATCCACCCATGTTATAGCTTTAGACCACGTGGGATGTTTAAATTACGTACCTGATTTCCATTGTAGAATTGGCTATCATTCTGTTCATTGCGTTGGTCTCTCAGAGTCCGGATAATAGGACCTCTCGATGAAGATGGCCGTGGCCTAGATGCGCCATCGCCAGACGGAGACGGAGAAGATGTGCTGGCCTGGGAGGTCGCAGACGGACTCGGAGTTGGTTGACCATAGCCAAAGAAGGAGCCTACAAGACCCGTGGCGGTGCCAACCGCAGAGGATACAAGTCCATATGCAGACGATACAGCCCGGGCCGGTAAGCTGGATCCAGTGGCCGAATAGGCCTCCGTATACGTATTGATCGGGACCATTACAAGATTTGCCGTGGAGCCTAGTCCGAGCTCTGCGAGCGTCTGTTCTTCCTCGGCGATAGTAAGCGTCCGATTCGGCAGGGGAGTCAGGATGTGTTTGAGATTATATGGGCGCTTTTCATCCCCAGGCTGACTGTCAATCCAAGGACGGACATCTCCACGGATGGTTTGCGAAGGTGAAAAGCTGGATCGGATGGAACTTCCATCGAACAGACGGACTTGAAGTCGATATTGTTTGGGCGGTGTTGGGGCTTGCGGTTTGCGCTCATCTGCGGGTGTGTTGGTTCTTTCGACGGATGCACTGCGTTTCGTAGCTTTCGTTTCTGGCTCCTTCTGCTCTTCCGTGCTATCTTTGGGTTTGCCTATTCCTTGTGGTTTCGGCGTTTCTTGCTTCTTTGGCTGGGGTTTTTGTGCCTGGCTAGGTGTTTCTACTCTGTACGTCCTCCCGCCGGCACGTAGACTGTTATATTCCAGTTGATCTGGTCGCCTTTGCGATCCAGTTACTGGCGGCTCAGTTGAAGCTGGCGCTCGCGCCGGGACAGCGGCGGCAGGAGCTGGTGAAGGTTCAGACTGCGGTGCAGTCGCAGACGCTGTGTGTGAACTGGTGGATGGGTTCGCAGTATGGCCCTGAGCACCCTGCGCCGGTGAGTTCAGACTGGGCTGCGTGGTCGGTTTACTGTCCTCTAGAACAGCCTTCAGCCGACTATGAAAGTCATCCTTCGAGATATCCGGCACAAGATATTCCCGCAGCATTCCATTCCTACACAACAGTCAATCAGAAGCCCAACAACCCTAATGCCTGAGAAGGTCTTCACACATACTTGATCACCACAACAGCAGGGAATTTCGTTACGGGACAAAAGGACGTCAAGAATGTAGCTTCTTGGGAATCCTTGGTGAGTCGCAACAGGACAGATCTCGATCCGAGTAATTGCGCAAACTATGTCCCACCAGCGATTAGCGGACACATACGAAGGACAACTAGAAGTAGAGCTGAGGCAAATCCATACATCCTTGTCAGCGAAATAATCCTCTTCCCAGAGGTTACTTGTTTGGTCATTATCTGTTGAAAATACATCCAGCTGGTTAGCAAGTGGATAACGGTGGAGCTCATCTGATGTATGTCTCGATGTATGCGTTCGTAGAAATCACAGCAGACACACCTCGAACAAAGCATATTACCGCTTTAGCTTGCGAGACCGCTAAAGCGATACCTTCCTGCAGAGTTCCAGAAAAGAACATTGTAACCTAGCGCTGTCAAAAGCGATGTATGAAGTATGGATCGTAAGTAAAGCGATAGCTTTAACTCCGTCGGGGAAAACAAGGCCGTTGCCGATCACGAGCCCCTCGGGACTCAATTCGACGTCAGTTCGAACGTTTGAATTGTTCTTTTTTTCGCACACACTTTCCGCCGCCCAGACTAAACAGCAATTGGCTCTGCGATCAGGACAAGTGAAACCACTCGTCCCAATTGACCATGCGGTCGATCTTTTCGGTCCTGCAACGGGCCGCAGCAACCTCATGGCAGCCGCCAATCGCCGCGTCGATTCGGGGTCCCCGGATGGCGTTCAAGCTGGATTCGATTTGCGCCAGATGTCGTCGTCAACAGATTCGGTTTTATAGCAAGCAGTTGGCGGATGATCCACGATGGTTGTCGGTTGTGGATCATCCTGCGCAAATTGTTCGTACTGGTCGTAAACATGGACCAGGTTTGATTATCTTAGGTATGGTAGAATCATTGATCATTCATACTTACAAACAAGTAGCTGCTGGTAAAGGCTGGCAGGACACTAATGAAATGTATTCTCTTTATAGCTCTAATCCCTATTATCTCATTCGCGCTCGGCACCTGGCAAATTCAGCGTCTCGACTGGAAGACCAAGCTGATCGCAAAATATGAAGACCGACTCGTCAAACCTCCTCTTCCGCTACCTCCACAGATCGATCCGGATGCCATTTCCGAATTTGATTATCGACGGGTTTACACTACGGGACGTTTCCGACATGACCAAGAGATGCTCGTTGGTCCTCGCATGCGCGAGGGTGAGGATGGTTTCATCGTTGTAACGCCGCTTGAGAGAGGGGATGGAGAGAGCACTGTCCTGGTGAACAGAGGCTGGATCTCAAAGAAGATGAAGGATCAGAAAGACAGAACCGAGGGTCTCCCCCAGGGAGAGGTCACGGTCGAAGGCTTGCTACGGGAACCTTGGAAGAAAAACATGTTTACACCGGAGAATAAGCCCGAGGACGGAAAATTTTACTTCCCTGACGTTGAACAGATGGCTGAGCTTACTGGTAGTCAGCCGGTATGGATTGAAGAGACTATGAGTGAGCCTGCCTCTAGCACGAAGATTGACATGGCCGAAATTAACTTCTTTAGTTGCGGACATGGTCGAATACTATAACCGAAGTGGCAAGGGTATTCCTATCGCTCGTGCTGCCGAAGTGAACTTGCGAAACAACCACAGCCAGTACATCTTCACATGGTAGGTTTCCTATGAATGACCCAATATCCCGCTAGCGAAACTCTAGCTTACCCTAAGCAGGTACGGGCTGTGCTTTGCAACTTCAATCATGTTGTGGATGATCGTACGTAAAAGGCCCAATGAGGCGACTCGTCGTGTTCGTCAAAATGTGAATTGGTGATATTCGTTGACATCTTTTGTGTTTGCGACTATCGGTGGCGTTCAGTTTGTTTGTTAGAAGCACCATGTATATTGTTCAAGGGGGCATTGACAATCTCATGTCTTGCAGCAGTTCCTTCGGTAAATGCTTCGATGCCAGAGAGAAAACAGTCGTAGAATTGTTAATATGGCGTTGTCTAGAAAGTTGACGAGTCAGCATAGCTAGGGGGAAGGGTTTATCCCAGCTCACCGTCTCATCAAAGTGATAACGTCACTCTCGTCAATCGTCTTCCGACCCGCATGTTTAGAATATGCCGCCAGATCTTCAGCGACCTGCTCAAAATACCACGATGACGCTTGTTCAATGGCAGCTAAGGTGGCCTTGCTGATCTTAGCTTTAGAGCCAGCTCTCGCTGGCGCAAATCGAGTAGCCAGCTTTCGAATTACCCCTGACGGCATGTTGGGGACAGGGATACCGTGTCGGGAGAGCTTCTTTTGCTTTCCTTGTACTGTAATAGTGTCTTCGTCACGCAATCCTCCTCCGACGATACCGGGGCTTTCGCTTAAAGAGGCGCGAGACGGCATGTGGAGATCTAAACCAAATTCACCAGCTGTGACAGCCGCATCGTCACTATCGTCAGACATGGGGGCTGTGTCCTGTACCAGATCAACAGGCGGAAGCTCGAACCCTTCATCATCGTTGAGAGGTCCGTCCATGTCGTCGGCCGGAGGTGGAGGCGGGGATGGAAAGTTGAAATCAAAATTGAACCTCCCAAGGTCTTCCGTCTCGCCTCTGTACCTATATTAGCCAGAAAAATCCAAATCCGTTGGGGAAATACCACCCACCCTCTATCAAAGGCGCCTTGACTCATGACAGTTTCGTCTTGGTTCTCTCCGTCTTCACCATGCTCGATACCGGAGTCACCACCATCTTCTGAGTCGCTTTCCAACCGGGTCGCATCACCAAAGTTCTCACTCAGCCTAGGGTTACCGAAACTCATCATAGATAATCGTGCTCTATCGTGTTCGCTCGTAGCCCGTCGGGGGTATTCGACCGTGATATCCTCTTCTTCAAACGCCAAAGAGAGCCTGGGAGGACGTGGCTCGGGACTCGCTTCCTCCTGCTCCTCCACCTCTTCTAAAGGCAAGGACAGCCGGGGACGCTCAATCTCCGGTTCATTATCAAGCTCTTCGATCTCATCCTTCTCCAGTTCCGGCTCTGATTCCGGTTTTTCTTCTTGCGGTGATGAACGAATAGGTTGTGATACGGGCGCAAGAGCTGATAACCGAATTTAGTATGCATCTGATGTACTCATACACGCAAATCGCACGCATATGAAATAAGCTCATCTGTGACACATACCTCTACCGAGATTCCGTAGAATATCAAATGTAGTCTCCCTCTGCATCCGTCCACTTTTCCTACGGTCACGCGCGGGTGTATTTGCCGCTCGGCGCTGCATCGCTCGTAATCCATATGGTGTTGATGGGGCCACTGCAGCTCTGTTGCGTGGCGTTCGTCGCGACGGTGTCCCTGACGCTGCTAACCGGCCGGGGGTGAGAGGGTATCTGGTATGAATAGGAAGACGCTGAAGCTGCAACCACCCACGGATTAGTATACACAGCTTTAATTACTGTGGGACGCAGTGTACTAACCCCCGTAAGTGTGGTATCTCCTACAGGAGTGAATGATTCGGAGATGTAGGACTCTCGCGGTGACCGGCGGCCACGCGGCTTAGGGGTCGACATTTATACTGATAAGGGGACTTATAGAACAATTGCTTCATGTATCGTGTTGACAAGTGATCGCATAGAATTGGACATGTCACTGAGAAAACCTGAAGATGATTAGGCTGCAGCGCATGTCCCAATTTCGCAAGAGGGGTTGTTGTTCTTCGGTGGAAAGCGCGTGTTGATGACATGGAAGAGTTGGAGTGTAATTGGCCGTGGCTTATCGATAAGCCGGCTGACTCAGCATAAAAAAAGTTGCTACGGATCAAGTCTTATTGATAAATGAATTCTAACCATTGAATGTTTCTTTTTCTTTTCTCTTAGAGGATCGATAGAGATACTAAGGCAAAATGTCTGCGGAAGCTGCCAAGTCATCCGGCCTCTCGGCCAAGATTGATAACAAACGCAAGAGGCAAGCTGAGGAATCCTCAAAACAGGCCGGGGCGGCTACTGGCAACGCAGAGGGTCCGAGTAACAAGAAAAGAAAGAACGGCAAATCCAAGCTAAAGAAGGGTGGAAAGGACAAGAAGGATAAGCCCCAGCTAGATGCGTCAGAGAAGGAGCAGAGAGACGCCAAGCAAACCGAGACCAAAGGCGGCATTGATGAAGCTATTGGCAAGATGGACGGCCGCCTGTTGGCGGATCATTTCATGCAGAAGGCTAAGCGCCACAATAAGGAGCTGACTGCGGTCGAATTGAGTGACCTTAGTGTTCCAGGTATGTTCTTGTCAAACTCAGCGATATGTGTCAAGACTAACGATCTAAGAATCCTCATTCCTCGACACATCGTCGTTTGACTTGCCCAGACAATTGGAGAAGCTACCAGCGTTTCTGAAGGCATTCAGCCCTAAAGGATCTGACCTTTCAAAGCCATCAGAGGAGAAAGGTACACCGCATACCCTGGTGGTCTGCGCTTCCGGGCTTCGAGCAGCCGATGCAGTGAGGTGAGTTAAAGCCGATTAACGCTATACATCCTGGGTATTAACCACTCCACTGTAGAGCTCTCCGTACGTTCCAAACCAAAGAATCCCCAATTGGCAAGCTGTTTGCAAAGCATATCAAGCTGGAAGAAGCCAAGCAATTCCTGGAGCGATCACGGTATGTTTTGCACCCGTTTAGGCTCCTTGCAATTAAACTGACTTTCCTTAAGCATTGCCATTGGAGGCGGAACACCTGCTCGTATCTCCGATTTGATCGATGCTGGTATGGCTTTCTCACATTCAAGTGCGCAGAGCAGGCTAAACATGAGCTGACTTCTACAGGTTCCCTCAAACTTGGCGAACTACAGCGTATCGTGATCGATGGATCCTATGTTGATCAGAAGCAGCGTGGTATCTTTGACATGAAGGAAACCCATCTTCCACTTCTGAAATTGCTCACGCGGTCCGAGTTTCGTGAACGGTATGGGGCGGAGGAGAAGCGGATTCAGATCCTCATCTTTTAGCTTCTTACAGTGATGTATAATGTGGTTGGCGTTAATCAAGGCTGGGTGTTAGATCGTTTTATTGTCTGTTTTCGTTCTGGGTAGTGATACCCTACATGCATATATTTGCATCGTATGCTTGGTTTCTTTTTTACTTTGATAAATACAGGTTTTCGTAGTTTGGAACATTTTTGTTCATCTTGAGCTGTCGTTAAACCTAGGGTCAATATCATAACCGCAAACCATGGGCAGGTCTCTATCCCAGTATATCAAAATACACGTTCGGAATGAAATTAGCTCTTGCTCTACACCAAGTCCAGATTCGTTAGTCACTGTGACCCTTGTATCCATAAGATGATGCTATTGTCGGACTATATGCTAAATATGCGAACCCATATGCTATGAACCACCCACCCAATATACGCCAGACCTTCTCTATATACAAATCTCATGGTACAAAATGAGGGCTTGTAACAAGCGAACGTTGCTGCCAGATGTACCGCTATAAAGCATAGCCACTACGCAGTGATCGCAATGCATGGAATAGATAAAAAGAAGAAGAAAAGAAATACCACACATGCAAATGGACCATGGTCGCGAAACATAATAGAACTGGATGCCTTCGTGAGTCAAAGGTACGATCGTGTTGTAAGGTCAGAGGTAAAGCTATATGCAGATGGAGATGGTATCAAGCGGTGAACAGAACAACAACCCAGGAACCATAAGAAAGGAAATTATGTACGTAGATGTTAGAGGATGGTCGTAGGCCAGAGACGTAAGCCGCAGAGAAAATCTAAGCCCGAACTCGTCTGGCATCGAAGTATTTGAGGTTCACAGCGGTATCGTTCACCCCTACGATTGGTGCGGCATCTTCGAGGAGCTCCCAAGGGCGTACTGGGTAGGGTCCCATAGCACGTCCCCGGTATTGGAGGCGAAGATGGCTGGCAACGCAATTAATGCCTTCTGAAAGACTAGCTGAGGTAACTGCAGGGGTCATAGCAGTTGGTTGTGGGTTAGATGGAGCACCCGGCAGGGCGCTGGACGGTGTTGGAGTTGGAGTAGAACCACCTGCGGCAGGTGATGGAAGAGAAGCAGCCTGCAAGCTATTCAATGCTGCTGCATCGCTCATGGGACCGAGAAGGTAAATAAATCTAGAGTCATTTTGATACTGAAGAAAGGGTGGACATTTTTCCTTGAGGAAACGGGCACATTGCTGCCGCGCCTCATCTGGGAACGTGTCGATCAGGGAGGCTGCGACGTCTAATGCATGAGTCTGAAGCAGAATTCCGGGACAAGGACGGTAGCCCTGAGACGGTATTGGGTGAGGGAAATAGTCAGCCGCCGGGAAAAGGCGTATAACGCTGTCTGGAAGGCGTGCAAGGGATATGCATAGAATTGAGATCAGCAAACGAGACTGTTCCTGCAGGCCGTTGGCTCTAGGCGCTGGGGATGGCATAGTGAACGCAGAACGGTGAATCACAATCATCCTTAGAAAAGCAGAGAACCAGAAAGCGAGAGACCTCTCGAAGTTTGAGCGAGACTGAAGAATTTGAGTCGTAGCGGCGCCGTGTCTATTCATGGTGACGTTGTTGAAATTGGTTTGCATGATAACAAGCCTGTGGAGAAGTAGATCCATTTTCTCAACGAGAATGGGAGCCACAGACTGTACACCAGCCTCTGGCACACTGTAAGCAAGTTTCTCAATTATCGTCAGGTACAGCTTTGCTGTCTCCAGGGACTTGGCTGTGCCCGGGTGTCCATGAGCTTCAAGCTGTTCTTCGAATAATGGGATAGAAAAGAGAGCTCTTTCAGCTCGCTCCCGAATCTAAAAGAAGGGAGAAAATAGTCAGCTTAGGAGGACATTCTTGTAGTGATAGTGGTGTTTCCATACTTGTCTTATTATGTCTTGACTCATGAGGCCTACGAAACCAACCCAATTTGATCCTTTTGATCGTGTATCTTCCACAGCGGCCTTAAACATCACGTCAACGATACCGTTGCCCACATTACGGCCAGATTCTGCATTGAAAAGCATTTGGAGCTTCAACTGGCAAAATGGAAGGGAGAAGTCATCAGTCATGCGGACGACCTTTTCTGCCTCGGACATTGTAGGTGGACCTTGCGGTATGTTAGCAATATAAGCAACTATCGGGATTCGCTTTACTTACCAGCGAGTGAGTCAAAGCCCAAGAGGTTATCTAGAGCCCTTTCCAGGACGGTTGTTGACGTTGAATGTTTTCCAATAAAGCCTTGCAGACAGTATTGGACCGTAACTTCAGGATTCTGTGTAAGAAGGATATCGAGCAACTCTGTTGCACAACCTGCGATGTCGGGCTGTCCTGGATTGGATCCAGTCTCTGAATTAACCAACGCAACTGCATCGCATATTATATCGAGGGTCTCCTGAGGGTGCTTCATGAAAAACTCTTGTTGTGCGACATGGAAACGGTATGTGACCTGGGAAAACAAGTTTAGCGTTGCGTTCTAGATAGATATGATAGTTGACGTACCAAGTCAGCGTATTTACTTTTTCCTGAAACTAGAGGAACAAGAAGCTGAAGCAGGTCCACCCGCAATCCGGCCAAGTTGGGAATTACAGCAGCCACCTTTTCCGACTGCAAAAGCTTTTTCACTAAAAACACAAAAGCATGTATGGTGACGCAGCCAACTCCGATGAGAGGAGGGAGAATTCGGGACATCGACGGGGTAGAGGACTTCAGAAGTCCACATATCCAACGAATCAGCATTGTATCGAAATGCTTCGGTTGGAACGGCCGCAAATAAGCCAGATACCTGGCAGTTTCATTTGCTGACAGTTTTGCGGGACTGCCACTATTTTCTAGTATATGCATAAGCGAATAGAAGACCGTATCCATCGTGGACTCGTCCATGCCACCCCCAGACGAGAGAAGTTGGTTTAACTTTTCTTGAAATGAAGGGTCGACATCACTGAGTGCTAAGGGAATACTATCCGAAAGCGGGGAAGGCGCTGCCAAAGCTGACTTGTTCTCTAAGCGAGTGAGGTCCTGACGTAAAAGAGCAACGGTGTTGAATTCACTGGGTATTCGGAGTCCTAACTCGATGAGCGAAAACAACAAGTCCAAACTTGCATTGCCCAGTCTCTTAAGACGAGCATACGACTCAACGAGGCCCCTGAAGAGGTCAGCCGTAGCGCCAATTACACAGAAACAGTCAAAATGGCAATTGACCGTATCGGCAACGGAAGCCAGGACCACGTCGTCATCACAACGAGTAGCTTGTTTCAGTATGTCTGCCAGCATCGAGAGGTCACCGAAAGTCTCTAATATCTCCCTGACACTGTAGAACTCGTCGGGAGTAAGAGCGGATGCACCTGGGTCCACCGCCACGGAGACCCCAGAGAGTTTTCTGTAGTTGTTAGCCGGAGCAGTACTCCTAGAGAGCAGATAAACATACCTAGGTGAATCGCGGCAATGCCCAGCAATTCCGTGGCGAATCCACTGTCCGATTTCGGATTTCACAGCCCAAGTGGGATGGGGCTGTGATGATTCAGTGGGCATAGCACTGTCCATCTCAGCGCCGAAGATATTAGGCAGTCGCTGAGCAATTGATATTTTCAGCTCTGCAATGGCAGAGTCCTCCTCCATCACCGGGATTCCAGCCCTGTAAAGGAGCGTATTGCGGAGGTTTCGCACATGCTCTGGGAGGCGATTGGCCGGCAGTTGCTTTAGGAGACAGAGGTCACTCGGTACGGGCTGAGGGGTGTTTGTGACACCTTTCGCCATCAGCCATTGAAGGTACCTACCTACAGAGAATGTCTGAGATCTGACTAGCTCTGAAATAATATGGTAGATATTTTCCATGTTTAGTGCGCTAGTCACTCGAACATCAGCGAGGAAAGAAAGAATATATGAGTCAACATCGATCCCAGACATCTTCCACTTGCGCAAAAGACGCACGCCAGTATATACACGGCAAAGACCATAACGGAACGGTGTAGCCGTCCACTCGAGGAGTTTGGAAATGAGAATAGCTTTATCCTCTATCGTTTTCAGGCATGCAGTGGAGGCGGAAGAGATGTCATGCGCGGAGCGGATGGAGTCAAACAGCTGTATGACACGCTGTTGCGGTGACCGTTCAGCTGTGTCTTGGTGGTTCTTGGGTAGCTGCAATCGCGAATTGCGTTCAGAGAGATTCTGGTAAATCGTTTTATGGACATTGTCCTTTAAGTTCAAGCATGAAGATATAAGCTCCTTGTGGTTTTCCCATGAACCTGGCAGAACCACAGATGAGGTATGCTCGAGAACAAGTCTCCTGACATAAAGAGATAATCTATCTACGAGGGGCTGTAGTGGGCCTCCTTTATCCGGCTGGGTGACCTGTTGTCTGATTAATAGGGTATTGACCGTCAATATCAGCGCACGTACCTGACGCAACTTCACAAGTAGCAATTCGGCTAACCGCCGCCCACGCTTCCGATATCGCATAATATTGTCCCAATAGATACCAAGCATCAGCAGCCAAACGGGAACTATATTGACCGGCGCGGCTTCTAACGAGGACAAGAACCATCCAAGATACTGGTCGTGGTCGAGCAGACGTTCAAAGAACAAGCGAGCTGTTAAGCTTACCCTAGGAGATGTTAGCACTCGAATTATACGAACACCATGTTAGTTACATACGCATATGTCATCTTCATTTTCCATTGCGCAGAGCCGCAGGCTCCTAGTACTCCTTCTAAGAACTGCTGAACACTTGCTGTCCAGTCACGGACCCATTTTGCTTCTAAGCCCAGCGCTAATGTGCCACTCGTTCCTTTCCTCTTGAACGCACGGATCTCATTGGCACCGACACACTTTGCAAGCCACACGGCTCGGTTAACTGGGATACCTTTGTTTAAGCATTGATCCAGAAGTGCCTTGCCCCGGATACCATGAGGAATCGTTCGGCTCAACTTGCGCAGAGGAACAGACGGGTTAGCGAGGTCACGAAGCCAGGCCTCGCGTTTATTATCCGTTAGAGTTACTCGCGGAGGTGGCTTAAAGGTCGACGGTGCAGTCACCAGGCTATGGTTTTGTCTCTTTTCAAGAGCTGCTGCAAAAACGGAAGAGAGCATCTGCAGACCGGAGCGGTGCTTCAATTGTGCATATAACGAGGGTCGTGCGGTGTTCGATTCATTTTGAGATACCTGAGTACGGTCGTAGTGTCCCTGCTTTGCCGTCTGTTCGTTTAAAACATCTTCCGGGTGGTTCCCAATCCATGGGGAGAAATCCGCAACTTCTAACGTTTCGGTTACCGGTCAAACGTGTCCCTTGGGCTTTCATAGCCGTCTGGTGAGGATAACTTACTTTCTCCTTTAAGCACTGGCGCAACAGAAGGAGTCTCAATGCGATAGGGGATCGTCTGTACCTCCTTCACGGGTGAACTAGCTCGTGACGTTGTCGGATTACTTCCCAGCGACTCCGGAATATACTTCCAAGGCAAAACCGGCAAAGAAGGTGGCGATGCGGGTTTCCCACCCTGCGCGACAGCTGTCGCATCTTCCTCATTCATCACATTGCTCCCCGGCACCTCGGATAGCATAGCCTGGAAGGACCATACCGGCCGATTGCGCCAAGAAAGTGAGGGAGGCTTTGAGCCACCCGTTCCTGGTGTGCTTCTCAGCTCTCCACCGCTCCCCGGCGCAGGACTCGCATCTCGAGCGGAGGGTGCTGCAGGTAAGTCCAGCCGAAGTCTTTTTGGCGGAGGTTCTAGCTCTTGCGCATCACCACCACTCGTAGTAAGGTCGATGACTGCCGGCTGTCTGGGTTGCGGCTGCGGTACAGGTGTAGGTAGCTTCTCGAACTGAGGGTCGGGCGGTCCCACGGCTTGAGAAGCATCAACATGCCCAGAGCCGTTGTTGACGGCGCGCAGGGGATGACCCCACGATTGGACGCCGGCAGAAGAATGAGGTATCATCTCAGCTTCATGGTGTATCACCGCGCCGGAGGTTGCTCATTGGAACAGCAGAATGAGGCCGATCAACCGGACTAAACACGCGCAAATGATCGTTGGCGACTCTCTAAAAGAACCGAGATGTCCCGGCTCTGTTTATATGCCTCCTACCAATCTGTCACCGGACGGACGTCGGGAAATGCAAGGTGAGTGGATAGAGTGGTTAAAGGTCGGGAAATAATCGGTGCGAATCAAGTAGGGGCGGGAAAGTCTGCAGTGAAGGTCGCAAGGCACGCGAACGAAGGGTCGAGACGGAAAAAAGGATTGAAGAAGGACGAAGTAGAAAAGAACAGAAGAACACAAAGAAGGAGAAGGGCGAGGGAATTGGGGAAAAAGCCGAGTACGGCGAACGATAGGGAAGATCTCCAGATAACGTAAGGAAGGACCAACTGGCAGTCCGTCTTTTTTGGGTATCATCCGTACGTACATAGTACATACATACAATGGGACAGTCCGGAATTATGGGACCGTCTGGTACTTACTACTGCGGTAGGGAGGGGCGGACTGAAGTGTACCGGATGACGGGTAATTAACGCGGGATTGACACAGTGTGGGCGAGATAAACATGGATCCATTACTGGCGTAATACCGGATGCCGAATGCGTCTTAAGCTTGAAAGCTGATTGTCCGTACTCTTTAACCTTATTAGGAGTCTAAAAGGAGATTCATGCAAATCGAATTGTGATCGCTCAAGGGTTCTCTCCTGATATTCCCTGTTCTTTGTTTGTTTCTAATTCCATTCTCCGACGGGAGATATGGAATTGACTAGTCTGGAGTCTGTTTCTTAAGGAATAATGAAGAGGTCAGGTGTACTCCTAAATTATCTCCTCGATACTGTATGTGTTCCTTTCCATACCGGTGACATCCCCATGGACCTGCATCAGATTTTACCCGCATTATTGTTAATATTATATATCCATTATCCACCCGGGGTCCATACCTACTATTTCTTTAAGGGGAGAAGAAAAATACACACAAACACTGGTAATAGGGTATCAGAAGGGTATACACGAACAACGGCACTAATGAATAACTGGGGACGATATTATTACCCAACTAAAAGGGTCATCCTCGGATTCTCCGGCAAATCGATGGGTCTCTTGGCAATCAGATGATGGGCCCCATATTGCCCCATTCTCGAAAATCGGAGATATCTTATGGAACAATGTTGAGTAACTAATTCCGAGAATGATGGCATTGACAAAACCTTCTTTGCCTCTTGGGAATTTATTGAAGTCTGGGACATGCCGACATTGGGTGGCATCTGGAGATTCGTACATAATATTATCCCAGTTCGTCATCTGCTGTCGTACATACTGTACATACTTCCATACTCCGTACTATCAGTAGTAGCCTGTACGGTACGCCCGTATAGCCTGCAGTAATACCAAATGATTTGCATCCCCGTTCGGAATATCGACTGGCCTATGGACAGTCGGTCAGACAGCCTGCGCATCAAACGAATGACATCCCATGGATTCCGTCTCCCAATACTACTCCTACTAGAAACCCAATTCCCCTCTCTCAGGTTCACTTTCTGGTGGTGAGAAATAGCCGCCGATCCATTCCTACTAGCCAGATCCCGCCACTCACTGTGGATGAGCCATCAGATACTATTTCCTCCTCCGCATGACAATCCCCCAATGTGGCATGATATGGTTGTCTGATTCACCCTCCTGTTCCCCGCATTTCCACTATGATATCTCAGAGTTGGCTTATTGTGCGTATTGTATTTATCCTGTTCTTTCTCTTTATATCTTTGTAATGGTCACGTTTTTTTCTCTCCCTTGGGTTACACTAATATCAGAGTCCTGCCCGGTAAAGCTTAAAGGACGTACTTGATCAATGCTCTCTCTCCGTTGCTGATGCCTGAATGCCATAGGACACCCCACTCTCAGTCACTGCCCATGCCAATATTACACAACATCCCTGACTGCAGTGCAATTTGGATCATCACACGAATACATACTAGGTACTCCTAGTCGACAAAGAACTTACACGCTGTAGCTGCATAGACCTAGAATTTTAGCACGAAAAGCAAGTATTTCTGCAACCACGCCGGGCTACCATGGATCCGTGCCTCACTGATGTGCGATTGGATGTATACGCAAGCACACCGGTAATGAATCCAATTGGCATGGAACATGGCTAGCTGAGACCAAGGAGTGCTTTCTATGTATGGACTACCAACCCTGTCGAAAGATGTTTGCTTTTCCGGATAAGTTGTTCGGGCCAGTCTCTGTTTCAGCTGTTCCCTACACTTGATACAGCCCATGGTTGGTCTTTCCGGGTTTATTCATTGAGCAAGGAGGACTACCTTTTGGGCTTTGAAGATCATGATTTTCCTGATTTTCTTTCTTTTTCCATCTTTTTTTCTTCTTTCTTTTCTTTTCTTTTCTTTTCTTTTCTTTTCTTTTTTTTTTTTTTTGGGTCTTTTGATTTGCTATATTTTTTTAATTATGCCTTAATAGTCTGGAGAGTTAAGGCAGCTTTACGAGCCCAGGAACATGGAGATCAAGCCCCTACCAATTCCTTTTTCTTCTTCCTTATTTTTCTTTCTTTCTATTTTCTTCTTTTTACCTATCGGTGTACGGAGTTACATTATCTAGGTACATACATACTACATCTAGTTTTGTGATGGTTCATTTTGACGGGAGATAAAGAAAAAGATAAAGCCGAATGGCCAATAGATGGACTGCCGCTTTAGTCTTGGCAACTACCACTTGGCTGGCGAGTTCGTCTTTCTCCCCAGCATCGTAACAACAAGCTGTACATTAGCACTAGTTATTTCCTGTGTGAAGATGGCTTCGAAAAAAGACATGCGGAGGTTGGACCTCGGTACGTTAATTTCATAATCCCCTCCCAACCTGTGTCATTTGTGATGGCGAAAACACAGTTACTAATTGCTGTTCTCCAACTCCAGCCATCCCCTATGTCGACCCGCCTGCCAACAAGGATGATGCCGATATGTCTGGTATACTTCAATCTGCTACATGGATCAATTGGGGAGGAATGCTTTATTAACGGTCTGGTCCAGGCGCAATGACCAGCACCATGCCCATGGCCGCGGTAGGTTGACATCCGGATTTCTCATGGTTGCGCGGTCCGAGGATGCTGACAGTTTTCATAGATGTTCACCCGTAACAGGTGAGATAGACTATACTGTTCACACTGCCAGGGGTCATATGTCTGACAAACCTTTGATATCCAGGATGATCGGATGGTGAATTGCTCTCTTACGATCAGCCTTGGAGGTGTCTAACTAGTATCCAGGGTCTCATTCGTCTTTTCACTTCAAAATTGGCTCGGTGAAACACCTGAGCAGAAAAGGACGGCATCTACTCCTGCGTATATGTCTGTCTTCATGTCCTGTTCGTCTTCCTTTTTCCCTAATAAAGGTCAAGATAGATACTAACTTTTGATGTGCATATAGTGATGGCATTGGTTGTTGTACGTCTCAAGTTCCCTCCTTATCCGCCCTGCCTAGTAATCGGGTCTGGTACTTATTCACATGCTACAGACGTATTTCCCTATATTCATGCCTCCGCCGGCGGTTCCAGCAGGTGCTGCCACTGCTACCCCTTCTCCATAAACAATGCCAACTGTGTGGCCTGTTTGAGGAAATTGAATTGTGATCCTATACCACCTTGTATATCTATTACCTAAAAAGGGGGTAGGAGGCTTCTGAAGTTAGGATGATACCCAAACGTCCACGTCCATGCGGTCATCGATTTGCCACTGAAGTGCATGGTGATCACGTGGGATTGTATCAATAGTTAGTCTAATACAAGTCTTGATCTTTTTCTTCTGTGTCTGAGTCATGCCGTTTTCTTCACACACTGTGGGATTCAATGTGAATGAGGTTATGTTTTCATATATAGGAATCACACTAGAGATACAGGTATTAGTAGATCATCTGGCCGATCAGCTGGATGAAGACGCGCAGATGAGCGAAAAGGGGCTTAGTCACAGTTTCACCGCCTTCCCCCACAGAGGCGCTAAATCGGGTCGCGCCCCTCAAAAGGCTCTTTCTTCTTCCTCACTTGTCTTCTCCCCAACAACACCTTCACACTCACCCCTCAGCTCTTCTACGAACGCTCGCGATCGCTACAAGTTACAGAGTTTTTAACTCTTACCCCTCGCTTTCATACTACAACCGCTTTTAAGGGCCCGTTTCGAGAAAAGGCCGAGTTTATGTCCATCGAAAACCTCAAGACCTTCGGTAAGGCCATTTTGCCACCTCCCTTATGCCAGCTATGACTCCCCCCTAAAGATGGTGGTCGCCGTGAGCGGGCAAAGGCGTCGCTACAGCAAGTCTATCCGATGATTCGTGTCACGGATCTGGCCTTGATTGTTTGCAGATCGTCTTTGTCTACAGTTTGGTGCCGCATGACATTTTTGGCGGGGTAATCCTGTTTAGGAGCCTGAGGCTGACACGTGTTTTACACAGACCCCTTCGCCGAAGCTGACGAAGACACCGGCGAGACCAAGCAGTCTCAAAATTATATCCATATACGGATTCAGCGTATGTCCTCCTTGCCATCGTCTCTATTCACTGGATTTTCTATTTTCTTTTATGTGTTTGAATCGCCGTACTTGTCCTCGGAATTTGTTACTGATATCACTGCTTTACAGAGCGCAATGGTCGAAAAACCTTGACTACCGTTCAGGGTCTTCCTAAGAAGTTTGATCAGAAGAAGATCTTAAAGGTGATCAAGAAGAAGTTCGGTAAGTTGCTACTTCATCGCTTCCATATAACCACAATGAATGCCCCCTAACGGCTGTACAGCCTGCAATGGCACCATCGTCGCCGATAGTGAGATGGGCGAGGTGATTCAGCTGCAAGGTGATCAGCGTAAAGATGTTCAGGAGTTCTTGACCGACAAGAAGGAGGGTCTCGAGCTGGATGCCAAGACCATCAAGGTCCACGGTTTCTAAAGGAGACGCCGCGCCCCGTTCCGATCCCAGTCTACTTTGCCCTCGGAGTGGTTGGATGGAGGCATGTATCGCCTATCCTTCGTCTTAACTCTGCATTGCTCTCTACGCGATTGCAACATCTAGGTGGTTCGGTTAAGCTTCTTGTCTTTTACATCCAACCCTCTGTGGCCGGCGCACTGGACGTGGGACCTCTGTCGTTATTATGCACTGTCTAATTTGATCCCAAACAATTGCGGCACGCGATTGATGGGAGTGGGTCCTTTGTTGGCTCGACTGCTATACTCGGAATGGGATTATGACGGAACGAGGCGTTGGTAGATACCCAAATATATGCATAGATGTTCTTCTGTTTCTTGCCTCATCCCTGTCGTTACTCGGCTTGGAGGAAATGCATGTCGGGAGGTCTGTCGTCAGACGGATGTTATGGAGGGTTGCCTGGTGTGCGAAGGTCAATCTCTCGTTGCACTTGCGTTCTACGTCTTCCACATGTTGTTTCTGAACTTGTCCTCACAACAGTCGTTCTCAGAATAGGATGTATGCAATGCGATATGCAATTTGCTGTGGATCTTCAGAGTACCAATAGGAATACATGTAATGTTTTTCGCCGGTAACAGATCAGAAAACTAGGCCAAGAGCTTTTCATTACTTGCGTAGTATTCACATAGTGACCCATTTCCCAGGAAATCAATCACAATTCACGCGCCCCAGCTCGATCCGCCACCCGCATGCGAAGAAATATCGCAACAGCCCAGTCCCATAATTTCCGCGTAATAACAAAGACGGGTACCTCCGGTTCGTTTTCTCGAGTCAGATGTAACTGAAGCAGAAGTGAGGACATGCTCACGAAACTCGCAATGGAAACAACTAGCAGAGCAGCCGCCGTTTCGCGCTTGATCATGGCGTGGTTTTGAGTGGCATGGTAAAGGAACGTGAGTGTCTCCATGGGAGAAGCAAGATGTCAGTCATTCCTCTTATTCCAGGCGTGGTTGTGGGGTGGTAGACTTACAGTTGTGATGGATATCCAGGCCGGAAGGAGGAGGCGTGGATCTGAAGATGCACCCGAAAGATAGAGTACCCATGAAGAGATATAAGCAATCAATCCGTTGGTGGTAAGGAGACGAATAACAACAGCCGGCGGGGTATAATTCAAAAGCCTGTAGAATGGATATAAGTCTCAGACTGGGATTTGGATATACAGGGGCTGAGACACAAACTCACCATCGAGACATCATACAATCAGCAAAGAAATACGAAAGGTAAGCAGATGCACAGCACTGGAGTAGGTATTCGTTAGCTCACTGTTTCGTGAAGACGGTCTTGTGCGTGGACGTTGGTTGCATGGGATCTCTATCCCCATGAACCTCTCGCCAAAGATGCCCATACATACCCACATAATCGCCAGAGCCACCTCCGTCACCCGGAATCTTCTTTCAACATCCCACTCTTGATTGATACCATCGACAATCGCCGCCGTCCACCCCTCATGCCCCATTCCCGCCTGGATGTGGAGCAATTCCGCCAGGAAGGTGAAGGCACACCGGAGCCCCCACCATGCTGCCGGCACTGTGCTCAGTGCCCGACAAATCAGGAGAGGAAGGTACCATTTCCGGTCTACCCCCAAGATGACAGCCACTCGCGGATGCAGGGCGGAGGGAACCGTTGCGTGACCGGAATCATTGCTGTTGGGGGTCTGGGGCGTAGAAGGGTCGGGGGACGGCGGGACGATAGCAGCAGCGGGGGCTGGGGAAGCCACGTCTTTTTTGAAGGCGTCCGCCGGGAATTTGGAGATTGAGGCCAAAAGTTGCGAGTGCAAGTCCGGATCGAGAGTACTCAAATGAGCAGCTTCAGGGGGATGTCGGGCGTGGGGAGAGAAGGGCGGGGGAGCATCACGAGGAGGAGCCAGCCTTATGATACGGCATATGCGGCCGTTGCGCAAAAGGATTGAGAAACTAGTGAGAGAGCAAAGACTGGATGCGACAGGAGTCAATCCTATCGAGGATTATTCCGTAAACAATGTCGGTTTCTGTCCGCGAAGATGACGGGACTGTTGACAACAAGTCGAGTTCCGAGCAGTACAGCACAGCGCACAGTCAGAGATAAGACGGCTTCATGTGCCAGCGATAGATCCGTCCTTCAGGAAGCTGCCGATAGAGTCGACGCCATGACCTAGCGTGCGAATCGGGGAAGCACAGCTGGCCGAACGGACTGAGAAACGGTGGGCGGAGTTGATATCACGTGAGTGATCTGTCGGGATTTCTTTTGCGGTCTTGATCATTGGTTCTCTCCAACTCGACGCTCAATTCATTCTGCTCGAGGTTCTCGCAGGCTTACTTCACAATGGCCACCTCGCTGTCAAAGGGGCCCGTCTTTACGGCTGTCCGCTCCAATAACGCCCTTTTCCAACTCTACTCATGCCAATGCCGGTTCTTTTCGCAGTCGTCCCAACGCAGTGCCATGCGGGGAATACCCGAAAACATTGCCATCAAACAACCAGCTCAACCAAGTATGGCGACGAGGGGGATGGGTCTATCAAGGTCTGAATTGCCTCAGGATATTGGGTTACTGCCAGGCACATACGTTCGCCCGCTCTGGAGGGATATGCCTTCGATCTTTCAACAACCGCAGGAGCGTCTGCAATTAGAGTGGCTTTGGTTGAAGTCGGGATTCCAGAATTTCTTGGGGTATGCTGTTTCCTTTCACTGTTCATTGTATTCTCGTCTTTTATGACGATCAAACGCGCGGGGACCGCGATGCGCTGAAGTGATTTGCTGGGATGGTACAAGAAACTAACTAGCGAACAGTCTTGTTGCCTACTGCAAATGGTTCAATTCAGGTTTACCACTCCGCCTGAAGGAGCGTCGGCAGGCTGCTCGTGAGCTCCATCAGCGCATGTACTCTGCGTTCGCCAAGTAAGTTCTACCCAATCCACATGACGTGGACTGGTGAGATGCTGATTATACCGTCCGTCACACAGGGGAGACATCAGCACACTGCGCAAGGTTTGCTGCACCGGCCTCGCCAACAACCTTTCCTCCCGTATCGCCAACCGCCCCAGAGATGAGAAGGTCAGCTGGTCTCTTGACAAATACAACCGCACTCCAGCAACTCTTCTCACTGGAATCCGTGTCTTGTCGGACCGTGCTACCCAAATCCCCGAGATCCCCGACTCTGGAGTGCGACAGGTCGTGGTGCGTATCACAAGCAGACAGTCTACTGGGAAGTCCAAAGTGGTCAAGACGGGCAAGTCCGAGGTTTCCGTTGAGTCTACCGCTCCGCCTAAGCAGCAAGACTGCACTGAATACATCGTTCTCCAGAAGCTTCGGTGGTATGGTGAGGATGAGGACTGGCGCATTTGGGGCCACGCTACGCCTACCACCGTGGAAGATCTCGCTAACCCCATGTTCGTCTCCGGACTGACGTTTGCGGAGCGTATGGCGGCCATGAAGGAACAGTTTGAAGGAAAGAAATAAATTCCGTCATACGCAGAAAATACGCCACTAGCCCTATAATTACCCCCCAGTTGCGGAGTGGTAGGGCCCAGACCCCTGGCGCTCATCTCCAGAACTAAGCGGGAGGCATATCATTGCCTCATCGCGACGTACAAAAATTGCCTTGGCTTTTCGTTGAGAATCTCATCTCACTTCATCTTCCCCCTTACAGGATCATGCTGTGCCTCGGACAGCCACCTTCGATTCTACCCGTGTCTTAAAACTACCCATGTTCCGGGTTTTTGTATTCTCACCATGTATTCAGCGGGCTCTCGAGGGACTTCACATTGCCACACTTCATCATTTGTACTATATCCGATTATTACTGTGATTTCCAGCTTGTAATTATCCAACAGGTTTCGTCAATTCAATCATAGAAAGAACGTGTCATGATCAAACTGAACTGAAGAGGAATTGATTGCGCTAAACCCACTAAGATTACATTATAGGCAAGTAATGATATCTCGTCAGGATGTTTCACAGGTCCAAATATCACTATATACATATGTTAGAAAAAAAGAAAATGCTTTGCAATGCAAGGCAAAATGTGATCATGGCCTCTTGTTCTCGAGGCGTAATTAATCATCGTCGAAGATCTGGAAAGTGTTCAAAATAACCGTCTCTATAACACGGACTTGCCAACCAGCGTCGGCGACGTTGCCGCCGGAACTGGCGCCCATAAGAGTAGGCCTAATAGCAAAATATATGGTTAGCTTTCATATGGTATCCGACAGTGTGAATACGTCGACGTACCCGAAACAGATGGCAATGTTTCCTGCGTTCATACGGTTTTGGGTGTAATGTTCTTGCACCTTATTGAGATGCTAAAATCAAGTATATCAGATTTTGGACCCTAAAGAGTGTAGGGCTAGGAACAACATACCAGAACCAAGGCTCTCAACGTGGCGTAGTGCGCATCTGGGAGATTATTTACAAGCGCATGAAGCGAGTCTCGACGCTGAACATCATCGTCAATGCCTGAAGCACACATCAGTACCATGAAAAACGTCCTCAATTTGTGGATTTATAGCCTTACGGGCTGCATTGATGAAGTCGGTATAAGACTGCGACGTGAACAGAGGGTCAGGCAAATCTCTAAAGAACTGCTTGAGTAATCCAGCAACACTGTTCACGTCATGATAGAAGTTTTCCGGATTTGTGAAGTCCACCTGCGACGAATCTGATAACGGAATGTTAGAGTGACATCTCTGCAGCTGCGTGACAAGGGCTAACCCACCATTGTCGAAAATTTGTTTCATCTGGTTGATATGATTCGCACTTCCAGAAAGTCGGTAAATGCCCTCCATATCCAAGCCAAAAAGTTCAATGGCTTGGAAGCATTGGTAGACAATCATAGGAACAGCAGTTCCATCTCTCAAATACAAATCCTCCAAGGAAACTCCGAAGACAGGTTTCAATGGGGGAAGGTGCTGCTGGAAGTTTCCTGTAGTTCCTCCAGCTGGTGGTAACGGGCTCGGTGCCGCTGCCATGGATGGCGGATTCAAGGGTTGCTTTTCCGGGACAGCTGGGCTGTCGCTCACTGGATAAGGCGGCTGGAATGTTGAGGATGAGTATGAGTCTGGATTGTGCGGGTAAGATGACTGCTGGGTGCTTGGAGCGGGAGCTGCAGTTGGTGCAGGTGCAGGTGCGGGGGATTGTTGAGAAGACTGAGCCGGAAGATGTTGCTGGGAAAATGACTGAAGCAACATTGACGAATTGCGTTTGTTTTGTGTACTTGTTTGAGAGGCTGGGACAACAGGCCCAGTAGTACCTCCAAGCGTCTAACAATAAGGGTCAATAGATACAGACAAAAGTAGGGGCTGATGGAACTTACCGGATGGCGTTCATACTTGATCTGTTCCGAAGTTACCGCACCAGGATTATTCTGATGGCTCAGCACGTAATCGCGGTAGTCTTTCTCATTATCAATCTGTTGGATAACTTCATAGAGACTCTTTGGTGCGATAGCAGCATTCCCCGCACTATCTTTCAGAGGGCTGATAGACAATCCCTGGCCCAGCAAGAGCTTCTCATTAAATGTTGCTAAGCACAGTCAGTAAAGTAACCGTGGCGTCATGGATACCGAGGAGTTATAAGCGTACCAAACTTCTGCATCTGCAATGTGAGGCCAGAGTCGCATTCTGAAATTAATTGCTGGATGTTATGCACAGCTTGAGGTCGGTGGGTGGAGACCAACTCCTGACGCGCCGCTTGGGCAGCTTGTACCTTGGACGCATAATCCGAGTCTGCATTTTGAACTTTGCGCAACAGCTCTTCCTCATGCTGAGCGGCCGACTTTGGACCCTTCAGGCCAAACTTTCCACTTTGCTTATCCCCTGTCTTCACCCGATCGTATTGCTCCGCAAGCGATTCGTACTTAGCTTTCGCTTTCTCCGCTGCTGCCTCCGCCTCCATCACTCTCTTTTCCGCACTCAGGCCGGTTTGTTTCCACTGTTTGCGACCTCGCTCGATGTTAGACGCCAATTCGTGAAGACTATCAGCCATCTGTTGCAGGGACACCGCGAACTGTAGTCCATGATCCGCCATGCGGTCATGGAATCGACTCAAGTCATTATGGCTCTGGCCATAGGTGCCTTGACGGTTATCGGTGCGGACGGAGGCATCGAGGAGAGAGCGGGACAATTTTCGCAAGCCTTGAGCATGCTCCTCTTCTAGAGAAGATCGCTTCTTAAGGAATGTTGAGAAATCCTGGATTATCTGTGGTCAGCACGATGGCCACATTAAGGGGTGGCTGATCCATGGACGAACCCTAGCCGAGGCGACGCTTTGTTTCAACCGGGTCAGGAGGGTGGTAATACCGATCTATATGATACAATTCCGAATCAGTAATTTAGCATTTCAACAGTTGAACCTGATAGATGATCATTTACATCTGAATAAACGACTTTGTCCATACGAGCCTTGAGCTCGTCCGAAATCGCCGGCGTCGCAGAGTGGCCGGCGGAATCAGCACTTGCTGGTGGCGCATCGGCATCTCGCGGGGATGGCGCAGATGGCGCAGGGCCATCGTGGAGACTGACGTCTGCCATAGAGAATAATACGAGTAACGAGTGATAGAGACAGCGAACAGTGCACTGGATGCAGAAAGAAAGAAACCAAATTGGTTTTGTAGATCGCGGAAGCCTAATGAGTATCAACGGATAACGTAAGTTAGTGTTGGTTAAAGCAGTTTGGAAGCATAATGGTCGGGCGGTGGGGGTGGAGGCAGACTGTACCTAATTTAGCTATAGGGCGGTTCAGGTACCAAATCCCAGACACCTTACGCTTCTCGGATTAGTGTTTTCGCAAGTGTGGCAGTGTCACCGACGTCATCGTCTTGTCTTCCCCGTGACTTTTAGATACTACGTATGTATGTAGTACTCGTAGTGGCTGAGAGTAAATCCAATCCCCTGTATAGATCCATATTCATACATGTAGACGAAAGTTGGTTCTCTTGAGAGCTGTTTGCTAACGTGGCGTATAGATTTGATGCCCGTTTCGGCATTATCGTATATGATCAGTTTGAGAATAGGTTAAGGTTGTTTCAACCCCAATGCCTCTAATCATTCGCTTTACCTCATAAACTGAGGTCATTGTACTATAACATGGATAGACAATGGTAATGAGCAAGGGGCACCGTTTTATAAACAGTGTATATCAAGACTTGACCAGTATGATGGTACGAGTACGGAGTAGAGGAACTGGAGAGGTGCAATTCCGCTCAATCAGAGTGCACGCAGACTAGGCCTACTGGCAAAAATAGGTACGGAGTATTGCTCCGTACTTACCAGTGGGTATATACTTAGGTACTCCGTATCAAAGCCTCAGGCCTTTGATGAGTCAGCCGGCCAGCAACCGCCGAGTTTCGCGAGACTTCAACACCTAAACTTTTCTTCCGATTTCCGGCACATAACCTTTGGTTCCTTGACCGTTTCCCTCTTCGTTTTGCATGTGTTAATGGGCCCCGCGGTTCCATACCGGCGGGCGACGTCTGATTTATACTGATGGACCTGGAGTTCCGGGGTGTCATGGCACCGCATGGGCTGGGTACACATGCGAGTCTCTTAACGCCCTCGGGCACCCCCAGCGACCTTCGGAACAAC
The DNA here is from genome assembly GCF_000184455.2 of Aspergillus oryzae RIB40. NCBI lineage: Eukaryota > Fungi > Ascomycota > Eurotiomycetes > Eurotiales > Aspergillaceae > Aspergillus > Aspergillus oryzae. The sequence goes on along the minus strand of NC_036440.1, from coordinate 1,499,175 downwards.
CCCAGAATGCCCCGGCCCGTCACAGGTTTCGATCTATCAGCCAGGAATTCCGAACCTCGCGAAATGGAGAAGATTCCCCCAATCACGGGGAAGCGCCGGGGTGGCAGTAGAAAGGCTTGTAACGAGTGTAAGCAGCAAAAGGTAAGCCTGCATCCGCCACTTCGCTCCTCTAGCCTATCTCCCTACAGATTATTTAAGCGTATCACACCTCCTAAATCTGACGTCTTGGCCTCCACTGTCGTTTCTTACTATTTCTCTATCACGAACCACTGGCTAAACATGGGAGTTCGAACACCGTAGTTGCGGTGTGATATCGTACAGACGCCCGCCGCAGCATGCTCACGCTGTCGGCGCCTTCAAATAGAATGCAAGGTCGAACCTAGCTTCAAGCGCATTTCGAAAAGAAGGTAAAACTTGACCATACAATCCAAAGCCAAGCGAATCCTGCCATGGCTGACTGTGCTTCGAACAGGCGCAATGCAGAGATGGAAAAGGAGATCGCAGAGCTCCGTCGACGACTGGCTACTTCTGCTGATCATCCTCATGGCGTGGAAGCAACAGTTAGCGATGAGCTATCCCCATGCTCAGAAGAGGTGTTCTGTGGCCCTGATTCGGCCGTTTCGAACAGAACACGAACCCTATCTGCTCCGCTGGAACCACAGCCTCTGGCGACCCCCTTAACCATCCAGAGGGATGCCTCCATTATGTCCCAGGAGGACAATATGTGGAGATTAGAAGATGTCTCGCTGTCCCGACCAAGAGTCGCACGGTTATTTGAACAGTAATCAGTACCCTTTTTGGATTAAGGCCCCTGGCAGTCCTAACAATAGGCCAGGTACTTCAAATATTATCATCCCTTCCTGCCGCTTTTGAACCCCCAAAAGCCCCCTGAAGAGTATCTTCGTCGTTGCCCCCTACAGGCATGGACGATTATCTGCGTCGCAAGTCGACGGGCTCCATCAGAGCCTGGTCTTCTCACTGCACTCTCTGGCCCCTTTAGTCGGTTCCTGTGGTCGACCATTACCGGAGTTCCGCAGGATTATCGTGTGGTGAAAGCTCTTTGTCTTCTCTGCACATGGCCGCTCCCCACGACAAGTCAAAGAACCGATGCGACCTTTATGCTTAGCGGACTAATGATGCAGATTTCTATGCAACTGGGATTGCATCGGCCGGTGCAACCGGAGGAATTCACAACCTTCCGGATGGAAGTCCAAGGGGAGGCTGTAAAAGACCGAATACAAACATGGGCTATATGTAATATTGTAGCTCAGAAGTAAGTAATCCTGTCCTACGTTGATCGTGTGTAGCGCTATTGCTCACCGTTCCTAGTGTTGCTACTGGCTACGGGCAGCCGCCTGGCACTATCTACGACTGGGCGCTTGAGCCAGCGTCTCTCCAAGACGCGGATTATCACCCTTCCCATGACCTCCAAACTCGATTGCGTATCGAGAAGTTCTGTGATCGTGTGACGAAGTCATTGTACAGTAGTAAACCTGAACCCGCGGAGTTCATTAGCTCTGAGAAATTGTTGATTGTGCAGCTGTTGGAAAATGAGCTGAGAGACATGGAGGTCGATCTTGGCCGAGATATCTCTAGTATGTCACGTTTGTACCCCTTGGTTTTCGAATCAGGTCTAATATGGTCTCCGTTAGACATCAACATGATCCATCTACGAGCAGCTGAGCTGCATTTGCGGTACTTTGTATTTTTAGGTTCTAACCCACGAAGCGATGACTTAACGAAACTCTTCATTGCCACCACGTCATTCCTCGGGCGAGTATTAGATCTCGAAACATCTCCGGGGGAGCTAATTGGCCATGCGACTAATTATATTCTTCAAATGATCGTGTCTGCTGCGTTTGCCCTGATGAAGCTGTTGAAAAGTGACTTTAGCCGCCACATCGACTTCGATCACGGGAAGCTTCTGTTCAACGGGGCCATTTCAGCCATTCGGCGAATTAGCGTCATGGATCATGACCGTCCGGTGCGCCTGGCCGATATTTTGGCTCAGATGTGGAATGCGGGGGGCTCCGATCCCAGCGGAGAGGAGGCTCTACTGTTAAAGGTGCGCTGCCGGATGAGTATGAGCCACGTCTATGATACCGTATGGCGTTGGCGGCAACGATTCCGGCCGATCAAGAGCGTTGAAGATGCTCAAGGTATGTCTCCTCGTTCTCTCGGCTTTCCTTATTCATCGTAGCTTATTGGCGCAGCTTCTTTAGCCAATCCGAACCTGTCGGCGACGGCTGGACCTGTTTCTCGACAGGACGACTCACTGGAAGATCCCGGGTTGATGTATGCACCCAACTTCGATCAAGGAGGAGCATTTATCAGCGAGGTTGGATTTTCCGAAGTATTCGATTCGCTCAACTGGGTGTTTGACGGAATTCCGGACTCGTTTGTTGCTCCTCCCGTTATGTAGACGTACTCGTGTACCACCATCTGGGCGGGGGTTCCTTCGATCCCGATAACGTTTCAGCGTAAGAGGGAAATTCAAAAGAAAAGTTCATTGTGGATACCAGATTTTATTGTATATACTTTTTTAGCTAGACGTGCAATACGATAGCAGTTGGGCATCCAACCGCATTCATAAACCACATACCAAGCTGGTTAGTCATCGCGCAGGGATGACTATAACATCCCCCCTCGGCATATCCTGTCGGTCAGCCATGACATCCCTTTGCTTCCTGCATGATATAGATCATCTCTCTTACATATTCTCGATCAGACTAGCAGCTCTAGTAACCGACCATCGCGAAATGGCTTCTGAAGAGGTGAATGTGGTGGCCATCATGTACCCTAAGTCCGGCAAACATGACGAAGTAAGTTAAGTCCCCTCCACCACTACATTTTGGTATGCATTGCTTTATATAGTGCATCGGACTTACTGCTCTGTGAAATTGACAACTGACAAGGAATAATGTTACTAGCTCTCACGTCATATCTCAGAACTCACCCGCCAAGTACATGCCACCGAACCCGATACGTTAATTTACTATGCCTTCTCGATAAAAGATGGAAATGAGATAATGGTCGTGGAGAGGTATGTGTGAACCGCGTGGGCTAGTCTGAGGTCCGATGGCTCATGGACCAACAGGTATAGAGATCAGGATGCGCTCCACATGCATCTGCTCAGTCCACATTTTCAGGAGTTCGGTAGCAAAGCGGCTGGGCTGATGGAGCGGCCGTACGATGTAAAGGTTGGGCATGGGATTCTTCCTTCCTCGGTTGGCGTTACTCGTGTTCAATCATAATCTTTCATAATTTTTCTTCTTCTTTTATTTTATTTTTTCTTCTTCTTTTTTTATTTTTTATTTTTTATTTTTATTTTTATTTTTTTTTTTTTTTGTGCCACCCTATTGTATGTTTCTTTCTTGGTTTCCTCAACGGTGTTGTCATTCTTTTGTCCTGTGGTTATCAGTAGCATAGTGATGGGGGGGGGGGGGGGGGGGGGGGGGTTCGCCAGTGAATAGGCAGTGATATAATGGAAGATGATATAGTAATACTATTTTTCACGGATGCGATAGACTCGAGGGATCATCCAGTTCTGAATCCGATTGAGCGCCACCTGTAGGGCCATGCATACTTGGCTTGCATGATATCACACCGGGATGGAGGCATAAATGCGGAGACTCCAACCAGTCGCAAACAATGGATGGGATCTAAAAATACCGGTTGGGAAAGAGGTGTCGTTTTTTCGGTGGCGGTCAATGCAGCCCACTGCCAAAGGTTGTGGCTGTCATCTGTTTGGCTTCTTTTTTCTTTATGGAATACTCTTCATTTGAGTCTTTGGATGCGTTACGCCCCGTTGGGTTGTAAACTGGCCGCTCTGTGTACAGTATGTACCTTAACGGCGAGTCTTGTTTTCTGTTCTGATAGCAAGGGAGGCTGAAGGAATTAGGGTACGGTACGGTAAGGCTTCAATGCTGGATGTATGAATGTACATAGTACATACATACATACATACATACATACATACATACATACAGTATGTATCTATTTTCAATGTTTACTGCGATAAGAGCAATAGGTATAGTTCAATATTACTCTGGTAAGTGTTATGTAAGTCCGTCATGAACGATTTTGGTACCGCCCCTGAACCAAACTTCCTCAGCGACTGTACCTTGGATGCCGGCGAGTAAGTGCAGGAATTGGATATAATAATAGTAAAAGCCACAGAACAGACAACCAGAATGAGGTGTGATTCGAGAAAAAGGCAGATGGAGAGGTAGAGAACGATTGCCAGTCAGAGTACAGGAAGACACCGTCCAAGTACCATCCTGTAACCAAGCTAACAAACTAAAAGTTGGTTTAGTGCTTCCCAAACCCCCAACCGACTCGACCTTAAGCAAGAACTGTGCAGTCACGTCGGATTGTTCCCTTATCATTGGTGCTTAACCACCAGCCATTCAGTGTTCATTTTCCCTGCCTTGTGGTATTTCTTGCGCTTAGTCTAGAGTAGGAAGCTATCGATTTTAGGGATGATTTGGGGCTCTCGCTGTCACGCAAACCAGCCGAGGAAGGAAAATCTGATATTCGCGTCATAATACCAGAGAAAGCAATATAGTTGGCTGGATGGGATTGAATTGATGGAGTTGATAGATTAATTAATTAATTAATTTTGGGATTTATTTTTATTTGATTTTTTTTTTGGTTTTTTTGTTTTATCTTTCCTCTTCTGTTGAATACCTTAAAATTCAGGTGAGCTATCGACTCAGGCAAAGCTCTCCCTTTACGTTGCCCCCGAAGTTGTCCCCCTCTTCTCGTCTTTCTATTGCCCCCCTCTCGCTCTTCTTCCCTTCTTCCTCTTCTTCTCCTCGAAACTCTCTCCGCACTCCCATTCGCTGTCTACCGCATTTGGTGGTCGTTCTGGTTCAACTTCACCTACTTCACCTTCTCTTCTTCATAGCTTTTCTATTTTTCATATTCTTTGATTATCTTTATCCCCATCTATCGATCCCATAGCGTCCTGCGATTCGCCGTGTTGAATATCGATCTATCTTCCCTCTGCTTTTTGTCGGATTTGCAGATACCCGTCTACGTTGCTTTTCCCACCGCCAACAACAACCCACCTCCTCATAACGCCCTAACCGTTCTCCATTCGACTGTTCGCCCGCCGCGCATCTCTTGTCACTGCAATTGCCCCTTTTGCTTCCATATATCGCAGATTCTGAAAGAATGGCGACCGGTCCCGCTACCCAATCTTTGAAGGTCAGCACTCGCCAGCTCTCCCGTGGCTTATCTGTCGATCGATCACACCGCGGCTAATAGACGACCAATCTACAGTGTGTAGTCACAGGTGACGGTGCTGTTGGAAAAGTAAGTCAAACTCTGTCTATGGCGATTTCCGGTCCATTCGTCAACTCCATCAGCTAATCATGGACCCAAATAGACATGTCTCCTGATCTCCTACACAACCAACGCTTTCCCTGGGGAGTATATACCGACCGTGTCCGTGGCCCTCTATTCCCTGTATCCGTCTGAAACGATCCCGTGATTGACCTGGACCCCAGATTTGACAACTACACGGCTAGTGTGATGGTAGATGGCCGACCGATTAGTCTAGGACTCTGGGATACTGCTGGACAGGAAGATTATGACCGACTTCGCCCGTTGTCCTATCCGCAAACCGATGTCTTTCTCATCTGCTTCTCCATCGTCAGCCCTCCGTCGTTCGATAACGTCAAAGCTAAGGTGCTTACTCCTCCCAAGCGACCCTCATGGAAAACTCGCCCCCGATGTCGATTGCGTCCAGCGTAACTAACCCCTATACAGTGGTTCCCGGAGATTGAACACCACGCCCCCAATGTCCCCATTATCCTGGTCGGGACGAAGCTCGATTTGAGAGACGATCCAGCGACGACAGACGCCCTTCGGCAACGCAAGATGGAACCTGTTTCCTACGAACAAGCCCTTGCCGTGGCTAAGGAAATCCGTGCACACAAGTATCTCGAATGTTCGGCTCTGACACAGCGTAATCTGAAGAGCGTCTTCGACGAAGCTATCCGGTAGGTGGCCCCCACGCTAACGCAAGATTCGCGGTTCTGAGGTTAACTTTCCTGGATCCAGTGCTGTTCTCAATCCACGACCCGCCGCGAAGCCGAAGAAGAGCAAATGTCTGATTCTGTAGATCGATTCTTATAATTTTCTCCCGACTATAATATAAAGAACTAATACGGCGTCTGGGTTGCTGGGGAATCTATTCCCTATGATGACAATATCTTTCAATTCTCTTGTTCCTTATTCTCTGGCTGCATTTTTCCATCCTTGGCTCGATGCTACGATTTTGATGTTGTTTTGGGAGCCCAGATGCTCTGACCCCTCATCTCTTTACCTCTCCTTTAATACAGTATAAAGATGTAACACGCCATACAATATCATGCAATGAATGTCGCTTGATGGGGTCGTGACTTGCTTTTTCTCTCCTGTTGTTTCGGTACTTGTCTCGAGTGGTTGGGTCTCATAGAGGGATGTAGCGACAACCGCAATGCATGCTGCGGGTGTGATTGCGATGGATGCATCTCAGCGAACGCTAGTCATTTGGAAATGGACGATTATGCATTCGAAGTCTTTCTTGCTTTTTCTCTCTTTTCTTTTTTTCATTCCGGTCTTACGCATGTAACCTAGTATCCGCAGGAAGAAAGAGAACGGAAAGGATATCTCTAAACTGAATACAAGAACAAACACTTTTGACAGATCAACATGAGCCTACATGAAATTGAGGGTGGAAGTCACGGGGAAGAAGGAACTATGCCATGCGACTGAGTCGGCTGGGATGCACACCCGCATATTCATCAACACCAGTTTCTTCAACCTTGGCTTTCCTTTCCTTCTCCTGATGGATAGACTTGGCGTTGCGCTGCCTCTCCTCGAAAAGCTTCTTGTTCTTCGCTTCGATCTTAGCTTTGCGGTTCTCGTTGTTACCGCCACCACCAGCACTAGAGAGAGGGTCAATAAGACGCACAGTAGACTGGAATTGGTCCAGGACGGATACTCACGTCAATTCAACATTGATCCTCCGGGGAGGGTACTTCTTATCATCGAACATCGAGTGGTGATACAACTTGAGGCAGGTCTTCATGCGATCATAATTATCGAACTCAATGAAGCCGAACCCACGGCACTTGGTTGGCTTCTCCTTCTGAGTAGCAACACGCACTGAGACCGGAGCAATCTTCTCAAAGTGGGCGGACAAGGACTCATGGTTGGCAGAGTAGGGTAGATTTCCTAGCCAAGCACATTAGGAATGATGGGATACTCATGGTAAGGAACTGGCCGAACGTACCGACAAAGCAAATGAACCGAGAACCTTTCTGCTTCGGTGCATCATCTTCAGCAGGTTCGGCCTGAGATTGCTGCCCGTTAGACACTGACTGCTGCTCTTGAGCCTCGGCCTTCTTCTTTTCCTTTTTTGCCTTCTTTTCCTGTTTCGTTTTCTCTTTCCGCTCTTTCTTCTCCTGGGCCTTCTTATCCACTTTGTCCTCGCTCTCCTCGGTTGGCTTCTCATCCACATCCATTGCACCGGCGGTTTCCTGCTTCTCTTCCTCGGCACCGTTTACCTCCGGCGCATCCTCCTCGCTCTCATCCTTCTTTTCTTTCTTTTCCTTCTTCTTCTCCTTCTTTTCCTTCTTTTCCTTTTTCTCCTTTTTCTCCTTCTTGTCCTTCTTGTCCTTCTTATCCTTCTTCTCTTTCTCGTCTGATTTGGTCTGCTCCTCAACACCGGTATCCTCCATCTTCACATCTTCCACGACATCCTTCGACTTGCGCTTTTTCTCCTTCTTCTCCTTCTTCTCCTCGCACTTTGCCTTCTTTCCCTGGGGCTCAATAGCCTCCTCGGGGGCGTTTTCGACGATCTTGCGCTTCTTGTCGCTCATGTTGTTTAAAGCAAATTAGAATGGAAGTGAAAAGGCGAAAATATATAATTCAAGTATATAGCCCTGATATACCAACAACGTAATTCTCAGAGAAGAAAGAAAACTCGCGAAAGAATGTAAAGATAATAATGACAAGAGAGAAAATTGTCGCATCAAAAGTTGGGCAAAATTGGAAATTTGCTTTTTTTGCCGGGCGGAGATTGTTGGGCGGTGTGAGATGTGGTGTTTCACATGTTCCTGATTTGCTGCCTTAGGCATGCAGGAAAGTATACCAGAAGTATAAAAGACGGATACAGCCTCATAAGGACTCACAATGTGATCATTGGATCAAATACGCAACCATATCTTTCTTTCTTCTCTGAATAGTCGTTCCAATGCTACACCAGGTATAGCGTCAGCAAAGCATTGGTGGTAAATCACGAAATTTTGCCTTATCAGCATCTTCCGCTAGACTATACACCTTGTTCGTACTGGTTGTGTAGATGCACCTATGTTTTATGTGCTATCTTTCTCAGGTGCCCTTCGCCATGAAAGGAGGAGCCGTCACCAAAGTAGTACATGGCTCGATCTCAACAAGACAACAGCCCGATATCCTTTATATTCCTGATAACCAACCGCTGATCCTTTCCAGAATCGCAAGACATTCAAACCCTAACAGCCTCTTTCAATTCTCTCTTTCGAAGTCCCTGAATTTTGAGTGAGCTTATGTAGATGCAATATCAATAACAAACATCAAATCAAACTAGAACATACAGTGGCATACCTGGTAATGAAGTACACGGCGAGACTATGTTGTATTCGTAGTTTCTTTATATTGATGTTCGGAGTCCTTGCTTTATTTCTGTATCTGTCTACTTCATTATATCAGTTGCATAGGATGTGGTAGAATATCCTAGCTAGAACTTATGCACCTGAACTACTAGTGGCTTACTTATATAGCCTTAGTCTAGAGGCGAAGTAAGAGTCGCGTCGGGGTACATACTACTGGACTTCTGGTCCCCATTTTTCTCATCGATAAACCAGCTTCATCTAGCTACATCAAGATGACATGACACCCAGATAGTTCTACTCAACGGATGCCTAGGAGGTAGAATACAGGTTAATTGTCATCTTATGTCAGAACCTCCTCTGATATCATATCTGCCACCCAATCCAATGAGATCTTGAACTACCTAGTCGACGGCCGCATTAGTGTAGTTCTAAAATAACCATAGTTATAAAGACATTGACACATAAGGTGATACTCTCAAGAGCAGAACGAACTTGGGGATACAGATACAAACAGCTTAGATCGGTTCCCTTTCTTGATATACATTTTAATTATCAAAAGAGCGATATAAGAGGCCTCAATCTACCAAAATGGGGTATATGAACCAGCCAAAATTCATGGAACTCTACGCCTATGCCCTAGAGAGTGACTTCCAGATCCCAGACGGCGAGTCAGCGGCATGGGCTCCAGGACACCCTTTTCACTGGGGTCAAGAGCTTGATAAAATAATCCTTGGGGGAGTAGGGTCGTCTCTGTCCTTGAGTCCCGATGACCAGTTTCTTGCGGTCGGGGTAGGACAGAATATCCACGTCTATTCTACGTTCACGAGGGAGTACGTGGAGACCCTGACGGGACATTTAGATGAGGTGTCACGGGTGTTTTTCGCTTCAAGAATGATCGGATGCGGACTGTACACACTTGTCTCTTCTGCGGAGGGCTCGATCGTGATCTGGGAGCTTGATAGGGATGGGAAGAATGTGTCTGCAGAGAAAGAGAACAAAGTAGATATCGACACTCTTTCAGCCGAGGCAGCGGATATCGCTATATTTAAGATTGTATCTGATCATGGCTGGGCACTAGGCGATCGCGGAGGGCTACAAGACAACTATAACTAAAGCCGTGGACATCCATGCCTTGGAGAAACAAATCACCTTGGATGGCAAATTTGCGTCGTATGGCGCGCCTTTCAGTCCCAACGGATAGAAAATGGTATATGTCACCCAGAACAACACCGCTCAGAACGAGATGCGCGACGCAGAAACTCTGCCTTGCGTGAACATCAGGAATATCGAGGCCAAAGAAAATCGGTATCGCCTTCTCGGGCATACCGACACGATTATGTGGGTAGCCACAAGCCCAAATTCAACGCTCGTTGCGTCCATCTCTTGGGATGGCACCGCTCGCATCTGGGATGCGGATGACGGCGACTGCTTGCAGGTCCTAGGGCCTTTTGGAGGACAAATGTGGTCTGGTGCTTTCTCTCCTGCCTCCAAATACATCGCTATTTAGCCAAGGTAGTCCGAAGGCGGTTGTTTATGTCTACGATATAGAAAAGGCCGAGGAGGTTTTACATTTCGAGGGGTGTGAGCACTGGGCTCGCTCGCTAGATTGGAGCCCAGACGGTAAGCTGCTGGCGGTAGGAGCCAGCGACAGCAGCGTCCGTGTCTTGGACCCATATACGGGAGAAGAGAAGATAGGTTGGAGGTTGAAATTCGACAACCGACTGATGAGGAGATTTGCGGGAATTCAAGGAGTCAAGTTCATCGACGCAGGGAGAAAGCTGATGTTTCGCTCTACTGTGGGATTTACCGAAGTATATGACTTACAACTAACGAAACAACAATTTGCCAGGGGACCTGAATGTCAGCTGGAGAGGGGGAGTACTTCCAAGCCCATTTACACTGCAGACTCTTCTCTCCCAGTAGTGTCGGATGCCGATGGAGCCGTGAGGTTCTGGAGACATTGCGAGTAAGTATGTATATATATTTAGCCCTAGATGTATAACGAGACGGGTAACGATGATGCATAATTACCCGTGGAATTAAAACCTGTAGTTTCCGAGATACCGACCCGTATTTATGAATATATTACTATGCTTCCCACGTGAAATCCGTCGCTTTGGTGTGAAGCCGAGAGAGATTGAATGAACTGATCAATTGAAGGATGCGGGGAAAGTGTCGATCATCCCCATAAAATGGGTCGAGATCCATTTCTTCCTCCCAAATTTCAGGCAACGCTCGCGCTCCTGAACATTCATTGCTGCAACTTACTAGTGAATTGTGAATACTTCAATAGAATCGCAATGCGCCTCTTCGTAGGCCACTTCGTGCTTTCGTTTCTACTCTTCTCCCTTAACATTGGTTGCGCCTCGGCCGGGATCAACACATCATGCTTGAAAGTCGTCACGGCGCTGGCCGCCCGCCCCGGGGATCTCTTTGCTAAATTCCAAGAGCACATCTGCGACCAAGGGTGTCGACCGACAGTTCCACATTGGGACCTCTGGACGAGAAACAACTCCTTCCTCCCCGCCGTGCGCAGCGTCACGAAACGCTTAGAGGCGCCGCGACATGAAGAGGCGATGATTAAACTGGGAGACGACGCGGCGGACATTATCAAGCGTCGTTGTGGTCCGCTACTGCATGGCGGCGATCTTTGTTCGGACTCGGAGACGTTGGCGGGCTTCGGAAATTGTTTCAAGACGAATTTCGTCCGGGCGGCGGTAATGAATTTGCCGACATTGTTGCCTATGGTTAGTGAGGAGGTCTGTCGGGAGCAGTATGAATATCTTAAGACCGACAGGTTGTGGGAAGAGATTATCCCCAACAATATGAAGGAATATGCCAGCGTGTGCCAGACTCTGGGAGATGGAGCGCCGGAGCTTGACCATGGGAGAGTGCATGAGGAATTATAGGCTACGAATGTGTATATATACTCGATGTACTATAGTATATACTGGACATGCTGCAAACGATGTTTGATATCACGGGATTAAGGATCGGAGATTCCGCGGACATAATGAAATCATTTCCTTCAGGGTCTGGACTTGTCAGCATCTTCTCATTCAACTTATACTCTTCCTTCTTTCCTCCCTTAAACACATCCCCGTTTCTTACTTCTGCTTATACATTAACCTCTTATAATTCTCTATTCTTTGCTAACCTTACATGAGTGCATCATGATAACCCGGACCTGATCAATTTCCCTCCTCGACACCTCCGAATGGCGTCAATGACGTCGTTCGCCCGCGCACTGCGGTCCACTCCAACTACGCACACGACCACCTGCTCTATCCTCCGATCGCATTTACGTCCTCGCTCTCTTCCTCGCTCCGTTTCCCCTCGGTCCGCTCGGTTTGTACACCCCGGTGCTTACCAGCCTTTCGTTCCGCCGTCCCCGAGCGAGCTAGGGAAACCCGCCCCCGCAAAGACCTATGATCGGTCCCGCAAATGGCTCCGACGCCTTGTCTATCTGTCGCTAGCCACCGGGGTGGTCTATGCAATTGATACCCAGTTCTACGCATCATCCCTGACGAGAACAGCCCGAACTTTCACCTTAGGTCTAATTGTGGCTCTGGACTATAAGATCAACTTCCGACCCAATCCTCTCCTAGCCAGCTCCATCAACCATTTACACACTCGCAACGCCGAGAGACTGTCGGATTTGCTGCGGCATAATGGAGGCCTCTACCTCAAGATCGGTCAGGCAGTCGCCATGCAGTCCGCCATTCTGCCGCCCGAGTTCCAGAAAATGTTCTCGCGTATGTTCGACGATGCCCCGCAGAACGACTGGAAGGATGTGGAGAAGGTCATCCGCGAGGATTTTGGCAAGTCGCCGGAGGAAGTCTTTGGCGTGTCGTTCACAGGCGATCCCACCAAAGGTGTCATGGAGCGCAAGGCCAGAGCCAGTGCCAGTGTAGCGCAGGTTCATTGGGCTCGCTTGGCCGACGGAAGAGAGGTTGCAGTGAAGGTCCAGAAGAGGGAAATTGCGCAGCAGATCCAATGGGATTTATGGGCGTTCAAGTAACCTTGCCTTTCCTTCTGAGCTGGCTTTGGCTACCTACTGACAAATGATAGGGTCGTGACCTGGGTCTACAGCCGTGTGTTCGATATCCCGTTTTACTCTTTGGTCCCCTATGTCAGCGAGCGCTTATTCCTGGAGACGGACTTCGAGAATGAAGCCGATAACTCGGAGCACATGGCCAGACTCGTTGCAGGCGAGTCACGCCTCCGAAATCGTGTGTACATTCCCAAGGTCTATCGTGAACTGAGCTCCAAGCGGGTCATGACCGCGGAATGGATCGAGGGCGTCCGCCTCTGGGATAAAGATGCTATCACACGCTCCTGGCGCGGTGGCTGGCATCAGGGTAGCCCAGGATGCCACGGGACTCCAATGGACCCCCCACAGTCCGACAGCACATCCACCAAGGTCTCTCGCAACCCGAACGCAACCCAGCTCAAACCGGAGCGGGATCACTGGCGTGGATGGAACGGCCGCGGCGGACTCGGCCTCTCCCTGAAAGAGGTGATGACCACCATGATCGACCTGTTCTCAGCCCAGATGTTCCTCTGGGGCATCCTACACTGTGACCCGCACCCGGGCAATATCTTCGTCCGTCGCAAACCCTCGGGTCAACCAGAACTCGTCCTAATCGACCACGGCCTCTACATTCACATGGACACAGATTTCCGACACCAATACGCCCGCTTTTGGAAGTCACTTCTCACCTTCGACAACGCCGCCATCCGCGACATCGTCAAACAATGGGGCGTCACGAACCCCGACATCTTCGCCTCGGTCACCCTCATGCGCCCCTACCAAGGCGGCGACCTCTCCACCCAACAACACTTCGAAGGCCTCTCCAAGAAGGACCGCGCCCAGCGCCACTACGAAGCCCAACAAGCCGCCCGCAAAGGAATCCGCCAGATCCTCGGCGACGAAAGCAAATGGCCCAAGGAGCTCATCTTCATCGGCCGGAACCTGCGCATCGTCCAAGCCAACAACCAATTCCTCGGCTCCCCCGTCAACCGCATCAAGATCACAGGCACCTGGGCGTCCCGCGCCCTCGTCGAGTCTCCCGATCTCCCCCTCAACGAGAAAATCCAGAACTACGGCCGCCACATCCTCTTCCGGCTCGTGCTCTTCACCAGCGACATTTACTTCTATTTCACGAAGATTAGACAGTTCCTGAGACTCGGGGGCGGAATGGAGGATTCGCTGGAGGCGCAGATGCAGAGTATGGCTAAGGATATGGGGGTTGATTTGCAGCAGAATGTGTTTGAGGGATAGAAACGCCTTACCTCCACTCCGTGTATAATATTCCTACATATAGAGTCCTCACTCCAATTCCTACCAAAACGTATATATACGATGAATTCTGCATGTGTGGGTTTCGTATACATCAACAATACCAACCTGACACATCACATTCCATTAAGTAAAAACACATATCTCATTCCTCATCGGTAGAACTCATCAAATCTTTCCAAGAAAAGCTCAAGCTCGCTATGCTCCAAACACACAAATCAAATATGAATACAATATCTCTTTCAAACTAAAAATTCACCGGAAAATATTATGCGCAAGAAAAGAAGATCAAAGGGTATCTACCGCGCCAACTAACAAACTAGCGAAATTAAAGCGATTATCCCCTACTACTCCCACCCAGAGAATCCAACGGGTCTCCACTCCTGGCCCGGATACGCCGTGCTCGACATCAGGATCTCTTCGCTGGAATCGTCGTCCGTCTGGACGGGTAACTCGACCGGGGCGTCGTTGTTGAGGACACGGCCTTCGCCTCGCGTGGGGTGGAGGTTGCCCGTGGATTGGGAGAGAGGGGGCATCGAGGGACGAGCAGGAGCGGGGGTGTCGCTGAGAGGGGGTTTTTCGTCGCGGGGATTTTCCTGGGGTGGGTCTTTGGTATCCTCTTCGTAGGTGGGTAATCGGTCGTGGCCGCACTGGAGGACGCCTTGGGTGGTCTGCTGGCGCCAGGCGAGAGCGTTGTCCGGGGGTTTGTCCTCTTCGGATTCGCCAGGAATGGTCAGTTTCCAGGGTCGTTCTTGGTCGCCGATGCGGCTGGTGCGAGGGTTTTGGCGGAAAATACCCAGGTGGTAGGCAGGGTCGGTGGTGTCGGTGCTGGGAATGTGTCTTTCTTCCGGGCGCGGGGCGAAGGTTTTCGGGCTGCGGGAGCGGATGTTTAGGTCTTGGGCGTATGTTCTTTCCTCGGAACGGCCGCGGGAGGGTGGGGATTGTGGGGCGGGAACGACGGGGGAGGCGATGGGCGATGCTCGCAGTGGGGATGCTAGACCGGGGGATGCGATCGGTGGTTGTTGATATTGGGGGGTTTGGGGGTTCGTGGGTGGTCGGAAGAGCGGTGATTGGGGAGTGAGTCGACCATTTCCGCTTCCACTGCCACTGTGTCGATGCCGGAAATAATCGGTCGGCGACGGAATGCGATTACTCGTGATGGTATTGCTGGCCACGTCTTCGACAGTGATCTGCTGCGTCAAGGGGGTACCGGGTTCTTGGGGATCGTTAAGCCGCGAGAAGGACTCCGGCGCGAAGTATCCTTCCACGGGAGGAGGTTGGCCCTGGAAGGAGTGGTTCTCGATATTTGATCGGGGCCGATCATACTCGGCGGAGGGAAGATGAGAGTGGTCTGAGGTGGACGTGCGCTGTGATGAGACGGGATAAAGCCGGTCCATTGAATGGGCCTGACGCTGGATTTGGACGACCGGTGGAACGTGGGTTTCGGCAGCTCTTGATTTGGGCCGGCCATGTTCCGCTCGACGGTTGAAGAAGCCCTAAGTGGAATATTAATATCACTGAATGGTAAGCTTTAACAAGCGGCTTAGGGGGTGTGTCTGGGGGAGAGAGAGTGTGTGTGAGACACATACACTTATTTTGTCTAACGCTTTCCTGTGCGGCTGACCCGTCTTTACACCGTGGGATTCAGAGGCCCGAGAAGGACGACGAATTTTGTTGCCGACCACCTTCAGCTTCTCCATTGTCGATAAGGCTGTCTGCGTTGGCGCTTGCTTCGAGGCAGGCTGGGCGGGCGGGTTGGAGGGAGCATGATCGGTGGATTGGGAAGCATCGCGGGGTCTACTGCCTGACAGAAGAGGTCGAAAGACACCGCTAAGTCGGCGCGAGGCATGTTCAGCCTCATCGCCTGGCCAGGGGCTCTTCGGCCTGCGCCCTTGACGATCGGGCCTAAGTATGCCGCCAAGACTTTGGTGCTGACCATCGCCCCCGTCATGATCCGACAAGAATGACACTCGCGACGAGTTCGCCTGGCCTGGCGCAGTGGATTTGGAACGTTAATTCCTTGTCAAATTGTTGATCAGCGGTTTATACTCACCAAGTACTTGGCGCAATGGCCGTTGCGGGTCTCGATCCGCCTCGAGGGTGCCCAAGGATGACACGGAGGGCACGGGCTGGAGTCGCACTTGCACGCTGGAGCCCCGCCGATGGTGACTCGGATCCAGCAGCGTTGCCGTCTTAATTTCGCCGTTACTACGTTGGCTATCCCGATTTTTGGTTTCCATGACCGAGGAGTAAAACCGTTTCCCCGTAGACGACGGTGCCCGAGTGGTCGTTTCGCGTTCGGGAGACGGTTCCTCGGACGCAGGCTGTGGCTGAACGTTATTTGGCTGGTCCATTGGATCGTCAACACTGTTGGCCTGCTCCGTCCACGACAGGATCTTGTCGCCAATGTCCCGCTGGTCGCTTTTGTACTCGGGGATCAACAAAGGTGCGTCATTGATGGCCACCTGAATCGGGGTCATCGGGGGAGATTCGTTCTCCCTCGACAAAGGCTTTCGGGGAGGACAATCCCTGCCAGGTTGCACGGGCGCTAATCGATGCGCCGAGGATGCACTATCGCCAGGCAACTCCCAATGCTCCTGGGATCCTGTCGGCGCAAGGACTGCAGAGTCAGACGCCGCCAATTCCGCCAGATCTCCAGCCGTGCTTCGATAGGATAATGCGTGACCCGACTGACCTGATCGCGAATCTGCATCACTGAAGCCCAGTGCAGCAACTACTTCCTTGTCCAGGTCCTGTGTAAGACCGGAACGGTGCCGATGGACGCAGGATGGCTCAGGATCCGTGTGATATCCTGGGTCTGCTACCGCGCCCTCCACCGGCCTACGCGCCGAGACCGACGGGACTTGTTTGCGCTTGATGTCCAAGCTCAACCGCTTCACTTGGCTGTCTCGCGCGCCATTCATCACTGGAAGACTTCCAAAGTGGACCGTCCGTCGCTTGTCGTGGTTCTCTTCCGCTAGGTCTAGAGCAAGTTCTGAGAAAGAGAATTTTCTGCGATAACCCCGACTCGATTCAAACCCCTACAATCACCGTAACATTAGATGAGTTTAACCAGACGAGGGTATTAAGACCAAGAAAAGTTCCCAACCCGAAGTACAGACATTAATCATGTCACATTCTGAGTGCGGAGATATGTTCAATTACAGACATGGTATCAATAGAAACATAAACAAAACATCAAACATCAGAAACATGCTGGCACAGCGATGGATAATCCGGAGGTTCCCACTCGCTCCCTGCACCGATGAACATGACATACCACCCATAAGAAGAAAATTAAGGCTCTACCTTGTCTGACCCTCCACCTTTAAATTTACTCCTGCCCTTGGCAAACAGGCCCTTGGCGGCTTCGCCCGCTTTGCCGCCGAACACACCAGCGGTGTGGAGGAAATCCTTCCCTCGTTGTTCCACATGCTGTTTATTCATCATGGAACCAAGATGAGTCGAAGGACGTCTAACATGGCCTGACCCGGACGACCCTTCCTGGTGAGACGACACGAGGTTCCCCAGAGACGACAGTTTAGGGAATTTGGCCCGGGGCACAGGGTACTTGGACTCATCTGTTGTCTGTTTCAAACTTTGCTGCACAACATCTGCGTACTCAGGGTGGGCATGAATCGTAACCCGGAGCCAATTATTGAGACCGGTGTCGATCGTCACAAACTGGTCTCGGGTTTTGTTGAACGCTTTCACCCGTTCGTCGGAGGTCTTCAACTCGAGGATATCACGGAAGCCAAGCAAGCTTGCTTCAATAGATGGTGACTGCGTTGGTGCAAGTGCAGGCGCAGGTGTTACGGCGTCCTGGTTTGCACCTGCTGGGGAATAGGCATCTCCAACGGTTTGGGCATTGGCAACTTCTGGAAGATATCGACCCGAAACGATGCTACTGTTGTCTGTGGCAGACGGGGGTATAATGGTCAGCTTGGGCTTCTCAGGCACATTATCGCGTTCAGCCTCATCATGTGTCTCAACTGGTGGAGCCACAGTGTTGGGCTCAAGTTCGGGCTCGGGTTCGGGCTGAAGACTTTTCTCGTCAACCACAGGAAATTGTCCGGGGATCGGCCCTACTGGAGGGGATTGGACATTTGTCGCGGGCACAAGCTGTTCCTCGGAGGAGGCAGACTCCCAGGAGAATCGCCTCTTCAACTTAGGGGTTATGTCTTGTTGCGGAGCTGCATTTGGTGCAGTAGTAGACGTCTGCAGTGGACTACTGGAGTATAAATCCTGGGACTCATTCTGCGCGGGGTTGTATCCAAGGACGGGTTTGAACTCCCCCTGAGGGCTGGCACTAGCTGTTTCGTTCCAGTATCGTTCATATTCGCTCGGAATGAGACTATCCTGCCGACTCGTTTGAGGCCTGGACCTGTCTTGTGGGTCCGGTTCCTCAGAAGGGGTGTTTTCTCGGCTCAAAGAACGAATGATCTCCTTCCTCAATCTGTCACTCTCGGTGTCTTGCGGTGAATTTTCCGTACTCAGGGAGGGAACAATGGTGGGAATAGAGTTTTCAGGCGGAGACATGTTACCACTGATTTTGAGCGGTGCAGGTCGATCTTCTGCGGCTGTGGTAGTCGGTTGCACGGTAGCTTGTTGATATGTTGGCGTGGACTGGTCCTGAGGCGAGTCAGATGGAAGGTCCGACGACATCTCTGCTAATGATTCGGGAGCGATGGTATCGTTATTGGTGATTATTGGCCGTCTCAAAGGACTGTTATCTGGACTAGGAACACTCAAATCACGGCGATGACCAGGTTTAAAGCCTCTCGGTGGAGATGTACTCTCCGGCTCTTCCTCAATCGTTGGTGTCTTCTCGTTTGTGCCACGAGGAGGGATAATCGGGCTTATTATCGACGTGCTATTGCTATCCGACCGTGTAATGCTATCGATGATAGTGCTCGGTGTCTCCGGAACGTCAAAAGCTTGATTAACCACAGACCGAAATCCGACGGAGGGGTTATGGTGTAATTGAGGTTCTTGCTGCTGTGGTTCGGCGGGTTGGTCTTTCTGAGCGTCAGACGAAGGTGCAGCCGTGAGATCTGCGCCGAATCCTGACAGACGCCTGATATCTGGGAGCCCAATGATAGGAACATCATTCTGAGGTCTTGAAGGAACACTCTGGTTCTCGGATTGCTTTCCTTTTGCTTCCTGTCCTGCCGGGCTAGTTGTAGGTACTGGATCTGTGGAGGCCCGACTCAAGCTTGGAGGGCTTCCTGGCCCCACTGTCTGCTCGCGTAACCGGCTATAGATGTCGGCTGAGCGTAATGGGAGGTTGTGATTCTGTTCTTCTGCGTTGCGGTCGGCTGAGTGACTACGGCTATCCGCCACAGGGCCGGTCCCTAGCGTCATTACCTGGTCCATTGACCGAGAGCGATCCATTCCAAGAGCCCAGGGCTTAGGTATGTTTCTGGACGCTAAACCTGGGAGGTCCCCGGTGCTTTGATTCAAAGGTTGTTGTTGCGGTGGAGGAGGAACTGGATCCTCGTCGTATTCATCGTACTCATCGTCACCCCAGTCATTGCCATCGTAAGAAATCTTCTTCGCTTCAACCCAGCGCTTTGTCTTCGCGCGATTCACGTTCGTTTTAAACGATATGGGGGTGCCGCCACGTGGCTGGGGCGACAAAGGGTTATCGGCGCCGGGAGAATCCCTAAAGATGCAGAGAAGCCTGATCAGCACAATTCCAAGGCTCCGAGAATGCATCCGTCTGCATGTACTTACACCGGCTCGTACGGGTTCTGAAATGGGCGAGCCATTATATAGGAGGGTCAGGTCGCCTGAACCAGATGGACCGCATCAACGCAAATGCCGCGTTCACTCGATCTGATATGGCTTGCGATGTAATATTTGGCACCAGTGGAGTGATCAAGCTGCGAGGATGGAGCGGGAGAGAAGAAGCAAGTAACAAGACGAGTGGTACAAGCGATGACGTGTGTGCGCCGGCTCGGCTGCGGGCAGGAGATTGGGGGCGTCTGACGTGTTCGAAATATATTCTTAGACCAATCCAAAATAGAACAATTGTCGTATCGTGTGCGTTCGTGAACCAAATGAGTGAGCTGCTGCGGTCGTGCCCCTGACGGTACTAATAGGCTCAAGTATTCGCCTGCCTAAAACGAATAGATAGCGATGACTGTGGCTGGTAAGGCACCGATTGTGGCGGGTCCATCACGTGGCCCTAGCCGCCTGCGCTTTGCCCATTTTCGGATGGACGACGAATTCCCCGGGATTGCGAAGTACGTCTTCGGCCATTCTCTCTGCGACATCTCACCGAACCCCGTTCGCTCGGAGACTAACGATCTCTGCAAGTGCAATGATATGACACTCACATAACGCTCTTACACCGCTTGTATCACCACCGTTCCTCTCATTTTTCTTTTTCTTCACTGTTGCCTTGTGGCTTCGCCGAACGGACACGTCTACAAGTTGCCTCCTTATCGATTAGGTTAACCCCGTATAATCGCATAACCCATTCCTTTAGATCCCGGGGTTTCGCTTACCTCCCCCCTCAAACTATCACCCGCACTCCACCTCACTATACGCTGCTAGCGAAATGACTGGCCCATCGATTCAGGATCGCACTGGCGAGTTCCACGCCATCCTGGGACAAGCCCAGAAACGGGTGGCCACCAATAAAGTTGGGTCCCAGCGGCAGGCACTTCTATCGGATTCACAAAGGAGACAAGCCAATGGGTCTGCGAACGGAGGCGCGCAACCCGGCAGGAGATCCGAGTTTGCCAGGAGGGCTGTTGAGATTGGACGGGGTATCACTGCGACGACGGCCAAGTTGCAGAGGCTGGCTGAACGTGAGTAGGAGCTACAAGGTGGACAAGCAGGATGTCTAACTGAGACCGCTAGTGGCCAAACGAAAGACCCTTTTCGATGACAAGCCGGTAGAGATCTCGGAATTGACATATGTCATCAAGCAAGATCTCGCTTCCTTGAACCAACAGATCGCTTCCTTACAAGCGCTTACACTCTCCCAACATCCGAAATCGAACCGGTCGAAGGCGGACCAGGAAGGAGAGCATAATGATAATGTATGTACACGGCATAGACGGAATCCAACGCGAGTGGGTGATGCTAAGAATACTAGGTCGTGGTTATGCTGCAAGGTAAATTGGCGGATGTCGGAGCAAACTTTAAAGAAGTCCTCGAGGTTCGAACGAAGAACATCCAAGCGTCGCGCTCTAGGACAGAGAACTTTGTTTCGTCGGTATCCTCGAAATCGCAGGCGGCCTTAGACACGCAACGGTCGGACTCTCCGCTGTACACCTCCGGCAGGAGGACTCCTCAACCGGGAGGCTCTTCCGACCTGTTGACTCTGGAACCCTCGAATCCTTCGCCCCTCGGACGGCCGTCTATGCATTCCGACCAACAATTGCTGGTAATGGAAGAGGCGCAAACGAGTAACTCTTATATCCAAGCACGCGGTGAAGCAATTGACGCGATCGAACGTACAATCAATGAACTGGGCGGTATCTTCGGCCAACTGGCGCAGATGGTCAGCGAGCAGTCCGAGATGATCCAACGGATAGATGCCAACACTGAGGATGTAGTGGATAACGTCCAAGGCGCACAGCGCGAACTAATGAAATACTGGACCCGAGTATCTGGGAATCGATGGCTGATTGCGAAGATGTTCGGAGTCTTAATGGTGCGTGGCTCTCTCAACCTCTTCAACTTTGCTCCAATGCTAACTTGTAGTAGATTTTCTTCCTTCTCTGGGTATTGATATCAGGATAGAAATGCCCCTTCTTTCTTACTAATGTGTTGTATTAATACGGATACTTTCCTTCTTGCTGTGCATGAACGAGTTATGCATGTCCCATTTGAACGTCATCGGCCTTCTTTCTTTTCCAGGAGTGGCTAGATCGCATGTTCTCTCTATCTCTTTATTTCTTTCTTCTTTTCTTTTCTCATTTCGCCTCGGTTGCTACAGGTAAATATTGTTGAATTTATTCATAGACCCATGCTGGCCTCTGATGTCTAGGCGTCGTTGATATGGACCAATTACATACTTTCTTGCCTTAGGCAGTCTTTTTTCTATGATATAGACCACAATATCAAGTCCAAGATCACCCTTATATACAATGGCATATAAAGAAGAAGAAGAAGAAGAAGAAGAAGAAGAAGAAGAAGAAACAAGATCACTCCTCACAAAACTCACACCTCAAAGCAACCCCGGGCCCATGCAAAACAGGAACCACCTCCTCACACTCATGGGGAATAGCCCCCCGCCGACAAATCTCCCTCTGCGCCGCCTCAAACCAAACCTCACTCAACTTCGGTGGCGTGAGCGCCCCCGAGGCAACGAACTCCCCCCAATCCCGACGCATCTGCCACATGAACTCCATCCGATTCGTCCACGTCGGCGAGTGACCGTTCGCATCAGCGGCAGCTACCTTGACAGACTCGTCTTTCGCAGCCGCGACAAAGAACTCCATGATCCGCTCCAGGGTGGAGGTAGTAAGGAGAAGACCGAGCCAGGCCTCGGTAGAGGCAGAGGCGATGTCAGGGGCCATGAGGTGGCGGACGGAAGAGCAGAGGAGGTGCATTGCGTGGTGGGTTGAGAGGAGGGTTTGGGTGTTATTGAAGGGGGGCTGTTGGAGGATGGATTGCTGGGATTTGAGGGATTGATGCTGTGAGTTAGTAGATCTGGTTGAGGACTGGGGGTCGGAGGCGTGAGTTTCGAGGAAGAAAATGATGTATGCCCTGTTTTCATCATCAATTGGGGAATAACTTTCGGGAATATTAGTTACGACATACACAGGAGATAAGAGACGCGATTGGAGGAGTCCGACGCCTTTACTGTATACGACCTCTTTTTCGGTCTTCGAGGACCACAAAGAGTCTTTCTGGAGGTGCTGGTGGACCACGTACTCGGTCAGGTAGTACGATAGCTTGATGCATGTCTTCCAGCAGCGGGTTAGATCGGCGAGATACCCGAATGAGTATTCGGGGAGGTCATCCCCGGCCCCGGTTGAGGTGTACTGGGGTGGTGGCGGGGGGAATAGACTGGAGATGAAGGTTAAGTCATCTCCGACTGAGGGGACGAGTTCGTGGCCCGTCTCTGTGGTATACTGATATGGCCGGGTCCGGTGGTGGAGATAGGCCTGGGAGATTGCATATTCAAGGTGAGAGACTCTGCGTCGCAGTACGCGACAGGAGAGCAGAAGGGAATAGATATCCTGTAGCTCGCATTGCGCGAGGACCCTCACCAGAACGCTGTCTGGGACTCTTTTCCAGATTGATTCACGCTTCTGGGTGCTGGAACTACTGGGGATTTGGTTAGTCACTTGTCTGGGGTCTGGGTTTAGTTATATGTGCCCACTTACATAGTTGACCTTCTTCGTAGCTTTGCGGAGTTTTTGGCCCTGTGTATGATGCTTCGGACTCGTTCAATGACTGCTGGGCTCATGATTCAGTCCCCATGGAGGCATTGTGATTGAAATCTTTATGTTGATTTGTTTCAGGTTTAATAAGGTTATTGGCCAAATGGTGATTATTCAGCTTAGGTACCAACCATTGGGGAAATTACCCTACCTTTTCTCACTCTTCTTTTTCCCTGTTGAGATTCCGTAATGAAAAAAGGATCAGGCAAATCATTCCCGGTTTAGTATTGCCTAAATCGTCATAGTGACGGGTCTAGATACATCTCAGGCGAAACCCTTTTGGCAAATTACGGCATTAATTTTACACGGCTTTGCTATGACTAGTTGTAGCCTAAGCTTCATAAGGTTTTTGTTATGAGTTCCTGTGTGAGCTGGGACCCTCACGGTGAGTAAAACAGAAACGATAGTCCTGTTGAGACGTCTTAGCCTTCCTAGACATTCGGGATATGTGGTATCATTGAACCGCGGAGGTGTGTGATCCGTAGTAGTTTGGGGAAGGATAGACGGAGAAGAAGGGCATGATGGGCTGCATGCATTTTGGGCCTTGCGAAAACCAATATGAGGATGTCAATTCAGAGAGCATCCGTCGAGAATAATTCGTTGTTTGTGAACTCTAGCTGGAAATTCTCCAGAAGATCATCCCACTGGCTCCAATCTAAGGGGCTGAGGTCAAGATTATTAAGGGGATCCAGCATCCCAACGTTACCGGGTGTGATATCCTGTGTAGTGCGTCCTCGTGGGGTCCCTGATTCTGACACACTGGGTTCAGACCTCGGCTGATGTGATGAAGTGCCTCTCTCCGATCTTTCAGACAACACCGAAACGATATGAGGACGGGGCAACATAGAGCGATTGCGTCGAGTACGCTCCTCGGAATGGGACTTCCAGGCCTTCAAAATCAGCCCCTGCACTGCAATGTGAAGAGGGGTTTTGGGCCTGTTTCTCATCTGGTCATAATGCCGACTGTATATCCTGTCAATGAGGACCCACGATCTCTTAGTTTCTTCTTCATCGCTGCGAGTCCGGAGCTCATATAGTGTATAAATCAACGCATCCCACGGAATGTGATTGTCCACGTGCCACAGATATCGCTCTATGATCTCGTTGCTCTGACAATCCTCGAATCCTTCCAGGATTTGCACGCATGTGGAAAAGACGAAATCCCTCTCTGCTAGTGATACAGGGTCTTTCTCGACATACTGGCGGGGATGGTGTGCGGAGAATCTCATTTGGCATACAACAGTCTGCATAAGTCTAGCCGACATGTAGTGCAGTGGAATGGATTTGTCACAATATTGCAGGAATTTCGTTTCAAACGCGCGGTTCAACTCATTTATTGCTTCATCTTTGGCTTCAGGAGACAGCAAGGAAGAGGCCAAGAAGCCTCGGCCTCCATGGGACTCTCCACCGGCCTTGGACCAGCGCCTCATCCATTCACCATATTCGTTCCGTGCAAGGACAAACATCATTTCGGTCGCGCCATGGTGTTCGCGAGGCGGATCCGTCATGCGTGGATCAAGCTCACTGTCATTTATGTTTGATGGGGGTAGCACGTCAACAGAAAAATACGGGAACTGCGAAGTGATACCGGAACTTTGTGCCGTAGTGACATCTAATATTGATAGCTGTCGCCAAAGACGGCGGCGCATTTCAGTTTCGAAAATTGTTAATCCAAGCTCGGATCCGTCTCGATGGAGTCCAATCCGCTGAGCCATTCGCATTGCAACGCCACATAAGGACCAAATAGACTGCGAGTCAGAGGACGCACGCAGGGATAGCTTGTCGGACAAAGTTAGCGTTAATGTCACAGCATCTTAGGAGAGACCTACCAAGTACAAAACATATGCCTGGAGAACTACGGGTTTTGACGTACGTAGAATGCCAGCCTTGGTAAAAGCTAGACGAGCTCCACGCCGGGATCTTGAGAGTAAAACAGCTTTGCTCTCTCCGTAAGTATTTTGTACATCATCTGCCTTCAGAGAAACCAATGCAATACAATATATAGAGAACATCAATGCCTCAAACTCCTTCGAGACTGTCTCTAAGCTGCCGGTGGCTTCTAAAAGCTGTTGCTGGACGGTTGGACCGTGCAGTATCTTGATTAAGGGATTGACATTCTCAAGGAAAGTTTGCCAAAGTTTGAAGATGTGTAGCGGGGAGGGATGAAGTTCACTCAGGCTTTTCTTCACTGCTCCTCCTAAGATTAAGGAGGTTTCGTCATCCACTTCCTGGACAGAATGATTTGAACCGTTGTCGGACATGTCCCGTAACACATCCTCCGCCCGAGGAAGCTAGACACAGAGTTAGATTGCATTACGAGAAGAAGCTCGGTAGGGAATCCTGACCTCGCCTCTGACGCTAGTCCAAATATTACTATCTTACCCGTTAGCCATTTGTGTATCGTTGTTCATTCCAAGGTAGCTCAACCTGTCCAGATAGACGGATTTCCCGTCGCCTGTGAGCAGCATTCCTTGCTCAGCCCTTGAAGCACTGGGGAAAGCATTGTGTGTGGTTGCTGGATGGTCTATGTTGCGGATACGAGCTGACGCAGCATTGTCTTGTCTAATAGGACTCTGGTAGAAGCCGCTGTGTCGGCGGTCCTCCTCCGAGCGCTGCCTCTTGCGGCGACGCGGAGGGATATGAGTAGGGAAAACACATTCAATTCCGCGTTTGATACAAGCAGAACAAGGATCGTTGCGATCACACCTGACCTTTCTTCGCGCACAGACCACGCAAGAAGGGTTCTTAGGGGTTTGGTACTCAGCAGTCATCGGACTCTGCTGCACGACCACTGCAAGGCGATCATTGGAATCTGTCATGACTCATGAGTACGCTGAACGGATACAGTACAGCCCATTTACATTTGACTAATTAGTTGCAGATAATGCGATCGCAAGGCGTAGTCGTAGATGGAGATACGCATCCGTGCGGATTTCATGCAGAGGGAGAAGCGGAAGGCGGAATCGAAGTCGGTCCGAATTATTTTCTTGTTATTACCGGCTACGAACTACTTCCCAATTAGGCAATTCCCTAGCCCTAAGTACGATCCAATTCCTGCATACATCAATCTTGCGAAGAACTATAACCACAGGATTTGTTCACTCTCAATCTAGTCATATATATCCATCATTCCTATTGCTTTGCGACCGCAATGCTGCCGCTTTTTTGTGCACCTCCCTTGCGACAGGTAAATCGATGAAGAGATCGAATGTGTCGACCAACCTTTATATGTCCAGTGCGTCTTGATATAACAAAGACGAGCCAAGAATGTTGATATCCACTTATTGGATCTATGAGATTGACATGTTGAATAGACAAAAATATACGGCTCATATTATCCTGACCCGTTCGTACAATTGTGATCCACCGACTTTTTTCGTTGAAGCTACACGGAGTAGACACAACCACGTCTTGACGAGCTCCGGCATATCTGAGTCTTATAAGGACGCATAAATATCCGATTGAGAAGTTGAATGATCTATCATTAGCATTTCAGCCTGATTTAGTGCCCTAAGCCCCGGTCTGATTTCCCCCTTTTGGGGCGTTCACAGAGCTGGGCATGCAGCATTTCTCACCCCTCGCATGCAAGCGATGGCCAATCCCAAAATGGGGTTTAGAGCCGAGCAGCCTATAACTCAGAGTAGTTTCGTCTTCATGTAACCTCGGACTTTTCCACGTGAGAAGATACTTAAGAATTTCAAAGTTTGAAAGGGCAAGGGCACAAAGAAACTTACGAAAGAACTGTCACAGCTTTTCTTACAATGCTCCGATAGAACAAACTTTTTTCCCTTGGACAATGGTTGCCCCAAGAGTTTATATGTAGCACATTATCGCATAGCGCAATTTCAAGTTCAGCCAGAGATGGCAGTGCTCCAAGTGTCTCTGTATGGTGACTTGGATCTATCAATACTAACCCTGCGAGTGTGACAAGGATGTATACGCCGCCTCAATCAGGGCAAAAGAAGTTATTTTGTTCCAAGAAGAAAGCGCATACATACACGAGCATTCCTGGGCGCGCCATCATAGGTGGCTTGGATGAAAATACCTTGTCTCATCTTGCATACGGTGGCCAGTTTACTGAGGTGCCTCGCCAAGTTGGCCAACGGCTGGATTTACCAGCAAGATACAGAAGGAAGCGCAGAGAGATAGCAAGCGTCACACTTGTCTGAGCTAGAGAAATAGTTCATAGGAGCGCTAAGAATACACTACTCGTGATCCTTGTGTGGGAGGGGGTAGCGGGGGATGGTTTTCTGGGTAGTTGTGTTGCTTTTTCTATGTTATAATTCATTATACAATTGAATCGTTATCTATTACTCTCATAGAGTGATATCTTAAAAACTTTATATCCACAAAGAAAGTTGAATAGTATGGTATAGACCTTTTAAACTGTTCTAGACGCCCTATCTAATGCTTCTCAGTTCGGGTGACCCCGGCAAAAGAGAAGAAAAAACGGGGCTTGACGCCATAGACAACAACAAAAAGTGATTGACACCGAGCCGAGAATCTGCCAAGACCAATAATTCTAATCCACCCCAGCGTGGCTTGGTTGAAAGCAAGCTACAAGCAAAAGAAACGAGGGGAAGTAGATACGCGGCGCGGGAGGCTGTGCTCTCGGGTAGCCAAACCACTGGGTATAGCGGCTATAGCCTACCAACGAACCGTCGTTTGCTGAAGATCATCCCTGGGCCAAGTAGAGTTAAGAGAAACTGATAAGGAACTAGATACCACTAGTGACCCCTCGGCCTCGCTTGTTTGCCGATCTTCTTGGCAGACGCCGGTTTCTTCACTCGGGGTCCAGACTCGGCGATTATATGGATTTATTTCTTGCGGTGGAAATGATATGTTGACAATGATCGTGACCGCCGGGATAATCCCGTATTCTTGCCACATGTTTCACGCAAGATGACTGTCGATTTTTGTTGTCTGAAGCCAACCAGGTTCCATGTTCTGGATTTAAATCTTGGTTGGCAATGGTCCATCCTAAGGTTCGTTATTATGTTCAAAACTCCACTTCATGAAACACAGCCCACCGACCCCAGACTAAGAGAGAGGAAAAAAAAAAAAAAAAAAAAAAAAAAAAAAAAAAAAAAAAAAAAAAAGCCGGGCACACTTCATCTGGGGAGACGGACCAATTTTCTCCCGCTTCATCGTCATCCGCCAAGATCCCACTCTTTCTGTTCGGTTTAGTGGTCTCCTATTTCTAACGCCCGGTAAAATAGAGATGCCTGGGGAAGAGACCTTGGCGAACCCACCGATCGGCGGAAGACCACGGATAAACATAGACGGCATTTGGGTTCATGTTGTCGTTATTGACTTTTAGAGTTTAAAGCCCTAATCAGGCCCGACAACGGAATGCCGCAACGAAAAACCGCATGCAGTCATGACGCCTTCGAATGGCGCCAAGGGCTTGCCGAGGTGGATCTATGAGACGAATCCAATCTCAGGTAGAGGCAATGGCAACACGGTACCCAATCGATACTTTACATGAACAGATATTGACTGGTCTGAATGTGTTCAGGTGCTATAAAAATGGGGATATCCCGGGATATAGTGGAGTTATTCAGTCCGAAACGCTGTTTCCGGGCGTGTAACTGCCGCACGAGTTCTGCAGGGATATACTCTCTTCGTTATCTCAAGGGCACATGTCGGGTTGACCCGCGTTGGGCTGATGACTTCAGTATCTCTCCTTGGCACAGATGTTGTGTCTTGGGTGCGGAGAGGATCTTCGTAGCATAGTGATATCCCACCAGGCGGAACTTAAGTAGAGGGAGGTGCTAGTTCATTGCATTTCCATTGCCCATCCTCTGAAGGAAGACCTCTCTAACCAGCACTCTTACCCTTTTCTTAGTTTACCATATAGTCCCCAATACTGTTTAGTCTCGATCAGTAACACTATGCATCACGCTCCTCCTCCTACCTCCTCATCGGGGGACCTTCTCGTTTCAGCCCCAGAAAACCATCTCTCCGTCAATTGGGATCCGTCATCACTTGCCAACCCACCTGTACCCCGAATAGATAATAATCCAAAAGAAACAGGGGGCACTTGGGGAGACGGATGCAGCGCGGCTACATCCCTCACGGATAATCAAGACGACACAACACTGCGCTCATCGCTGGCGCGGCACTTCCGCACCAACATAGACACTACACACACTGACATCGTCCTGATCATCTGTGGCTTCGTCAGCGGTCTTGTAGATGGCTTATCGTTCAACGCCTGGGGGAGTTTTGCCAGTATGCAAACAGGTATGCCTCTACTTCACCCTCGTACTCGTACTAGTTCCGCCCAAGCAACCGCTAACCAACTACCCGCAGGAAACAGCGTCTTCATAGCTCTAGGCGTCTCAGGCCAACCAGCTTACCCAGCCTACCTCTGGGCCAAATCCCTAATCGCTCTCACGGTCTTCATAACCAGCAACATCCTCTTCATCCACGTCTCGCGGGCCCTCGGTCCCCGCCGTCGCTCAACCCTAATCCTATCTTTCGCCGTTCAAACCGCCGCTCTCCTCGCAGCAGCCATACTCGTCCAACTAGGGGTTATCAGCCCCAAACCTGAAGACCCCCGAGCCCCCATCGAGTGGATGCAAATTCTCCCCATCTCACTGCTGTCCTTCCAAGCGGGCGGGCAAATCGTAGCATCCCGGGTGCTGGGTATAGATGAGATTCCCACCGTCGTTTTGACTACGCTGCTCTGCGATCTGTTAGTAGATCCAAAGTTGACTGAGAAGGTTAACCCGAAGCGCAATAGAAGGGCTGGAGCCTTTCTGGCGTTATTCCTGGGCGCTATGACGGCTGGTGGGTTGTCGAAAGTTACAGAGATGGCGGCTAGTTTGTGGTTTGCTTTTGTATTGAAGTTCTTGATTACGGCTGGGTGGTTTGTGTGGAAGAGGGAGGGGAGGACAGAGGGGAAGAGGGATGTTGAGGGTTGAAGGCTTAGTATTGGATGCCTTTGATTCTTGTGTTTGAAATTTGTTTATGATTCATGGGTTTGCTTTATACTATGTATGAGCCGTACGCTTGTGTGTTTGGCTATGATATTGCTGTTCTTAGCGGTAGCTCATGCTCAGGAGTCTGGTTATAGACGTTTTATCAAATAAATTCAAGTCTTGTGTATGTTCGTGAGTTTTATATTGGCCATGAGGCCGTCATAGAATGCACGTGAAGATAAAAAGTAGGGTTCACAACCGAGAATTATACTTGCATAGTCATTTGATCTTGAGTTGCTAACGAGCTGGTATATACGGCCAGTCATCTCTGGCATAGAGTTCGAGCATGGATGTAAACTTGCTCTTCTAAAGAGGGTTAGGCCTCGGTTCAAGTCCTTGGAGTGGATCTGTGGAGATCCGAGGCTATATGCCAAGCATACAAATCTACAACTCCGCACTTGTATCAACAGAGCCCCCGCTCATCTCCAATTCGATATCAAAACATCAATATGCAGTCAGATTCGGATTTAGTCCTTGTGAGTTCCACAAGTGACGGAATTACTACAATCAAAATCAACAGGCCTCATCGAAGGAACGCCGTCGACCCCACTACCGCAAAACTTCTCTACGAGAAAATCCTAGCCTTCGAAAATGACTCCTCACAGAAAGTATGCATACTCACAGGGATGGGCGGTACATTCTGTGCCGGTGCCGACCTTCACGAAGTAGCTGGACAAGATAGTCGCGACGCTACCAGCAAAGAGACAAACGGAGGACGAAGCCATTTTCAAGCGCCACCGGAATCTGGCGAACAATCCCTAGGCCCGATGGGTCCATCACGACTTCAGATCCAGAAGCCTATCATCGGTGCTGTCTCCGGGTATGCAGTGGCAGGCGGGTTGGAATTAAGCCTACTCTGCGATATCCGCGTGGTGGAAGAGGACGCCGTGTTCGGGGTCTTCTGTAGGCGATGGGGGGTACCACTTATCGATGGAGGTACGGTTCGTCTACAGGCAGTTGTTGGACTGGGCAGGGCACTTGATATGATATTGACTGGGCGCCCAGTCAGCGCCACCGAGGCCTTGTCCATGGGTTTGGCAAATCGTGTTGTGCCAAAGGGGAAAGCTGTGGAAGAGGCTACAGCTATTGCGAAGCAATTGCTTTCGTTTCCGCAGCTTTGTATGAATGCGGACCGGGAGTCTTGCTACTATAGTGCGTACCAGGCTAGCTCGTTCCAGGATGCAATGAGGCATGAGTATGAGAAGGGCGTGAAAGTTTTGGACTTTGAGAGCATCAAAGGAGCTGCTCAATTTAGTCACGGTGCAGGGAGGCATGGAAGTTTTAAGAATGGTTCACGTCTTTGAGTTCGTTCTGAAATTGCCTATATTCTTTAGGTTGGTGGCCCATATCGAGTTCCGGAATAATCAATCGAAGTTTCTTATTACATTCAGTGCGAATATCGTTCAAAGACTGGCAAGGCTACTTGTATGTAGTTTCTGTTACGACAGAGAATATCTTCCTCCCCGTCCCCCTCCCCCCCAAAGAAACTTAAACATATGCAGAATTTTGAATCTGGATGCATCCAAGAGAGCTTGTGAATCCTTTAAACCTGGCATACCATTTAGGAGTGTTGGAAAATGCCCATGAGAAGCATGACCGTGAATGGTCATAACGCTTGTATATAGACTTGTTTGTACCAATAAGTTGCACGTATGAAGCCAATATGTGGCATGTCAGAGCTAATCCTCGTTGTTCTTTATATCTAGAGCAGATCTGAATTAGCAACGTCAACATGCATATCCATATCAGTCTACAGTGCTGTCGTTCACTGCTGTCTGATTTGTTTCTTTTGCTGAGAGAAAACGTCACCGCTGAGGAGACCTTCCAAACGGGTCTAGTTGACCGTTGAAAAATTACAGAACCATATGGGCTAGACCAGACAGTGGAGGATGGATCCAGCAGCTAAACTGAAGAATGATCCACTTGCCGTACGGTGCGGTGCGAATTAGGTGCTGATGCAGTAGTGGGTAGGCTCTGAAGTGTGGCAGAGCATTAGAACTGAGTCTAAAAAAGTCAATACTAAATAGAGAGCTATGTCTCAGGGAATCAAACAAACCACGTAAGCTATTGACCGATCCTCCCGATCCAACTGAGAGGGTAGACTGATCGGTCCAAACTGTGATAGAGTCATTTTTGACAACCATACCTGAGGCAGTGATTGGCCAGCCTTACATCGGTCAGCCACGTACAAACATGCTAAAAATACCCCTGACCAGCCACACGCTAACCCCTTCTAGGCAAGTATCTACTTGTTAGACGCGTAAGGCAGCACTCATAAATATTCCACCCCATGATACAATAAACAGCACAAAGACCTCCTTTCAGTTGTTAGACGTTACAAAGAGGTAAAATAACCATGGCACCACACTATGCGATACTCGATACAAGGGCTCTCGAGGCCGCGAGCTCTCATCTCGCCAAGCGTGACCTGACCGTGACCCACACACAGGCGGTGACGCTAGGAGTGATGGCCGTGTATGTGGTCGTTATCGCGCTTTTATGGAACTTGCCCTATGTTCGATGGTCGCTATGGCCTTTCAAGGTGAGAAGGACTTATTTACTCGGTCAATATCCGTGTTACCGAGAGGCTGACTGTACATAGATGCTGGTTATTGCTTTCCATGAGTTTGGTCATGCGATCACCGCATGCTGCACCGGAGGCAAAGTTGAATCGATCTCTCTTGATCCCCATGAAGGAGGAGTCACCCATATGCGGGGTGGAATTAGCGCCGTCACCCTCCCCGCCGGATATCTAGGATCGTCCATTATCGGTGCCCTCCTGATTTTCGCGGGGTTCGATATTGTTGCAAGCAAGGTCGCCAGCATTGTCCTGGGTGTCTGTTTCCTGCTTACACTGTGGTGGGCCCGAAGAGACTGGTTGACCATCGTCACCATTCTCTTGGCGGTCGGTCTGTTAGTGGCGTGTTGGTTCATTGCACATGGAGAGGCGCTGAAGTGGGTGGTGGTAAGTACTAACCTGTACTGCGTACCTCGTCAACAGCCGAGTTACTAATGCGATCGCAGCTTTTCATCGGTGTCATGTCTGCTCTTTACAGCGTTTGGGATATTGTGAGCCTCCCCATACCCATGTTACTGGCTCTTGCTAACCACATATTGGATAGTGCGACGACCTCATTATTCGAAAGGTTAACACTTCAGATGCCAGCGTCTTTGCCCAGCGCTATGGCGGTTCTTCCCGCTGCTGGGGTGTTATCTGGTCCATTATCTCCCTCTGCTTCATGGCTATCGGCATCATTGGTGGTATTGCAGCATTCCGGGAGTCATTCAGCGAGCAAGAAGACTCCTCGAAGCATTTTATTCCCACTATCTAAGAGGACATTCGACGTTTCTTAGAAGCGGCTAGTATCACGAACATCATTATCGACGAGGAGACGATTGAAACCTGTATTCCTGGATGATCTCTTTCCCTTATACCCCTTTGTTTCTGCTATTAATGAGTAATGGACTGAATATTATATCTCCTTTCTCAAGATGGTAGTTTTCGGATTAATTATAGTAATACATGGTACTATTACGATAATAAACTTATTAGAGAACAATTCTATGGATTGGAGATACTGTCTAACTACATCTGGTTAGATTAGTGGGGAATTCCATTCGAGAGCCAAACATCCAATTTCCCAACTACTCCAGGCTGTCTGCCTACGGTATACAAGTCGTCGCTAAAGAATCGCACTCAACTCATCCCTAAAACACTTGTTTCTTATCTCCGTATTCTGGAGGACCACGTATGACGACATAGATACTGAATTCTCACTTCAATTTTCAGTCTGGTCAAGAACCGGTACTGTAACCCCAGCATTCTTTAACACACCAAGGAAGCTACTATATTAATTGATAAGGACCACGCTACTGTCTCTGTAACAATCACTTTTCATTCCAATCATGGGGGCGATATTATCCAAGATTATTGAAACTTACCACGCCTTAGCTGCGTTCTGGTCAGAGATTTCGCAGAATGCCGCCGAGAGCAGTGCCCTCCTACGACGCATTGCAACCCCTGAATTTCCAGTTCCAGATCCAACCGTTTCTTTCTGGCAGACTAATCCGAAACACCAAGAACTAGTTCACGCAAAATCGGAACAGCTTCCCCAATCAGCAGATATTGTGATTATTGGCTCAGGTATCTCAGGGGCAAGTGTAGCCTATACGATTCTTACGGAATGCCAAGCGTTGGGTATAGAGAAAAGGGTTGTGATTCTGGAGGCACGCCAGGTGTGCAGCGGTGCAACAGGAAGAAATGGCGGTCATTTGAAATGTTCTCCCTATTTGACGTATTCCGAGTTGAAGGTACTGCTGGGCAAAGAAAAAGCAAAAAGAGTGCTCTATTTCCAACTTAGACACCTTCCTACAATCTTAGAGTTGGTCAAAGATGAAGGTCTCGATGAAGCAGAGGCCAGGGAAGTGGAAACTGTGGATCTGTTCACCGAACAGACAACGTGGGATAAAGCGCAGGAAATGGTTCAAGAACTGCGACGAGATGCTCCGGAATACGCCGAGGACACTATGGTTTGGGACGCTAAACAAGCACAGGAGGTATGTGAGCTGTCACCAGCGAAATCTTCTCCAGCTGACTGGGGTCCAGCGATTTGGCGCAAGCAGTCATTGCCTCGGAGCGATTTCGTACCGTGCCGGCGCCGTGTGGCCTTACCGACTTGTTACTTCGATTTACATGAAACTAAAGTCTCAATACCATTCGTCCTTCTCCATTGAGACGGGAGCCACCGTCAGGGAAATACACGTGGAGGATAACGACACTACACCTTACCTTTTGCACACGTCCCGTGGTAAGATACGCGCCACTCACGTTGTCCATGCAACCGATGCATATGCGCCGAACTTGGTCCCTGGGCTGAAAGGTAAAATATTCCCTGTTCGTGGCCATATGTCTGCCCAAGCAGCCGACGGCCCATCCTCCCATCTAGACGGCTCTCGCTCGTGGAGTATTATTGGCAAGAAAGGGTTTGAGTATATCACACAGCGGCCCCGGGAATCCGCAGGCCCTCACAGTTCTGGTGGGGAAATCATGCTGGGTGGCGGTGTATATAAATCAGATGGCAAAGGGATGGACGAGATTGGTATTTGGAAGGATGACTGTGTCGACCCTACTATCAGTGCTTACTTGGGTGGAATTTGGTCAACCGTTCTCCAGGGCGAACATACCCGCGTACTACAACTATGGTCAGGATGTATGGGGTTTACGCCCGATCTCGTTCCCTTCGTCGGGAAAGTCAGTCCAACGTTCACGAAGCGGCGAAGGCCCTACAATAAACGCAAAGGAGCGGCCTCCGAGTCCGGAAGTACGGCAAATGAGTGGATCACAGCCGGCTTTAATGGCGATGGAATGGTGCTAGCGTGGCTTTCGGGGACGGCCGTTGGACTCATGGTTTTAGGGCGTGAGGATGTCCACCTGGAGGCTCGAGCCGGCCGACCAGCAGGCAAAGTCACGGAATGGCTCCCGAAAGAACTGTATCTTTCCGAATCCAGAGTCCGTGACTTGAGCATCTTCAAACTTGCGCGATTTTTGTAAGAGTTTACCTCGGCAGCACGACAGAACTGGTTCAGTATACGATGAGGACGTCGGGGAAGAAGCACGGGGTTAAGACATCACATCACCCAATTCGAGATTTCAGAAGACCTAGACTTTCTGGACTATTGCTGGGCGTTCCGATCCCGTGAAATAAACTTACCTACAAATAGATTGGATCCTGGAGTTGCCACCAGTAAGCGACCCGAGGATCTCCACCCAAAGGCCCCATAACCCTAAGACGAGCCACCACTAAGCATAACTCTAACCCTATAGTACAAGGCTTTTATTGCAGAGCGGACCTTTCCCCGTGTCGCATCCCGTTAGCCGTCCTCGCCATGCAACACGGAACCACATGCTCCCCCATTTTTTTCCTTGATCATGCTTCCATAACTTGTACCAACTGCTTCTTCGACGTGCATTGATGCGGGGAGCAGTGCGGATCTTTCACCGTGTTGAAAGAAGGAGCACGAGCCAAAATCTGGGGTTAACAGGCACTATGCCTGTGTTATGTGGGTAGAGTAGTTTATATACGGATCACTACCCCGTGGGGATGAACCAGATTCTCCAGCAAGGCCTTATCGACCTCTCTTTTATCTGTTATCATGGGTACCGAATCAGTCCTTGAAAGCAAGCCCTCGGTGGAAAACCGGGAGGCGGTTGACGATGCGAGCTCCAACCACAACGTCGAACGGCAGCAGGTTCTGTCCGTTGGGCTCAACGATGCTCTCACCAAGGAGCGCATGTCGCCATGGTCATGGGCAATGT
Source organism: Aspergillus oryzae RIB40 (assembly GCF_000184455.2). Taxonomy (NCBI): domain Eukaryota; kingdom Fungi; phylum Ascomycota; class Eurotiomycetes; order Eurotiales; family Aspergillaceae; genus Aspergillus; species Aspergillus oryzae. The sequence goes on along the minus strand of NC_036440.1, from coordinate 1,462,519 downwards.
TCCGTTTGTATGGTCTTGTTGCTTTAACTACCCTAAGTAAGTGATTCTCCATACCCCTCTCGCACGACTTTCCATCCAATTGCTGACAACGTAGACTGTTGCATGAACGGATTTGACGGTACCCTCATGTCCTCCATTAATGCTATGCCCACTTTCCATGAGCACTTCGGCACCCGCATGCAAGGTAGTGGCACTGGTATACTCTTCTCCATTTATGCCATAGGCAATCTGGCGGGCGCGCTGGTTGCTGCACCCGCTGCAGATACCTTTGGCCGGCGCTTTGGCATGTTCATCGGCTCACTGATCATCATTGTGGGAACGATACTGGAAGCCTCCGCGCCTAAGGTCGCCCAGTTCATTGGTGGCCGGTTTTTGATCGGAATGGGCATCAGTATATCGAACACTTCAGCACCGATTTACTTAGTGGAGGTTGCTCTTCCCCAGTGGCGTGGAATCTTTGGAGGGTTGTATAACGTCGTGGGATATTATATAGGGGCATTATGTACGACCTCATATTGATCACATTCCATTCATCGCTGACGATTTCTCCGCAGCCTGCACGTGGATTGCTTATGGAACTGGGTTCATGGATACCAACTGGTCATGGAGACTCCCGGTTGTCATTCAGGCTGCTCCTTCGGTCGTCGTCTTGGCGGTGGCCTTTTTCATGCCCGAGAGTCCTCGGTGGCTCTTTGCCAACAATAAACCTGAGGAAGCCCGGCAGATGCTGATTAAGTACCATGGTAATAATAATCCGGAATCTGCGCTTGTTGCCCATGAATGCCGCGAAATCGAGGAAGGTATTCGCTTCGAGGTTGAAACAGGGGGCCGGCGATGGTGGGACTACAAAGTCTTGTTCTCATCCCGAGACATGCTATATCGCCTCTGGCTCCTCTTCCTCGTCTGCGTCTTTTCGCAATTCATTGGCGGATCAGTCATTACGTGAGTACCCCCGACCTTGACCAGACAAGCAGTGCTAAACCAAGCAGATACTTCATGCCGGTCATGCTGGAGAACGCCGGAATCACTAGCTCAACCCAGCAGCTGCTTCTTAATGCTCTTAACACGGTATTCTCCTTTATTGGTGGTCTCTTTGGCAGCTGCTTCGTCGACCGCTGGGGCCGCCGTACTCTGTTCCTTTACGGTACCTTTATCACGGGGTTAATCTATATCCCCATCAATGTTATTTCCTCTTATGATGCGGACAGCCTCACAACCAGCATGGGGTATGGGTTCATCGCTTGTATATTCCTCTACGGTATCGTCTTCTCCTTCAGCTGGACCCCACTGCAGGCACTCTATCCCGCAGAGATCCTCCCCAGCCGCGTCCGAGCCAAGGGGATGGCTTTCCAGAACGTGGTGTACGGTGGCTCCAACTTCATCAATATGTACGCTACCCCGACGGGGATGGACAACATTGGTTGGCGGATGTACATTATCTTCCGTAAGTATTATTTCCAATATGCTGACGAGAAGACTGGCTAACCCGGGCAGTGGTCTTGCATTTCCTGGAATACATCTTCATGTTCTTTACTCTTCCGGAAACCAAGGGCCGCACTATCGAAGAGCTGGAAGAGCTTTTCCTCGAAAGGAATCCCGTCAAGGCATCTTTGAAAAAGAGAGAGGTGGTCGTCCGTGAGGGCATGGGCGTCAAAGAGGTTGGCGAATAGGCTAGGCTATTAGGCGACCGAATAACTCTCCCCCTGTACCTGTTGATGTCTATACTTGGTCGCGTTATCCCGATAGTGTTGTATACTCTCAAGGGCTCCGTATGTCGTCGTCGAAATCGGCGTTAGGATAATCTCACATTTCATTTTTGGTTGACATGTCAAAAGATCACAATTGAAAAAAAGAGTCCACGCAAACCTGCAATTAAACTCAGGCATACCTGAGCCTCCTATTACGAAGTCACTGCAAGGCCAAGGGGCTGAGGCAACTGGCACGTCGATCTCCAGACCCTTCAACTCGTACCTTACTCCTGAAGGACGGCGCGATCCACTTTCAATTCCAGAAGTGGAAGATGATTGCTCTACCGCCGAGTTAATTTATCGACGGAGTGTCTGGTCACCTCGTATTCCCCGGTGACTCGCCAATGGTATTTGGACAAAACCCACCGAGCGACTCCATCCCCACCCGAGATATTGGTCATATTCCTCGAGACATTTTACTCGGTGCCATTCCACATGTCAGGTTGCAACGGATTACTCAATTTTTTCATCCCCGACCATGGGAACATGACAGGACTAGTCGAAGGCTTCGCAGAGTCTATGTCTCCTAATTAGTTCATGGTATGACTGAACAACCACGGTCGAGGGTAAACGAGTGAGTAACGTGGGGTCCAACCTCAAATCTCATGTAGATCCGACTATCCAGAAAGGGCAATTATCGTCCTGAATACGATCTCGCATGTCCATCTAGGAATGGTTTCCATGAGTGCCAATGCTGAACCCGACTTGAGGATCGTTCGTAATAAAAAGTTTGATTGCTCTGCTGTCTTTGTTGGCTTGTTCTCCTCCTCATTTCCTCTTTTTTCATTGCATACTTCTATGTTTCTACACTTCTATACTCTATCTATCAACTATCAAACCAGCCAAGAATACAATCTCCAACAGTCCCAGAGAACAGAATAACCAGAATAATCAGAAAACAACACCATCAACCCAAACCGACGACAGGAGAAAACAAAATGAAATCCCTCCCCCTCCTAACCACCCTCCTCCTAACCCTAACCACCACCCCAACAACCCAAGCATGGACCTTCACCTGGCGCAACGCCTCCAACTCCCCCTTCATAGAACGCAGCACATCGCCGGCCCCCTGCACGAAAATCGACCAAGCAGAAGGCCAAGAATTCGTCTTCGAGCCCAATAACAGCCCTTACTCGTTCTACATCTGGTCCAACGACAACTGCTCCGGGTCCTATAGCGGGTTCACGCCGCCGTCGCGATGGGGCAAGAAGGCTTCGACGGATTTGCGCTCGTATATGGTTAATTATGGGGGGAACGATGGGCCGTCGACGACTGCTGTGTCTTCTTCTACTTCTACTTCTACTAGTTCTGCGTCTTCGACGGGGACGGCCACGGGGACTGCTACTGGGGGTAGTAGTACCAGCACTACTACTGCTTCTGCATCAGCGACTGCGACGTCCTCACCTGGTGATTCCTCCAGTTCATCATCGGGGATATCCGGCGGGGCAGTAGCGGGGATAGTAATCGGCGTGGTAGCAGGTATAGCGGTAGTGGGCGGAGCGTTCTGGCTCGGTCGACGACAGCGCAGTGGATCTGGGGGAAAGCCTCCCGGCAACGCAGGACAGGGATTCGGGTCTGCGTCGGGATTGGGTCCTGGAGCGGGATATGTGCAGCCTGGGACGCCGATTGGGGGCTCCGATGCGGGTGGTTATATGGGGGCAGAGGTGGCCAAGGGACCTCTACCGTACATGTATGAGAATCATCCGATGAGTCCGGTTCCTGCGTATCAGCCGCCGGTGGGACAGCAGTTTGCGGAGTTGCCGGGGGAGAGTGTGCGCGTGGAGATGAGTGATACCTCCAGGGTGAATGAGTTGGAGGGCAGTGGGAAGCGGTGATTTAGGGGGATCATTTTGTATTATATATACTCTTGGGCTTTTTTTTTCTGTGTTGGTTTGGCATTTTGTATAAATACCCCGGTGGTTTGCATTGTTGGTATATTAGTCTTATCTATGTGAATATTTCTTCTGGTGATTCAAGATACTACTTGGTATAGTTCTTACATTGATACTGGGTGCTGTAACAAGGTCTTGAGAATAGATAAATAGCATTCCTAGTCATAGGCTATCAAAGATAACTAATGAGAATAACTAGGTATTCCCCACGTGTACAAAGGGAATCATAAGACTGAAATACTTCCTATACTGCATTATCATCCATGGAGCCTGTCCGATAGTAGAAAAGAAATGTCGAAAAGGTTAAAGATCGTGAGCGAGACCAGGCTCCCCTATCACAATAGTATGATACAAGCATCTCCCGATCCATGGGGCCATATCGCAACTCTGTACATGGGACCACCAGGCGCGCTTCGCTGCGTATCTGTGACTCTAGATCACGGTAAACATTGCGATGCCACGCTGTTTTATGTGCAATGCTGTCAAATAAATTGAAAGAAAAAAAAATAAAAGTGGTAAAGAGAAAGAAACGAAGAGGGCTGAGGGCCCAGAAGAGCCCATCACTGATGAACGCCAAACTCCCGTGCCAGCTGTGCTGTAGACCTGCAGAACCAGAATACTGACCACGTGAATAAAGTCCAAACTTGAACAAGTAAGATGACGCTAGTGATTATGTTCAGGGTATAGGGTATCGTGAGGCTTCTCGGGGTATCGACATGGGCGGCATCCGACCTCCTACCCCACCAGCAGCACCACCTCGGCGCATACCCGCTCGCAGATCAAAGTCGGGGTTATTCTCCAGCAAGACATTTTGCCTCTGTTGCGCCGGAAGTGGAGGCGGCTGCCAGCGCGGGTTGATAGGCCGCTCTGAAATTGAGGTAAAATGGCTTATATCGCTAGTAGTGGGTGAGCTGGGTCCTTCAGCCAAATCTTCCGTCAGTTTCGGCTCACCAGAACTACCCGGCGTCAATGCAGAGGGCAACCGTGGGTTGCCCACGGCAGGCTCATTACGATTAGCAAAACGAGGATCGGCATCTTCGAAGTAACCCGCCGACTCAGAACCAGCATGGTGCGGAGTTCGAGCAGTCTCCGCCGACCGGTAGGCATGGACGGGTGAGGGTGAATGTCCGGGGCGACGCTCAGCCTGCTCCCAGGCAGCGCGGGGAGGAACATATGATCTGCTCGGGGTTAGCTATGAACAAGATATAGTACGGATCAAAAGCTCGTTCTGGTCTTACGGTGTCCGGCTATAAAGGCTCGAGGGGCTGACAGGCTCCGGCTGGCCATCTGCTGACAGGGCATGTGGCTGCTGGCCTAGCAAAACCTCCTGAGGAACCGGCTCTGCCGAACCTGTTCGCCTAGGCTGCGGTGTCATCTCAATCGCCTGGCCTATCGGGCTGCCATCCGGTGGCGACACAGCCATTCCAATCGGTCCAGGAGACGGCTGGCGCATTGAGTCGGGTGGAGCATCATAGTCGTACCTCTCCTCCTCTGGTGGCGGCATTGGTCGCGGTCCAGGGTTGGGCCCGTAGCCAAACGGTGCCGGTCCTCGGTATCCTCCTCGGCCCCCTCGCATTGAGCCCATGGGACTACCTCTACCACCGGGCGGGGGGCCTCTGGGTCCACCATAAGGGCCTCCACGGCCGTAGCCTCCGCGAGCCGGATAAGCACCCCGTCCACGCGGGACGAAGCCCGGTGGGGCTGGTCCTCTCCGCGATCCCATACTGCCATCTGAGTATTGATTGCGCAATCGGGGATCACCTGGGCCAGGTCGCATGCGAGGGCCGGGTCCGTAGGGACCAGATGGTGGAAGCGGGTTTCCAAATTCGTCCCGGGAAGGGTTGTATGGCGGGCCGTTGTCGCGCATTTGAGTAGGATACGAAGGGTCTGGTAATGGAAAATCATTGGGCGGTGTTCGCGAATTCAGCGGGGTGCGGTCATCATCACTCTCATGTGTTGTCGTCCGGAATGTCGCAAACGTGGGGCCGGTGTCAGATCCGGGAGGTGATCCAGTCACGAAAGGCTCCTTTGCCTCCCCGTTCAGCGGCTTCGGATTGTTTAGTCCTGCGGCTGCCGCGGCAGCATTCTGGCGGTTATAGTAGTTTTCACCACTCATCTCGGCATTCTCAGCAATGCGCCTCTTTCGTGCCTTGCGACTTACGAGGGTTCGGCGCATCGCGCAAGTAACCACACCGCAGCTGACGAGGAGAATAGTTGCGCCGAGTACAATCCAGCCACCCCACCCCAAATGAGGAACGAACAACAAGATATCCACGAGGAACGCAAGCAGGGAGACGAGAAGCGTTGGAAGGAGCAGGATCAACAAGACGAGTAGGTAGCGGGGCGAATGCGACGGAGCATGGAAGTGAGCTGCGGCAGCCATACAGAGGCAGATGAGGGTCAGAAATGCTGCGACCGGATGAACAATTAGAATAGACGAAAGCGATCTTCGTGTGCTAGAAGGGAGGTTGAAGTCATCGCCAGTGTCCGAGAGGTCATCTGTCCATAGTTTAGCACTGGAAGGTTAAGTCTTGCTGGCGGACCACCGGACGCACCATTAGTGTAGCCGAGATGAATATTGGTGCATTGACCAGCTTTACAATAGCCAAAAACTCCATAGTCGACATTTTCAAACGTTGCCAACGGGATTCCTTTGACGATGGGGGTGGAGATAACGGATAAGAGCAAGAGAACAAAAGCGATCAGGAGCAGGATGGTGAGGGGAGTTGCGGGTTTGAGAAGCATGGCGGAGGGGCAGAGTTGCCTAGCGATAGACAACCCGTCGAGGAACTTGAGTTAAAAATGAATGACGAAGACAAGATCGCGATGAATCAAGTAACAATAACTATAGCAACCACTAAGCAGGTGACAGCGACACACGCAGTCAATGGTGGAAATGAGAGTTCACAGCATTGGTCGAAACATTGCTGTAGGATCTCCTGAATTGGGGGCTTGAGGGAGAGTGAGCGCTTGAGTCCCGTGAGAGAACTAGTCCAGTAGTACGATTGGATGTATGGTACTCCGTAAGCTAGAGGAGATGGCAAATGGATCAACGTTGAAATTCACAGACGAAAGATATCTCGTACGAACAATCTATTTGGGCTTGAGGGAGAAAGGAAATGCAAAAAGAAAGAATGCGACGGTAAAGGGCAGAGGGGAATTGGAGGACAAGGATAGTGAACGAATGAATGGATGGAGTGGAGAGTGTGAGAGAGAGAATTAATTGATCGAGACAAAGCGGGTGGGAAAGCGACTCCATGCTTGCCTTAGGTGTCCAAGCCCCCATGACGGCATCGCCACGAAAACTATAACTACTTCTCCTCATACTTCAATGGTCAACCTCCCTTACCCTGTATCTTAAACGATATCGCACTTCGAATTTCCTTACTCTTCTATCTGTGAGTACATGCCTTTCCTACTTCTCTAGCACATAGTTTCTAAAAGTATTTCATCTTTTCTACTCGAGTCAGACTCCTCGTGGTGGCTGTGTCTCCGTCCGCTTAGCTTCCCGTCAATGCGACGGTTCCCCCTCAAATGCCCTTCTGATTCGCCCAACCAGCAATGGCACTCGGTTGGATCCTCTCACGAGAGACTTGCGAGTAACTCTATGAGCCTACGGAGTGCATACTACCTGAGTACATTTCACAATGTGGGCTTCAAATAATACAGTGTTCTTTCCACAGATCATGGTTCATAGCATATACATACACAGGTACTACTAAACTTGTGAAAAGGCAGATCATCAACATGTTTGATTGTGTCTGGTCTGATTGAAGTTCTACCCGAATGAAACAAACAAGTGTTGCAAGATACACGCTAAGGCTATCGGTCCCGCAGAAGCGTTTTACACATCGTTCCAATCTGTCGCTCTAAGTTTATCGCTGTTGTGATCAGGGGTGGACCACCCATATTTAGCGCATCCTTGCGCCCCAAGTCGGAAAATTTATTAAAGGACACTTTTCTACCCACTTCACTGAGCCTATCGTCGACCATTTAAGGTAATTTGGGCACGATCTGGCTCTCGACCATGGTGGACCACACGGGATGAACGTGCCCAGAACAGGTTCACGACGAATCGAACAAAGTACTTTGCGTGTACCCTAGCGAGCTTTTAAGATAGCACGCACGCGTCTTTGGCTAGGGATTTTCAGGTACAAAGTACTTTTACGTACCACAGTGGAGGCGGCCTCGATGTTGTCTCCACTCTTTCAATGACTCCAGAGCCCACCCGTCTACTCCGTAGTCGACAAGTAGTCCAGGTTGGTAATCTGATTGATTTTGCGATACTCTAGAAAGGAGTATTTCCTAATCAGCATCGGATTTACAAGCTCTTAGCATACCACAGCTTTCGCGACATTTCCTTCGAAAATTATGTTGGAAGAATAAGGGGGAGGGAGGGGATAAAGAAGTGCAATCCTCGCTAACAACTGCGCGCTTCGCTTACTTCGGAGCCGAACCACTATCAGCCTGTAACACTCTGTTATATAATTCTAGTGGGCAAGGATCAATCACTTCAAATCAACTGGTGGGCTACCCCCGTCTGTCTTTTGAGACCCCGTCGATATAGCATTAATCTCGTAAGGCCTTTACTACTTGATATGTTGCCTCGTCAAAAGCTTACCGGGTACTTAATTATTTGACATCTAGACATCGACTATCTTTCTCGCTACGCTAATTGGCTGTCAGCCTCTATGCAGGGTGAGTGGGAGGGATCACTCGTCTGATAACCTTAATACATCCCCGAACAACCTCCGTTGATATATCTTGAGGTACCTTACTTGATTTTCGTGCTCAGGCCACATTACTCGAGTCCCAAGGTATCCGGGTTGATTCCACGCGTGCATTGAGTTCCGCGAGAGTTTGATAGACATCGCAGAGCAGTACCAATGGTGGCCTAATCCCGATCTAGACAATAAATCGCGAACATACTTCATGACTTCATTACGGCTTCGACAGTATGCTTGGAAGTCGGCAAGGTTCTAGATCGCAGAGCTTTCCTTAGCATTGGAATCGCACGCAATATTTTCAGTAATTTTTTTTTTCTTTTTTTTTTTTTTGGATTACTCTATTATATTATATTTTATTTTGTCCTTGCCTCTGTCAGGGGTTTAGCCAATTTGACATTATCGAAGATTGTCAAGACAGGGATGAAGTTTATTTTGTTGTCTTGGCCTTCAGTAGAACCACTGAAGCCGCTATGGTCTTGCTTGTCGTAACAAACAGAAATTGAACCAGACACCGTGTCAACAATCGGGACATTCTGAGCTGAAGACATGGAAGAGATCGAAAGATTAAAAAAGAAAAAAAAGAAAAGAAGAAAAAAAAAAAAACAAAAAACAAGTATGTCGCACGTGGAGCATCTTCGTCATACTGCTTTGCAATTGAGGTCTCCCTTGTTTACATGTCCCCATCTTCCGGTATGTTTGTTGGCGGCAAGGAATCACGATGGCAAACCCTTGTCTTGACCATGAGTCTCGCCCACAAGCCCTACTATGGATGGAATATTTCCCGTGGCTCGATTCACGCTATTCTATTAATTCTTAGGGTTCGATTTGTCCTGGAAATTGGGTGTTGCTACCCTGATCGGACATAGTCCGGAGTATAAATTGTGAACTTGACATGTACAGAGCGTCAGAAGGCGAACAAGCTAACTCAAGTCTTCCGGATTCCATTGAATCACGATAAAGTTAAATCAATTATTCGGCAAGAGGCGCCGACATACGAATCAGGACCCAGTCCCTGCAGGTCGAAGAATTCCATTCATTTGGTGCGTCGCGATGGTGATAACTATGTACTGTCACGTTGATCACCGAGTTCAAGTATGCACGGCAAATCCGACGGTAACAATAGAATACATAAATACTAAAAAGCAGTGGAAGCTCTGAATGACCCTTGATGAGTCTCTCCCTGCTTATCTTGAGACTCTTCGTGCGCCGTCAGGGCCAACTTTCTTTTCTAGATTCCTAGTTTGGCACCCACAGTTCGAGTGGCCCCTGTGCTAACACGGGGATATATACGGCCAGGAGCTGCAGTTGCTGACCTGGGTGGAGGGTCTATTTCATTTCTCGCCCTTCTTTCTCTTCCTTCTCTTTTGAGTCTTTTCTTTTGTATAGTTTCTTTGAAGAAGCATTGCATAATGGTGTTTTCCTCTGTATTTCGAACATTTGCCTTATGCCTTCTTATCGCACAGGTCTGGGCAGGCGGAATTCAGGACTTGGTCAATGCATTGATGAAGCCTGTGGAAGATAGTGTTTCCCATTTACCGCCGCTAGACTGGGTTCCTCATCCAAAGTAAGTTTAGTATATCGCCTGCTGTGCTATCTCAAGGTTTTAACCAGTAATTATGATAGGGGGATACCGTTCCCTACTAAGAACGAAACTGCCGAACCTTGGAGACATCTTAACACTGCTCCTGTGGCTCCTGTGGCTCCTGCGGCTCCTGCGGCTCCTGCGACTCCCTCGGCTCATGCGCCCCTCGCCAGTGCTTCGAGCTGCTCATCTAATAATGGGTCATCTGGCTATTGGTATGAAAAGATTGAGCATAACGACCAATCGTCGTTCTTGAGCTCGGAGTATAAAGACAGCTACAAGGTTTTCCGCAACGTTGTAAGTGATTATAAAGCAGACAACACAGGAAACCAAGATTCGGCACCTGCCATTCAGAGAGCTATTGAAGGTATGCCCTACGTACCCGGGATATATTTTGGTTGAGGACAATTGCTGAGGGTGAAATGTACTGACAGCGGGGGCATCAAACGGGCCTTCTCGGAACTCCAAATCTATGGGCACGACGGGACAACCGGCCGTAGTTTATCTACCAGGAGGAACATATCTTTTACAAACCTCTCTGCAACTCTTCACTGGAACGGTGTTGGTCGGTGACCCGTCAAACCCGCCCGTCCTGAAGGCCGCTTCTGGGTATTCTCTGGACCACATTGTATACGCCAAGGATCCTAATCACGAAGGAACGAACAATTTCTACATTGGCATTAAGAATATCGTCCTGGACTCTACCGGGGTCGATTCGGCTAAGTCCTTGTCACTCCTTGACTGGACTGTGAGCCAGGCAACACAACTCGCCAATGTCGCGTTCCATATGCCAACTGGCAGCAAACATACTGGCTTGACGACGCAGTATGACTATAACAGTAACATCATTGTGGTAAGGCCCAGTTGCAGACTGACTATCAACATATGGTCCTGACAGCACGCAGAATGACCTCTCGTTCAGTGGCGGTGGTGTAGGGATGAAGCTGAGCGGGCAGCAATGGGTTTTCAAGAATCTTACCTTCACTGGGACGACTATCGGGGTAGTTGCAGGAGCCACCGACATTGTCTTCTTAGGATGCCAATTCCAACAGGGGGCGATAGGCATTAATGCGAGTGAGACATCGGGCTCCTTGACCGTGATCGATTCTAGCGCGTCGGGCCTAGATACCTTCATCACCTCGGGTGACTCAGGTGGTGCAGGGAACGCAATCGTTTTGGAGAATGTTCAGAGTTCGGGGGTCACTGTTAGTCTGGGAGGCAAAGCTGTGCTCACAGGAGGCGTATCAGACACTTGGGTCCATGGAACCATGGTAAGCCGAATTTGCCTATAGAAAGGATCAACTTCTAACGGGTCCCGACAGTACAATTCAGGAAGCACCAACAAAGAGCGTGTTGACGGGAAGATTGTCGTAACCAACCGGGCTTCGTCTCTGCTCTCTGGAAATAAGTACTACACGGTTTCGCCGCCGACTTACCAGGAATACCGATCAAACAAGGTTCTGAATATCAAATCTGTATCCTCCAGCCCTGTCTATGGTGATGGTCAGACGGATGACACGGCAAACATCAACAAAATTCTTTCTGAGAACAAAGATTGCAAAGTGATATACTTCCCTGCTGGTACCTATATTGTTACGGACACAATCTTTGTCCCTAGTGGTACGCGAATCATTGGGGATGCCTTTGCTTCGACTATCAGCGCGGTCGGTAATAATTTCAAAGACGAGGCTTTTGTTCGCGTTATGATCCGCGTGGGGTACCCAGGAGACATGGGAGTGGCCCAGATCAGTGACATGGTTCTTACGGTGGGAGATATTTTGCCAGGCTGTCAATTAGTGAGTTTACCGCTATATCCAAACCCATGCCCTCGGTACTAACAGGGTCCTCAATCATCAGATGGAGGTCAACATTGCTGGAAAGAACCAAGGAGACGTCGGATTCTGGAATGTGCATTTCCGTATCGGTGGTGGAGTAGGCAGTAGGGTACACAGTGATTGTACCAGCTCGCCTGACAGCTGTAAAGCCGCTTACGGACTACTCCATCTGACGGGTACCTCATCTGCTTACATCGAGAACATGTGGGGATGGACGGCAGATCACGATCTCGATGGATCCAGTACACAGACCATATCCACTGGCAGGGGTCTTTTGGTCGAAGCTGTTGCCGCCACATGGCTCATCGGTACCGGATTTGAACACCACACTCTCTATCAGTATAACTTCGAGCACGCACACAACGTCCTGGCCACCATGCAGCAGAGCGAAACACCGTACTGGCAGGGTGTAGGAAGCACGCTGGCACCGGCTCCGTGGGGCAACCACCTAAGTGCAAGTGATCCGGACTTTTCATGGTGCGCTGGGGATGATGCGACTTGCCGTATGGCGTTATTCGAGCGGATTAATGGTGCATCAAACCTCTTCCTTTATGGAGGTTGCAACTGGGCATTCTTTAACAACAATGGTGGTTGCAACGGCAAATGTCAAAAGAACGCCGTCCAGATTATTGAATCATCTGCGCTGTACTTGTACGGCACGAATACCAAGAGCACGGCAAATATGATCCTGGAGGGCTCGACGACGATCGCAACGGAAGATGATAACGCTGGTGGTTGGGGCGGAGTAATTGCGGCTTTCTTGTACAAAACGTGAGGGAGCCTATGAGGAATCACAAGGGGGAAAAGCATATATATACAGGTGGTATCATTCTGGTTAATGATAATCCAACCAGTCTTTATATAGATAGATTGTCACATACGGCGGCTGCGTGCACACTTGACATATCCTTGCATCTCATCATGTCCTTGCATTTATGCTAATCTACACATTTTCTATGGGCGCATGGTTTTGAAAAGTTATCCTTGGATCTTTGATCAGAGGAGAAGAAAGACGAAAAGAAAGTTATAAATCCATTTCGGTGTCAAATACCAACCAGTGATATACCTGTCTCTCACTGTCTCTTGCCAGTAGTGATCAGCCTGTTGGGGCAAATAAATCACATGTGGTGTCTGTGCCCTACAAGCCTTGTTCACTGGTTCGGGCCGCATACTAAGTACCTGAACCTCCTCCCCGAACTAACTTCCCGTCCTCTGTTCCATGGCTCTTCTCATGCCAACACACTCATGCAAGGTGTAATGTCTTGCCCAACCATATTGCTTTTCATCCCTCCCTGACAGTTTCTCAACACCAATAGTATGTAGCCATGTTGGACACAAAATTCTAATCAGATCGATCGAGTTTCAGCGACCGGTGGCTGGGACCTGAGGTGGCTGGGCGTCTCCCGACCAACCAGCCCGACTCAACCCAACCACCTCACTATGGACAGCAGCGATGTCCGTCGCTTGACAACCTCGGGCCACTTCGCCCTTGCGTCTTGACTGATTTTATCGACACTTAATATCTCACTCAGAGGTTCAATACCTGCGTCTTGGGGAATGCCCATCGCATATTATTCGCTGCAAGTGAGCCGTGCACATACATTCCTCCGTTGTCTTGAGCCGTCATGCTTGCTTCGGGGTCCGGGAATGTAAGTCTGAGGACCGTCAGCTGTAAGTACAATTTATGGAATTTACGTTACCTATCTCATCGACCGACCGACAGATTGACCGAAACTTCTGTGTGCTAATTCCTCGTAGCAAATAGGCCGCAAGTACTGCGTTCTGAGGATCAACAATCGGTTGCCGCTTCGGACGACTATTATTCTTTTTCAGATCGCACTTCCAATTCGAGGTCTCCGAGCAACGGCAGCCACGCTACTGTCGTGAGGTATGCGACGCCGATGTCCCACCCTGTGTCTCACACTTCATCCCCCGCCATCTCGAGAACGCATCTAGGCCCGCCCATGGTTGGGTCAACCTCCCGCCTAGACCAGCCAGTGAAGATGCCAAACGATAACAAGAATGCGCCATCGCCCGCTGCGAGTACCGTGCGCTCCGTGCAAGACAGAGAAGTTCACATGAGCCCAATGACGGAGAGCACCAGTCGCCAGGTCCCTAGTGACAGCTATGCGGGACCTCCTCCCACACCCGGCATGGATGACGTTCCATACATCCGATTTGCTATTAACCAACTTACTCGTGAAGAAGATTCTCGTAGCTTGCGAAGACCAAGCTCAGTTGCAAGCGAGGATTATCCGGCTGAGCGTCTCATTTGGGACGAAGGATTGGGGTATTTCATCCGCTCCCCTGAAGCGAATAACACACCTCCCGCACAGCAGCCTCTGTTGCAGCACCCCTCACCAGAGCCAGTCGATAGGTCCCTTCAGGGATCAGTGGAACCGGAAGCCTTTGTCGCAGTCGAGCCTCCAAAAGATAGTTTGCTCTATCCACGTCTGGACTACGTGCCGTGCGTGTTACGGCCATGGGCTCTTACTGCGGTCATCCTCTGCTCTTTGCTCATGATTGCTGGGATTGTCTTCTGTAACATATGGTCTCAGGGGCATCAGGGCTTCTGGGATTATGGAGGCCAAGGCGGTGGGCGGTACTTCGTTGTTCAATTCCTCCCACAAATTTTGGCTGTCATTATCACAATTTGGACTTTCGTTATCCAAGCTGCAGTGTATCGTACAATGCCGTTTGCGATTATGGCCTCGGAAAGAAAGCTAGGTCATGTTTTGCATCGCCTACCAATTCTATCGCAGAACTTTCTAGTTCCAGACTTTTCGCAGTTTCGACATGGAGAACCGTTGGTTGGGCTCTCCTTGGTCTTAATCTGGCTTTCGAATATGATCTCGTTGCCACTGCTGAGTTGCTTCTTCCAAGCAAAGTGGTTCATCATCGATGGGCGAGGGACATGGCGTTGGACTGCTGTGCAGGATGTTGGCTGGACACTGGTAGCTATGTACGGACTGCTGACCGTTGCATTAGTCTTTCTGGTGTTTCGCTTTGTTCGTACCCGGTCGGGACTAATGTGGGATCCGGTGAGCCTGGCTGATCTGGTCTCGATCATTCAGCGTTCCAATATCTTGCGGGATTTTGAGCAGTCCGAAATATTGCCCGATGTAGGCGATTCACTCAACCCCAGAGTCCTTCGGCTGGGCTATTGGCAATTATCCAACCGGGAAGCGACCTTTTACGGTATCGGTGAGGTTGCAGCGCCGCTGGGAAACCCGTCTCTCCACCTCAGCGAAAAGAGCCGCGAGAAGCAGCCATACGGTTTATCCAGGGTTTCCTACGATCTAGAGCAGCGGATCGGAGAAGGCAAGTACGGCTTCGATGAGCACAAGTATTCCCCATCTGTTCGTTACCGGTGGGCTCCATGGTTCCTTCGAGACACCTTTATTGTCGCATGGACAGTTACCATCGGCGCGCTTTTTATCGCTTTCGTGCTTGTCAGCTTTATCCATGACGCTATTAAAGGCGGATTCCCACCACGGCTGCCCACACTCCCGTCGCCTAAGTCCTTTTCCTCCTCCAACTTCTTGTACAGCTTCATCCCAGCACTCATCGGGAACGTCCTTTTCCTCGCGTGGCAGCCTATTGATGTGTATTTCCGTGCCCTGCAGCCATTTGTCTCGCTCTCCTTACCGGAGGGTGCAACGGCCGACCAAAGCTTGCTCCTGTCTTATCCATCATGCTTCCCCTTCCATGTGACCGTACTGGCTATCCTCAACAAACACTATAAGGTGGCCTGGATCTCCTTCATGAGCGTTGCCTCGGCCGCTATTCCCATTTTAGCTGGTGGTGTCTTTATCGCACTCAACTACCCTTCACAAAGCGAAATCCGCATTGCCGCCCTCATGCCAGCATTCTACGCTATGGTTGCGTTTTGCGCATTATATACAGTGTCGTTTTTGTGTATTTGGCCCGGTCGTCGCCGCTACCTGCCCCATGATATTAGCACGCTCGCCGATCAGATAAGCTTCCTCTACCAGAGCCCTCTACTCTCGGATAAAATACTTCGTGAGCCTCGGAGCAAAGCTGATCTTGTTACGCGACTAGTCGTGGCACCTCCTGGAGACAGGGACCATCCTATGTATGGCTTTGGAATCTATGTGGGACGTGACGGCAAAGAACATCTTGGCATTGATCGCTTTCATCGGCCGGGTCGAGCAGACATGCTGATTACAACGGGGTCAATGCAATGATAACCGACATTCTTGGGGCCTGTTTCCCTTGGCGCAACTCCTTGTGTCTTGGAGAGCTGTCCACTCTGTTGGCAGACTGCATGGTGCATTCGACTTGGTTTTCTTGGCGTATGGTTCAATGATTTTATGATTGTATGATTCGATATGGGTGATATGAATTTTTCGGTTTACGTTTGACATGACGGAGGAAGGTAATGATTGGTAATGAGATATGCTGATGATTTATTGTTGATTCCCTCTTGTGCTTTGAGATTCCCAAAAGAATTTTCCATGTGTCCATAGCTCGAAGATAATAGTCCTTTACTTTTTGAACATGTTTAGATACATAAACAGAGTGATGTCATTTGATTATCTCGCCGATAAGATAGCCAGAGGTTCCTGACTCATCCACCACGTGAGCGATCAGCCAAGCCACTTTGGGTCGAGACTCTTCTTTGTCCAAAGAACACGATCCAATGACTCCTTATGTCAGTATTTCTAGGCTCCAGCTTACTTTATAATAAGCATCGCTCGATTATCAATACACCTTGTTAATTAGAGTCTCGATGAGCGACCTCGCTGAGGAATTTCAAGTTGCGTGTTGTACATACTACTGGATCTATGCATCGAATCCATAATTACTAAAGCCTAATCTCACTTATCGCTTTCTTGATATCCACACATGATCAAAATTACCCTGTGCTGTCATCATGGTTTACCGTGGAAAGCCTAGCACGGGCTGTCAAAATTGTCGATCTAGACATATTAAGGTATGCAGTGTGTGCGCATAGTATCTGGGACTGGCATCGTACTAATTGCTGCAGTGCGACGAAACTCGTCCTCACTGTAGGGCCTGTGTCCGGACTGGCCGGACATGTCCCGGATATCCGCACCCGCTCGATGTTATGCTAAGAGATCGAACGGCCTTCCAACGCAAGAAAAGTAATATCTCTAAGACCAAGGCAGTTAGTACCACAAAATGCAAAGAGGGTTCGAAAGAGCTGTCTCCTACATTGACTGCGTCTGAGACGACTGCGTCGCCTTCCCCTGCATCCACTACATCATCCTTGAGCTCTCCCGAGGTGGTTAATACGCCCGTCTCCGTAAACGTTGTGGGAGCTCTAAGCCCTAATGTTCCAAGCAGTTTGTGCCTGCCTTGGGAGAGTACAGTTACCTCTTTGTTCTTCAATTCCTATCTTTATCAGCCGAGGGACCCTCTCATTCGGATCGGATTTATGGAGCTTTTGCCCGATCGATACTTCAATGCTCGGCCTGGAACTCCTTTGTATCTGGGTACACTAGCTGTGTCATTGTTCTCTGTCTCTGCCTGGACAGGGAATCGCTCATTCCTCCGCTTAGCAGAGCAGTTCTTCGTGAGAGCTTTGTCAAAGACAAGAGTAGCCTTACAGGGTAACCTTGGTGAAAATGTGTTCGAGACTATAATGGCAGTTCTTTTACTTTCTGTCTATGAGGTGAGTCTGAAGAGCTTCGATGCTTATCTGATGCTTAGGGTTAATGATGATACTAGGAATTTTCTGCTGTTAAGGAGCACAGAATTGCAACAAAAACTCATCTGCAAGGGGCGATTGCCTTGGTCAACAGCGGGTACATGCCACAGAGTGAGGACACTAATTCTCAAATAGTAACAAATTCAATCCAGTGTCAAATTGTTGGTTATGAACTCTGAAAGTCACTGGTACTGTTGCTGATAGTCTGTTCTAGATTAAAGCCTCCACGGGACCGGCTTATCCGACCATCGAAATGCCAGACGTGTGGCCCATGGCAGCACCAATACCTCAGTCTGCATCCTCACAGCTAACAGCGGCCGCAACTGAATTAGTAAATCTTAGGCAGGTGTGGGATAAGTTCGCATCGCAACCAGAGTTATACGGCGCAGATGAAATCAATCGCATCTATTCCTTAGCTATGGTTCTCGACAGCAAACTTCGTGCCTGGACGTGGGCTCTTCCCAAACATTGGGCCCCAGTGCCGGCAACCATGATACCCCGGTCTGTTCGAGACGCAGGTATGTTCAAAAACAGGTGCGATTGTTACACAGAGATGTGGATTGGGAGCACATGGAATACCTA
The DNA here is from genome assembly GCF_000184455.2 of Aspergillus oryzae RIB40. NCBI lineage: Eukaryota > Fungi > Ascomycota > Eurotiomycetes > Eurotiales > Aspergillaceae > Aspergillus > Aspergillus oryzae. Next base: position 1,444,458 of record NC_036440.1, on the reverse strand, counting down.
TCGGGAATCTCGGATTGTTGTCCAAAACATCATCCTCAACTGTCTCCGTCTGCTCCCGAACCTTGGTACTCCGGACAGGGTTGAAGCAGTGGTATCTACTATCAGAGAAATGGCCACCGATATCTGCGCTGCAGTTCCCTTCTTCCTAGGCAGCCAGACAATGTCTGTTCATCTGGACCCCTCCAAGGTTGAGTATCCCGAAGCTGAGGAGCGCCGGGTGACTTTGGCCCATCAACAGACGGCCCCCCTTCTTGGTGGCTGGTTAATTCGGTCTGAACTTGAGTATCTTTGCTCGCCTGACCTGTGTTTGTCTGACGAACAGCAGACTTGGGTTAAGAGCCAGATGCACAGAATATGGCGAATCTACACATTTGAATCCCGGGTTATATGATCATTATCTATGGGCTTTGGCGTTGGATACTAGTATATACTGGGTGGCTATGCACAGCACATAATCTTTCTTTCTCTTATTCATATTAAACGAGGTGACCGCTGAGCGCCTTGACCTGCCGCATTTGGGGTATGCTACGGTTTTGTATCATAGCCACCAAATGGCAATGCACATACTACGATAGTTAGAGACAGCTCTGGTTTGTCTACAAGGCATTATGGACCAGATGACTCAAAAAGTGTTTCCAGACGCTTCCAGCAGCCAAAATATACCTGCCTAAGGCATAAGTCACATGACTAGTGCAATCTCACGAACTCCGCATTTTAGCTTCAGATCTCCGCTCCATCCGCCTCGATTTCCCCTCGCAGAGCTCACTTGAACCTAAGCACACTAAGACCACAATTCCTACCAATCGGCATCTCTACTGTCACCAGCGCAAAGAACTATCTTTCTACTATCATTTTACAACAACAAGATGTTCTCCTTCTTCCGCCGGGGCCCTCCCCAAACCCCTGAAATCCCATCAGACCAAGCACCCTCACAACAAACAACAACACAAACTAGCCAATCTCCACCACAACCCCAAAACCAAAGACCCGAATCCGAACCTGAACTGAAATTCATCAACCCCCAAACAAAATACAAACTTCTACTCGGCGGCCTCACCATTTTCGCCTTCTCGCTGTGGAGCACCCGCCGCGCCTTAAACAGACGCTATCTCGCCTCCGTCCCACCTTTCTATACCTCCTCTCTCTACCATAAGCCCGACGTCAGCGGCGGTGCGGAAGCCTTTGAGGCGCTGAATCTGGCGACGCTGAATGTGCTTTCCTTGGGCATGGCGGGCACTGGGGGTATCCTGTGTGCGCTGGATATCAACGGGGTTGATGATATGAGGAGGTTTGTGAGGAGGGGATTCTATGGTGATGGTGGAGATGTGACGAAGGTGGATAAGGAGCTGGAAGATGAGGTTGAAGCTTGGGTGGGAAGTGTGCTGGGGGAGAAGTTTGGGGTGGAGCTGAAGAAGGAAAAGGAGAGGGAGAGGAATGAGAACAAGGCTTGAGATAGTAGTCAATTGAGGATCTGTCAGATTACTCTCATGGGAAATTCGATTGGAATGAGATGGGATGCCATAAGATGATATTATGGCCTGATTGGCGTTGAGGTGTATATGACGATTGTCGTGCATATATGGAACTGAAATACCCCACTTTTGTATTATATGTTTGTATCAAAATTTAATAATGATTGACTGAGGTCAATTTGACGGTGTTTTGGGGGTGATGGTACTCTACGTATCCGCCGTTAGGGTCTAATTTCTAGAAGCCCTATACTGAATGCTTTCGGAACTTAGTTTCTACAATTCAACCGTAACAATCCCTTTAACGTAACCCAATGAATAGTAATTCGTTCATAGACCGTAGGTTCGCGCCTCACAGCCCTCTCAGAGCTGAGTTTCATACTTAAACCAGCCCAGAAGGCACAGACCTTCGATACATACATCTTATCAGGATAGAACCACACTCAGACATACTAGGGTATGACCAGGTTTCATTTGCAACTATATTAATCTATGGAAAGTAAAGCAACCGTTGCACCTTCAGATATTTGTAAACACAAAGTGCTTGAAAGGTTGATTTTCTTTATCGTCGGTGTGGGCAAAAACCGTGGCTGGATCGTGTCTCTCAAGTGTATCATTGAAGTACTCAATTTGTAGCTTCTTTCCATCCATAAAGCAGGTCACCTTCTCTTCCAAGCGAACATGCCTAATATCGAGAGGTGGGGGTTCATAGTCACCCAAGTCGTGGGTCCGTATAGAGTGATGATGGTCTACTAGATTCCCCAGACTTCTGCCCTCGTTGTCATAAATCCAGGGGACGACTTTGCACCCGCTTCCTATATGTTTCTTTTTATACTTTTTGTCGACTGTTTCAAGCATAATCATGATCTTTGGTGGTTTATCCTTGCCGGCGTAAAGGATATCATCATCGGCGTAATGGTCCTGGGTGGTAGTCTTTCGAACACCGTAGATGTCGTTTTCCCAATGAATCAGGAGAGGGTATTTCTGCCCCAGCAGTAACTACAGACAGGTTAGCAACATGGTACGGATAGGTATCGGGTCTGCTACCCTTGAAACTTTGGCTGCGCCTTCTTCATAGGCATTTGTATCGTTGGCAATGGCTTGAAAGGTCTTATAGACGCCAGTCAATTCAACGGCGGCATGTGGGTAGTTCACGATCGGATAGCGAGTCCGGTCTGGTTGGTAGTGATTTGTAACTCCAAGTTCCGGATCTGTATGTCTCGTCAGTTAGCAGCTAGGTGAAACAGTCAGCAGACGCCTTAAGATAGTATATAAAACTTACAACGTTGAAAATCCGGTCCTACTCTACAAACGACCTGACAGGAGCCTTTACTACCTGGGCTACGAATGGATCCAGATAAGATGACTCCAATATGAGCAGAGCACTGCAGAAGTTCACCTCGCCATAGGGCGCGATTATATCCCCTCGGGTGATTCTGACACTAAGGTTATTTCATTTGGGCTCGACGATGTTCGTGTTACCACCAAGGAAACTGGAGAGAATGCCTTTTCACCAGATGAGTTTCAATTTCCGTCAACAATAAAATGATGAAGGTTACGGCTGGGCCACTTGGTGGGGACGTTCGTGTCTACCAGAAGGTATACGAATTCTATATATATGTCTCGGTCTCTATTTTTGTCTCGAGCGTACCTTTCTTTTTCGCCATCAAGTCTAATGAGCTGGCAGTCGGGGGAGCTAAGCCTCGTACCGATACCGGCTGCATTAATGTTCTGCAATAAGGGAGGTTGAGTAGGGGTCATCGACAAGTTCTGTCAATTCCTATAGTTACATGTGTGACGATCCCTAGTGAGCTACTCATTCGATCCGAGTTTTTATATACAAACCATGCATAGCGCCGGAAGTTATCCCTCGATCTCGGCATAGTCGAATAATAGACCTTGCTAACATAGCCAGCTACTCTCTGCAAGGTGGCTATCCTTTCTAGGATATGTCAACTCTGGGAATGTTTCTATAATTCTATCCCATCTCAGCCCTTATATCCTCCGCTCTAGCTACCGGGATGGAATAGCCAATGAAGCAAGCCCGAATACATCTAACATTACTATCTTCAACTCAAACCTAGTTGTGTATCCACCTTTCCCTTTTAACGTCTCCCATTATCGAAGTTGCGTCGGTCTTGATAGGATTAGGGCTGTAGGCGGCGTAGGGTTTAGAACACGCCCCCTCCCTATGCTGATCCACGAAAGCCCTGACTCCGACCATGGCGGGGGTAAATTCATCAAGACGAGCACAGCGCCTAATCTACACTTAAGACGGTGGTACTAGAGCTTGTATAGGTCTACTTCTTTTCTCCATTGTTGTTTTTGTACTTCATGCCTTTTTTTTTTCCCCTCGTGAGAGCGTTGGAATACATGTTTTTCTAAACTAGGGTAACTTAGAAAATCCTTCAGTATTATATAAAAGGGTCATTTAACATGAATTTAAAGCCCATATATCTATGAGCCCGTCACAAGGAGTCTCCGAAATCTACGGATATCGTATATTAAACGAGCAATTAGTGGCGCCATCATGAGGTTTGCTATGTGGGAAGCTGCGAGGTTAAAGATGATAAGAAAAGGCTCCAGGGTTGATTGTTCGGTTGTCTATGGAATTATCCAAAGGAGAGATCAAGGGATCTCATGTATATGAGAACGTATGTACAAAGAAGCTTGGTTCTTATGGTCTATGAAGGTATATGCTGGAGAGCACGAGTGGAAGAATCGTGCCGAGGTCCAAATAAGCAGTGGTAAATACATGCCTTAACAATTCTCGGGGGGGAAGGGGTTTCAGAAAAAGGTTAATATCTTATCACTCTTATTACTAACATACCCTTATAAAAGAGCGCATACTCCGAAGAATAGGTTGACCTAACTCGCTTATACCAGTAGGAAGATTTCAGTGCAGTTGAAAAGCCAAGAGGGATCACTAATCCATCACCCGCCGATCGCGAGGAATCCAGAAACTCCATCCGTCTTCTCCCTCCGATGCCAACTTCTACATTACACCTCCGTGAAACATCATTCTCCATGGCCGACATCGACATCACCGAAACCCAGTTTAAGCTGCCCGACGGCTTGTCCGTCTACCAGAAGACATGGGCAGTGAGTTCAGAGTCTCCGCTGGCGCTATTCTTGGTATAATACTAATTCGCATGTACAGCCGAGTAGCGCTGCTCCCGTGGCCCGCCTGGTCCATTTCCATGGTTTTAGCGACCACATCAACAACACGTTTGATCTGTTTCCATCTCTAGCCCGCCGTGGGATCTTCTGTACGGGCATTGACCAGCGCGGTTGGGGCCAGTCGGTCAAAACCAAGGCCGACCGCGGGAACACGGGCCCGACCGCTGCCATCCTGGCCGATTTTGCAGCGTTCATCGAGGTCCAACTCGAAGCGAAACCGTCTGTTCCCGTTTTCGTGATGGGCCACTCAATGGGCGGCGGACTAGTTGCGACGTTAGCCTCTACGCCCAAGTATCAGGGTCTTGTTTCCCGCTTGGGGGGTATCATGCTCGAGGCACCGTTTATCGGACTCGACGCTGAGCAGGAACCAAGTATCATCACGGTCGTTCTCGGTCGGTTGGCAGGTAAACTACTGCCTCGCTTCCAGATTACCCAGCCGATGAAGGTCGAAACGATTGTGCGGGACCCCGCCGTGCAGCAATTGCTGAAGAATGATCCGTTAAACCCTTGTGTCGGTACGCTGGAGATGTTTGCGAACATGCTCGACCGTGCCGCCGATTTAACTTCTGGTAAGCTCAAGCTGAATGATGGGGTTCGGTCTGTCTATGTGGCCCATGGTACGGGGGACCAGGTCACCAGTCATGATGCGAGCAAGCGCTGGTTTGATGCGCAGACTGGCAAGGTTGCGGACCGGAAGTTCAAGTCTTATGAAGGCTGGAGTCATGTGCTTCATGCGGATCTACCAGAGAATAGGCAAGAGTTTGCCGATGACATTGCGGAATGGATTCTTGCACGAGTGTAGATTTTTTGGATGATCAAGCGGCGTCTTCGGGGTTATAGCACCTAGTAATTTGATTAAGGTTTTTATGCACATGTTTCTATCTGAATAGTGGGCCAAGCGTTGTATTTCACTATTAAGTATCCTGCAGGCGACTACTATGGACAGAGTTTAGTGTTCGATAGTGCTGCTATATATTTATGAAAGGTCTACATATATATTAATGCAAACCGCAGACATATTGGAGTGTTGGTTGGCTCAAGGCTCAAGGCTCGAAGGTACTGTACCATGTACTTATGGAACGGGTATAGACTGAGCACATATATACCTGAAAGTATGTAGCACTTCTAGTCTATCTAGGTGGGAGAGTTCATCAAGAAACTTGTTCATCCAGATGTGAAGACGAAATATCAGTATTATTTTGGTTTATTTACCAAAATAAAGATAAGAAAATTCAACAACCATCCGATGTGGTGTAATGGTTAACATCGCTGTCTCTCACACAGCAGCTCGGGGTTCGATTCCCCGCATCGGAAGCATTTCTTTTTTTTTTTTGCCTTTCGTTTTTTCGCTCCCGCATCCAGATCTCAATTGGGTAAGATATCAGCCATCTGTGGAGCCAGACATGACACAATGTTTCCCGCAGCGCTAACGGACTCTGCGTGGTATGAGTTGGGAAATGTATGATCATACATATCCTCAATGATAATGTCGCATTGGGTCCTGTTACGTAGTTCCGTATCGGTATCGTGATATAGATGATGGCAAAAGGGTGGAACTGTATAGCAGTCCTATGGATGTTGGGTGCTTATAAAACTATGGACGGATTTATTCATTCCTGAGTCCTGACCCACAAGGAGATCGCCATCTCAATAGAACCATGTAGTTGGTATATCGATCAATGTGATGGATCTAACTATTGATGCAGGCTGGCGACTAATGCATACTAAGAAGGCTGGAGCTGAAAACCGAATGAACACGTCAGGCAGCCTCATTTAGCATCTGCGATCAGCGCCTCTCCCTCTCAAAGGAGGGGCCGATTGTTTAGCAATTTCTCCAGACAACTTTTGGATTGCGACAGCGAAATATTATTATGATGATGATGGTGATGTGAGGGGAGTGGTTCATTTATGGGAGACCGCCACAGGGACAAAGAAAGGCACCATTCAACCAGCCAAACCGATCCTTCAAATGACATTTTCCGATGACGGGACCTGTCTCTATACCCATCAAGGGCGATTTTTGATCGATTCTATCCCCGATAATTCTTACGCTTGCTCTGGGCAAGTGGGCGAGGGCATTCACTACAGTGACGGCTGGGTACATGATGGAGTGCAGAAGATTATCTTACTTCCACCTGAATGGGGTCCAGGCGGCATCAGTCTTCGTTCATGGGAAGTTTCCTTTAGCAAATATGGCATCCTTGCCTTTAGCAATAGGTCAGGGGGCGTAGTAATGATTGAATTTGGTGAAGGGGGCATCGGTTCATTAGAATAATTAGTATATCCCGAATATCCAGCTGACAGAGAACTTTTGCAGTCGATGAGTGGAATCCTGTCGTGAAGAAAGACTTGGTACTGATTATCAAGCATAACTACTAGTAGTATATAGTTGCATGTCTATGAGATACCTCAATTTATTGATTAATATTATTACCGTTCGAGACTTGCGAAGATAAAACCTGACGATGAGAATATACGGTTACTTTCACCTCGTAGATATTGTCAATCCAGACTCCTATCTCGCTCACTAACACATCAAAACCAGCCTGACCACGTCAAAGCTGGGTACATGTCCTTTCTACTCCTTTATTTTATCTCGATCCATTACGACATGGAGCATTTGCCTCCGAGTCCGTTGACCCGGCGCTGGAAGCTAGGTTGAATGCAAGATATATTCTTGGTCATACACACCTCTTTCAGGTTCACGAGGGATCTATAAGAGGTCTCCGCCAAACAATCTAGTCCTGGTTTATCCTGACTGAAGTCCTATTGAGATTCAAGTCACTGACGAACGAAATATACATATATGCTATGGCGCTAATCACTAGCAGTCCAAGGGTGCTCCGGGCTGGCAAAGAGACAGTCCATTGTAAACGGGCTGCTATACCTGACATATTCAATAGCTTCTTTGTGATACATTGGTGTCTTGATGTGAGAGGGACTGCTTCTGACAGAGACCGTTTCAATTGGACTATAAATTTATCCTACGGTATAATTTTAATACTTAGGGTAAGACACTGTGAAAGAGCGATTCCCAGAACGTCTATGAATATCCAATATCTCCTTTGCGCCACAGCGTGAACTATAATGCACGTTGCCCTAATGATGGAGAGGCGCTTAGATGTGTCAGATATAAATAAACACGTGATTCATTCTGCCTTATAAGCCGCGACTCGCCATAGTAGGTATTAGGTTCTATCAAGCTACCAAATTAGTTACTATGGCGAATCCGTGCAACCAGCTTAGCCTTGCCATCAAAGCTGGAGACCATCCTAAAGTCACTGAAATCCTGGACAGTGGCCTACAAGTAGCGACACCTGGACACTTTCTCCTTGCGACACAAAAAAAGGATTATGCTACACTTAAGCTGTTCCTGTCTCATGGATGGGATATCAATACGGATATCGATAGTCTCGTTCCATCCGCATTAGTGTGAGTATGGAAGCGATGTCGTTATGCTATATCGTGATTAACGACCATTGTAGCTACGCCTTTGAAGATGTAGAGCTTCTCGACTGGTTCCTGGACCATGGCGCGGACCCGAACAAAGAAAGTCGTATTCGGGATTGTACACCGCTCTCCTACGCTGTCATGGAAGCGCCATTCAACATTGTTAAGTATCTTTTCGAAAATGGCGGTCAACTTAAGCGTGGGCAGCTCTTACATTACGCGGCTATGCGACGCAAGGATGACAGTTATGAGGTGCTACAATTTATCTACAACGAAGACCCAGATTATAACGAGCTACAAATCAACAAGTTACTGGATGAAGGAACATCGCATCATCTCATGAATTACCGAAGTGGACTTGGCACTCCTTTGCATTACGCTGCCAGCTCTGGCTCGGTGGATATGGTGAGCTTTCTGTTGGATAAGGGTGCAGCTCATAGACTCGATCCTTATCACCGCAGTCCAATCGGCTATGCCGTTTACTATGGCCATTACGAGGTTGAACAAGTCTTGAAGGCCAGGATGACCTTGGGTGCAGGGTCAGCATAGCATATTGCAAAGTGAGCACGCAAGATATGAAGACGAGTATGAGCAAGTAGTATATTGCTGTAGCCCATAGGATGATGATAGTGATGTTCGATTCCGGGAGAAGCAGGACGTGGGCTAAGTCTGTTTGATAAAGTCTTGATTGATATAGTCTTGATTGACATAGTCTCCAAGAGATCGTGCGCCATGTTTCTATCATAGATATTGATGAGTGTCTGACCCACCACACTGACTGAGCTTCTTCAGTCAATGTGGAATTCTGGCATCCCTTGTGGCGGGAGATCCATGAGGGTGTCGATAATTGGTACGCTTTTTGGTCCGGCAGGCAGTTTTCGCCCTACGCTTCTTCGGACGTACTATCTATAAGCAAGCCAGCCTAGTAAGAAGATAATAATACTGGTCTGGGTGAGTAACCGTGTCATAGGTAGGGCTTCTCATTAAAAGGATTGGTTGCAGACTATATATACTTTATATTGCATTTGGCTCCCATAGATAAAGAACTTTGCTAATTAGCAACCAGGTAGATTATCCAAAGTGACACTTCAGCATCACTTATCATACTGAAGCCTTACCATGTGTATTGTAGCCTGAAACGCACTTCTCTACAATATGCAACCTGGTGGTCTGGCGAAACAAGAAATTGTGATAAGCATGCATTTCCTATATTTAGGTTCGCGTGCATATAGACGCTGGCGAGAAGTCGAGGGACATTGAGAACGTTACTATGATCTTTTGATTACCTAGCTGCTGTTGACCCGAGAATTTTGTTTCAGAGAGAGCGGGAGTCGACGTAAGTGTTGATGTTATCTTGAATGATGTTCTATGACCGAGATGGGAGAAACGAGGGCCAAATCAAGCCCCTTCGTGTCGAAGAGTCGATAAAAGACGAAGGACGAAGAGGCCATGCTCTTGCAAAGGATTATGCCAAAGAAGTAAGTAAAGTAAGGAACAGCAATAATAGCTTAGAGGGCATATGAATCGGCATTTGAAGAAGGCGAGACATGAGCTAAACGAGAGCCTATTGATAGATTTGATAAAGGCTAAGGAATCCATAAATATTCCACGTCCTGGGTATTCAACGTCTAAGGGACCCTGCAAGTATACCCAATGGATGTAGGATCTCAACTGGGTAAATAATAGCAATAATAGCTCAAGCTAGGGTATAGCTGTAGCTAAGCACTTCCGGTCTAATGACCTAGACTTGGCTTTCTTTCATAGGAGTCATAGTGCCTGCATATTCCACAATAATTAGGTTGTCGTTTCACTAGGCACAATAGAGAAGGCCCTAAAAATACATGTACATTGTCCAAACACACCATCAATTAATACCAGCACCTGATATTGCACCCAATCCTTTCCAACATATCCAATATACAAGTCTGGTCTTACAATTGCAAGATATATTCTTGATCACCCACAAACCTTTTCAAGTTCACCAGGGATCTTCAAGAAGTTTTCAGCAAGCAATCGAGTCATGGTCTATCGCGATTAAAAGTCTCACTGAGCTTACTGACGAACGAAATAGACATATACCTGATATATCCAATAGTTTCTTTGGGATTTATTGGTGTCTTGGTGTAAGAGGGACTGCTTCTGCCTTCTACAGATCATTTCATTTACTTTTCTATATAATCCTAATACTCAAGCAGAGCTAGTACATACGACCATAGGGTGTGGAGAACAGGGCTTCCCGTCCGCTCAGCCGTACTTAAGCCAGATATTACGCGTGGTCAGTAAGTATAATAGCCTTTCGATAATATACATTTCCTCAGGACAGCGTTACATATCCTACATATTGTAAAGCACAGTACAAAACGAAGTATACAGGGTTTCGGGCCAATACTACTTATATTTCCCAGAGGTAATAATTATCAACAAGATGAACTATTGGGCCCCGGGCATAGCAGACAACCCTTGAGAACGTTTAGAGAAAGGCTTAGCGATTGATTGATATACTACTATCAATTCAATATATCCGGACAAAATTAGTTGTCGGAATGAGTAAAATGTAACAGTAGAAGCAGTTGGTAACGTCCACTTTGAATATTTAACAACAGCAGAATTATGCATAGTTCGTAGTACATTCCTTCGCGTCTTTGCCTTTGCAAAAGCGGCAGGTGTCAGATGACCTCCAAAGGAGCAGACCGCCTTATTTATTGTGGAAGATCTTCGAGACAAGGCTGTATACAAAGGCAAGGCTACAAGAATTCCCACATGTGCATTCAGTTATACGAAGAGCCCATCATGTCAGAACGATTTGAATATGACCCTTTGCCAGAGCCAACGTGCATCCGCTTGGTATCCTTTGTCCCTCAGGATGATGGCACCTCTCCTCCTCCCATGAACCAAGGTGAGCCGCTGCTCCGGCTATCGCTGTGCACGGCGGATCTGCGGGATACCCCGCACTATGAGGCACTCTCATATACCTGGGGATCGCCATTCCCTCCAGAGGACTCAAGATCAAGAGCGTACGAGAATGAGAAGAATCACCAGCGAGTAGTAATCAACGGTCGTGAACATGAGATTGGACGTAACCTCTGGGAGTTCTTGCATCAACAGCAGCAGATCAACGCGTATCTCAGAAAAGTGGCCGCAGAAATGCTTGCGTCCGGGTTGGATATCCATGGACGGACTCCTTTAATGCGCGCCGTCATAGATAATATCGTCGATCTGACAGAGACTCTGCTTGCTCTGGGCGCTGAGACAGGGGCACAAGATAATCAGGGAAAGACGGCACTCCATTACGCACTTTTAAGGGACAGGCCGAATTTGGAACTCGCAGAGCTACTGGTCTATTATGGTGCGGATATCCATGCGCAGACAAAAGAAGGGAAAACACCTTTGGATAATGCTGAAGATGAGGTGGTTACGCTGATCACGTCCTTCAACAAAGACCTTGGTGGAAAAGCCCTACCAAGAGGCTTGCGACTCTCAGCACAGCGGCCTATGTGGGTTGATTCTATTTCAATCAATCAGAAAGATATAACTGAGCGCAATAAACAGGTTACTATGATGTCAAATATATATAGCACAGCCATGTCTGTCGTTGTGTGGCTCGGTGTGGAGGACGACAGGCGCATCCCTCTTGCGCTGGACTCCCTTGACAACCCCAGACCCTGGATATTTTTAACCTCGCTCAGAGATTCGGGGTTTGCAGGGTCGAGACTAGAAAACGCCATGAAAGTAGGCCACAGTTCTGAGCAGATACTAGATGCACAAGGTATTGAGGAGCTTATGGCGAGGTCATGGTGGTCTCGAACCTGGGTTATCCAGGAGGTGGCGCTGGCGAAGCGTATTCTGATCATTTGTGGCTCAGTTACAATTTACCCAATGCGAACCACTTTTATATTATGCGCGCTATGCGGTATTCCTTCTCCATGGAAAGAAAGGCAAGACGTTCTAGACACTACAGCTCTCTTTGAGAGCGCACGTTTTTCAGGGTTACCCGGCATCGAAGCGCTTATGCTTGCGGATATCAGTTTCAGAGCCGCTCCACACACAGGAGAGCGGGAGTACTACGTGAAGAAAATTTTGAAAGCAATGGGAGCGGTGCCGAATATTTCCTGGGGGCGAAGGCTAAGCCTCCAAAACCTAGGAAGGTTAAGCTGGTGGTCCCAGTCCAGCGATCCGAGAGACAAAGTCTTCGCACTATTAGGGATTGCCTGCCCGGATCCACAGCACCAGCAGATTATTGTAGACTACAACATACCTACAGATGAGGTGTTTGTTCAGTATGGTCGCTTATTCATGCAGGGCTCATCCGAGCCGATCCAGAATCTACACACTGGCGAAAGCTATGTTTTTGAGCCACTGGAGGGGCTCTCCTATGTCCAGGACACGTCAAAACCTCATCCTGAGTTTCAAGACTACAAAGCCAAGCTTCCATCTTGGACCCCGAACTTCAGCGCGCATCACACAACCTGCCGCATCTGGTCCCGGGAGTTTGCGGCAGCCTCAGCCATAGCTAACAGCCCAACAATTCTTTCCCACCCGGATCCCAAAATCCTGTACGTGAGTGGGAGTATAGTGGACTGTATTGTAGCAATAGAGCCGACGCAAAGCAAGGGTGATGTACACGAGCCTGAGATAATGGCCTGGCTCGAACTCATACAGCCCTTGCAACCAAAATACTTGGGAGGAGGTAGCCCTGTCGACGCCCTGCGGAAAACATTAACCGTTGGCAAAGGATACCAGAATAAAAAGCGCGCGCGTAGTGCTTTCCGAGACTTTATAGCATGGAGACTATGTCAGAGCCCAATGGAACCTCCATTGGAATCGATACTCACGAGACTGCGCAAGACTGGCGCACGGGACACTCTCCCCTCGGTTATGGAGCTCCGTAAACAAAAACAGGAGCCTCGGAACCAAAAGCAGGAGTATTGGAGATCCGTGTTGAAAATAACAGAGAGAATTGAGAGACAAGTACAGGAGTTTCAGGATAAAAAGCAGGGGCCCGAGGAAATAGAGCAGGGGCTTCTGAAACTAAAGCAGGAGCTCCTGGATCAAGGATATAATATCCGGATAAAAAGGCAGGGGCAAGCAGAAACAGGATGGGTGGACCTGGAAACAATGCAGGAGGACCTGCAAGTCGGGTATCCCGAGTACAGTCAGGTAGAGTTTTACATTCTTTTTAAGCGGTATTACAGGTCCAGGTGCCTGTTCCGGACCAGAAAGGGCTATATCGGTCTCGGACCTGTGGGTATACAACCAGGGGATGAAATCTGGCTGTTTGCTACTGCACGGACGCCTTTTATTCTCCGTCGACCATCTAAAGGGTCCCTGAGAAGGAAGACTCTAGATTCGAATTCCTCAACCGCAGAAAGTGAATGCCGGACATTCATCGGAGAGACTTACGTCCATGGAATCATGAATGGGGAAGCGATGCGTAAAGATGGCTTTCGTCCGGTGTCTCTAGTATAATCGCATTGGTACTGGTTTCTTAGTAATAATATATTTGCAGCGTTGTGTCTGGCTATACCTAGGAGGCGGAAATGGTTAGGTGTACCTGATTTGTTTGTTTGTTTGTTTCTTTCTTTTTTTCTTGATTGTATTAAGTTTCGGCAATCCCTCGCAATCTTATTGTATATATTTAATGCTAGCATCGTATGTGTCATTATAGAGAAGTCCATATCTAAGTCACAGCAGGGACCTTTCAACGGCAATGGAAGGAAGACTGTAGTTTCTCAGGCATCAGAACGGTCGAAGAACGGTAGCACAAACCTCCAATAAGTACAGGAGTAGGATGTAGTTTTGGCTATCTAGTGGTAGATTTCGAACCCGGCTCATAGTTCACTCTAATTATTCCTAAGCATGTCCTTTAATATGCCACTCTAGGCCTAAGATCATTCCTGTTACAGACCCTTGTCTAGTGCTGGCACCCAATGGATCGTTTATCTAGTAGTTATTCGGGAAGGGCTACAAACGCGGTCTGTAACACTGAGAAGGAACAGTAGAAGTAAGATGGCTCTGAAATCCATATAATAAGAGATAATTAAATAAGATACATGGCTTTACCTGGGAAGTATATCTGCGGACTGGAATATCACAGATAAAGTCATGTGAACTATCAGAAACTAATCAATGCTTATCACATCCGAAACAGTTCAACTATTCAGCTTTCACTAACTGGTGGAAAAGGTGGCGAAGCACAGCTGCCAAGAGACTGGGTGTCTGGCTGAATGGGGCTATGTATCAATCAGAGAGCTGACAGCGTTGATGATCTAGGCAGATGTGGATGGGCATGGGTGTTTACTTTGGCCCATCACCGCGGGGTGGTGGATGTGGTAAGTCATCACCCTCTCTAAAACATACCCACACTAAGCGCGCGACGACTTGGCATCATCATCTGCACTCACCCTGCAGGGGTGTAGGGTGGGTAGGGTTTCAATTGATTTGACCACTGCATAGCAATAACACCTCCGGTTAGGGTATAGCTCTAGCCAACTAGGGTTTGTTCTTATGACCTAGCCTTGCCTTCCTGGAGCAAAAGCCTCTCTATTCAACCACAATTAACTTGTCGATTTAGTATGCATACTATACAAAGCCCTAAAACATACATGTACATTGTCTAAACGCTCCATCAATTAAATACCGACGCCAAATATTGCACCCAATCCTTCCCAACATAACCGATATACAAGTCCGGTCTTACAACCACAACTGCGCCTTCGTCGCTCTTCACCCATTCTGCACCGAACTCATACGTAAGGGTAGTGAGACGATGATCCTGATCATGGATATGCCATATTTCTGCTTTCTGTTGCAGCTCAATAGCCTGTTCAAAAGAGGCAGGCTTCTCGTTCCCAATGAAGAGAACCTTGAATTTTCCATACCCAAACAGCTCGTATAAACGCATTCGAGAAAGCTCTTCGGCATTAGTTTGAGATGATCTTACGGGAAGCTTGGTGACCCATAGATCAGGGCAACGGTTCCCAGCAACAAAGTCGCCGTAGTTTGAGTCGACTACCAGTGGGGTATTAGAGGAGTAGGAGACTCCCATACCTGTGGATTGGGAAGTTAGGATCGATTTACAATTGTAAAAAGCGAGAAGCGAAGTGAATGATTACCATACCTGTGATATAACCCGCATTCTTCTCAATGATTTCAACATACTCTAAAGCAGTCTTGACAGTGGTCCGCACTAACTTAGCAGCAACGTCAATAACGGCCGAAGCTGTGGCACGACGCTCTTCATCGTAGCTCTTCAGTAGTGTAGAACCTCCATGTCCCTTGGCCACAAAGGCGACCCGCCATATGAGGTTGAATGCGTCTGCGATCCCGGTATTCAGACCCTGGCCACCATTGACGGCGTGAACGTGGGCGGCATCGCCCGCAAGCAAAATGCGACCATTTCCATCCTTAGAAATGAATGTGCTGGCTACTCTTTCCTTGACTAGATTTTTGCGTTAATACTTATGTCTGTGACTCAGAAAGGAATACGCGCATTACGTACTCTCAAATGTACTAAACCACTCCGTCTTCTTGAACTCAACCTTGTGCGGAGCCATATGGTCTCGGACGGAGGCTTCGGCTTTTTCCTGTGTGATTTCTCCATCGAGGAGGATATAGAAGCGGTTCATACCCCGTTCCCTATATGTACAGTTAGGCATTTTGTCGGTCGACAAAACCTATAAACAAACAACAAGACCACTTACCGCGGAATCCACGCAACGCGCGATTGCCCATCCTTCTGAAAGGTAATGATCTCAGGACAAACCGGAAAGTCCGTTTTAATGAAGGTATCCAGAACGGCCCAGACCATCTCGGGCTTGGTTCCGGTAAAGGGTATCCCAAGTGTGGTGCGCACAAACGAGCGCGCACCATCTGCCGCAATCGCATATTTGGCCGTTATTGTTTTTCCCTTGTCGGTCGTCACCACGACACCTGACGTGGTCTCTTCGATCCCGTTGACATGCGAATTATAGTCGACAGGGATATCAAGTTGATGTAGTAGAGCCTCTTCGACCTCTGACTGGCCGATCATGAGAAAATTGGGACGATGGGTGTGCTTCAGCGATGTCCACCATTTGTTTTGTTGAGAGGTAAACTGTCCTCCTTCGAATGTCGAGCTTGCTAATGGGGAGTGTTAATCAAACTGAATTTCTTGTTAAAGCCGGACTGAACGCACTGTTGCATTTCAAGCCAAAGGGCTCGAGGAAGGGTAAGGTTTTCGTCACTTCGAGATATTGTTGGGTTCTGGCGTTTAGGGCATCCGCGCGACCGACTTCTAAGGCGCCATTTTTGGCGTCTGAGATAAGATCTATTTAGTATGTTTGATTCCAATTCATGAACATATCAATTGAGTGTATAGAGGCTACTTACCAATGATATACACTGAGAGTCCCAGGGCTCTCGCAAGAACGGCAGACAGTAAACCTGTTGGTCCACCGCCGACGATGACCAGATCAACGTCGAATGATGATGATTTGTTCTCCATTGTGAACTAGAAGATTGTTGCGCTATGGAGACGCTTCAGGCAAAAGGAAAACGAGAAGATTTATGAACAGTACCCAAGAGTCTGGAACGAGAAGGATTGTATGATCTGCCCAACGTTTGATCATCTTTCCTGAATCTGGGAAACACGACGATATACATACTACATCTACAAGGCTGGGCATCGGCATTAGGCCACGCCCCATAGCCAGCTAACGGTGCAGCATATGGATCAGCTAATCCCACGTCCCTGCAGGACGTTTGACCGCGGGGGCATTCCGCTGGTGGATTGCCTTATCTGATGAGATGACAAATGCAGAAATCACCCGGTATTTGTTTCATTTAAAGTCTAATTAGGTAATTTAAAGCTCTCTTCGGCTACATTTCTCTGGATCGATGGATCGGGTGGATCTGGACCTGGCTGTGTTCATCTTATCAGCCTTCCTTGGCGAACTTGGCCACTTGTCTGGACTCTGGAATGATACGGAATTGGGCAGAATCTGGCCGTCGGCAACATGAGACATCAATTGTCAGGGATTCGACACGGATCACAGCCGCGAAGGTACTCGGGGTCAGGAAATATGTCCCGACTCAAAGTCTGATGCAGAAATTGCAGGCGTGAGTCGGGTGGAGCAAAGGCCGCATTTGGTGTAGGGGCTGGACGGGCACTAAAGCTTAGCGTTAAGGCTCGGTCACGTTAGACTACGCGCTAAAGACACCCGTTGAACACCAGTCTTTAGGGCTAAGCCTCAACGAGGGCAGTCCCTTATTGCCTGCAGAATAGCCGAGCCTTTAGTCCCCCCGTTGGAGACCGACGGGCTCCTAAGGTCTGATTATCAATTATAATAAAGCAAGACTTTTGCCACGCCTCTTTCTGATGCCTTAGCATGGCCTAAAAAAAGCCAATAAGTCCTGTGAATATCCACTATCCCGGGTTATGATACTGGTAAGAGTAATGATCATCCACTTGAGCTCGATGTCGTGATAGTTCCACTGAAACATATCTCTCCTAGTTCGCGATAGCCACTATATAGCCCATCAACTTAAGATTACATCGCTCCTCCAATGCATTGAAAAGGAGGAGTATGCCAAGGCTCAAGTCCCGAGTCTTTTGCCGCTTGGCGAAACAGCACCGGTGCCTGGAATGCTACCATGGTCCGGGGTACACCCCCTCAAGAAATTTCACTGATGCTTCTAGATCTCAAGACCGTCTATACTGCCTTTTACGACTACTGGATCCATATATGTCACCGGCTGTGCAACAGCTTCAAATCCCGTTCCGATAGATCATGTCGGAATGGGATCATGAGGTACCGGTCGGTAGTAAACGGTCTCGGGATGGCGACTGTACATGGCATATCCACCCAAGGCCCTGAATCTAACAGTCTTGAACTCGGGAACCGTAGAAGCTACTACGGCGTGGGTCCTGTCCCGGAGCCAATCTCGTCTACGGCAGTGCTTGGGGCCTTGAACATCTCTTCAGGGTGCAAAACTTCAGAGTTATGCCTAGTGCGAGCCTCAGGGGCGTCTAGTTCAAGCACTACTGGATTACACGAGCAGCGCGGAAAATACCGCTGCAATCTCGTCGACAGGGTCAGGACAGGGCTGCAGGAACCCTCATCATATGATATTCGTCAGTCCGTGCTCCATGCATGGTTGCTCCAATCGATTTGATTGGTAAGGGTTGACTAAATTAAACTATTTTTGCAAGTAAATGTGTACTTTATGCATTGATTTGCCGTCGAGCAGTTGGCTATTATCCTACAAGAGTATAAATATGACTATCACGCACCATGATGCCAGGATCACCTCAAGAAGGCGTGGCTTAAGCATCTTTCTTATCTTCACTTAAACTTACCAAGCGAACACATCAACATGAGCGCAACAGAGGTTCAGGTTCCATTCGCCCCGACGAGCTTCTCAGCGTTATCCCCTGTCGAGTCTATTGTCTTCGACGCAAAAGCACTTCAGAAAGCAACGGAGATCTTGAACGTCATCTACCGTTATCGCGCACCAGTTCCCGAATCCGTAGAGGATCGCAGCGATGAGGGAACCCTAAAGTTTCTCCCGCTGATCTATTCTCGGGTGAAAGCTCACCAGGCGATCCAATTGATTCTGCCAGCCTTTCCATTCAAGTCCCCGAACCGCAAGAATAAAGTCCTGGGTACCTTGCCTGATAAGGGAGAGGAGACTGCCTTGTCACACCTGAATGGCTTGTGCGCCGCGATTACAGATATCTACGAGCCTGGTGCTATATTGACTATTGCATCTGATGGCCTTGTGTACAATGGTAAGTGCATTCTTAAGGAAATACTTTCTACCTAAAGTTATCAAGACTGATAAAACTAGACCTGCTAGGAGTGCCCGATTCCGAAGTCTACGCATACGGACAATGCCTTCGACAAATAGTCCTCGACCAGGAATACAAACACATTCAATTTATTAGACTCCAGCACCTCCTGCACGTACACGAAGATATGCCCCTTGACGCTGCTACATATGAGAGCCTCGCCGGAACCTTTCGACAGAGATTGGTGGAGAACTATACACCACTGGACTACGACTGTGCTGCCAGTATCAAAGAAGATAAAGACGTGTGTGCGACATACCGAGGCTACATCAAGTTCCTCACCAAGGACTTGGAGCACATGTACGTCGATGACGGAAGCGTTTCGAAACGTTCCCATAAGCAGAAGCTGGAATCGATCGCTAAGGAGATGATCGTCCGTGGCAAGGTAGGTCGCGTGTTCTGACACACCGAAACGATAACGCAAGTTGACTGATTCTGGCTTTTTTCACTAGGCCTTCGCAGAAGCAATCCGAAAGAACTACGCTGATCATATCCGTCTATCCATTCACCCATCCGCCGGATCCACCAAAATCTCTATCAAAGTGTTGCCTCTGGCTCTCCACGCCGTGACCCCCTGGCACTCATCTCCCTGCTTCACCGTGGACGGAAGAATCGAGTACGGGATGCGCGAGGTATTTGATAACCGTGAGGACGTGGAGTTAGTACACAAAGATGGAAGACCATGGTACTACCGCGAGAAATCGGACCTGTACAGATGGTCTGAGTCTGTGGAGATCGAGCCCCAATACCCTTGTGGCCTGATCATCCGACCAACTGAGAGTAACACATCAGTTACGGATCTGGACATGCTCAAGCTCCGTGGACTAGTCCAGGAGAACTCTCCCGTGGTTCTCCGTGGCTTCAACGATACCCGTGACAAGGAGCTGTTTGTCAAGAAGGCCGAGGAAATGGGAACTCCTATGCCCTGGAAGTTCGGTTTGATACTTGAGGTCAAAGACCACGGTACTGAATCCCAGGGCCTTAATAATGTGCTATCCGCCGAGTGGATGCCATTCCACTATGATGGCCTCTTCAAAGTCAAGAAGGAGATAAATGCTGATGGAAAAGAAGTCACTGTTTCTTGCCCGCCTAAGTAAGTGGAACTAAATCCTTCTTACTATTTTTACTTCCATGATATATCCCAAAAGAAAAATGAACTCATCTAACAAAATCCAACCTCAGATTCCAATTCTTCACCGGCATGACTCCCTCCCCCAAGGACACAGGCTTCACGCTCTTCAGCGCCTCCCACCTCATCTGGCACTACCTCCCCCAGAACTACACACTGGAACAACTCTCAAAGCTATCCTGGACAGTGAGAACCACATCCTTCGATGAAGCCAAGATCACCGACCTACCACTCGTTGTCCCACACTTTGCTCACAACAGACCCTGTCTTCGGTACCACGAGCCTTGGCCTCAAGAGAAAACGGCCTTCGACCCGACATACATCACGATCCAGGACGTTCCCAACTCCCCGGAGATATGCCAGATGCTAGATTCGTTGCTTCATGATCGTCGTGTGGCTTATTGGCATTCGTGGGAGGAGGGCGACTGGGTTATTAGTGATAATGTGACGATGATGCATACGCGGAGCTCGTTTACGGCCAAGTCGGATCGGTGTTTGAGGAGGATTCATGTTGATTGATTGATTTGATGTATTTTCCTTGTGTTTCATGGTTTGGATGTTTGGCTTTATTATTTTGTTGTGTTATTTTATGCTTTCTTACATATGCGGAGGTGTTCGACTTTCAGGCGGCCATCCGCCTGGGAAAATTTGATGTCATGAATTTCATATGGTTATTGTACAAGGTATTGATCGGATTACAACTATCGCTCCATTTGCTCGTATCGCTCCCGTGCAGTCTGCCTTGTCTTTTCCAAGAATTCATCGTATCTAGCGCGGGTATTCCGTCCTGCTTCTTCGACCGCATCTCCCAATTTGCCTCCCTGTGCTCCTAGACCAACACCTTGCGCGTAGACCTCAGTGGCAATAGGAGCAGTCATGCCAGTGCCCTGGGCACCAAGCCCCGTTCCAGCAGACCACCCCATCTTACTGAGAAGAGAAGCGCCCTTCGACGTTGACTCCACTGGGGGTTCTTCTTCCTCTTTCGGTGGAGGCGCGCTCTTCTTGACTGGAGCCTTGGAGCTGCCAAATGCCTGTCGGCGCTCCCTGGCACGGTCGCGGTACTCAGGTGTTTGCTGGGCAATACCATGTTTGATAAGCTTCCCCATTGCCTTAGATGTCAGCTCTTCATTCTGCAAGTTACTTTGGTGCAGCTGACTGAGTCGTTCGTGGCGGTTGACCTCTGCGGAGCTCTTGAATTGGCGCATGCAGAGATAACAGCAGTTCCGGTTGGGATCCGCATAGGATTGGGCTGGTGGAGCGCCAGGATCCGTGGACGGTGCTCCTTGATCAGAGCTGATTCCGACATCATCTGGGTTCTTCTTCGGAATGCCATGGAGCTCGGCATGCCGATTGCTCCAGAATTGCAGATGTGATGGCATCGCAAGCTTCTTGGCGCCAGCGCCGGCCGGGTTGTCTGCTTTCCTCTTCTTAGTTTTGTCCGTGTCTTTCTGAGTCTTTCCCTGATTTTCTGATTGATCGTGCTGGTCGTTCTTCAACAGCATTTGGTTGTTGTCACTCTCGCCAGTCGACACTGTGAGCTCTGTAACGTAAGCCTCCTCATCCCAGTACATAAGCTTTAAGGATGGGTTATTGAGAGGACTGAAGGTGAACCTCTCCGTCCGCGCCGAGGGATTGATCACGGGAACAAATACACCAGCGTGAATGTAGCTCACAAGCACTGGCCTTGATGATATGGTGAACTTCTCGAACGAGTTCAGACGTGTAACGGCCGCTTGAGCATCCTGAAAAGCACGGTAAGAACGGATTTCCGAAAATTAAGGATGTGTTCCTTACCTGTATAGTTGCAAATTCCGCAAATCCATAACGCCAGCTTTCGTTGCTCTTGCGATCTCTTACTAGCAGAACGCGGCGGATAGACCCGTCCCGAGCTCCCAGGTTGGAATCGCCCGTAGTGGAAGCCACTTTAGCCCCCTTCTTCTGATTTCCTGATGCATTCTCAGAATTACTAGGAGCTGGCCGGTATAGTTTAGCGACTCCTTTGGCAAGAAGCTCTTCTGTGACGGTGGGTTCGAGTCCTCGGAACAAGAGAAACTGGGAGGGCTGGTTTTCAGGAGCAGCATCATTGTCACCACTATTCTCGACCTTGGGAGCAGCGATTCCAGGAGGCCCCGTGGGACCGGGTTCTTGTGCTCGTTAGTAAGATAATGATGGACGGTGGGGCGAAGATACATACCAGGTCGGGGGGCTTGACACCGGAAACATTTTGAGCGTGTAGAGTAATTGACGATCGCACACTGTATAGAGATATTAGCTGCGTTTCCCAGCAGCGTGTAATATACTACCCACGTTCTTGCAAGTCCAATCCCCCTCAGCTCTGGCGCGAGCACGATCCTCTCTCTCCCGGCTATATGCGATGCGGACTTTGGTTCCACGGTCATCCCGACCAGCGCTTGGACCGTAGAAGTAAACGGACGGAAAGTTGCGCTCAACAAAAGCGCGCGAAGAATTGAGGTCTCGGAATCGGAGAAAGCCGAGCTGTCGGGATATTTCTACAAACCGTCAGGACATCCATAAATTCCGAAAAGGTAGTATCACTCTTACTAGTCTGCCGATCACGGATAACCCGAACTTCCTCAAGGCCCTCAATATGATAACCGTCTCTGAGTTCATTCGTAATCTGTTCAACACGTCGACCGGAACCACCGGTGACATGCACATCTCAGCCTCTTGTTACCAAAACGGTGCTTTGTGGAGCGCAACTCTGAGCTTCCACGTGCAATGAAATCTCAGGGGGAAGGAGTATCCCAACGTCTTCTTCGGTCATATCCACCGGCAAGCCATCCATCATCACTTCTCTGCTTTCTTGTCCGTAGTAACGGCCTCGTCGCGGGCTTCGACTCCGACTCCGACTGTGACTTCTGCTCCGACTGTGGTATCCAGGCGAGCGATAACCCTCCCGGTCGCGATCTCTATATGCCGGCCTCCCGCGCCGGGGCGGGGGCGATCGAGACGAGCGTCGTCGATACTCATCACGGTCCCGACTGCGGTAACGAGGTCCGGAATCCGGGCGGTCTCTAGAGTAATCGTGTCTTCTGTCCGAGGCAGGCCCTCGCGGGGGAGAGCGCGGAAGATCTTTTAACCCGAGAATACAGTTAGCAGTTGCCGAGTCGGAAAGAGAAACTGTACGGCTTTTCTTCAAGCATCCACGCCTATGCTATCGTGCGGGGAGGAGCGTAATACCGCCAGGCGAGCGCGAGCGCGAACGGTCGTCGTACATACGGCCGTCCCTATCATCACGGCGCGGATAGGGCCGGTGAGAAGGACCCGGCGGATACCTATTATCTTCAGGAGGTAAACGAGACATGATGGAGTGACATGCGAAATGTTATGAAAGATGATGCTTGCGCAAGACTCGAGCGACTCGAAGGAGAACAATCGATAGTCCTCGGCAGAATTCCACACCGCTTGCCTGCCCAGGGGAGTCGCCTACACCTTCCCAATTGAGCAGCATATAGTTTGACAGCTTTAAAATTCCATATCGTGGACTCTTACTCTCCTACCAAAAACTATTCCATCTTATACTGTGCATAGTTGACTAGGCACAGATTATACTAAGTTGAGATGCATATCTCATGTAAATCATTGTCAGTATTTATGACTTTTCTACTGTGAGAACCTCATTCTCATTGGAATTTATCTCGTTTGAAAAGTATCTCGAGTCCAACTTGCTTTGCCATTGTGACTCTATTAACGTACTAGTGGACTGCGTGAAAGAGAATTGGAACGGTTATGACCGCTATTGCGAACTCAGTCGATATCCTCATATGAATGACGCTATATGTCGGAGTAATAACGCTTGATCCATGCCATTAACATGGTACGCGCGTCGGGAATTCTTCTAATTCAGGCAACCCGTGGAGTTGGAGGTGAAACAGTACTTTTGTCAATAATTCTGGATGTGGGCCGTTTCTGCTAAAATCGTGGTTTCAAGTGAGCTTTCTCCCAATGTCTCTCAGGGTGTAGCCTACGTTGACGAGCTACAGGCTTGAGAATAATATAAGAATAGCAGCCATTACATTGCAAGAGTGGCATCATTGAAGCTGAAAGTCAATTATCTGATATTACATGGCCTACTGGTGACAGTGACGTATCATCTTTCACTACCTCTATTGCTTCGAGCATCAAGGATTATGTCTACGAGAACGGCCGTCGCTATCATGGTTTTCGGGAGGGTGAATATCTTTTCCCGAATGATGAGACCGAGCAAGCTCGCATGGACATGCTTCATCACATCTATCGTCTCATGCTAGGGGGTGGCCTTTATAAAGCCCCGACTCCACAATCTCCTCAACGCATCCTGGATATCGGCACAGGGACCGGCATCTATGCGATTGATATAGCAGATGAATTCCCAAATGCAGAGATATTGGGGATCGACCTAAGCCCAATTCAGCCCCATTGGTAAGTCAGTCCTATAGGTTTGACATATCAAATCTAATAGTGCTCGGGAATGTATCTAATATTGCTTTCAGGGTTCCGCCGAACTGCAAATTTGTCGTCGACGATGTTGAAGCCGAATGGGTTTATCCAGAGCCTAAGAAATTCCACTACATCCACTAACGAAATATGGCTGGCAGTATTTCCAACTGGGACCGGCTCTTCCAACAAGCATTCCATCATATGAGGCCTGGTGGATACATAGAGATGCGGGAGTTTCGTGTTTGGTTTTATTCGCAGGAAGGCGAGCTCTCGGATGAGTCTTCTGTTCGGCAATGGAATTGCCACCTTGTGGACGGCATGAATATCTTTGGAAAATCAATAAATGTCGTCGACGAGCTAGTCGAGAAACTGAAAGCGGCTGGATTTGTAGGAGTGCGTGAAGACGTGCTGAAGGTTCCCGTTGGGCCCTGGCCAAAGGATCCGCGTCTCAAGGAGCTTGGCCGGTGGATGCAAATACAGACAATGGATGCCATCGAGCCATTGCCCTTGGCGCTCTTTCCTCGCGTACTGGGCTGGTCTGAGCAAGAAAGTCGTATCCTTTTTTTCGAAAGCTCGACAAGAATTTAAGGAGATGAAAAGGCAACTTTATGTTTACACGCACTTCATCTACGGACGGAAGCCTGAAGCCTAGTTGCCCGAGCCAACAAATCTATTGTCTGAGTTTGAGCTCAACCTAAAAAAGGATTGTTATCTTATGAGAGCATAATGGTGCAATGGTCTCCTTTCGCTCGCTAGGATGTTATCATGCGAAAACCTAGTCCTACTAAAGAGCATGACCCCGAGGAAACGGTAAGTTGCCAATGGCCTTGCCGAACTATACTATCTCTTTGTCTACCTAGTTATACTATATGAATTAGTCGAGGTAGCCGAATTGCTGAAAATGCTTGAGGTTCTTGAAAGGCTGAAAACCGTATTGTGCCAGGACAGTCAAATAACTTTGTCACGCCAAGAGGTTGCGAGTCCGGCCTTCCTTGAATCTTGATTTTGAAAAGCTTCAATATGTGATGATAACGTCATACATATATGTGATGTGGACGAGATAAGGTAGTATATAGTACGTTTAAAGATATTAGAGTATCGTTTCACTTCTCTCCTAAAAGATACAGTGGTGCGAAAAGTGATTGCTTTCCCTAAAACTTAGGGCTACCACCGAAACCTTTCAGATTGTGGCGATGGCCACCATGATTGTTATTGGTGAGCTTGGCTTTTATAGACTCATGTCCTCCATCCCCATTGGTATCTTATCAAGGCCCGAATCAAGGCAGCTAATAGCTCCAGGTGCTGGTGCCGGAGGAATTGCCACAGCAGCACGACTGGCCCAAGAAGGGTTCCACGTCAAAGTTGTAGAACAGCACGGATTCATTGGGGGTCGATGCTCCATTATCTCAAAAGACGGCTATGTAAGTCTCAATCTGGACCTGAGAAAATGTAACTAACCTTAAGTAGCGCTTCGACCAAGGCCCGTCATTGCTTCTAATGCGCGAGGTCTTTGAAGAAACGTTCCAGGATCTCGGTACCTCGTTAGAGCAAGAAAATGTCCGTTTAGTCAAATGCGAGCCAAACTATTGTGTTTGGTTCCCTGACAAAGATATCATAGAGCTATCGACTAATCTCACACGCCTGAAGGCGCAGATACAACATCACGAAGGTCCCGATGGGTTTCCACGATTCTGTGCCTTTTTGAACGAGGCCGGTACTCATTATAACCTGTCACTTGCGCATGTGCTGCGAAAGAACTTTCCTGGGTTTCTGAGTTTGCTGCGGTGGGATGTACTTAGATCTCTGATCTCCATGCATCCATGGACGAGCACATACTCTCGAGCCGCGCGGTATTTCTATTCAGAGAAGATGCGACGTGTGTGGACTTTTGGTAGTATGTATCTGGGCATGAGTCCTTATCGGGCTCCAGGGACGTATTCTCTGCTACAGTATATCGAGACGGTGGATGGGATATGGTACCCAGAGGGAGGATTCCAAAGGGTATGCTATAGGATGAACTCCATCCTATCAATACACCGATTAGCTAATAAAAAGAACAGGTCCTGAGAGCTCTAGGAGATATCGGAATGCGATCTGGAGTCGAATACATCCTAAACAGTCCCGTCAAGTCTGTCCTACTCGATGACAGTAATCACGTCGTAAAAGGTGTTCTTCTGGAAGATGGCGAAGAACTTTATGCTGACTTGGTCGTCATAAATGCCGATCTTGTCTACGCATACAACGAACTCCTTCCAAAGACACGCCGGTCGCACGACCTGAAAAAGCGACCTGTATCGTGCAGTAGCATCTCATTTTTCTGGTCTTTTGACGAGAAACTACCTCACTTACGAGCACACAATATCTTTCTGGCTGAAAAGTACCGGGAAAGCTTCGATGCCATCTTCGAAGACCACCGTATTCCAGATGGACCGTCATTCTATGTTAATGTGCCCAGTAAGATCGATCCAACTGCAGCACCACCTGGTAAAGAGGCTGTTGTCGTGTTAGTCCCAGTAGGTCATTTGACATCTGAAAAAGGAGGACAGCTTGAAGAAGAGAAATGGGATACCCTAGTATCTCAAACGCGTGAAATTGTCTTGGACACTATCGAGGCTCGAACGGGGCTACAAGACTTGCGGTCTAGGTTGGTCCATGAAATGGTTGAGACGCCGCTTTCTTGGGAAGAAAGGTTCAATCTCGACCGTGGTGCGATCTTGGGTCTATCGCACTCGTTCTTTAATGTGCTTAGCTTTAGACCACAGATCAAGCACCCGGATATTGAACGGCTTTATTTTGTTGGAGCCAGCACGCATCCAGGGACAGGGGTTCCTGTTTGCCTGGCGGGGAGCAAGCTTGTCACTCAGCAAATAGTGGAGGATTGGAATATGGGAATCAGGCAAAAGCCTCGATCGGGGTTTATATTGACACTAGTGATGGCTCTGTTGACACTGGTGGTATCCTTTTTGTGGAGGCATTAGGTTTATGACGATGAGAGTAAAAACACAATTCAAGGACTGAATAAGGCCTCCCAGGCCAGAGACCCTTCTAGATATCAGCTCCAAGCTCATACGCCGAGATCTTAGTAGGAAAGCTATTCCATACTACTTTCTCCAAGCCATAGCCCGATAAGCAACCCACAAGCGTGTTCCTAGTGGAAGCCTTAGCTTGTCATCGAGGGTTCTCGGCCTCATACCTCTTCTCAAAGCTGCCCCTATCTCCAGGTAACTATCAACGGTCGCAAGAAAAGGCCCTTGAACTTCATCAGGCAGAAATTTCATCTCCTCCCGAGCTGAAGCACTGAGGAATTCCGCCCTATCAAGTAGTCTATCCCGCACCAACTCTAATCGAGAATCTGTAGGGGAGGCAAGCACATCTTCAGGACCCAACCCCTGTTGCTTCAGCCATGTCGTAGGTAGATATACCCGGTTAATGGCAGCATCACGAGCAATATCACGGGCTACATTGATATACTGAAGGGTCTGGCCCATCCTTTCACCTGCATCTACAACGCGACGACGAAGAAACACGTTGATTGCAAATTGATGATCCGGAAAATGATGAACGACCAGACCTAACATGGATGCCGCTACCGAACTAGCGACGTGATAAGCATAGGTATCAAGATCAGATTCTGTGACGAAAGGGAAGGACCCAGGTTTGGCGCTGAATGTAAGATCCGTCCGGAAGCCCTCGATGAGACCTTTTAGATGCTCGAGCCGCAATCGGGAGACGGGAAGACTGTCAATAGCTGCGATAAGCTCTGGAGGTGCAGGATGTTTAGCCTCTTGGTAGCCAGGCGAGAATGGAAATAGTTCTGGGTGAGAAAACTTAGCTTCGAGAAGCTGATCGCATTGCTCAATTATCATGCGTGCGCTTTCGGTGTCTTGGGATTCGTCGACTAGGTCGTCTGCTACTCGGAAGAACGAGTATCTGCATACGGTACTTATGAGCATGTCACATGAAGTTTACCTGGGAGGAGACAGTTACTCACAGCAAGATTAGATCAATCCGGAACGGTCCCTGAAACATGGCACTTCCCATGTACATGCTTTGGCTGGAGGCTGCGAGACGGTCAACTGCCTTTCGCAGACTAGCCACGAATTGTTTGTCTGGATGGTATTTGTTGGTCACAAATCGTGCTAGGACCCGGAAATATGACGGGAAGCTTTGGACTGCTTGCGGTGATTGCACTAGTTCACAGGTTGCCATCGCGATAGCATAATCAATACATACTAGACCGAAAACGATCACTATGTTGGTGATAAGGAAGAAGAGCACTTCCCTAGCCAGGTCAGCATGTTCTGATGCCGGTAATCGACGTTGGTAAGGCTTACTCTATATCCATACCACTCCATAGCTGAACGCCTAGTTTGGTCGGCGCTTCAACAGTCCAAGTTCCTTGATTGATAGAAATTGTGTCTACTGTCCATAGGAAGAGAGTGGGAAGCGTAATGGATACCATAAGCTCCAATTTGGGAAGTGCTATAATGAAACCAGACGAGAATACCCTAAGATTTATGTCAGGTATGACCAGTTCGCGATGCATGAGCACTTACCATTGTATGAGAAGAAAAGGACCAGCCCATGTGATGATCATACCAAAATAAGTGAAATGATCTCCAAAGCACAATGCGATAAGCCCAACGGAAATAGCAAGGAGAAGTATGGAAGCTCCAATTAGGGTTTCCTTTCGTGCGACAGTACCCAAATACATCGGCAGCACAAGCCACCGGGTTAGAATTAAATATACCAAGCTGGTATTATACGTTTGGATGATAAAAAAAAACACCTCTTCTGATGGGATATCGTATAGTGTCCAGCCTATAACTCCATTAGGGGCGTACGTCCAAATGCGATGACGCACCAGGTACGAGTCCCAAGGAATGGTAGCGACCAGGGATATCTAGCTCAACAGTAAGTCCCCTATTCCTATTTACAGGAACAATACTTACAATGACGAGGGTGGAAATCTTTTGCCAGTCCAGACGTGTCATGAAAGGCCAGTAAACCAGAGTCAGGATCCCCGCTAAGGGTATATTATAGGTGACATGTCTTAAAGGTCAGCAATTCCAGGATAAAACGTGATAAGAGCATACTCACACCAGAATATAGTCGAGTCCCATGGTTTAGGTGGTACTGATTGTGGTTTGACGATTTTGAATTGATGTAAGGGTGGATTTGTGGGAAATGCTTAGAACATCTTGATTTATAGCAGGCCCTCGATAAGACAACACATTTGCGAGTCAGCGATTCGCCCCTTGCAGTAGACTATAGCCGGTTACATACTTAGTTTCCCCACAGAGATACAGGTTAACAGCTCATTAGCGACGTCATGAGGTATCGCCAAGCAAGAACAAATCGTGGTGATCGAGTAAACCCAAAAGACGAGAGAGTTCAGTCGTGCCAAGCACGTACCCAGTTGGGCTGTACAAAAACAGGCCTACATAAAATATGATTTTTTATGCCATGAAACGACCCGGACCATAATATATTGATCGAATATGTGGTGTAACTTAAATATGCAGCTCGCAGGGTGCACATTTTCGCTACCAGTTGGATCTGTACCTAGGGCAGGA
Source organism: Aspergillus oryzae RIB40 (assembly GCF_000184455.2). Lineage (NCBI taxonomy): Eukaryota > Fungi > Ascomycota > Eurotiomycetes > Eurotiales > Aspergillaceae > Aspergillus > Aspergillus oryzae. The sequence goes on along the minus strand of NC_036440.1, from coordinate 1,414,386 downwards.
CATTATCCCATGTCAAAGCCGACAACATGATTGGGAAAGAAAAAAATCGCAAACATCTGTATGTACGAGTCATAAGCGAAGAGAATATTTACTAACTCGGCCCTGTCATAGTTATTTCTCCGGAAACTATGCTCCCATATACACAGTTCAGCATGCGTATCCCTGCGAGGTTCAGGGCACAATTCCCGAGGAGTTTCTAGGAGGACAATATGTTCGCAACGGCAGCAATTCTCTTCAAGATGATGATCGCCGCGACCTCCACTGGTTTGATGGTGATGGCATGCTTTCTGGGGTGTTCTTCAGGCGCATGTCTGGCTCGAAGGTGCAGCAGCCGTTGTATTCGAATCGGTATATCCTGACGGATGTGCACTGCGCAACTGCGGAGTATCCACATATTAGTCCGATTATCTCAAGCGCTACCACACTACTCAGCCCTATGGTATCTCCGCTGAAAGTTTTTATGGGCATGTTGCGGACCATGGCGCTGATGCTCTCATCCTTCCTCGGCTTTGTAGTCCGTCCAATCCGGAGAATTAGCACCGCCAACACTAACATTCTCTATCATGATGGAAGGGTGCTGGCAACCATGGAGACTGGTCCACCAATGAGAGTCTACCTTCCGTCTCTAAGCACAGTAGGATGGTTCACAGGGAGTAGCGCCGAGGGAGAGCCCCCTGATGAGACAATGGGGCCATCTATCGGTGGTCCTGGGATAGAAGGATTTCATAACGAGATGACGACAGCTCATGTACGTCTCCATCTTATTATTACCAACGGATACTAACTCCAAGATACCAGCCTCACAGTGATTACCAGACAGGCGAGTTGCTGCTCTTCCATTCGACATTTATCTTCCCATTTGTACACTACAGTATCATATCATCTGGATGCGCCGGCAAGCATGGGTCATACCTCAACCAACCCGTTCCTGGTTTCACATCTGGAAAGATGATGCATGATTTCGGGGTTTCGCGCAAGCACACCATTATGCTAGATGTTCCTCTTTCTATGGATCCAACAAATATAACCCACAACAAGCCTGCCATAGAGTATGACCCACACGGTCGCACCCGTTTTGGGGTCTTTCCTAGGTACTGTCCCCCTCAGATTCAATGGTATGAAACCGATCCTTGTTGCATTTTCCATACGGTCAACAGTTGGGATGAAAGCGTCCCCTGGGGAACACGAGTACACATGCTCGTATGTCGGATGAACAGTGCGGCTCCCATATACCATATGGGAGACCTAGACGCACCAGCAGAGGCAAATCACGAAAATCCTGAATGTCGCCTATATTACTACCAGTTTCCGGCGGATAAATCCAGCACTATAACCGAGCAATGGGCGCTGTCCGCAATTCCGTTCGAATTTCCCCACGTCCCACGACATATAGAGATGACCGCCGCCCGATTCGTGTACGGATGCTCTATGAGCGAAGGGAACTTTGCCACGAGACAGAAATCCAGCGTCAAGATTGACTGTCTTGTAAAAATAGACGTCCGCCACCTATTGCAGGTGGCTGAAGCTCACCCGCCAACTCAGATAACTGGATGCGTTGACCAACGATCTATCAATGAGATTCTCGCTACTAATGATGCGAATGACCCCATTCAAGTGTTTGCTCTTCCGTATGGATGGTACGCACAGGAGTGCTCATTTGTGCCCCGAAAGGATGGCATCTCTGAAGATGATGGATGGCTCGTCACATATGTATTTGACGAATCTCAACTTGATGCCAACGGTAACGCGCCAGCAACCTCGCGCAGTGAGTTGTGGATAATCGATGCTCGCAACATGAGGGATATTGTGGCGAGGGTGTTGCTACCACAGCGTGTGCCGTACGGTATGCATGGGGATTGGTTTTCAGAGGAGCAAATCCTGAATCAGCGGGAGGTAGCTGAGTTTCGCTCTCTAGACTGATGAGAGTTAGACATGAGATGACAGAGTTCCTGTATTTTTTTATGACCTTTTTCCAAGACCGGCTGCTAGGGTACAGGTCATCAGGTGATTGTATATTTACTAGAACCTGACCCCTAGATTTAATGAAAAGAAGGATGCATAGATCTATACAAAAGTAGTTTAATTGACACTTTGCAGTCTAGTCTAGCCTCACTATGAACTAGTTCATGTGATCGTATCAGCAGATCAGTGCTTTTTCCTGAAAATGCAATCAACGTTATAAACTTGACAGAATAATGTTCGTGCAAGCATTATCATCGCTCACCTATGTCAGTTTAAGGATGTGGATTGTGCTGTGAGGGATAGCCGTGTCGATTGGGATATATGGCTCTTGACCCTGATCGTTGGATTGGCCGGCCTTTTGTAGAGCTACTTTGATTGATGTACTGTAGACGTTTATATATGAACAGTGTGTGTTAAGGCATCATGGACGCTCCTGTGTAATGTCTATATATACTTATTCCCATCTAAACACAAAGGAGTGGTTTTATATACAATTACCACTTCTAAAACAATACTCACCACAAAGAAACACAAATCATCTTGAAGAAACCATGCTCTGCAAACATCAGTAAACACACTCACAACAAGAGAAAAAGAAAAAAAATGAACACTCACAAACTCCTTAACCATCCTGATCTCCCCGCGCGGCTCGTCCTCAGACGTTTTAAACCACGACGTATTCCCAAGACCATCCGGCCCATCTACACCACCCGTTATATGCACATTCTGTCTATGAGACTCATACCCCAAATCCCGATATGATTTCATATCCTCCAGTGGTAGGGGCACCTCGCTCAAGCTCGTCGTGATTAAAGACCTTTTCTTCCGTGCTGATGTCGCACTCCGATCGTAGCGATTAGCTGTATATCCGCTTGATCCGTAGGGATACTGGTTTGTGCTCGAGTTGCGGGAGATGAAGGATTTAAAAGGGGGGAGGCAGCCGACTATGACAGCTAGTTTCTCTTAGTATACCACTTTTTGTTTATCCACATGGAAACAGGAAGTATTGAACGTACAGATTGAGGATTCAGCGATACTCCATATAGCAAGACCGACTTGGTCCGAATAGGCTCTTCCGGTAATCTCAATTGCGCGCACGATTGCTGTTGCGATGATGATGAATCCGACGCAGAACACGACACCTAGACCGATCTTTTGTTGTCTGGTGATTTTCGCCTTCCAGAGGATGCGAAGGGGGAGAGCCATGACTGTGGTTGTTGTTATTATCGGGACGAATCATTATGTGGGATATGTGTCAGCGAGTCGTACTCATCAGGTCAGTGATGATATCCACAGCTGTACTATAGCTGATGGAGATAACGGAGCCTTTGATATCTGCGGGCTTTGTGCATTTTCCTGACAAGACAATCGATTAGTCTCTCTTTCGTATTCAGTGTCAAGAGCAAAGTACCGAATCTGAAGTAATCCGACGGAGGATGACAGTTGAGTGCCGACGCAAGCCAGCACCCAACATACGCTATGAAAGCGAATATGGCGATTCCAGCACACGCGCGACGGTACTTCGGGAGTCCGTCTGAGATCATCCAGAACAAAGCCAGGAAGGAGCCCTTGATACTCCAGAGGATGGACCAGAAAAGTCCGATGATGACGAACTCCAGGTGCACATAGCGCAGGGAATGGTATTTGATGTCTTCTCCGGTGGGGGTTAGAGTCATGTAGTAGAGGTGTGGCGCTTGGATGGTCTGCAACACTGCGTTTGTGATGAGCAAAGCCAGCCCGCACAGGACAAAATAGTCGTCTGCGAGCAAATGCTTCATGCGCTGCAGGCGGATGGCTATACGAATCGAGGTGAATGCTACGCTCAGCGCCACACCTGCCCAGGTGATGCCAATGAGGCCATTGGCGGACAGGTGGGTTGCCACGCCCTGGGGAGCAGTAGAACTGCTCATGCTGGTCGCACGGGTGTCATTAGGTGGGGGAAGGGTGAAAGGTATATAGATGAGTACAATGCGAAGTGGAAGGCATGGTGAAGACTCTAAGACGGGTGAGATTTGGAATATGCATGTTAATTTACTCAAATCTTCAATAGGTGCACTGGCTTCATCCTTCGCTGGGCATGCACATGAAGGACAAGGATCCTTCCAACACCAGAGGATTACAGTTGAATCTACTTGGCTAGGTTACAGTAGATCATACCAAAAGACCGAGCGTCGGCCGCTGGTCCCCCTCCGGAGGCCATCATTAGATGGTCCGTGCTGTTATGGGGGCCGTTTGTGGGCAACCGCAAGGACCACGGCTTCATCTTAGGGCCGGCTATTCCGACAATTTATTAACCCTCCTATAATCTTACCACCTCACAGTAGTTTGTCCGAAGTGTTTCACAATCCCTGTCGCTCTACGTAGGCTACCCCAAATTAGTTGTCTGTATTATGCCATGTACTCCGGGTTCAAATGCCGTGCAGCTCGTGTCGTGGTGATCCTGAGTCCACGACGGAGGCCATCTGCCATCCCATCTTAGGGTTGTGGATCTCACGGGATACAGCAAGGCAAGACGACAGTATGTGAGCACAAGCCAATGGTTCATCTACGAAGCCGGAGGCAATGTCAGTGTATGGAGTGCCATGGCGCCCTGATTTTTGCTCTCTTTTTGAACTCGGGAGAATTCTTTTGAGCCTGTTAATTTAACGGATTAAGTTTTTAATTTGGAGAAAAGGGGACTAAAACTAAGCGAAGGGACGGACAACGGACGGACCCTTGGCCGTCAACTTTAGTTCCTCCGTCCCCTGTATATCCGCTTGACCATGTGGGACTCGAGGTGGAGCCAACGTGGCCGGAATGCTGTCAAGATTTGATGGTCTTGCCTGGATTCTCGGAGGTGGGATGTCGCCAAATGTACGACTGAAACAGTGAGCAGAGAGCAAACGCATCTTACATGTGCACTTGCATACAATTCTAAATAAGATAGTCATATCTGCAAAGTTCATACATGAGGTGAAGCCTACCATATTCTCAGGGCTAATGAGATGTAAAGTCACTCGAGTCAGCATTCAATATACGCCTGATATGATCCGGGATGCGGCATATTCCGACCTCGGTTGTAGTGAGTCGTACCAGAGTTATGTTAATTAATAGACTAGACCAATGTAACGCCCATGAATTGCCCAATCAGACCTTCTTCCTCAGACGAAGAACCGATTCACTGCGAACCCATGCACAACCCCTACACAAATCATGTCGGTTACGTCGCTTGACTCGTATCCGCAGCCAATAGGCGAAAGTATTTAGATTCAATCCTGACCGCAGCTCAGCTTCTTTTTCGTGAACATCCCCTACAATAACTCTGTTTGAGCAGTTGACCATGCGTTCGACACTCTGGTCACTATTAGGCCTAACCGGGTTGGCCTACGCCAGCACCGAAGGTTCCTGCAAATGCGTGCGTCTTTGAAAGAAATGATATCTCGGACGGTTGATACTAACCACACAGCAGACACCCGGAGACTCATGCTGGCCAACACTCGACACTTGGAATGCGCTCAACGCGTCAGTATCTGGAAAGCTCATCAAGAACACCCCTCCTGCCATTTCCTGTTATCCGGGTCCCTACCAGAACGACGAGGAATGCGCTTATGTCTATTCGCAATGGTCCAATGAAACCTGGCAGTCTCTGTCACCTGTCGGATACATCTATCCAACAGATGACAATTGCCCGCCCGTGGATCTCAGCTCGGGAGAGAAGCCTGGAAACTGTACCTTGGGACAGGCTCCTTTGTACACCATCAATGCGACAGAGCCGGAAGAACTGGCTACTGGGATGGCGTTTGCGAAGAAGAACAACATCCGTCTTGTTGTTAGAAATACCGGCCATGATATCCTCGGAAAGTAAGTATGGTATCGTGCGATCTACGGTGGCATCGGCTCATCAGTTACTAGGTCGGAGGGTTATGGTGCCCTGCAAATCTGGATCAAGTATATCCAGAAAGGAATCACTTATCATGAAAACTACGTGCCATCGGACCAGTGTAAGCACACAAACTGGACTGGCGCTGCGTTCACGATCGCAGGTGGTTACGTCTGGTCGGACGTCTATCAGGAGGCATTTAAGCGTAACCTGACCATTGTTGGTGGAGGAGACCCTGTAAGTCAAAAAGTCCCTATTGATATATTACAGAACACAGCATATCTAACTATTCCCAATAGACGGTGGGTTGCATCGGTGGATACATCCAAGGTGGCGGCCACTCACCCGCAAGCCGCGACTACGGTCTAGGATCAGACCAAGTCCTCGAAGCGCAAGTCATGCTAGCCAACGGCACCACCGTGACAGCCAACGCATGCCAGAACTCCGACCTCTATTTCGCGATCCGAGGCGGCGGCGGCGGCACCTACGGCGTCGTCACCTCCGCAGTCGTAAAAGCCTACCCTTCCAAACCCGTCGTGGCCCAATCGCTCGCCATAATGCCCCTGGGAAACAACACCGACGCCCTCCTGGAAGCAGTCACAGACATCCACACCGAATATCCATCCATCTCCGACGCAGGATTCTCCGGATACGGCACCTGGTCCATCAACGGCCCCATGGTACTCTTCGGCAACGAGACGGTTGGTTACGTCCATGCCGTGGCAGCCATGGGCAAATCCCAAAAGTACGCGGAGGTAGCATTTGAGCCTCTCCTGAAGAAACTGCAGAAATACAACGGTACTTCGCTCTTTGTTTCGGTTCAATGGTTCCAGTTTCCCTCCTATCCGGCTTACTACAACGCCATGTCGGGGGCGCATCAATCTACTGGCTCCGCGAATTCGGCTTTGACTTCGCGAATGTTCGACAAGGACTCTCTGACCAAGAACCGTACTTTGCTTCGCAGGATGATCGGTGTTATTGCCGGGGCTCCGGAAGAGTATACCATCAACAGTGTGGAGCTGGTCGGTGGTGGAAAGGTACTGACTGACGGAGAAGACCGTTTCTCGGGTGTCAATCCAGCCTGGCGCTCGACGTATATGGTCAATGTTGTGGCTAGGGGTTGGGCTGACGAGTCCACCGCTCAAGCTGTCAAGGATGATATTACTTACAAGAAGGGTGGGGCGATGAGGGCGTTGACTCCCAAGCTGGGTAGCTATATGAACGAGGTGGGTTCCTTCTATATTCTGGAATTTTGACGATGTTAATATGTTGTTAGGCCGATCGAAACGATCCTCTCTGGGCTACTGACTTTTTCGGTGCTAACTACAAGCGCCTGTCTTTGATTAAGCGGAAGTATGACCCGGAGGGCTTTTTCTACTGTCCAGCCTGTGTGGGTAGTGAGGCCTGGCATCAGGATAGCCTCCCCGGTCAGGCTTACGGTCCTCTTTGTCACGGGAGAAAGTAGATCGTGTCCCTAGGTAGATTATTACCTGCTGTACAATAGCTCTTGCAAATAATAATTTTGTATTATAGATTTGACCTCAAGGTTGTAGCAGAGCCATGGATAAAGTGGAGTAGCCCTAAGAGGAGCAAGCCGAATATTAAGATCTTTGTATTCCTAGCGTGCACATTGAAAATAGGATAACTTATATATTGAACAGAAGGATCTTCAACATCAATAAAAGACGGAATAATATTGGCTCAAGCGGTCATACAATGGCAATCCGCTCAAATGCATCAAACCCTGCTCTTTCCAAAGCCTCTCCTCGCATAACACCCTCAACATACGCCTCCCCGATCAATACCCATGCATTTTTTCTGCCAACTTGACCGCAAAGCTCGCCGATTTTCTGTTTCAACGATGCAATCTTCCTCTCAGTATCCGCAATAGATAATCGCTGTTGATTCCTCTTGGCAGTAGACTTCAATTCAAAGAGATGTTTTTCCAACTTCTCCACCGTATTCCCCAGGCTTTTCACTTGCTGCTTCAAATCCTCATCGATGTGTCGGAATACGTAGGGTACAATGGCACCCCGTACCGGCATCACCCAATCACCACAACTCAACCAACTAGGCCCCATCCCAATGAGACCATCCTTCGTTCTAAACAAGGAGCGCCAGTTCATAGCGGAATAGAACGCATTCTCGTACCGCTGCGCCTCTGGTGAAATAGGCTCCATCTCAGCCTCTAAGAAACGTCTAGACTGCCCGGGTATTCTTTCCTCTATCTTGCTACAAAGGCTCTCGATAATTTCCTCGCTTCGTCTTTTTTTCTGCTCATCACCATGACTCTCGTCAGGCGGTGGTATGCCTTGGTCTGCTGTTCCTGACCATGGAAGGTCGTCAAACTTTCCAATCAGCTGCCGGTAGACGGCTAGAAGGCTTTCCAGTCGCCTTCGCTTATTCGCCCTTATTTTCTTAAGCACGGTGAAGGCTTTGATGTCTATTCGCAAAACTGTAACCCAAAGGCGCACCTCGCGCTCGATGATCTCGCAAAGCCAGACGCGCGGAAGCAGCTGGGGTGGCAGTGATGACGAGGATCTATTCACATCTCCATCCATCATAGAGTCTAGTTCAGTGTCACGGGAGGAGAAAGAAGAAAGGGAGGAAGCAAGAGCGGTAGCAATCGCATTAAAGCTCGTGCCGACATCAGAGGGGTAGGTGTAGGGCAGCGCGGCCAACAATTCGAGAAAGGGTATTAGGGCGTCGAGGTGCTCTTTCGAATACGAAAACTTCGCGTTTAGGATTATTTCATCAATTTTGTCGAGTGGCATAGCGTCAAGGTATAATGTCGTCCCATCGCGTGAAATCGTAGGCGAAGGGACCGCTTCCTGCAGTTGCCCTAATGTCCCGGCTGCAAAGGCTGTGCCGCCGCCACCTGCCGCCACCGCTGCCGCGGCTAGGTTGCTGTTTACCAGAGACTGTAGATGCCGATGTCAGTCCAAGCCTTGGGGGTGCAAGTAGGAGAAACGATAATATATAGAACGAGACGAGTAAATTAAGAGGGCACTTACTGTCCAAGAACCCAAGGCTGGGACCCAAGAGGGGAGATCATATGTTTTACTAGACTTGCATTTGAGCGGCGCTTTGAGAAGGTCGTCGGCGTCACGCGGACGGGCCGCAATGGAGAGCAGGTCAAGACTGTGTGGTTCATTCTGGGAAAGTAGGCATGCTGCGACGTTGACCAAGATCTCGGCTTCGCTGGCCTTATAATCAATCTCGATGACACACCATAGTCCCTTGGGAAGGGGCACCGATGATACTGAAACTCCCACCATGGCTGTTGGGCGCTCCATGGTGGGTTGGTTGCTATTGGGAGCACGAGTGCCAGGCCGGGGCGGCAATGGCGGGGGATGAGTAGAATTAGCATAGTCACCTGGCTGGAGACGCTGCTTATCTATTCTTAACGACTCGGGATAAATCAGAGACAGGCCGCCAAATACGAAATCCTTTGGATCCGTAGCACTGCGACCCTTGCAGGTTAGAAGCCATTCGCGGAGGGTTAACTTGTGGCCCTGGGCAATGGCTTTACGAGCCAGCAGGACGTTGGGGATGTCACCAGTGTGAGAAAACCATCGCGGCAAAATGTATGTCTTGGCAATATTCCACCCTTTCTCCGGCTTCATTGCCTCCCCAGGGTTTTGATAAGCCCAGATAAACGAGGTCAATAAAGCCTGGAGGCTAACATAGTGCTTGCCGTAAAGAAAGACAACGTGTTTTGCCAAGCAGAATTCTTGCAGTACCCAGATGCGCTTGAACCATTGCCGATTAGTTAGATCGAGTACAGTCATAGCTGCCGCTGATATGCAAAACCGGTCATTCTTAAAGAAGGCAGAGGATGCTGCAGTAGTAGATGTGCTCTCGTCGTCAATCAATAACTCGAATGGGGGTAGTTCCCTTGGAGGCCTCTGCGCTAATGCTTCTAGCTCAGGAAGGCCCTGAGCTAGCTTTGACGAGCAGTCACCAAGCCAAACAAGAACAAGGTCCGCCGATTGGTATATCCTGCCCATCATTCCAACCTGGGCATTTCTTTCGGTCATATCGCTGTTGAGATGGTCAGCCATTCCGCGATATTTGTCTTTCTCCGATTCTTCGAAACACGTGGGGACGAAGCCGGGTACCTTTGGTTCATGCATACCGCATCAATCCAATACTCTCCATTCCCAGGCCGAGTTTCTCGAAGGGATAGTAGAGCTTCGTAGAGGTTCGCAGTCACGCCGAGTCTCTTGCCATTGCACAGGATGGTCTTGGTGGCGCGCACCTCTTCTTCAGCCCCTGGGAAATGCATGTCATACTCTTGTCCACGATACGCCGCTTTCACCATGTCCATTATTATGGCGGCACCGGAACGTAGATATGAGTGCTGTTTCCTCCATGTGTACGATAAAGCCGTGTACTGGGGGCTGTCGTTAAGGCTGACGACGCGAATGGAGCATGATATCTCATCGCTCGGCCTTCCAGGCTGGACTCTAAGTAGACGAATGTGCGATGGACCGGGCAAGGGATGGTATTGGAAAGTACCTTCCGATAACCACTTCTCCGAGCATTAGAAGCCTGTATCTATATGTGTGGATGGGAGTTTCTTGAGCCTAAAGGTAGGTTTGCATACCGTGTGTACTAGTTCTTTCCAGGTTCTTTGAAGATAATTTGCGACTCTGGAGCTTGAACTGACCTCCATAATGTACTCAACTTTGCATTACCTTCGTCGGTGCGGGGGGTAAGTTAACAAGCAGAAGACGGAATCATTATCTTTGAACCTTCCCTATCTTTATATTCCAAGACAGTATTAAATGAAATGGTGGAAGATGGCGCGATGAAGCACTGCCCCCACATTGAAGTCGCGTGCATTGTCTTAGTCTTTCAGCCGGGTAAAACATGTTGCACTGTTGTGGTCTACATAGCCACACCATTGTAGATTTGAATGGAGGTGCATTGGGAAAGTTGTAAAGAAGATCACCTGCATGCCGATCATGAGCTGCGAGGTCCTTTACGGCAGGCGATAGGGACCACTGCCGCAATTCTGCGTTTCTACTACTCGTAGCATGTACACGATGCGGTATTAATATGCATGACATTTATTAATGTTTATTTGATGCCCTAGATACGAATCTTGATATAAACGTAATCACAAAATTTATGAATAGATACTTAAAAAAGTGTTGGGGATTATATAAGCTCCAATGCGTACGATAGTTAAACGAAGCATGTTAGGGCACTATGGATATCTCCATATTAGTTGGCAGTGTTCGCTCAAGCTTAGTCTTAGTAAGTCTGCTTTTGACAAGTACTTGTGTTGCTCACTATCTAGACTTGTACTTTAACAGCTTAATACTAAATACTCAGAAAGAAGAAGCGTTCCAAGGTCAATATTAAAGAATTAAAGAATGCTATTCATGATCTACTACGTAACATGACTGCCACAGTGCCACCTCAAGAGCTATATTCACTCACTCTGTGCATAACGTGACCAGAGCATGTATGAATCACTTAGTGAAAAAGATCATTCAAATAGACTCCGCTCTTTATTCTGGATAAACAAGAACAGTGGCTTTGTTGATCCTCTAGTGGCAGCCTTGTTTCCGTGGGTTGTAGTGAATAGGGTTACTTTGTAGGATACCACAGACAAGAATGCCTTTGTACAAATATAAACTACAAAGAAAATAAAGGCTTGAGCAGATCGTCTTATGTTTATTCTATAAAACTCACGCTTACCGCCTTCTTCAACTCTTGTGTTCCAACTGTCTCAACCACTTTCGCACAGTGGTCTTTAACTGATCAACACCTCCACACAGCCTTTTAGACTGACCATACATCAAACATCGCATCCACCACCACAAGCTCACACCAAGTCTAGAGACTCAAAATCCCATCCACCTCACCGAATAAGAGTCAAAGCACTCTCAAGCTAAGATGGCAACCCCCGACCCTCACCCCGACCTAAAAGCCCTCTACGACAAAGAAAACGAACTCAACGCCCAGTGGGAGCACGACATCCACGAAGCCCGCAAGATACACTACGAGCATAACAAATCCTTCTACCAGCGTCGTGCAGAGCTCGCAACCGGCTGGACGGGCGACACCCAAACACACCATCCCCCCATCCGGGATTTCTGGCTGACAGCCCTGCGCAATGAGCACGAGACCCGCAAGCTAGTCACAAAGCTCGATCTGGGTCCTCTAAAGTCCCTCATTGACATCCGCGTCGAGTGGCTCGAGGGCTTCGACTACGTGCTTGCTTTTTACTTTGCTCCCAACGAATACTTCACGAACCGGATGATGCGCAAGGAGTTCTACTACGATAAGACTGGCGAGCCGACTCCGAACCCGTCGCCTTTGGAGATGAGGGGTGATCGGATTCATTGGAAGAAGAATCATATCCTGCAGGCGGAGTGTCATGCGCGGATTGGGACGAAGTCGTTCTTTGCCTTTGTGTCGAGGTCCCTGGCGTATGGGGATGCGCAGACGAGTGAAGAGGAAAGCATGGAGGATGCGAGAATAACGGAGGATTTTGAGATGGGGGAGTCCATTAGGGATTCTGTACAGCCTTATGCTATGGAGTTGAATTCAAAGGCGTTTGGCTTGGAGGAGGATGGCGTAGGTGAGGAGGCTGAGGAGGCTGAGGAGGAGGACGATGAGGATATTGATTATGATATGGAATAGATGTTGGATGGCGTGTTTAAATTTGGTGCAGCTGAGCTGGCCTGAAACGGAGCTTGAGGTTGAAAATAATACCAACAGTAGTGCTGTGCGAGATAGACTGAGAGGGAGAGGGAGCAGTTGTTACTAGGATATTGAGCTAGAGGAGACCTCCTTGTTATTATCCAAGTCAGACTCTATCGCAGATACATCAGCCACAAAAGAATCTTACTTCTTCTACAATGCTGTTTACCTATGCAGCAAGTAAGATAGTATTCAATGTTTTAGAATTATGCGCTTATCCAGTAAGCAAAACATTAGCACTGTTCCTTAGCAAGGAGACGAGAATGAACTGATCACCCCAACCAGCATCCAAGAGTATCGCAGATAGCTCTTTGGCTACGGCAGGGTCTAGAGTCAAAGAGCGTTGTCAATAATCAGTGCCTGCACGGATTTAAGATTTCACAACCCAGCAAAAGGAAGTCGAGAGTACGTCGTAGTACAATCTTTAGACGGGGACTCATCAAAGACATCTTCACTACTTCAAGCATTTTGGACGGATCCAAGGTGTTGATCCAGGGTACCACTTAATGCACTTTCCGTTACAGCACATCCATTGATGCTCCCCGCTAACACCGCAATCCCAGTACTGCTTGCAGGTTACCTCTGTCTGGAGACTCTGAATACTGGACTCGTCATTGGTCTTGTTAAATTTATCTTCTGGTGAGCGATAGCGCCTCTTATCAAGCTGAGTCTCGCTAGAGTTGTCGATGACGGGTTCAGCATCGCCCGGGGTTTCAGGGCTATCCTTATTGTCTGCGGTGTCTTCGGAATCCTTCACTGGAGGCTTCGGGGGAACACGTCTGCAGTCATAAACACTTTGACAGTAACCGCTGCAGCAGAGGTCTCCAGGACGACAGTCAGTAGCCCAAGTGCATCTCTGGGGGCCGGCGACCTCGGATTTGGGAGGAACGTGTTTGCAATCACCAGTTCTGTGACAGCGACCCTTGCAACAGAGCTGCTGCTTGGGGCAGTCCCAGTCCCACTGGCAGACAACGGTTAGAGCGTCAGGGGATGCGTTAGACTTGTCGAGTTCGGCGTCGTTAATGGCGGTTGGAACGGACACCACCAGAGCGGCGTAGAAGAAGAAGAGTACATTGAAGAACTTCATAGTGACGAGAATTGCTTTTTTCGAGTTTATTTAGCAAGAGAATGACAAGCAAATTGGATAATGTGGTTATGGATAGAAAAGGAGCGACGATCGAGCAGGAAGACGCGATAGACGGTGGTAAAGAGCGACTAAATAATGAGTAACATTGATGCCATGTTCACCAGAGCCAGCTGGTATGTGAATAGAAGGGAAGTGAATATCAGCCTTCCCCTCTACGAAGGATATTAGGGGAAGGGTTGGGCATTCTTAAGAAATGAATGAAGATGACTCGGTTTACATCCCTGAAAGACTGGCCTTCTGAAGCACAGAATCCAAGCCGAGATTAACGGCATTCATAGTATGCGATTGCCTATACCAGTATGACCTTTGTGTACCCAGCCCAATCATCGTCCTGTTGGTCTGTTGTGAATCGCAAATCTATACTCTCCAGTCCGGATAGATTCAGGGTTGGCAACGGCGCTACGGCGAGTTTAATTAGGGAGCACAAAGAGCACCAATGAGCGGGTTAGTGGGATGGTCGAGCTATCATCCTGCAATCTTATTCTTTGTTTCCATGTCACGACTTCCCGCATGGCGCTTGTCGATTCCCTGCTTCGAGTGGGCTTCGAAAGGCTCAAGAATTCATCTCCGATGCTTCTATCACTCTAGGATTGAAGCCTGGTCATGTTCCCCGACAATATTTCGGACTAAGGGAATAAAGTACGGTCAGAAATATGATACATTCTGAATGTAATAAAAAGAAATACTACGATAGGCTGTCGTAGTTCATACAGCAAATCCAAGCAATGAAAAGTGTTGACCAACATCCAGTCAGGGTATTGTTGATAGCCCCAAATTGTTCTATGGAGGTGTCACGTAAAGAGGCCAGGACAAATAAATACTATTATCTCTCCTTCCAGAAATAGATGAGCCCCTCGCTTTCCAAGCTCATCCAAGCTTATCCCTTCAAATCTTGTTATCCGAATGCAATTCAGCAGATTGCGGGCTATCACTGTGCGCTTGTTGAGTTCAGCCCTTATCTAAAGATCATCTCCAGTTGACTCTTTGGATTCGGGGAGTACCTCCTGGACTGGTCCGTACATGCACCATCCTGATACCGGTTCAATAGTATCCAGCGTCTCTGGGTCCGTAAAATTCACACCAATCAGACCAGCGACCATCTCTCTCTTGTAATCCTGCTTCCCACCCTTGATGACTATAGGAACAGAAGCGGACCCAGAAGGGATATCTTTCACCCTGAGCGGAAGATAGCGCAGGCCATCAAGTTCGAGATGCTTGGTTGATCTGTGACGTGCCACGTCTTTCCGGCATTTGCCTTCTGCATTCCAGAAGCAGAAAGCAGTGACCCAGCCAGATATAGTCGGAGGTCCGCTCTTACCAGACATATGAACACTCGCACTCCAAAAGCTTTTGGCCTGAGTTCCTTGCGAGCCATCGAAGCAAGCCACGAAATGCCGCAAGACGGGGCGTAGGAGGTTTGCAAATTGACGAGGCTCCTCACCGAACTCATTTATCTTCTCAATCTTGTTCTGTAGCTGAACCCAGTCTGCCCGCTCACCCAGCAGGGTGACTCTTGGAATGCCACAGGAGAGGACCCCTCTGTATCCAAAGTACTTCTGCATCGTACCCATCATCAAGACAGAGGCTACCACCTGATCAACCTCAGTGGTCGTGCTAAATGAAGGCATGAACCATGACCGCAGATCTTCAACAATCTCATTTTCGATCAGCTCTGCCAGCCGTATGGCAAGATCCTCGGGGTCTAGACGGCTCCCTTGCTTCACAATGAGCTCTTTCTTTCCTTCGTGAGCAACAAAGATTTTCCTACACTCTTCCGCGTGGGCATTGATGTAAAATCCTAGCTGCACGAGGATGGCCACCCATACATCGTCTGGGCGGACTTTCAAGTGGTAGTGATAGCAATATGCAAGATAGACTGCCCTGACGAAACCGTGATTGCTTGCAATGAAGAAATTTCGGTCAAAGGATGAAGGCGAGAAGGAACTATGAGTAATTTTCATGCCGTTCTTGAATATCTGGGGGCACGACTCTTTGAATAATTCCTCCGTATTGCGGACTTTGCCTCCAAATGTCCACTTGGTAGGTGAAACCTCCGCAACTGCAAACGTGACTGGCATCGTGGCTCTTGGTGTTAGTCCTCCTCGCACCGGTGCATTCAATTAGTTCTGATAGATGGTCAAACCCCTAGAATATGGCCAGTCTTATATATCTTTTGCCTTCCACACTTCAGGAGTATCCACGTTTCATTCTAGCATGGTGTGTCACCATTCCGGTGATCTCAGGGAGTGAGTCAAAGGTAGAGTTTCTTAGATCATCTCCTTTGTGAAGATTGCTGGATACAAGGCCGTCACACTATCGTCACTTGTCTAGTCATTCAACGATACGCGTTTTGTCTCTTTCTTTTCCTTGGTATTTTCCATATCATCTGATTTTATATCCCTTGATATTCAAAAGAAGACTCATGGATCTGACACCACAGACCTTTGGACCTCCTCGTTCCGTCGCAGGTGTAACTCATGGTAATGTGATTTGAACCTTTATTAGCTGAGATAGGACCACAGGCTGAGATGCTTACCCGCGTTGAGTCGAATATCAACGAGTTCTACTTCTTTGACCGAGGTTCATTTTACTTAGAATCAGTAATAGAAAACCTTAGGTCGATAGGCGGTGATGCCAGTCGGTATACTTCTATACCGAAAAATCCATTCATCGATTATGATATCACACCAGAGGTTGCTCGGCGTTTGACTCCACTTCCAGGCTGAGGTCATAGCCGATCTGATTCATATTACTTAGTGACTATCTACAAGGCTTTGAATTTGTAAGCATATATGCGCATTCACGCCCTGGAATTAAGTGGTTAGTGACAGGATTGTACTCAGTGAAGACATTTCTCTTCATCCTGACACCGGAAGAAAGTTGATAAGATACGGTCTCCACAGTCCTCGGAGTCCCACGAAAGTCAGAAGTTTCCCCGGGGTCGGGACTCTCCAAGTTCTATGTGCATAGGACAGAAGCCCTTGGAACCAAATCCACTATGACGTGTGGAGTGTATTTTCCCTGAATCTAGACATAAGTTGGCCAGTGCATCGACGGTCCGAATGTCATTGTTTTGTCATGGGTGGCGAAGTCTTTCCCCGTTGCAGATATACCCTGACTACTCGACAAGATTTCGAGGAAAACAATATAAATGGAAATATAGGAGATTGAGATATAATCAAAAGATACTGCCATACTATCTCAACGAGTCTTCTCACGAACTTCACCGATAACCAGCATTATCAATCACCATCATGCCAAACCTAACCCTCGGGAAAGGCGCATCGCCCGCAACTAGGTATGTACTATGTCTAAACTTACTAGCTCTTCTAGAATCTGGGGTTAATAATCCCACATAGATCTCGCAATACAGCTATCCTAAGTATGTTCGCCGTGATCGGCGGTACCTGGCTCGCCTTTAGATCGCTTTCACCACGAAGAAACCAAGCGGCGGTGTCAGAGGATGACCGACAAGCCATAGATGGCGAAATCAAGATGGGACGTGCAGAAGTCGTCTCAGAAGCCGATCGGCAAACGATGAAGGGGGGCAAACCTGGCGAGAATAAGGTCGGGCGTGCGCCGCATAAGGGGCTTACGACTCCTTGACTTATGATTACAGAAGTTTACCGTCAACAGGGGTGTTTTCAGTTTCTAGTACTATTTGTATATAGATAGATAATGTCTGAAAAACAATGGAGATAGCATTATAGGTTAGTTTATGAGCGTCAGGGTTCTTGTAGCTCGATGGGGAAGACCGAGAATACATGAGGTAGTTCATCACACCAGGGTCGACTGGAAAGAGTGTGAATATGTATTGCCATATGACTCTACAGATATCAGTGCGGATGCCAGTGGTCGGATAGGGACAAATTTGGGTACTGGGTATTCCAGACGGATTTGGGAGTAAAATTGTAGCATCTGGAGTCTTTTTTTATCGACCGAAGAGTTAACACTGCTGCGTTGACGATGCATTTTCCTCCTTCCTTTCTTTTACTTTTTTCCATTTTCCATATCCTTATTTCCTTCAATTCTTCCAAGACCCCCCAGGCGTCGAAAATCCATCCGGCATTCCTAAGCTTCCGCAATCATCTCTCGCGAAGAATGTGTCATGCAGCTAGCCACTAAATCACCGTTTGCATTCCGCATCCACACTCTCCACTGCTTGTGAGACTAGACTTTATGTATAGGGACGTCATTTGAGTCAGCGTGTCCACTCTTCTCTATTTGATTTTGTCTGAGTCCCGCGCATTCTATCACAGGAAGGCTAGGTGGGTATCAAACTTCCACTAAGAACATGTCACATTGAAGGAAACAGAAACAAAATAGAATATTTTAAGAGTTACATTATGGACGAAAGTGCCTCCGAGTATAACAATACCTGCAGCAGTACCATGTAAGGCATATACGATCCCACCGGGACCGGAAATCATGGGCTGAAGCTATAGATGAGTTCTACATATTAAAAATTTACACAGTGAATAATCTCACTAATTATGTGCAAACTGTAACGTCCTCCAATGCAGTAGCTTCAAGTCTCTCGAAAAGAGCTCATTCCTGTGATTACTCAAGTTGTTGGATCTGCTTCGGCTTCTTGGTTAAGACGCTGGATAAAGAAATCTATAGATTCTCCAACGCTATACCCAATCAACCCCGAAAGATGCATCCCAACGCAATAAAAAAAGAGGTTGTCCAAGCATTGCTAATCTACATGCGCGTGTTTCATATCTTATGCTCACCCTGAGGGAGTGTAACATGATCTGCGCAGAATAATCGCGGTCAGTTATCATCGCAGCCCGAGAGCTGGGACTGGGGTTCAACTTTCGCTACAAAAACCGCCCGATCCACAGCAGTTCGGATGCCGTTGGGAATCCGCTCCAGTTGCAATCTGAGCTAGGGTTCAACTCGAGCCTCGGCTCGCCAGGAACTTGACCGAGTCACCGAGTCGGTTTAACCTGGAATCACTCACAGAAACTATATACAAAATCCTAGAAAACTTCGAAAACTACGATAATGTCGGATACGTCGTTTTCTTTCCAAGGAATTGCTAAAGCGAAGGATGAAGCGTTATTCACAAAGCTTCTCCTTATATATGTCTTGATGATTCGGAAGGCCTGACCGACATATATTGTTCCCCACAGTATCTATCGGACAGAACTAAAATCCGACAAAAGTCCCAGAAATTCTAGAAAAAACACCGAAAATAATGAAACCTTTTGTACTAACCTTGGGCTGTTTCCCACAATTTTACAAATATTATCGCACATGTTAGACCACCGCGAAGTCTACCCCGGAGGAGAAAAAGTCTCCGAGGGGTTGAACCCCCAAGCATTACCAACAATTTACTAATCTCACCAATCCACCCAAGTCAACCTAACGCAGATCGAAAATTAGCTAAACTATTTTAAGATCCTTTACTGCAAAGTAAGCTGTCAGACCTTAACTTGTGCCAGGCAGAATCGTAGAAGGCTGAACCCTGGCGAAAAGGCCTAGAATTGGGTATTGTTCGTTTCCTGACAGTTATATCGACACCAGATGTTCTATTGGGGAAGATTGGCGATCGATCGAGTCCAGACAGGGCTTGACGTCACGATGGCATATAATCGATTGGCCCTGGTGTCTCTTCAAGATAGAGTTATCCAGTCGGAGTCATTTCTTGTATTCAGGGTGGTTGACCGACAGGGACGTAAGGTCGGCATCATACTATCCCAACCTACGGACATAATATGTCGCGAAGTGAGGTTGTAATCTCGATGTAATTGCCAGGCTGTTTGCAAGGGAATGTTGGATATAAATTGTCGTGATCATTGGAATTCGAATTCTAAATAGTTAATGACTCTATCCTAACCAAGCACGATATCATTTTCTGATCCCAAATTCTATAATCCAACCCAGCCCCAACATGCCTCAGTACAGAAACGGCCAGAGCGTGATCTATAAGCCTGTTGGCGGTATGTCCGTCCTCATTTCCAATACGATGTAAGAATAATCGACTAACAACCCCAATGCAAGGCCCCGACTCAAGGACCTCTGAAAGTGTCGGGACTATCCAGTCTGTTCTCACCGAGCCTGGCAACCAGGCGGGCCGACACGTTGATGCCAGTGAGGAGAACCCTAGATATGAGGTGAGTTCTATCTGAGAGAAGTATTGTCCTTGACAAGGTTCTGATATGTTTGGCGATAGATTGAGAATCAGAATACTGGAAAGACGACAACTGTTTATGAGAGGAATATTCTTGGCCCTGCTGAGTGAATCTTGGATTCTTTGGTGAGGGGGAATAAATTATAATGTATTTTAATTTATTTATGTGTGACTTCATATGTACTTTGCAGGAGAATTTGGTAATTTGACTTACGAATAAGCTTATTCGGCTTTATTTGTAATGTTCACTCGTGTGTTATTCGGTCCTTGACTCCTTGTTGCTCGGTTAGCACTAGTATAATTTCATGATTCGGGTAAAAAGGCCATTAATCCGCTGTGGATAATGACGATCACAAAGATCAACAGTCGATCACCCGAGTCATGCTTCATATACAAAGCTTGAGAAGCTCAATGCATTGATTCAAGATGATGGCACTTGTACTCATTACAATTATGCATAATACAAGAGAATGAATACCTCCACCTTGATAATACAATAAATTCTCCCAGCATTAACCTCTGTGATCTACCTCAAGGAT
Organism: Aspergillus oryzae RIB40; assembly: GCF_000184455.2. Lineage (NCBI taxonomy): Eukaryota > Fungi > Ascomycota > Eurotiomycetes > Eurotiales > Aspergillaceae > Aspergillus > Aspergillus oryzae. Next base: position 1,394,020 of record NC_036440.1, on the reverse strand, counting down.
ATCCCTACAAGGCCAAGATACCCACCAAACCCCCCACCAAAGCCATAACACCGGCATTCATACCCATCGCACTAGCCGCATTACCAGTCGCCAGAACACCCGCCGAAGACGTCGTATTCGAAGAGCCCCTCGAACCCGACGAAGCAGAGCTCGACGACGAACCACTCTCCGCCACCCGCGAAGAAGAACCAGCCGGCGAAGAAGAACCAGCTGCCGAAGACGAAACCCCAGTGGACAAGGTCGGCGCAGCAGTAATCAAAGTACTACCGGTCTTAGTAGTATCAGAGGTAACGGCTCCAGTGGAAGTGGCCTCGGCCTCGGAATGCGTTGCCGAAGCCGAGACAGCCGAAGTGGACGGCGCAACCTTGCCGTCGGGACCCCAGCCGGGGAGGTAGCTCGGGGTCAAGGTCTCGGTGCCGGTGTAGGCGGCGCACCCGGGCTGGTTGTACTTGGGGGGAGCGCGACCACCGCCGCAGTCAGGGAAATCGCAGATCTCGCCGGTGTCGGGCACGTACCAGATCATGCTGGCTTCGCCCCATTGGTTGACGGTGGCGGATTTGGTGCAGCCGTCGAGATCGGTGCGGGCGGCGGCGAGGCTGGTGAGAGTGAGGAGGATGGGGAAAGTGAGAGATTTCATTTTGGTGGGTTTTCGAAATGAATGACTAAGTTTGAAATGTTGAGAACGAGTGGTGACTGGTGAGGATAGATAAGGAGTGACGGTAGTGAGTAAATTCCCTGGCGAAGAGAAATGGATAGAGAGATAGGACTGTCTTCTATATACCACCCTGTGTTAGGTCCCTGAACTCTCTCTAATGGCCGCTGGCAGCCTAGAGCCCGAGTTGTAGCCTATGGGGGAAGCGACTGAGTTTGCTAGCTTCATTATCAAACCCATGAGTAACTGATGCTTAACCTCTCTGAGAATTGCCGTCCTTAATCGGCAATACGTCTCCTGGGTCGCCGGGCTAAAACTCGACCGGGTTAGGGCTAACCATGAAATCTCTTCCTCTCCATCAATCAAATCGTTGCCGTTCAGCCAGAACCCCATGGTGGAAATTAAGCACCACTAAACCATGGTCAAAGTATCATGCGAGCAAAAAACTACGGAGAAAAAGGGGTCTTTTACTATTTTAGGCTACAGTTGAGTTCGAGGGCTGACTCGATCAAGGACCATTGGTCGGACTAAATACGAGCTGGATGCGAAGTGGGTCACTATTCTTGCGCCCTGGATCATAAAAACCTGAAATTATAAAAGCAAGTATAGCGCTACGAAAGTGCCACGGACAGAATGACCGTGCTGAGCTATGATTGGATTGCGAATAGCCTTGGTTGGAACGAATTCTGTGATACAAAAACACGCTCAAATATGAGAAGAACAGCATGTCTCTGCCTTTCCCACCGCGGATAAGCGACAGTAGCATGAGGTGGTAATAGGAACATCTGCGGAACCGACGGCAATATCGCGCTGGACCTGAATGCTAAGAGCTTCCTCGAGCTTGCCCAAGCGCACCAGGCACTCATGCAGCCCATGTAAGCCCCAGACATTATTCAGCCGGGCCTTGCGACGGGGAAAATCTTTCGCAAGCCCAAGGTCCTCTCGGAATACCTGCTCTGCCTCTTCGACACGGTTTTGCTCTAGCAGTAGACCACCCAAGGCATGACGCACGGGCTGCATCCATGGCGGCGGGTCCGAGTAGGGGAGCGCGTCTTCCAGCTCAATCGCTTGCCGAAGGTGGGCAAATGCGACCTCGTAGTTACCCTTGCGATATTCTAGCTCGCCGCTGAGCATTTCTGAGCCGACCTTGAGAACGTCGACCTCTTTGACCGGGATGCTGTTCAAGCGGGAAGGCGGGACAGTCGCACGCGCCGCCTCAAACTGTTTCTGAGCAGCCTCGGCTTCTGCGAGGCGGCCGAGGGCGCTGAAGGCGACACCGCGCGCGTAAAGTATATTGGCCGTTGTTGCACAGTACACGGCGCGGTCAGCGGGAAGCTCTAGGTTTAAGATATCCTCCCAACGGCCAAAGCGTACATACACATGGGCCAGGTTGCCTAGGAAGCTCTCAGTCCAGTCCGCCATTGGGGGGCTGGTGCTTGTTAGCACGTTGATATCGATAATCTGTTCGAGCTTCTTCGCAGCCGATAGCGATTCTTCAAACCGACCCGAGATGAAGGCCGCATACAACTTGGCACATATATTATGCACCCGATACGCGACGTACAGGGCTGATCCACGGTCGCGGTTGAAATACTTGTCATCAGCGATGATGGCTTCCTCGTTGGAGTCGACCGCGCGGCGATAGTCACCCACCGCCATATCGATATGCGTTGGCATGTGTAACATGTGCGCAGCATCCGGCACCAGGCGACGTAATCGGTCGGAGGCTGGTAATGCTCGCTCCGGCATTGGTGACATTTCCATCAAATGAATGTAGAGATGGCAATGGGCCGGGTGATCCCGACCTTCGATGCCCTGTGCCATTGCTGATTCGATCACTTTTTGAGCCTCCACAGTGTGGTCGCCGGTGGGTTTGCCGGTATCCAAATCCCATAGCCCTCGAGGACTGATACACATGAGTGCATCACCAAACAATGCGGCCACATCTACGTCACGGCTATAGGCGTGATATACAGGTCGCATCGCGTCCGCATACGCATGGTTCAGCGGTCCCATGTCGGACGGGATATTGTCTGACGGTGGGAATCGGGCTGTGAGGGCTTTGATCAAATCTCTTTCCACGGGGGTGGCGTTGCTCGCCAGCTCGATGGCCCGCGTTAATGCTTCGTTGGCCTTTTTCACTGTGTGCTGACGGTCTGCCATGTCGAAGAAGTGCCACGCCTTGTTATAGTTCGGACCGACGGCATAGGCGATCCCCCAGAACGCCATGGCGCACTTTGGATCGTGTTTGGTAGCCCGCTCGAAGCAGCGCACCGCTTCATCATGGTTGAAAGAATAGGCCCAGAGAAATCCGCGGTTAAACCAGAGCTGAGCTTCTGGAGAGGATGTGGTCACGGAGCGCCGATGCGAGCCGAGGTTATAGTACGCTGAGGATTCCCTAGACGCATGTCAGGATACAGTTTCAACCAGATGTACAGACTCCGAGATCTCACTGCATCTTGAAATTCACCGAGGGGGAAAAACCATAGAGAATTCCTGGGGAAGATAAGAGGCGAAAATGACGCTGACTGGAATATTATTGAGTGTCGATTAAATCGGCTACGGTCGGGCAGCTTCCCCTCACTTGCTGGTACCTCTCCGATTGGATCCTGGTAGTCGCCGTTCTAACAGGGTGGATTTCGCCGAATTTAATCTGTTGTCAAACACAGTGTCTCAAACATGCATTCATAGTCTTTGTTGATGGCTATGCGCCTTTTCCATCCTGATTATACAACACGAAATATCCGAAGAAGAAAGAAGACGAAAATCAATAAGGAGAATAAGAGGAAACGAGAGTGGAAGAAGTAAAAAGAGGGCAAACGAGGGACGAGAAGAAAAAGAAGTAAAAGAAGGAAATATAAAAAAAATAGAATGGTATCCGTCCTGTTGCGCCGTCATGGCCATACCCAACTCCGACTTGATAAAGTCCCCAGTGACCCGATGTATCAGCGTATTTACTCCCAGTCCTTCCAGGTCTGCGCACACACACTCATATCTCCCATGTACCATCCATGAGGTTCCATGGTGACTTCCGTGGTACCCAAGTTACCAGCTTCATTGTTGACTCCCTCGATCACCTGAATAGTGGACCTGGTCGCCGACACTCCATTCGGCGACGTGATCCAGTACTCCGGCGAAGACTGACTATATTCGGGGACTAGAGAGTCCAGTGGCCGGCGCCGGGACGACCGAAAGAGGACCTTCGGTACTTCGTCGTTGGTGTGTGTGATGCGGTAGTTCTTGCCGGCAGTGGACTTGGTGATGAACTCTGCGAACGCCTTGTTGCCGACAGATGGGGCGCCGAAGGAATACTGATCCTTGTCAGCATTTGTCTTTCTATTTTCTGGTGACGGGGTAACTTACCAAGTCGACAGTATGTCCAGAATTCCGCAAGGTAACAGCTCCAAGGGTAGCAAGCGCGCCACCAAGACTGTGTCCCGTCAGGATGATGCTATAGTCCGGGTTCGCTCTCAATGTTTCCTCAACCTTGGGCAGGAGAACGTTCATAGCTCCCTCTGAGGCTGCCCAGAAACCATGGTGTACTTTACATCCATCGCAGATGGTCGATACGTCGACTTGTTGGAAGTCCAAGTCAGCATTGCGGTTCTCGGCAGAGACGGTCCCGCGGAAGGTCAAGACGATGTATTTGTTCGTTTTGTCCAGAGCGAGATATCCTGTGGTACCACCGGGCTTGATCCTACGCGTCCAATTAGATACCTTTTTTTCTCCCTGCTATTGATATGCAAAAGGGATGTCGGAACTTACTCCTCAAATCCATCAATGATCTGAGTACTTGACTTGTGGAGGGTGTTGCAATACCCCGAATCACAATAGACTGAAGACCCAGTAGAGGAGCCGTTGTGGTTCCCTTGGCAATTGGCCGAAGCTGCAAATTCCGAGAAGCGGGTGAACTCTGTCACAAGAGATGGAGAGATATCTATGATCGATTAGCATTGCAACCAAGTCTCGGAGACACAGGAGTATTAGTCACCTCTGCGATACAGTCGATTCAGAGTAGCTCTAGGCACTGGGTGGGCGAAAGTAGGGCAAATCACCCCAAGAAGAAGAAATAGTAAAGTAAACATAGTGGGTGTTGGGTATCTCTTAAACAATGGGTATCGTGTCGATAATGAACGTGTGTCTTCTAGACAATGAACGGATGTCCTGTAGACTGGGTATCTTGGAGCTGTCTGGATGTGTACTTTTGCCTCACATCCATTTATGTATTTATATCAGCGACGAGCAGAATGAATATCATCATCCAGTGAGATGGATCTCAAAACAGCCCGATATCCGATCTCACCCACAATACAGTAGAGGGCGGAAATAAGCAACGGACGCTTATTCACGCTAATCAACAAATTCAGTAATCATCTCCATTGGCTAAATTCATATCTAGACAGTATGCGAGTGAACTACAGCTCGAATCACTAGTACCGAAGGCCTGCGACATTCCTTACCAAGATCATGCGACTGTCACTACTGCCGAGTCATGCTGCAGGGATGTTAGGGCAGTGTTTTAGTGCTGACAGCTCGCTCTAGTATAGATTAATTATGGCCCCAACTAAGCCCCTACCCTCATCTATACACTGGTACCCAGCCTTCAGCCTCGCCTCCCACCTAGCGACATGAAAAACAGCCCCCGTCCCTTGCAGAATCCAGTAATAAAACCACCTACCTCGCATAAAACTAGGGCCCACTAAAATCTCACTAGTCAGACAGTAGACCTCCCCTTCCCGATTCTGGACAACACAGACCATCTGTCAGCATTTAGCGACCCTGAGTTAAATGAACTACCCCCAAACTATACATCTAATTCTGTTGATATCGGTAATTCCCGACTCAACATGATGGTGGTGGATTTAAATCTCGGGTTCACCCGCGATGCTCACTCGCCGAATCGCCCCCAAGGACCCCTAATCACCTGAAGTCAGCACGATAGCTTCAATTTCCCGTCGGGGATACCGTTGTATTGCTAGTGCTGATTTTGCTGTGGTGTTTGTGATTCTGGCTTGGTTGGGGGTGTATGCGGGATAAGATTTTATATTAACGGACCTGTACTAGTATTTCTACAGGTGGTTTGGGGTATTGTAGTGAGTGTTTGGTCAAGTGCATAAACGATTGTGTAAATTAACAACCTATGGATATGAATATGGACAATGCAATTTGTAGTCAATTTCGGTTTCCATCATGCGTGCTCATAATCTTGTAGTCACAAACCATAACCCTAGAATCCATATACCATGTACCTACCATGTCCTCACTACCTAAACAGGTCAATTCCCATATATCCATACCTCAACTCAACTCAAGCTTTACTCTGATTCCGCAGAACGATATTCATGTACCTGTGTAAAAATTCAAATTAGCTCATCGCACAAGACGCAAGACACAAAATAAACCACCAAACCAGTAAAAAACTCACATGCTCATGCCGACCAAGGCCATAAAAATGCCCAAAACACTCTGACCCATGATGACATGACGGCTGGAAGCCCATCCCAGCCCTACAATAATGCAAGTCTTCAATTGCCCGATGACGGTACTGCTGACCGGCCCTGCGGCATCGATGATATAGAAGCCGGAGAGATTGACCAGACAGGCGAAAACGCCGCTCTATAGTTCGTAAGACATGTCAGCAGATAATTTCCGAGATAAGATTTGGAGTTATAGATAAATATGGGACACCCACCATCAAGATAAGAGCCCATGTTGAGGCCGGCACAAACGAAACCGTCGGCGGGGTCTCGATCCAGGGGATGGTGCAGAGGAGTAATCCCGCGCTGACGGGCGCCTGGTTGAGTAGGAGCTGCATGCTGCTCATTTCGAGTTTCTTGTGGTAGTGTCCGATCCACACGGTGTAGATTGCGCTTGCGCCTACGCCGGAGAATGCGAACATGATGCCTAACAGCGAAGTCGTGACTTTGCCGTCTGTCGTGGGGAGGCTGTCGTAGTAGGAAACCATCCCTACGCCGGCGCAGAGGAGGATGAGTGGGAGGGTGGCTGCCCGGGGGATCTTGGCCCCGTAGAGCAGGTAGTTGAGTAAAGCTGTGACCGGGGTGAGGAGTAACCGGGCCAATTGGTGGAACATGACGGACGAGTGGGCGAGTCCTAGATTTTGGAGGATTACTTGGATACCCATTGCTGCGGCGAGGGGCAGCATCTGGATGATTGCTACGCTTTTGGGAACGAAGAAGCCGCACCAGGGACGCGATGCGGCCCATAATGTGGCACCGGTGACGAAGAAGTGATATGCTGCGAATGATACTTGGCAGTTGCGGAATGAGGGGTCTGTGAGGATGGATTTGTTCGTGAAGACCTGTTCGAGTATGTGGGTCAGCGTTGGAAACATGGGGACAGTGTGGTTGGGATTGGGCTTACGATGGCAACGGTCGAGAGGATGTTGATCCCAGTCCAGATAATGAAGCTGGGACCTGGGATCAACCGCTCCGTAGATGCCTCAGACTCATGATCACTGGCATATTCGATCTTCTCATCTGTTTCATAATTCACCGGTGACTTGATCAATAGCCCTCGTTCCGGGTCCTCCTCTGGCTTTTCTGATGTGTAGGTCATGCTTCAAGTAGACCTTATGTCAGTGTGCATAAATTCTAGAGACACGCGCAGAATTGATGGAAAATGCAAAGGCACGCAATGGATATATAATCAAATATACTGGGGCAGTGCGCTAAGAGACGAAGTTGCAGCGCATACATCACCACTAGTCCAGAACACGGGGGCGTGTATGGCTTGATTATGAATGGGCCGAATGCTACCTCAGTACCGCCGCTCTGGTCAGGGGCCAAGCTCGGTTCCTGTTTTCATTGACCTAATAGACCATGGTTGGATGTACCGCTGTGCGCTGGTATGGATATTTTGCGGATAACTGCGATGACCCGACTAGATGTAGAACTTCAGGATACCGGATAGAGCTGGATGAAGTGCGTGTGTCTTGATGCCGTTGTAAGTCATTTGAAGACGACAACCGATCCTCCTCAGTCTCTAACAATGTCTTCTGAGATTTCTGGCAGAAGTACCAGCATGTCTGGCTGGCATTCCTTCCTGGTCCGCATTTGTTCTTTGGTGATATGGTATCCGCATTCGGAAATGTAGTAGTATTCGGCTCCACTTAAGCATAGGCACGATACTACGTTGCTGAAGCCTTGAACTACGGGTGAGAGGACTACACGCAATCTGTTATTCAATCAGGTCGTCATAAAGTAGCCCTGTGTTCCTACGTCGTAATCTCTTAGAACGCTGATCAATGCAATTTGAAACAGACGCCATATAAATTTCATATAATCTAACAAAACCCCAACTCTCTGATAGTGCTAAACAAAAATGGTATAATATCTCCAAACTCTGACAGGCCGTATATAATTATTGAGAAACAAACACTCCTCTTGGATACTCAAGCTCCCCCAATTTTACCTCAGCCTTCGACCACGGGTCAGGCGATTCTCTCCACTGGGAATACACCGTCTCCTCGCCTGCGACCAGTCGGTGGATATTCAACCTGGTGCTGTAGACCATGTTGTAAGCTAGTGCCGGATGCCACTCGAATTTCCTGTCTTCCCACTGATCAATATCGGAATCTCGTGAGACATAACCCTCCGATCTGAACGTGCCAATCAGATTAGGAAAAGGCGCATAACAGCGCAATTGGGGGCGATTACTGCCCGCGCACAAGTCACTCATCGCGTTGTCCACGGGCAGGTTCAGATAATTGATTGAAAGCTCGGCCAGAATCCTTCTTGCACCCTCCAAGGTCACAGCATATCCGAACGTGCAACAGCCCATATTGGCCCGATAGATGTAGCGCGTGGAGTCTACCGGCCACTCGGGGTGCTCCTGTCTCCATTGGATAGACGGTCCTGCTGGGGATTCCCAAGGCCCCCGAATCGTGGTATTCGGGACCGTGGGATCATTGGGGATGACGTAGAAATCGGTCTCGTTCTGGTGTGCGCCCGATGCACAGCCTCCAACCCAGAGAATGTCCCAGTTCGTACCGTACGGCGCTTTCTTGGATTCATGCTGGTTATTAGTCAGGGTGCGCACACCTCGCGCGAATTCAGCGAGCTGCTGCCGGAGTGATACGTCCCAGTCGGCGTCGTCTTCTAGTATCAGTGCCGTGGTGTAGCCATTTTCGACGATACTGTTGAATTTATCGTTAGCATAGTGCTGCTAGTCAGATGCTGGTGGTACCACATACTCGATCAAAGTGTTCATATGAGCGCGCCAACAGCCTATGGCGGCGGGCTTGACACCCGACTCACCCAGTTTCTGCCTCGACTATTAGGAAAGACTCCCACAAGAGATGAAGCATACGAACCAATGGGTAAGACTTCTCAGACACATTGTCCGGATACACTCCATCTCTCCAATCAACCTTGATCCCGAGAAAAGAAGCAGCCAATGTAAGATAGTCACGTTTGTCGGTACGCTCTTTCATGCCGATGGCATAGATATGTTGAAACTATGAAAAGTTAGCACATCACAAACCATATTGTGACTGCTATGCTCACCCCGAGGGTCTCATTGTTGATATGATCAAACGTTGTCTCCTCCGTAAGATGATGCTGTCCGGCGCGAATCACATCCCTGGTCGTCGAGTAGTACGCCTCTCGATCGGCTAAGAGTATAGTGAAGATAAAGTAGCTGCAGCAAGCTGCAGCTACGAGCTTGATGATAGTCTTGGTATTCCACCGGCTCATCACGAAAGTCATTTCCTCAACGATTGGAACCTGATAAGGCCCAGCAGCTCGACTGTGAGTATCTGGTAAGTTATGGTCAATTCATTCAGGTGCATGGTGCATTTGGATTGTTTTCGCTTTGAAGACGAGGTGAACTTTCTTGCCACCATGGTGTCTGGAATGGTCATAACACCGCATTAATTTATTCAGCATTTCCGGAAACGTCATGTAGTTGAGAGCTTTCACACGGCGTTGAATCCTGGGGTTTTGCGTCCCTGGTTTGGTGATGTCCGAAAATAGCATATGACGGTCCGGAAAGGGCAATGGTTGTTGGTTCTGGCCAATCAGAGGCTAAGATAGCAGACTCCTGTACCGGATTAGGCAGCTGGTGGACACGCTTCCGTTTTCGGGTGTTCACATACTCGAAGTGGACTACTGCATTGTGGTCTCGGCAGAAGGGACGTTTGACCTTCGCAGCGTCAGTAAGTCCAGGTTTCCAAGTTGGCTTTGCAATAACATACCCATGACGCTTTAATATGCGATACATAGAGGAATGAGATATCCCAGTTTCATCAGCTAATTTCCTAGACGATTTCTCGCTCCCGGCGGCTCGATCCTGGATAATTGATTGAACCACGGAGTTTTCGACTTCGTCGGTGATCGTCTTAGGCCGACCAGATCGTTTAGCATCTTCGACATATTCCATTTTGATCCTTGGATCCTTGCTGGGGTCGTATCCTCTGGCCCTTGCACGTCTATAGATATCTTGGACAGTCCGCTCGGGCATTCCTAGGGATGCCGCAATCTCTTTCGCAGGGATGCCCCAGGCCACGAGAGTTAGAGCTTGGATCCTCAATTCAATTGGGTGGAAGACCATGGTTCCGGAGGGTCCTAGTTGGGCAGGCAGTAGGTAGGAGCCAAAACACCAACAAAATCGAAAGGAAATCTCAAAATAATGATATCAAGAGAGCTATGTTTTGATCAACAAACATGTGCAGAGACACGTCAATGTAAATTACTGGGACGGCGGTCAGGCCGCATACACAATACCGCACGGTGGGTCCTCTATTACTAGCGTCCTTCGTACTTTCTCTCAAATTTACAGTACCTCCTGTGTATTGACTCGTATCTTTATTTGCAGAAGTCCATGAATATGGATTTATATTAAATGGTTGGATATTTTAGGACTGGCAGACCTAATCAGGCCTCAATAAGCAGCACCACAGCCTCATATGGACGAAGAGACCACTTGGAACCAGAAAATCTCTCCTTCACGTCGCTGGCGCTGTCATACGTGTTCAGCAACACATCTTTGACTGCCTTCACACCATTCGAAGAAGAATCCCATTCCAATGTGCCGTCAGTCCAGTTGGCCAACACCAGCGCCTTCTGGTCTTCATACTGCCGGGTATACGCGAAGATCTCCTGGCTATCGCGGTCGACCAGCTCGTAGTTTCCATATACAAAGATGTCCACGTATTTCTTGCGCAGTCCGAGCACGGATGCCCAGTAGCTGTAGGTAGAGTTGGGGTCGTTGACCTGGGCCTCGGCGTTGATGCCGCGAGCGTAGTTCGGGTTGACCGACATCCAGGGCTTGACGTTGGGGCTGGTGAATCCGGCGTTTGGCGCATTAGTCCATTGAACTGGGGTACGGCCGTTGTCACGGGACTTCTTCTGATATTCCTGTCGGGCAATCTTTTGGATTTCAGGATCATTTGGTAGCCTGTGTCGGATTAGGGTTAGTATACGGTCCTCAGGGAGCATGAAGGGGAGCGGAGCTAGAATGCTTACCTCTTCCAGTGGTTGAGGCAGTCGATATCCTTGTACTCTTCGATGTCCCATTCGGGAGGCACATTCCCCATGCCAATCTCTTGCCCCTGGTATACGAAAGGTGATCCAGCTTTCAAAGCCAAGATCGTGGCTAGCATCTTGGATGCAATAACTCGGTCTTCCTCCTTTGCGTTCGTGTAACGGTCGACCGACCGTGGCTGGTCGTGGTTCTCCCAGTACAGAGCGTTCCAGCCATCATTTTCATACATGAACTTCTGCCACCTCTCAAAGAAAAATTTCAAGTCGGTGAGCTCCCAGCTACCCGGCTCGAACTTGTCGTATTTACCATGGTCAATGTCGACATGCTCAAAGTTAAAGATCATATTCAGCTCATTCCGGTCATACTTCACTGCTCGAAGCACCTCTTCGGTGTCCGTCACGAAGGGCATTTCACCAACACTGAACGTATCGTACTCCTTTAAGATCTTACCAAGCTCCTGGAAGTATTCGTGCAACCGAGGACCATTGGCATAGTACTTGTCACCCCATTGCCAAGGGGTACGTGGGTCCTTGATCGGGGCATCCGGGAAACGCTGGTCCTTGCTGATGAAGTTGATCACATCCATACGGAACCCGTTGGCACCTTTATCCAGCCAAAAGCGCATAATATCATGGACAGCCTTGCGAACCGGTGGATGCTCCCAGTTGAGATCTGGCTGTTCTGTCGCGTACAGGTGAAGATAGTATTCCTGCGTATGCTCATCCCACTCCCATGCGCTCCCTGCGATCGCAATCAGCCTATAGTTACAACCAATTACAAAAATACATGCAATATATCAAGGGACAAACCTACCCTGGAAATGTGACACCCAATTGTTCGGCGGCTGGCGATTTCCCTGCTCGTCATACCTGGCCGGCTTCCAGATGTACCAATTCCGATACTCGTTATCCTTCGAGCTGCGCGACTGCTTGAACCACTCATGTTGATCACTAGTGTGATTCACTACCAGATCCATGAGGAGCTTCATGCCCCGTTCATGGCACCCCTTGATCAACTTTTCCACATCTGCGACCGTACCGTATTCAGGGGCAATGTCGTAGTAATCAGCGATATCATATCCCATGTCAACCTGAGGCGACTTATACGAGGGACAGAGCCAAACGATATCGATACCGAGGTTCTTGATGTGGTCGAGCTTCGAAATGATACCGGGGATATCACCGATACCGTCATCGTTGGAGTCCTTGAACGAGCAAGGCCAGATCTGATATACGGAGCTTTCCTTCCACCAGGCGCGATGGTTCTGGTTGCCGGGTGTGGCCATGGTTTGTCGTCTGGGCAGTATATGATTTCCTAGAGTAACTTGAATATACAAAAGAAAGAGGGAGGCTTCAGTTTATCTATATGTTTTGTTGTTGCTGGGAGGGGCAGCTTGCTATCCGATAACACCCACCGCGGGGCAGCTCCTTTCTCGAGCGGAGAAATTATCGGTGGGTGCATTGCCGACCTATAAATTTTCTTGTTGGACTATAGCTCACCAGGGGGATCTTATGAATTGAGGGTCTGACCAGGTTTCAGCAGCCAGTGAAACTTGATAGAAGATTGGTTCCACTTGTAGGTTGATCGAATGATGATACGACACGGAGAGCTTTCGGTGGATCCGTCGATCAATCAATGGAGTTGCTACTACGTGTGTATTTTGTGTGCGTATAATATTTTTATTCTGTTTAAAATTGAGCTGCGTTTGTTAACTTAATTACCTATGTCAAGATCAGCAAGAAGAATTAGAATGAGGTGCGACAATTCCAGCATAAGACATGCTACCCCGACGATAGCCGCATACTATCCAACAATGACGGACAACCAAAGTACTTGACCATCTAGCGAATAATGGTTACTTCCTGTTCATAGACCGAAGAATACCTTGAACATCAGCAAATTTCAATTCGACCACCGTCTCGTCCCATAGCCTTTCAATGATTTGTTTCCCTTCTGGCGTATACAGGACAGTAGCAAATCTGGTGAAGCATATCTTAGCAAGAGATAACATGATAAAGATGCAGCATACTTACGGTCGTATCTGCCAGTCCATAACAAAACACCCGTGGGACTCCTTGCCCTTTACCACTGTAGCGTCTACATATGTAGAAGCTCCATCCCGGACAGTCCGAGCCGTAATCACCTTCGCAAGAGACATGGCCAAAGATACAACACCAGAAACGTCACGCTGAAGCTGGGTGCCCTTGGTAAAGCCTGGGTCCACCAGATTCACCACGACGTCATCCGCAGATACGTAGTCGGCAAGCTTCCACATGAACATGTGCCCGAGCAGTTTGGATGCGCTATACTGCTCGATCAAGTCGAAGTTCTTCGGGTCGTCGTACGAGGGGAGAAGTAGAGAGAACTTTCTGTGTGGGAATCTAGCGAAGAGAGCAGTGCCCGAACTGACAATGCTAAGTCGGCCAGGTGTACCAACTGTTGACTTGTTCTTGAGAACAGGGAGAAGAAGAATAGAGAGAAGTACCGTTGATAGGTAATTCACCTGAATGGTCTCCTCATGGCCGGTACTAGGAACAACTCCAAATTGCATATTTTGCAATCCGGCATTGAGAATGACTATGTCGAGACGAGATAGCTGGGTTTCGGTGCGGCGAACAAAGGCTCGAATGGAATCGTATGAGCTCATGTCGAGATTCCAGACTTCGATGGTAGCTATTGGATACTCCTTCCGGAGTGTAGCTGCTGCTATTTCGCCTTTTGCGACTGAGCGAACGGCGATTATTAGAAGGGAGAGATTGTATGATAGGAGTTGGCGAGAGCTTTCCAAGCCCAAGCCGGTATTGGCTCCCGTCACGATAGCGACTTTATCAATAAGAGTGGTATTTTTCGGCGGCAATTGGGCCTTAGTGCACAGCTGGGACTTCAGGAAGATCTTAAGGTAGTAGTACGGTGTGGTATCTGGTGGAAGGTCTTTCGAAGCAGTCATTATGAAGTAGTCCGATATCTGTAGGCAGGATGGTTCTTGTGAAATGTGTAAACCTGGAATTGTAAGAGGTAGCATTGCTCTGATCTTGGAAGACTTATATATGGCAGTTCAAGGCTCATGCCACGGACATTGGTATCTCTGACGCTGGAGTGAATGCGATATACTCTTATCACCCAAAACGGTTAGTGATACTGGTGATAGCTGGAACAGCCAATAGTATTCAGTCTACAGTGGGCCACTATTCCCGAATAGGACAACAATCGTTCGACCAATCGTCAGTTGGATGAATCGTCAGCCCAAGAGACGCGCTTCAAATATGGCTGTAAGCGGACTTAACTCTCTTTCAAACCGTATCCTGAATTAGGTAATTAATCCAGGAAGAAGAATCCCAGCAAGGCGTTTTCCAGACTGACGCCTGACTTCTCGTGTCACTTGCTGAAAGGCATGTCTCTTGAAGGTGGATCAGGTAAGTCCGTCGTCCGTCATTCATCAACTGTCATGTTGTTATCTCCGGGGGCATACTCTCACTATTTGGGTAGCGATGTTACCGATCATCATATCCACAGGCATAGCGAAGCCAGATCCAGATACGCGCAAACTTATTAGGAGCCATGTCATGTTGGGAAAGAACAGGGGCAAATACCGACGTTCGGGGCGCCATGACCAAGCGGAGTTAGAGCACGATGAGACTTGTAACGAAAAACCTAGAACTTTGCGAAAGCCGTCTGGTCCATTAACCAAGAGGGCGCCTTTCACTGTTCCGCAAAGAGTTGGCTCCGAAGTCTCCCTGCTACGGTTTGCTGACACAGTGGAGCCAGCGTTGGCCGTGAATATCGTAAGATGTAAGTCAAGCATGCAGGTACAGCAGTGCCCTAATAGATGTATTCTTAACGACAAAAATACAGTTTCAGCCATGTCGAAGAGAACCCTATTCACTTTGGAGAAATACCTTTCTTTCCAGAAGAAAAGTGACCAGTGGCATGATCTGTTGATAGCGGATCCTATTTATCTCCATGGCATGGCCTTCATAACGCAGGATTTCTTCGACGGGTTATCGGGTTGGCAAGCTAAGACCAATAACCCGGCCTCATTACACTTCCTGAAGACACTTCAACTCCTCCGCGAGAGGCTGTCCCTTCCAGACGAACAAACGAAAACGTCGGATGCTACGATAATGGTGGTGCTGTTTCTAACAACACATGCACATATTAGGGAGGACCTCGACGCTGCCAAACATCATCTCAAGGGTCTTCATAAACTCGTGGATATGAGAGGTGGCATGGCCCACTTTACCTACGATGTGAATCTGAAAACTGAAATATACCGGTATGCCTTCTGCAACTTGTCCACCATTAAACAACCAAAGAATAAAGTCCTCTAACCTTGAAGTAGGTCTGACTTATCAATTGCTCTTCAAGGCTGTACCAAGCCTCTCTTCTTTGATGACACCTTACGGTTTTCGATTTTGACCGCACCAGCTCTGAATCAACACGCTAACGTACAATTCCTCGAAAACATAGACGATGATCTAGCCCGATCTTGGAGCTTAATGAAGAGATTTTGCGTCCTCGTCAATATAGCTATTAGAAAGCAACAACGACTCTCTATGGACTTCTTCTTGGAGACAATGACATCAGTAATGTACCGCCTGCTTCAATTAAAGTTTGAAACAGGCTCTATTGGTGAAGCTATCCGTCTCGGGCTTTTGGCCTTCTCCTCCCATATATTCTTGCAGTGGAGGGATATTCAACGGCCGTATATCCAGTTCTCCGCTTCGTACAAGGAAAGTCTTGTATCTCTTAAGTCTTTGAATGGTGTTTCTTCTGATATTGTGCTTTGGCTCTTGACGGTTGGTCGAATCTCAGTTTTCGGTACATCGGACGACGAGTGGCTGAAGCCTTGGCTACGGGCTAATAGCCAACTATGCACGGTACACTCATGGCCCGCAATGAGGGATGTTATGGAGTCATTTCTGTGGATTGGTGCGCTGCACGACAAGCCTGGAAAGGATTTGTTCGAATCTGCGATGTTGCAACTATCTCCACAAGTATATCTGCCCAGTATCTGAATGATTTCCTTCATTTAGTGGAGGTAGTACCACAGTGGTATTCAAGTTCCGCAGTTTGCCGAATTATGCACATATTGTAGGATAATGCTCTCTGGGTTGGGTAGGTGTAGCTTTAACCAGCGGTGGGTGGCTTCATGCTGTTTCATTTTGCATGGTTTGTAACCCACAAGTAGCTCTCTTCATATATTACTTGCTCACTGTGTCAAGTTATAGGCAGATCGAGTACCATCGAAGTTCCAGTTACGAAACGAAATAAGCAATAGAAACGCTGTGCTCTGATATCCTAAAGTATATACGGTCCCACTTTACCCCACAGCACCGATAAGACATCAACGGCCTCAGGCACTCAACCAAACACGATCCCCTCACTCCAGTCATTCCTCCGATATCAACACCAGACAAACCTCCATAAATTGCACCTACCTCTAGAGATCCCTCCAGAACAGAGACCACACACCCAGATCTCCCTCACCAGGCCACACACCACCACGCACACCCCAGGAACCACATCTATGACGTAACCCACCTCAAGACCACGCCTTAATTCCTCTCCAACAACAAATTCATACAACATCCTCCCCGCCACCACCAAACCACCCCAAAATGACCACCTCAGAAGACCAAACAACACCCGCCCACCTCGACCCAAAAACCTACCCCCGGCACCTAACCGACCCAACCCAAAACATCCACCTGGAACTCACCTACTCCCCGCTCAACGCGCAATCCGCGTTGGACAAGATTTCCTCCCCCGCCGCCGGCGCAAACGTCCTCTTCCTCGGCACTACGCGAAATACCTTCGAGGACCGGGCTGTCTCACAGCTGAGTTACACGGCGTACCCGCCGCTGACGCTGAAGACGCTAGCGGGGATCGCGCGGGACGCGGTTGCGAAACATGGGCTGACAGGGATTGTGATTGCGCATCGGCTGGGGGTGGTGCCGATTCGGGAGGCGAGTATTGTGATTGCGGTTAGTTCGGGGCATCGGAGGGCGGCGTGGAGGGCTGGGGAGGAGGTGTTGGAGATTTGTAAGGAGAAGGCGGAGATTTGGAAGAGGGAGGAGTTTGTGGATGGGGGGATGGAGTGGAGGGAGAATAGGGAGAGGGATGGGGAGGGGAAGAAGGTTGTTGTTTCTGAAAATTGAGGTTTTATACTGGTTGGGTACTATATATGGTGAGTTGTGAGGAGAGAGATATGGGAATATGGGACCATGTGCTGATCAGCTCTAGATGGTATATTTTCACGATATTTACAGACGGTCATATAATCCTACATGCTATCGACACGTATCTGAGTAGGGTATTTCTATTGTACATACTTTTCCATGCTATTCGTACACTCTAGTCCTTTCTCAATGGCTTACCTTCGCGCTTCCAGTCGTTGATGTGCTCCATGATGACCTTGGTGGCGGAATCGGGGGTATCCTGGCGGCCAATGCACTCGACGAAGTCACCCTCGGGGTCTGTACCACGGAATTAGCAATCGTGCGGCATACTATACAAATGATGTCACTCACCCATCAGGTAGAAGTAGATACTGTGGTCCACCAGATAGTCCTCGCCCGGGTTCACGTTTTGCGGTGTGCTGAAGTACACCCGGTACTGCTTGCACATATTCTTCACCTGCTCGTACGTGCCAGTCAAGCCGATAATGTCCCCGTGGAACTCCTGGAGATACGAGCGCAG
Source organism: Aspergillus oryzae RIB40 (assembly GCF_000184455.2). Classification (NCBI taxonomy): domain Eukaryota; kingdom Fungi; phylum Ascomycota; class Eurotiomycetes; order Eurotiales; family Aspergillaceae; genus Aspergillus; species Aspergillus oryzae. The sequence continues at coordinate 1,376,166 of NC_036440.1, read as the reverse complement.
CACTTCGGGGGTATCGCGAGCAGGATCGCAGGTAACAAAGACAGGCAAGAAGATGTTCTCGCCCTTGGTAGCCTCCTTCACTTTGTCAATAATCTCGGCCATCTTATCCAACTCATCCGGGCAGATATCGGGGCAGTGCGTGAAGCCGAAGTAAACCTAGAAGATCACAATCAGCACCATAACGAGCATATACAGCCTTGTCCGAAGACATAGAAGAACCTACAAAGCTGTACTTTCCCTTCAGATCCTCATCGGTGAACTGCTTGCCGTCCAAGTCCTTCAGCACGAATGGACCTCCAACCTTCGGCCGACCAACTCCCTTGCTCATCTCTGCGATGCGCTTCCGCGCCAACCGTTCCTTCTCCACCCGGAAATAAACGATCATACCCGCACCGGTAATGACGAAGAGTAGCGCCGACTTCCATGAAAACGGACCGGTGGAGTTCCGGGCCTTCAGCTGGCCCATTGTGCGTGCCCGAGCGCGGAGGGTAGTCGTGCTGAAGGAGCGCTGAGAGGAGAGACCATTGTGTCTGAGAGTCTGAGTGTATGCGGGCTGGGCTGGTTTTGTGCGGAGAGGAAGGAAAGCGTTTTGCGATGGGATTGATCGGAGGGTGCTGCGCTCGAGGGAGGGAACGGTGGAGCGCGAGGCTCGTCCGACCATTTGGACGAGAGGTCTCATTGTCGATGCCATTGGGTGTCGAAGGGAGGACTAGACCGGGTTTGGTGATGAACGAGAGAATGCCAGTAATTGTGAAGCGGTGATGGTTCGAGATCTCCGGCCGGAACCCGCTGTTAGCGTTGTGGCCTGAGGTGTCGACAAGCCACGTCATCACGTGCTCTTTTAGCGCCTTAGGCAGCATTATATCCCTTGACTCGAGCGTTTGCATCACCTTTTATTATGCTTGCATTTGCCTATAAGCTGCTAATTCTGATACAGAAGTAATAGTCACTACGGGAAGTGAACACTTATGTCGAAAATAAACATCCGCCAGCAATTAAGAAATATCTTGATCCAAAAGTGTCTACATCGAATGGCTGACCTACATACTACAAGCCATGTCTTTCAAGACCATCTGAATCTGCCGACTTAGGCGGACACAATCATCCGAATACCCCAGGAATGCCATGAGAGGAGTGGGAGCCTGTTCTAGAGCCACTTTGTCATGGATTAATAACCGTGATCTATCGATCCGCATCTTCCGTGAGTAACCATGGCTACACCACCGTCATCACGACGTGGTATTACAGGAATTCTAGAGAGTCCTTTGCCACCCCCACAATTCTAGATCTGGGGAACCTTCAGGTTTGCATTCTAACGAATTGTTTTGACTGCGGGGTCTTGAATCGATGCCTGCTCGTGCCCCCGTCGCTTGCCGCAAGTCACTGCTGAACTCCACGCTTTGAAAGTAGACAAGAATGGGTTCATGGTAGACGCTCCCATTGGATGAATCAATGCAAAAGGGCCAAGAACGTATCGTGCTTTGCTAAACAGAACAATCATGTTTGAATGATCCCTAACTTCCGAGCTGACCTACACTGCACATTCCGGGCTCATATCGAGCTCTTCAAAGAAGGGCTTTTTACACATGGGACACTGATTATGAAATCCCAAGAACCAATTCTCTAGGCACTCTCTGTGAAACACGTGGTGGCATTGAAGGGTGTGGATGGGGTCCTTCTTGCGGACCTTATCAAGACAGATAGAACTAAATCAACATATCAGTACAGTCCATGATGGTTGACCTAGCAAAAAAGCAGTAATGAAGACATCCACGGTTTTAAAGTCCTACCATGTGAATATATGATCGGATTGTTTTAGCGGGGATCGTATCGTTTGAATAGACAACCACCAGATTTTGAAGGGCTTGGTCGGCGCAACTCTTTCTAGACAGTCCAATCTTCTCTCCATGCTGTCCTGGGGAGATACATTTGCTATTGCAGGATCAGTTGCTCCGGAGGCTAGACTCGAATATGCGAGACAATATGATCTTAGGAGTAACCTGCTCTCGCGGTCAGACTTGGTATATCACTCGCAACCAGACAACATCTGTCTCTAAGAACAAAGATCAAAAGCCGTCTTACCATATAGCAGTCACGACGTATACAGTTAAACACACTACCAGCAATACTTGGAAAGCTAAGCCGTCATTATTTGCAGTTGTGCCTTCCTTCTTCGACGTTGACTCCGTCTTCCAATCAGGCATATTCGATATGAGAACTTAAGTAATCGGCAAATAAATTGTGGATCCTCTATTTCTAGACTAGAGGGAATTGTGTAAAAGGGTCAGCTGTTTTATAAAGGACTGTCAGCTAACCTGCAGTATGTCGTGTCATTGGAAAAGAGAGTATCCTCAACCATGGAACCAGGCCGTAAGCCCCATCCAGTCGGAGTTATTCAGTACCAACCGCGTTAAGCCGTGTGTATCATTGAGGGGATTCTGTGCTACATGAATTTCCCAGAGAGAAGAATCCTCATGCGATGTTCTTGTGTGGGATGTGTTATCCTTTGATCCGAGCACGGATCGCTTTGTGAGGGTTGAACGTCCGCCCATCGGATGCATTTATGGATCGTCCTGGTGCATATGTAACGTGACTCTCGATAGTTTAAACCTTCACTTTGCTGCTCCATAACAGCACCAGTAATATTATTGCTTTGGACTGCGATCGATGAAGGTACCAGCGATCGACACAGAAGCTATAATAATCATACGACTATGAAGCGGACTGAGTATTGGTATAACTAGGCAGTCCAAGTCAATATCTCTGTAATTACTATGTCACCAGTCTTCCTGAACTTTACGGAAAGGCTCGTCAGACGACTTCCTACCTGACATGTAAATGATCGGTCCATAAAGACTCAAGACGCACCTCACTATATACGTTTGGCTTGGGGAGCGAACGGATATATCCTGGATTTACAGTATGCCATTTCTATCGTACGCGCATATACTTGAACTCCAGCAACAGCTGGAAGGTACCCGAGCTCGAGTGATATGCGCTGGCTCGGACGAGTATGCTGAGAGCATCAAACGATGGAGTGATACGTGCGAGAAGGAAGCTGTACGTATAACTTTGACTCTTACCAAGACACCTGATAATGCTCTCAACACTCCTGCAAAGCCTTTGATCATTATCCACGGAACATGTCTCTAACAGTACCACAGGGCGCAGTAGTGAAAGTCACATCCACGTCTGAAGTCTCTGAAGTGATTAAGTTCGCCCGGAAGCATCGTATCTCTTTCGCTGTAGAAGCCGGGGGACATTCCACCACCGGGTCCTCGGCATCTCATGGCGGCATTGTAATCAGCCTGTCTCAGATGCGCAAAGTCCTCACAGACCCCGCTTCAAAGACGGTTTGTGTACAAGGTGGCGCAACCTGGCAGGATGTCAACAGCTCTACGGCTCCCTACGACTTAGTGGTTGTGGGTGCGACTTCAAGTCATGCCGGCGTCGGAGGATCGACACTGGGGGGAGGATACGGATGGCTAACAGGGAGGTATGGTCTGATTATTGACAGCCTGCTGAGTGTCAGGATGGTGCTCGCAGATGGGTCCATCGTCGAAGCGTCGGAAACGACTTCCCCGGATCTTTTCTGGGCGGTTCGAGGTGCCGGACAAGCCTTCGGCGTGGTGACCGAGCTTGTCTTCCGTGCGTATGATCTCAAACATCACGTATTTGGGGGAGCCCTTTACTTTACACCAGATAGGCTAGCAAAAATTGTGGAGTTTGCCAATGAGTTCCACCGTCGCATGAATGAGAATAGCGGCCTCATGTTTGGGTTCACGGCCCCTCCGTTTATGGAAGAGACGGCTGTACTGGTCATTCCTTTCTATAATGGCAGCCGCGAAGAGGCTGAAGACTTTTTTGAACCCATCCTCTCAGCCGGCCCTGCTGCGGGGCAAACCGACATGATGTCTTATACGAAACTCAACGCGGTGGCTAATGTAGATCCGTCTCCAGAGGGCCGCAAAAACATCAACGGGACTAATATTTCCCTGCCCTTTGACACTGACTTTGTGTACGACGTATACAAGCAGTTTGACAGGATAATGAAAAGCTGTCGGAGGGTGGGGAATAGTGTGCTCATGTTTGAGCTGCTGCCATATAATCACATTATTGAAGTACCATTGGACGCTACGGCTTGCGCCAATCGGGGCCGGTACTACAATGTTGGCTCGATCTTCTGCTGGCCGGATCCAGATCTCGACCAGAAGATGCTGACCGAGCAGCAGGGTATTATCTCCAAGATCGAGAATTTCGGATCAGGATCCCGTGATGAGGGCGAAAAGCGTGTGGCTAAATATGCCAACTATGCTGGTAAGTTCCCACCCAATGTGTAAAAGTCCTTGAGTCTTTCCGGTGGCGTCACTCATATTGACACCGGTCAGCACAACGCAGTTATTAACTTTGGATAGGGCATAATATCAGTGCTGCAAACCTGTTCGGCGAGAACTTGGAGCGGTTGCAGCAGTTGAAGAGAGCCTACGATCCCAACAATGTCTTCAGAAAGTGGCACGACCTCCTCCATCAAAAGAACCCAGTATAATCGGTTTATGATAGTAAACATACCTAGTACTCCATATCCTTTTTCAATATCCTGCAGTTATGGTATGGGAGAGATCACTGTAACATCACTCTCACGTTTGATAACTCTAAAGCCCATCTCCGGGCCGTTAACAATCAGTGGATAGTCCAACCTTTGGTTCGGTAGAACAGAATACGGAACGTCCCAAGTTTTCACCAAAGACTGCACGACTGGCCAATGGGGTGGCATCTGGGGAGTTTGACTTCGATTCCGGGGTCCAGAATTTGGCTGTCATGAACCCTACCGCGGGTCTGGAAGTGATATCCCTCGAAAGAATGTTCCAAGCTAGCAGCATAGAATTACTTGTCGCCGGGTAACTCATGCCCGTCTTGGAAGGTGTCTCTCAGGTTATATCTCACCACCGAAAGGTTAAACATAAAACATGTTCCCTGTTGGACGCCATTCAGGGCCACGCAGAGTCGAGCATGACACAAAGCTGTCTGTCGCCTGTCGTCCATGTGGCCCAGACGGGATTCCCACTTCTCACTCTGCATTCTGTTCCATGGAACGGGGATATGACACCTACATCCTCAAGCTCGGCTATACGATCCATGATTTCCCATTCAACCAGGACTGAAGGGGGGAAGATATTGTCTCATTCGACCGCCACCGTGGCGTATATGAGGCTCAATGTCTTCTGTGGTTTGGAATATGTTATATAAGTGAAGGCACGTAGGACGTCTTTCCCAGCCCATCAATTTGCCATTACATATATTCTCATACTACATACTTTGTATACTATTTAGTCCCTTCAAGACCTGTGGAATCCTAGTCTGCATATATTACCGTCACAGCTTCAGCTGTTAATACGCGATGTCTTCTCTACGTGGCACTACTCTGACAAACAACCTCCAAGCCCCGGGCAGATTAATCTACTCCAAGAACTACCACCCCATAGCCATACAAGACCCGGAATCTGCTGCAAGCTCTCCACCCGAAAAGACACTGCCAGTACCGATGTCGCATCATGACCATCCATTAATCCTGCCTCCTGCGACTGACTTCGACACAACACACAAGTCTACTCGAGGAAGCCCAGCGTGGTCGCACCGGGATTCGCCTTTGAGACCAGCAAGCGCGTCCAGCAATAGCCACTGGGGTAGCCACAAAGGGCTTGATAAGGACGCGCTCAGCTCCCTTCAAGAATACTGCAGCTCGTTTGATCAAGTTAGGCTTTTGAAGCGGGGATTACAGACTTTGACGTGAATTTTTCTCATACGGATATGATCGTTTTGGCGTTCTTGGGAGTGGATTTGTATGTGACGATCGGGATATATATTTTCAGCACGGCGTTGGGTAACATGAAGGGCTTGATACCACACTTCGGATACACCGATTGATTCTCTCGTTATACCTTCAATATACCTATTTAATATAATCATTTACACCGATTGAGATATTGCCACCTATGTATCCCTAGAGAACACTACAGTGATAACAGGACGTACATCTACGACACCTATACGCATCATGGGCACGAGAACGCCTTGTTAACTAATCCCAATAATCCACAGTTCCTCTCCAAAGCCATGTCCAAACCTCACAACAGTACTTGAAGTGGTTGATTAGATCACCAGAACCGCCGGGTCTAGGCGTGTCTAGACCATAGTATAACCTCAATAAGCTCGCCATCTAGGCCACCTGTCAACCACAATTTACTGGTAATGTGACCTCGCTACCATGCGAAAGATTAATTTGCTCGAATGACTCTTTCCGGAACAAATCTCACGCCCGAGTCTTCCTGGGCGTTCTTTCACCTGGTGAAAGTGTAATGGCTGGATGTAACCCTATCCATTAAGTAATTGTCAACCCTTTCAGGGAACGAGCCGGATACTTCCGTCTCCTCGCGTCGGACCCCTTCATCCCAACATTTTTCTTTTTACCCTCTTGTGGAAATAAAAGGGAGTGGGGCTTACTTACTAATGATGGCATATTTTAGCCATTATGCTGGTATGTAGGGGGGATATGTTTGTTTCCTGGCAGGTTGTCATGGAGGAGGTTGGGTACTCTCCTTCTGTACAGGATGATAGGAGGTCTTTTCCCAACTAAATGAAACTCGTCTGTGCGAGGAGAACTAATTTGCCATTTAATTTCCTCCACTGAAACCTTTACCTGTACTCTTTTCTCTAGTACTCACTATCCTAACCTTATTTCGAAGACCCTAGGTACTAAGACAAAAAATCTACGTAAAATGAACCTCCACCGAGGTAAAATGAACGACAACGGCATGTCGATCAACGTTACCAGCCCAAACCCTACATTGGGGGTTGATGTTTATGCATCCCTTGCGTAGGAGTTAACTAGCTAATAGCTACATGACCTTGCGTGGGAGAATTTAAGCACCAGTTGTTTCATCTGTTCCTGCGTAAGTAGGTTATGGTTTATGTTTGTCGTCATTTTAGATTAGATAGACGGTTAAATGTCAAGGAGAACTTTCCTTCGGCCCTTTCTGTTATGCTTTGAGGTTGAACTTTGTGCGTGAACTCAATTGATCCCTTTGGTGAGGAGGAGTCTGTAGTATATGTCAATCTAGGGGTAAAGGTATGTCAGTGGGGAGGAAGTTCAAGATTTGGAATTCGGGTTGTCTGACTCTGTTTCTCTTTGATAATAGGTTGCCCTTTCTGTTGTAGGGTTAGAGGGTTGGTGTGTGGATGAGGGGCTTGACACGAATGATCGACATCCCTTGATAAATGCCACGAAGAGTTGGCATTCTGCTCGGTACACCTTCCTAGTTATTCAGCTGGAGTATAGAGTAGTTTATGATCGGGATTTGCTATATTGGGACTTCTCCGGGGATGTTTCGATATACATAGCAAACGTGGTGAAGGTTCAGATCAATTCTCGAACGGTGTAGCATGTACAACAATTGCAAGTAAAGGTTGTTATGCATGCTAAATAGGATAGAAGACTAAAGAAACCAATCAAACACGTCACTCACAATCCAAACTTTCCCGAATCATATTCCGAATCACATCGCCCAGTTCTCGCAACGTGGTTGGATTTCTCGGGATAATATGACCTCCACCATGGTCAAAATACTCAGCATTATCAACATTGCAGAGATCATACAATGCCTTCGACCCCTCTAGAAACGCATCCTCCGCACCGATAACATGACAAGTCGGGACGGGGATATATTCCTCATCATCAAGCCCTGTAGGAATAATAACCTTTCCCGAGTGAATATCAATGGCCGGCCAGCCTGATATGAACACCGCGCATTTGATTCGCACTGGCCGTCCGGACTCTTTATACCGTCGCTGTTCTTCTATTATGACGGAGGCAGCTACTGTCGCCCCTTCTGAGTATGCAATGAGTCCTTGAAGCTTGTCATTTTGCTCGATCTGGTCGAGAACCAGATCCACAGCCTTTTTCGCACTCGCCGCGGTTGCTTCATTCTTCGTCCCGTGTTCCACGTAGTGCATCGCTTGTTCCCGATTGGGGATGCTGGGCAATTTCCGCAGTTTGACTGCGAAATCATCGCGCACATAGATGTAGCGGTAATTTGGCGGCGGTCCAAAGTAGCCGTCAAATTCCGGTGGAGGGTTTGCGAGGATCGGGCCACGGGTGAAGTGGAATTTGGCTGAATTGGTGCGTTGGAGCTCTTCAACTAACTGCCCTATAGATCATATGTCAGAGCTATTTGACCATTACCTGGGAGGACCTGCGAGCGTACCAAGCTGGGCTTTGAAAATCTATCGTTGAAGCATGGTTAGTATTCTTGAATGTAGGCATGTTTCCGACAGAGATCATACATTTTCATTGCCGTAGGCCCCAGGAAGACAGAGGAACTCCATATTCTCAGGATTGGTATAGATGAACCAACTGCCAATCAAGAAAGCTCATAGACGCATGCGCTGAGCTGGAGATTCGAAGCACGTATACTGCCGAGTTACTATACAGTAGATCTTCTTGAGTTTGGCTGTTTATCCTGGGAAAGTCATGCCACGGAGTAAAGTATCAGATCAGTCCGTGCGCAAAACCCGCATTTCCATGACGTTGTTTAATTATTTCCCCAGCCAATAAATGAGGATCCATAAGTATGAAGAAATTATAAGCCCTGGATCATGAGGTAGAGTTCACCCCTTGGGCAGATCGTGGGCTTTTGCCTCGTTTACCCCTGACAACCCAAGTCATAGTCGCAACGTGTAGAATGACGACGAATGAAGGGGGATCTGAGACGCTTTAATTGCGTGTTGTTCGTCGAATAAGGCCCTCAGAACCAAATGCAGGCAAGGGGGTAATTTAGGGTGCCGTTAGAAAGTGAGTCCTAGCATGCCTTCAAAGGCCATGCGACCCTTTGAAACTCCTAGACATACAGTTACATACTTAAGGGTGCTGCCAAGGTCACTCTTAGGGGATTACCTTTCGACTGACCCCATTCTTGCGTCCAAACTGCGATATCTGTCAGCATGAATGGAGTCAATGGCTCAGATGGCTCCCATGGCCGCAATGAGTCCGATAGGGCCGCCATAGTGGGAATGTCATGCCGGCTTCCTGGCATGGTAGATAGCCCAAGCCGTCTGTGGGAGCTATGCTCTCGTGCCCGAAGCGCATGGTCCGAAGTTCCAGAGTCTCGATTCGATGCGGCAGGCTACTACCATCCGACACCTGGTCGAGCCGGATCATTCAACTATAAAGGTGGTCACTGGTTGGATGAGGACGTCGGCCTGTTTGATGCGCCGTTTTTTAATGTCACAATGAAAGAAGCACAGTCGATGGACCCTCAGCAGCGCATCTTACTCGAATGTACATATGAAGCTCTCGAGAATGCCGGCCTTACGAAAAGTTCCTTGTCATCCCAGCGTGTCGGCGTTTTTATCGGGGGATCAACCTCGGAGTACAACATGAGAAACACCAAAGATCCTGAAAATATCCCTATGTTTCAAGCGACTGGTGGGACGATGTGCATGCAGGCAAATCGCATATCGTACTACTTCAACTTGAAAGGTCCTAGTGTCTCTGTTGACACTGCCTGCTCTTCAAGCTTATCCGCATTGCACCTAGCATGCCAGAGTCTGAAGTCAGGAGAATCGGAGATTGCAATTGTTGGAGCATGCCATATTAACTTGATACCGGAGCAGTCAATCTCGATGGCGCTGTCAAGGTGAGCATGCCCAGGGCTAGCTGACTTAGCATAATCGAAGCTACCCGTGGCTAGCCAACGACTGAACGCTGACGCTTGACGAAACCCACAGGCTTCTTGCGGATAGTGGACGATGCTATGCATTTGATCATCGAGCATCTGGAGGCTTTGGCCGTGGCGAAGGTTGTGGATGTATCGTGATCAGACCACTGGAGGCAGCGATCGAGGCAAATGATGCTGTTCGGGCAGTAATCGTCGGTACAGGAGTAAATCAAGATGGTCGAACAACTGGGATCACGCAGCCGAATAGTGGTGCTCAGGAAGAACTCATACGCGCCGTTTACGAGTCCGCCGGTATCGATCCGTCAGAAACTGGATATGTCGAGGCGCATGGAACAGGTACCAAAATCGGTGATCCAATCGAGGCCTCGGCGCTACATGCTGTATTTGGCGGAGGACGGACATCACGGCGTCCATTGTATATAGGGTCCGTCAAGTCGAATGTCGGCCATACGGAATCAGTCAGCGGTATTATATCTGTCATCAAAACTGCAATGATGTTGGAAAAGGAGTTGATACTGCCCAATTGCAATTTTGAGAAGCCAAACCCTGCAATACCCCTGCAGGAGTGGAATTTGAAAGTGAGCGCCTTCCGATGCGCCTTCCTAACGAAAGTGATATTCTAACTTGACCCCAGGTCCCGACGAAGTTAATACCATGGCCGAGGAATAAGCGCTATGCGAGCATCAACAATTTCGGTTTTGGAGGATCCAACGCACATGCTATCCTGACAAAGGCGCCTCCGGCACAGAGTGACATGTTCACAGAACTAGAGAACCTTGTCCATGGAAGCAGTGACGATACTCAGAGCCATGCTCCAACCCGCAGAGTATACCCCATTTCTGCCAATGACAAGCAAGCCTTTACGCGCCGCTTGAAGGCCTTGGAGACATATCTTGAACAACAGCCGGAAGCATTCAACATGTATCTCATGGAGAATCTGGCATATACACTTGGTGAGCGACGGACTGCCTTTCCATGGAGAGCAGCGGTTTCTGCGGCCTCTGCAACTGAGTTGATCGGACAGATAACATCCCCTAATTTCAAGCCGGAGCGAGCGCCGGAGGAGCCTGTTATTAGCTTTGTCTTCACGGGCCAGGGAGCCCAGTGGCATGGCATGGGAAAGGAGTTGCTTGCAAGGTATGCTCTCTTTGAGAAGGCTATGAAGAGAGCAGATCAATGTATCAAGGAGCTGGGTGCGGAGTTTTCTATCATCCGTATGTCTTCCCGTTGAACAGGACTTGTAACCTGTGTGGGACGATTCTGACGTTTCTAGGCGAAATAACGAGAGAAGGAGAGTCATTCTTGCTCACAGATCCGTGTTACAGCCAGTCATCTTGCACAGCGATCCAGCTATCTTTAACCCAGCTTTTGAAATCGTGGGGAGTTGTTCCGACCGCTGTCGTCGGGCACTCCAGTGGTGAGATTGCAGCGGCTTTCGCTGCTGGAATGCTCGATTTTGATGATTGTATGCGAATCGCATATTGCCGGGGAGCCGTCGCAGCGAAACTAAGGACCACAGACGTGAAGGGAAGCATGATGGCAATAGGCACTTGCAAAGATGATGCAGAGAAGATGATAAGTCAGGTTCATAGCGGGACTGTTGTCGTCGCGTGCATCAACAGCGATTCGAGCGTCACAGCTTCTGGAGATACTCACGCAATAAACGAACTGCAGACGTTAGTCGAGGATCAAGGCCTTTTCAATCGCAAACTCCGGGTTGACGTGGCATACCACTCCCACCATATGGGTATTGTATCCGCACCCTACCTGTCCTTGATGGGAGATATCCGCCCTCAAGAGTCGAATATCAAGTTCTTTTCCTCTTTACGTGGTCAACAAGTTCAGTCATCTGAGCTAAACGCTGATTACTGGGTTGCAAACCTCTTGTCTCCCGTCAACTTTGTCGGGGGTCTCAGCAGTCTCCTTAGAGAAGCCAAATCTCACTCTGGCAAGCCCGTGGATACCCTGATCGAAATAGGTCCTCACTCCGCGTTAGAAGCACCAATCCGGGAAACCGCCCAGGAATGTGCAAATGTAAAGAACTTCAAGTATCTACCTTGCATAAAGAGGAAGTCGAATGCTGTGGATACCATGCAGCAACTTGCAGTGGGGTTATTTATGAGGGGTCTCAATATATGCTTCGATCTGGTTAACGCTGACGGTGATGGTAAAGGTAGCAAAAGGCCTACTCTATTAACCAATATACCCAAATATCCCTGGGACCACTCAGTAAAATACTGGCACGAATCTCGATGGGCGCGATCACTGCATAATAGGTCGTTCCCACGAAACGACCTGCTGGGCAGCTTGTCTGTCGACTCGGACTCAATCGAAACAAAATGGCGGAACGTGATTCGAGTCGACGATCATCCTTGGATCAGACAGCATCAAGCTCAAGGCAAAAATATATACCCTTTCATGGGGTATGTGGCGATGGCTATCGAAGCGCTTTCCCAGTCTGCGAGGATGCGAAATGTCTCCATAGACAATTATTGCCTCCGTGAAGTGGCCGTTGATAAAGCCCTTATCATTCCGGAGGCATCTACCGTGGAAATGATGACTACATTACGCCCTTTCGCGGAAGGAACAAGAGCTTCCTCTGAGATTTGGTACGAATTTCGCGTCTCTGCCATCTGCGATGAGCAAGAGTGGATGGAACATTGCCGAGGCCTTATATCTGGCACCAGAGAAAAGGAACCCAATCCAGTTGATGGCGCTCGCGAAATCTTCGAGAAGGAGCTTGATGGAAAGCGTCGAGAATCGATGGTAGATGCTCCAGGTATGTCGGCTGTGGACTCGGAAGAAATGTATGGCGTTATTGCCGCCAGTGGAATGCAGTATGGGGATATGTTTAAGGGAATGTCGAGTATCAGAGCGTCCGATCACCTTGCGACAGCGGAGCTCATGGTCCCCAATACCAGCCTAGCGATGCCAGATGAGTATGAGAGTGGCCACATTCTGCACCCGGCAACCCTGGATCTGTGCCTTCAGTTAATGTGGCCCCTGGTGGGTTATCGAGGCCCAGGCCAGAAACAATTATACCTCCCTACTTTCATCGGATGCTTATATGCAAGCTGCAAAACAAAACTCTCACCTGGTGACCGTCTCAAGTTATATGGATCGCGAACGAATAATTTGCATCCTCGCCGTGCAGCCGAGTTAAACATCGTTACCACTCGCAGCGAAGATCCTAGCGATGTACTGATTCGGATGGACAACGTCAGGTCAACACCGCTGATTGACCAAACCCTCTGTACAGACAGGCCGGTAAAGAATCAGTGCTATAAAGTACATGAAACACCCTGTGTTGACTTTTTGAATTCGCGCTTTCTTGGATTTCTCGACCAGCCTACCTCGCCCAAATCCAGTGAACTTCAAACTGTCCGAGTCCTGGAGCAGGCATCGTTCTATCTGCTCGAAGCTGCACAGAATAAGCTTAGCACCGTGGATCCCGCATCTGTCAAGGGACATTATCATTATCTCATGGACTGGATTCGGGAGACGCGCCACAGAGCGCGCCGTGGTGACTTGCCTCTTCAAACGCCTGACTGGTTGGAGTGCAACAAGGAAGAGCAAGAAGCAATTATAGAGCAAGCGCGGTCAATGGGTGCTCCAGGGGAGATGATATGGACCTTGGGCAGTCTGCTTCCCGAGATCCTGCGCCGTGAGGTTGATCCAAGCGTAGTCATGCGTAAAAGCAGTCTCTTAGAGCGGTATTACCAAGAACTTGATTCCTTCCGTCGCAGTTATATCTCGGCTGCCTCATTCATCGACAAGATGGCAGATCAAAAACCGCATATGAACATTTTGGAGATTGGGGCTGGAACGGGAGCTGCCACACTTCCCTTCATCCACACCTTAGGAGGTGGCGATACTAAAAAGGGCCCTCGGTTCAATCGTTACGACTTTACTGATGTCTCTGACACTATCTTGGACGAGGCAAAAGAGAAGTTCAGATTTTGGGGAGGCCTTCTGGACTATCAGAAGTTGGATATTGCTCAAGATCCGATCCAACAGGGCTACGAAGAGCACTCATACGACTTGGTCATCGCGTGCCATGTGTTGCACCTCACGCCCAGACTAGACGTAACTTTGGCAAATGTGCGAAAACTTTTGAAGCCGGGTGGAAAGCTTGTTCTTCTTGAAGAAAATGGTCAGCAGTTAAGGCAGTTTATCTACGCTCTGCTACCTGAGTGGTGGCATAGTGGTGATAGCCGCATTGATGGGCCGTTGTTGGATAAGAACTCCTGGGATGCTCTCCTTAGGGAATCAGGCTTTTCTGGGCTTGACCTTGCCTTGGATGATTATCCTGGCGCTCCTGAGCAATGCGGTAGCCTATTTGTCACCACGCTTCAAGATACCCCTGACCTCAAAGGGCGCCAGGTGACGATTGTTTGCCCAGAGATATCTAGCTCATTTCCAGTTGACAACCTTGCCCGCGATATAGAAAGTATGACGGGTTGCTTCCCCGAGATGGGCACGTTGTCCAGCATCGATACTAAAGGGAAACTGTGCATCTTCCTCGGAGAATTGGATAACCCTTATCTGTCCCAGCTCGATGAGGCTAGATTCAATTTGATCCAAAACTTACTACAGGATGCTTCTGGTCTTCTCTGGGTGATCCGGCCAGGGTGCAGCAGTGACAGCAAACCGCCTGAGTCACACTTGATCACTGGACTTGCTAGAACTGTGCGTTCTGAAACAAGTCTTCCGCTTGTAACATTGGAGCTACAGTCCGGACTTCCACAGCCTGATTATGGTGCTGTGAAACACATCATGGATGTTTTTGGAGCCAGCTTCGGTGTTCAATCTAGCCCTAGGCTAACTGACCGCGAATACAGCGTCAAGGATGGGATCATATACGTTCCCCGGATGGTTAACGATACATTGTTGGACGAGTTTATTCATAGAGAAGCAGGACGAAGTGACCCAGAGCTCCAGCCCTGCAGGCAGGAAGAACGGCCCTTGAAACTGGTCGCGGGGGAGCCAGGAATTTTAGACACGCTACATTTCACGGATGACAGAGGCGCAATGTCCGAGCTACCTGAGAGTCATGTTGAAATTCAAGTTGAGTATATTGGTCTCAACTTTAAGGACGTTATGACTGCTATGGGCCAGATGAGCAAGGATGCTTTGGGAAATGAATGTAGCGGTATAGTCACTAGAGTTGGGGGCGATGTTGAGGGACTGGCGAAAGGCGATCGAGTATGTGCAGTTTGCGAAGGGGCACTTGCGACATCTGTCTCCTGCCCTGCGACCAGTGTATGGAGGCTTCCGGACAGTATGGATCTCAAGACAGCAGCGACAATTCCGCTGGTATTCTGCACCGCATACTACTCCCTATTTGATCTCGGGCGCCTAGTGCAGGGTGAAAAGATTCTCATCCATGCAGCTGCAGGTGGTGTTGGCCAAGCGGCGATCATGCTTGCCAACATGGTCGGTGCCGACGTGTTTGCCACTGTCAGCACCCCAGAAAAGAAACAGTTTCTCATGGACACGTACGGTGTGCAAGAAGACAGGATCTTGTTTAGTCGTGACTCTTCTTTCACACAACATGTCAAGAAAGCTACGAACGGTGAGGGTGTTGACGTGGTTTTGAATTCTCTTGCTGGCGAAATGCTTCGAGCTAGCTGGGACTGTGTTGCTCCCTTCGGAAGATTTATTGAGCTCGGTAAAAAGGATATCTTGCAGAATTCGCGCCTCGAAATGTCCCGATTTGATGATAACGTTTCATTTTCATCCGTTGACTTGACAGCCATCTACCAAAAGAGACCTTTGGTCATGAAGCGATTGTTATCTAACGTCTTCAAGCTATTCGCCAAGGGCCTTGCACGACCAGTTGCGCCGATTACCTCCTATTCCGTATCAGACGTTGAAGTGGCTTTTCGAAGCTTGCAAGGCGGACGTGTCTTTGGTAAAAGTGTCATCGAAATGCAACCCGATGCCTTGGTAAAGGTTAGTTATATCTCCACCTTCAACATTCATAGTACTCTTGCTGTTCAGATGAGTAACAATCTCAGTAGGTATACCCGCCGCAAAAGCCACAAGTACATCTATCCGCCGACGCATCATATATTGTCGTTGGTGGATCTGGAGGCCTCGGCAGAAATATCGCAGATTGGTTGTCCCAACATGGCGCCAAGCATGTTGTGCTCTTAGCTAGGAGCGGAGATGGGAAGGAAAATGTAAAACGACTGATACAAAGGGCAGAAAGCAAAGGAGTAAAAATTCTCGCCCCTCGTTGCGATATAAGCAACGAGGCAGACGTCAGGGCAGCCATTTCTAAGGTTCAGCGAGAAATGCCCCCTATTCGAGGTGTTATCTTTGGAGCCATGGTCCTACGGGTCAGTAGCCACCGCAGGTCTCTCCGACAAACCCTTTACTAACTTGAAAGCAGGACTGCTTGTTTGAAAAGATGCAATATGACGATTACCGCGCTGTCATCTCCCCAAAGGTCGACGGTCTATGGAATCTTCATCACACCCTCAAGGAGGCACAACAACATCTTGACTTCTTTGTCAATCTATCATCGGTTTCCGGTGTCATTGGTAACCGAGGGCAAGCCGCATATGCTGCTGCAAGTACATTCATGAGTGCCTTTGCGCGGGCGCAGCTTGCTGGTGGTTATCCCTACACCAATATCGACCTGGGTCCCGTCAAAGGAATCGGCTACCTCGCAGAGAGAAAGGGAACGGTCAACGAAGTCCTTGACACACTCGAAACTCAGGGAGTCGAAGAAGAAGAACTCCATGCTTTGTTGGCTGGAGCAATTAGCGGCAAGATGCTCAACACCTGTAACGGTCACTGCGTCACTAGTCTTGAGATAGCAGCCAGCTCCCCAGCTGATCAGGGCCCATTCTGGATGGTTGATCCTAGGTTTTCTCATCTCGTACGTGCCAGCATCGCTGCTCGAGCGGCCTCGGAAAGCGACGACAACGATCAACAGACTGCGGCTGTGCCCCTCGCAACTGCTGTCAGGAAAGCGGGTAAACGAGAGGCCGCACAAGCATTGATCATAGATGCTTTAGGTCAAAAAATGTCTACCTTGCTCATGGTGCCTTTGGAGGATATAATTCCTTCGAAATCGATCTCTTCTTACGGATTGGACTCGCTCGTTGCCATCGAGGTACGAAACTGGGTTTTCCGTGAATTGGAGTCCTATCTGCAGATCATGGAGATCGTGAGCGCCCCATCTTTGTTCTATTTGGCAGACCGTGTGATTTGTAAATCCAAGATCTTGCAACATTTGCAGCTGAATGATGGACAGGGTGAAGGAGAACCGGGTATTAGTAAATAGGTGATACTGCCCATGAGGGTAATGAATTTCTGACCGTCCGATACCAGCGGGTAGACGGGAAGGCTTTCGATATCAGTTTGATCCTCGAAAGATCTTTCTTTGCACCTTTCTCGGTTGACTTCGCCGAATAATTCACCCTCAAAATCAAAATATTGGCCGTCTGTGACTGTTCGTCTTTTGATATTTTATATATAGTACCTGGTACTCCGTACAATGAATGACCTTGGGTACATAACCATCCCTTGTATTCTAGGTATTATTACGGAATTAATCCCGTCACAGTATCATTACTCGGCCTAAGTAGGGTCAACTAAATCGAGCTGACATTACGGAGTAAGCCAAGGAGGTAGCTAGTTAGGGCAGACGACTGTGCATATGCCTACCCAGCGGGACCACCACCCCTCCAGTGCATAGCATATACAAGACCACGATGGCGATGGCGACGAGTAATATGGTTCACACGACCGATCCGAAGGCAGAAGCAACGAAGAGGGAAGGGGGTCGTGGACTGGTAGTAAAAGTATGGAGCTGAAGAGTAATAGCAGTTCTAGCGGCGACAGTGATAATGTCTAGTAACCGAAGTTCGTGGTACACAGCTTATTTACCCCAAGTGGGATACATCATGGCCAGCTGGCATGGTCTATGGCGAGTTGTTGATCACTAGGTTGCGTAAGGCGGCGTGTGCAGCTGACCCAGCAACCACGCAATATATATTTCACGCGAGACTTCTCCCGGTTCTATATAGCGAATGTCATCACGAGTACGGGACACCCGCAGATGTAGAGTTGTTGCGCAGTTCCCCTCCCTACTAGTACTACTTGTATTGTCCGTGTCCTTGAGTTCTAATACTCACACTGCCACGAGATTGTCATGCTAGAGCGTAGAAGAAGCTTGAGTAGAAGTCGCAATAACAGTATGTCTTTCTATGGACCATTCTCTAATGACATGACACAAACGTATATCCATGGAGTGAAACCGAGCTCGTGAAGCGTAAAATTACAATAATTAATCCAGCTCTTCGCTTGAAGTCCTGGGCGAATGTGCTCCGAATAAAGCTTCCTAGCAGAGCACTTGGATATCATCATATAACACCCTGGTCTCGGGAAAACAAATGCTGCTACCGAATGATGAAATAATGCCGAACAGGGTAATCAACAACGGACATAAGGAAAACAGGAACTAGAGGGAAAAAAGAAAAAGAAAAAGAAATGAAAATCAATGGAAGACGTATAACACTGGTCTTCTCGTACGGAGACGTAGAGTAACGAGATATGCAGCAAAAGAAATGATGAGTAAAGGAATAAACGGCTTTTTGTCAACCACCAATTCTGTATGTACGGACTGTTGGGATACCATATGCAGAACTGGTCTAATGTACACTTCTGCTGGCTTGGCTGGCACGGCTGGCACGGGATGCACGGCTAGGCGTAGTTCGAGGTTCTTCTTCTTCCATAACATCACTGAGTCGGGTCGGATGGCGATGACGGGGGGTCACAGAGTCCCATGTGGTTCCCCATCCAGAGCCACTGTAATCAACAGAGCCCTGGCTATAAGGTGCTGAAGTTGTTGACGGCATAGTGCTAGGTACATAGCCCCCTTCGTCCTCCATAGACCCCCGCTCATAGTCGTCGCTTTCCTCGGACATTGGACGTGGATACACGATTGAAGGCCCTTGTTGAGGCTGAGTAGGGCGATAACTACCGTATTCATCATCACCAGGCTCGCTGCTAGCTGCGCTGGGATCATAGGAGCGATTGTCGTTCTCAGAGGTCGGTCGGCCATGGTACTCGCCGTCGTGTTCATAGTAATTTCCTGCATACTGTCCCGAGGATTCAGCAGCTACAGACGTGTGCGGTGGTCGGGGAGCGTAGCGTTGGCTGTCAGATTCCTGATAACCCCGCTGCCCCTCCGTGAACGGATCGGTCTCTGTAGGGGACCCGGGCGCCTCTTCATAGTAATGACCTTCGGATGACTTTCCCGCGCCACCTGATGGATGGTTGGCGGTATTTGACCGAGTAGGTAGGCCCTGGATCATTGGCACCACCTGCACTCCTCCAACCAAGGTGGGCTCTCCATTGCGGAGTGAGTTCGTCCGATCCCTTTCCTCTTGCTCACGGCGACCAAGTTCCTCCCACGCGCGACGAGCCTCTTCCTTAGATATTTGCAGCTCTCGGCGCATTTCCTTCAGCAGCGACTCCACGCGAGCCTTGTCACTCTCGGCCTTCTGCAACGCGGCCATTGCTTCCGTCCGCGATTGTTTCTCGGTCCTGACTTGTCGTTCCAAATCGGCCTGAAGCTCTTTCGATCGTTCTTGCTCTGCACGGGTGTCAAAGAACCACCGCTGGAACTTGCGCTCGGATGATGCCCGCAGACGCTGCAATTCCACAACCGCGTGAAAAAGGTTGGCGCCAGCAGCGGAGAGATCGGTCACCTGACGGGCCATCTGCTGGCTGATGGGGTCGCGTTCTAAAGCCTCACTATTCTGCTCCAGCTTTCGAATCCAGTACCCAGTTAGGCCTTCCCAATGAGAGGACAACGTTTCCCACCGTTCAAAAGCGTGAGGAAAACCGACACGTCGCGGTGACTGCTGCGACTGGGAGGTACCGGGCGGATTAAGAGTTTGAGCTTGTTGTTTTTGGAAGCCAGTGGAGCCTGTTGGTGGCTGCTGGGGATTGTGCTGGGTGGAAGGCCCAGGTTGTCTGGGGTGGGCGTGTGGGCCTGGAGTTTGACCTTGAGCCTGGGAATCTGGCCGCTGAGCCGCTGCTGGTATGCCCGGAGGCTGCTGCGTCGTACGAGATTCCGGCTGCATGTCGCACCCCGCAGGAGCACCGGGGCCAGCTCTCCGCTGTGGAGGCCTATTACCTGCAACGCCAGCAGCATAGGGCTGGGCTGGATCCTGAGTCCTTTCTTGTGACTCTTGCCGCCTGCGCTCGGCCTCCTCCTGCTCCTTATCCCTGGCTTCCTGCTCCGCTTTTTTGCGAGCTTCTCGGTCCCGGCGCTGTCTCATGATATCGGTCGGTGTCCGGACCCCACTTGGCGGGTGTGTGTTAACGGGGACAGGGCCATGGGCTGCACGTGAAGCGCCATTTTGTGTACGCCCTGTGCCTGCGAGGCCGATCGGACCAGTCGCGCTTCCCAAGTCAGACATGGGCGCATTCACTTCTTCCCAATCCGGAGTAAACGGGAGGGGTTTTCGAATCGCTTCTTCTAGCGCCCAAAGAATCGCAGACGCTGTACGTGGAGAAACTCTGGTAGACCTGCGAGGCCAGTATGACTCGCCTAATATCCGAGGGCGATCGTCAGTGAGCGAGTCAGCGTCGTCGTCTTCCTCTGTCTGGGCTTCGGAAAGCGCAGGACGAAGTGCAGCAACTCCACCGTTACGATCCGACACAGGTTGGACCAGTACGGGAATTGTTTGCTCTATCTGGGATGGGCGACCTGAAGCATATACTGATCCCGGCCGTTGACGAATTGAACGGGACGTTCTCCGTAACGAACGAGCACTTCCTTGACTACTTAGAGGGCGCGGTGATGGGTATCGGGGAGGGGCAGGATTGGAAGCAGCCTGCTGCTGGCGTTGCGGTAAATCTGTCGTAAACGTGGAGGGGTCGTGAATCTCGTAGGTCTCGTCAAATGCGCTGTGGGTGTGGGGAGACACCGCTGAATATGGATGCGAATGGTGTGAAGGGAACTGCGACAACGTGATAATTGGCACTCAGCCGCCTACAAATCGGTGGACGATACCGATGACGTGGGAGTGTTCTCAACCAAGAATTCAGGTTCTCCGAGGTCTTCGGGGGCCAGCGCACATGTAGAACCGGCCTCTGAAGAATAAGATAGATGTAAGTACATACACAATTAAGCACGTTGGAATGTGGATATTCTTTTAGGGACTGAGAAAAAAACTAATAGGCACTGAAAGGGGGAAAAGGAGCAATTCCGAGGGTTAGGAAGGACTAAAAGTGGGCAGGTGTGCAAGGCAAGTGGCTGGTCGAATGAGAAGGCGTGGACGATGCGAGGAATTGCGATGGCTGGGAATCAAATCAATTGGCTTTGTTACCTTTAAAGCTCGCTCTCAGACCGCCACGAGCACTGGACGACGCTCGTAGCAGTCATAGAGCAGAGCTCAATGGCTGCCGACGGAAGGCGAAATAGTCCAATCGGTGTGTTGCGTGGAGAATGACAGTTGTACGTACAGCGCAAGAAATATTAATAGAAAATGGAAGAGTGGAGGAAAAGTAGAGTAAGTGTAGGGAGTCACGGGAAATGTGTAGTCAGCCAAAGTCACGGGCCCCCATCAAATCCACTGGATTGACCAACAACACCTTTCCCCATGGTGGAATTGATTCATCCAGTCGTTTTCTACTTTGTCGCGGGGATAGGCGACACGATTGTCGCAGAAAGGGCTTCTATAAATGACCCTCGCTTTCCTCAATTGTCCCCATCCTGACTGGTATAACTCCGCGAAATTACACCTCTCCTCCCCGCGTGATACCACGATGGGGCGCAATTGAAAGGACAATATTAATTACCATTGCATACACGTACTCCAAGCATACCGATAAAATCAATCAGCCTTGTTAGTCTATCTCATTTTGAATTGAATCAGAGTTGAAATTATTCTTTGGCGAAAAGCCAAGGTTCCATGTTCCTGGTTCACCATTAGATGCGCTGGCAGTGCATCTCGGCTGGATGGGTTTCATATCGTTGTGATGCCTCATGGATGCCTCAGCTCATGCTGACAGTTAATGCAACCTGCTTTGGTCCATAATGATGTCGAATTTTGGAGAGGTAAGACAGGGCCGCCAATTAGTCGAATCAGATCGGTCCCAACCCCTGGACTAAAGAAGCTCAACTGGAGTGGATTGGAGGATGAAACGAACCAACGGATCTTCTCCACTCTGGGTCCCCGATCTGGTTCGTCTGAACTGAAGCACAGACACGGTCCATTTATCCATGCGAGTGAGCGTTATGAGCAATTTCACTTCAACGAATTGGCCTGGTCACCACTCGGTACGAGGTGACCCTTCATTCGGTGGACTTCTTTTGGTCGCACAAGGATATATTGTCAATCTCGGGAAATGGTGATCGAAATGAGAAAAGGAAAAGAAAATTAATTTTCTTGTTCTCCTTTCTCCCTTCCCGTGCCTTTTTCTGCTCGTGCATGTAGCGTCCATTTCAATTGCAACCAGGATGAAAATCAAGGGATGCTGATCGCTTTCCCAATCGGGCCGAATTGTTTACTGTCGATCTTCAACCTGGTTTTCAGGACTATAGTCGATTCTAACGAGTGAAGGTCGAGACAAATGGCTATAACTCAGAGTGGATTTAACGAGAACAGACAGTCAGTAAGGGCAGCCCTACAGAATATCCTCCGGCGCTGATTGACTGGAAGGAATCCCGTCCACCTGCCCCGGTTTCACATCTATCGACGTACCTTGCAGATCATGAATCACCAACTGGGTACTTTATGCGCATCTCAGCCGAGGTTACCCTTATCACTTTGTCGTCGCTCGCTCTGAAGCTCAGTGATGATTGGTCATCGACGTTCAAAAATCAAAGCTGGTATATTCTCCAACTCAGCAAAACCGGGAGATGGGTATATATATTAGGATGTAGAGGTAGATAACTGGCAGGCAGTGATCTCGAGCTCCGTGAGGTGCTATGGAAAGGCTTCATAGGTCGAGGCATGTGCAAGTTGTGTGACCGGCAGCGTGCTGCAGCAAGCCCGCCTTCCCCGTGAAGAAATCTTGGTCGACAATGCAGATGAGGCTCGAAGGGTTTATTAAGTTTTGGTACTAATTACCCATGAGCTGCATGGATGACTAGAACCTGACCGTCGCCGCTCATAACCACTTGCGTGCTCGATATACATGCATATACATATGTAGGTACAGAACATGAGCATTGGGGACAGAGAGGGCAAGTCATTGGACCCATCAATGTGCGCCCGTGTCTTTAGATCTCTTAACATCAAGGCGTCTTCCGCATGGTTGGAATGCGCATCATGCAACTGCTCTGCTATCCCGGTGGTCTGGACACCTGTCCTTCCCCAAAGGCTTTCAAACGCATGAAGATCCAATATTTCGTGTGGACCCGGAAAAAATTACTCGTCGCACGGGGGTAGACACCAGCGAATTGACAGGTCAGAAGGATCCAGCTCTATGAGCAATACGAGTTGAATCAACCATGTCTCTGGCCGAATTGAGAAATTCAATGCACGCGATCGTCAGCTTGCTGAAGGTCTTAGATCAAAACACACTCTTAAAAGTAATAAATGGACCCATATATGAACACCCTAGTACGCGAATATACTTTGGCTTACAGGTTCTGATGATCATGCCGGAACTCAATGACGGCGTTCCCGGCTGCATTAACCCTGATTTACGAAAGGGATTAGAGGGGAAATGCAGGAGGCCAAAGAGAGCAAAGGTGATAGAGAGAAGGGGGGAAAGAAGAAGAGGAAATGGAAGAGGAGGTCGAAATGGCCAGCGCATCACAGAGTGTTAGATGGCATGAAGGCTTTCGGGTCATGACTATACTGGCCAGCAAGGATTTACGAAAAGATACTCAACACATGAAGCCAACCTCTTCGGAGAATAATCTGTAAAACGTTGGCCCTCAGAATCAGCCACTTTACCAAGAAACTGCGTGGTGGAGTCAACAGTCGGATGTTCCAATAGAGGTCGCCTCTGAACTCTATAATTATCCAATTTGGAGCTCGAAAATGGGGAACAGTGTGTCATAGCAACCAGCACGACCTGCTGGAATGCGGGCCCAAATACTGATTGGTTTACTCTTTAGTGGAGAAATTCGTGACCAGAACTTTGCAAAAAAGAGGGAAATGGAATCAGCGCAGCAATGGAAGTACTGTGACAGTGTGGCTTAAATTCGGCGTCATTTAAGCTTCCTTCCTGACCTGCTATGGCTTTTTGGTGGTGACTATAGAATCATATTTCAATGACCATGCTACCGATTGGGCTATCCTAAACTCACTGCAAAGCATACTGTTGACAGATCGACATGATCGACAGCCACCACAACCTGATAGAGGTTTAGTGGGAGATCGTGGAAGGCTTCCGCGGTGGACTTTTGTCCAAGCGGAAGTGATCACTCACATTTGCAGGAACGTCGGCCTTCTATTACCAGGTAGCTGGGACTGGGCCCAAATACCTCACAACGTCTCCTAGTTAAGGTTTTCGATGTCCTGTATGTGGATGAAACGTCCTATCGATTGCAAATTATTTTGACGTAGGCGACTGCATAGTGGCAAATTTTCTCTTACGCCGAATTAACCCCGGATCCCTACAGCTATGCAGGTACTAATTATATCGATGGAGACCTATCTAGGAAAGGAAAGGGGCGTGACGGGAATTAATCGAGTTTAGAATCTAGCCAGCACACCACTTGCACTTTTCGCAACCATGATACAGGGACTATTTGGCTGCCATTATGCCAATCCAATGACGTCCCCGAGAATGGGTGCCTGACGGCCCTGACCCCAGTTGAGAATTGAATTCACAACAGGAAAGGGGAACATTGTCAATAAGTACGGTTGGCCTATGGCTATCTTTTCCAACCTGCGAGCCTAGGTTGCGGATCGGGATCCGGGTATCTCCCTTGCTCCAGCCTCGATTGCGCACGCCTTGCTGCAAGCGCCATCCCTAGGGAAGGGGATCATGTAAGGTCCGATAGGCTTTTGGCGTCCGTGCTTTCGGGTGATTGAGCTTTGTTTACACCATTGTGCATTGGCATGCGGCGGCTGCTCTTCCCGGCCTAGCCACCAATGCATGAAGTGGGCTGCAGACCTGAAAGAGCATCAATTGTGATATGTATAAACATAACCCCTTCGCCCTTGCCATTCCCTAAGTTCTGGCTACCCAGAGACCTCCCTATTCTTGGACGCTAATAGGTATTCAGCGTCTGTATCACTTGTTTCCGATGAACGCTCTATATCCTTGAGCATACACTGAACAGCTCCGTGGTTGTTGCAATATCACCCCATGGCTACCGCATATCATCCGCTTCCGGGGGAATTGAACGCTTTCCGGCGTGGCCGCAAGAGCTCTCAGACGAACTTCTGTTTGCCCCCACCGTCGCCGCAGAGAAAACGAGCTTCATCATATTATCCACCAAGGGATCTTGTAACAACAGACGAAACGAATCCATTCTACCTCGAGCGATCTCTGGAATACGGAGCCCGGCGAGCTCACCAGCCAGGTGCTCGCGATGTTAGATTTAGTGAAGAAGCTAATCAGTATTATATGCTATCCACCGTGAACCCTGGAAAAGAGCTTCCGTTCCCAGTTACGGTTCGTGGGGAAACAGCGAGATCTCGTACTAATATCAATCGGTCAACACTGTCGGTGGTCGAACTTGAACACCAGCTAGCTCTTCAACAAATTTCACCGCAACCTTGGGACCAGCCCAGCCATTATAGCCAAGGGTCGTTTGGATCAGTGCAAACGGAGGCTACCCCAGACTTGACCCCAAGCAGCTCCTTCTCCTCGAACTACTCTGCTCCCATATATCCCGACGACACCATCAGAGTGAGTGAGCAGCTTGCCCGTCATTCCCATACAGACGTTACGTCAGGAAATCAGGTTCCTTTCTGTCCCTCAACACCACGGAAGCGTTCTAGAACAGCTTTATCTACCCAGCCATCTACATCCACTCGGGACGGCAGCCTACGGACTGCCCTGTCCAACGCATCGTCTGACACTTTAGTCATGTCTCAGTCCGACGCTCTAGACTCCCTTCGCGGAAAGCCTCTACCCTCTCTGCCCGCTGTTGCGCGCAACGCGAACACTTTGGCAAACAGAAGAGCACAGATAGTCGTTGGGAAGCCTCCCATAGAGGCATCTATGATCTCTCCTCCTTGCCGTATCAATCCCGTTACGATGGAGCCTCACACAACTCGATTTGATGAAGCCATGTTCATCCCCGCCAATGACTGTCCAAGTCCCGTTCCCAGTCCTGGTTCTAATTCGCCTTCCATGGAAAAGCCTCCCCCATTTGGCCGCGATAGGCCGTCGACATCAACATCCGAGGTGGTATGTGAGCAATCAGTATGGGAATCAGACTCAGACACCGAAGACACGGATCCAAAGTCGCGGTCAAGGAAGCCCATGGATACATTGAAAAAGGTCCGCAGTCGGGTGCATCTAAGGATGGCCAAGTCGGCTCCCAAGTTACAAAACTCCAGCAACAGCCCTCAGGCCTTAGAAAAATTCCCTACAACGCCTGACAAGCCCCCAGAAGAGCGTCACCCAGCCCCGATGCGGTCAATTGGGAAATCGCGTTTCGCCCCCGATAAGTTCCAATCGGCACACCAAACGGTGCGTATCGTGGCCCCATCGACCACATCGCTCGTGCCTCCACGGACTCCCCGATCCCGCCGCAACAGCAAGGATGAGCGACCAAACTTTGACATCGATCGATCGACAGCAGCCGCGATGCAGGCCAAATCGAGGCGTAAGCCACATTCCAATTCGCCCCAGTCGTCCCTATCAAGCGAAGGAGGTAAAATTCGTACCCTGTGCCGCGAAGACCGATCGGACAAAGCCCTTCAGAGTTTGACACCTTTACGACAACCTCTTTACAAACGTGTTTGGGAGTCCCTGCGCGTGCTTGGCTGCCACGGGGATATGCCACCACCTAGACCACGCAAGGCCATGTAACTGCTTTTTATATCGATACTGATTTCCTGTGCTTGAAAATGGTGGGAAAAAGTCTGGATGGCGTTGGCGTATACGGAAATGCTTTCGCGTTCAACCTACCGACGATGACGATAACTTCGCTTGTTCTGTTTTCTAAATAATGTCTTATGAAGCTGCCTTACGGATCCCAATGGATGGGAGTCGGTGACGAAGAACGCCCGGTCGCAATGTGCCATGGTGCGTTTCGATGATTTATGAGCTCGACACGTTGAGCATGAGACAGCAGCTATATTCCGCTAATGCTATAGCTGCTACGAATGATTTAATGTAGTACGATGATGAGGCTATGGGATCTGGATTGTTCCCGCTCTTGAGCTTTGGCTCCTCTCTATAATTTCCTTGCTTGAGTCTCTCACTCCGTGATCTTTCCTTCTCGAGTTTTCCAATCACTCTTTCTATCACACTGCGCACGCTCTCTGATAATTTCTTATTGTCAAACGTTGATGATGGCTGTCACTCTTTACAACCCGCTAATCAACACTGTTCCTTTTCATATCAAAATCACAATTATAAAACAGCTAGATGAAAGTCTAGGATAAGGCGCGAGCCTTCATACCCAATCTACTTACCATGAGCTATCCATGCATTCTGCAATTGCTTCAAGTAAAGCAATGCCTAAGCGTAGATCATGATCTACAATGTGGGGTAAAAACTCGTACTTTTTCCCCCCTCCTACAAGCTCCTCTGTTTTGATCCCCCCTTGCGTGTGGCGCACCCGATAGCATTTCCAGTCAACCCTATATCCCTTAGCACCGATCATAACCGGCTCTGGAGTCTAGAACCAAGGGCTCGGGCCAATTCGCATTCCCTGCTACCTTGGTCTAGTGGCTGACTGAAGTCTATAATCGTCGCTCCCTTTTGCTCAACCGTGTCCCTTCGGCTTTGCTGGGGTAACGGCCTTCGTGGAGCATGAATGCTCTATACTTGGGAATGAAGTCCTTCTGACTGTGGAAAAGAATCATGTTTCGGGATCTGAACTGAAACATGATCAGAATATGCTTATGACCGTGTAATGAAGAATTCGGTATCTTGTCGTGTGCTCTTGCTACGTTACGTTCATCATGCTTGCGATGTTACATTGGCGTTAGTTGAGGTTATTGTTGATCTTGCAAATAAACATTGTCAATTGTATGGGTTGGATAATCGCGTGTTTACGTATGAGAGATGTTCACGTACTTTTGCTTTGCTTCTCTATCATGTCTCCGTATAGGCAAGTCTTCTTATAGACACCAAATTAGGGCGAGAATGCTTGTATAGGTAGCTGATGTGGAAGGATATCATTCATCGGCCTGTAGTCTTATCCTACTATTCAAGTGTACGGTCGCGTAGAATAAACAGTCACTTGATCATTTAATTTACTACCAATGATGTGTTTCTTCTGCTGTGGTAATTCATAGTCGGTTCTATCTCTCTTTGACCCATAGTCATAATTTGTACACAAGGTGTGGTACAATCACTCATTGCGTCGCTCACATCCAATTCACCCCGACCCTGACATGAATCATTTAAGAGAAGATAAGAAAATTAAATAGAAAATAAATTCTAACACAGGTCTTCGCAAATGACCCCCCATAAGCCCACACCGACAATCCCCTAGCTTATACAAATCACCCCCCAAAACACCATATACCACTCAAACCACCACGATCGCACGATCACCACCACACCCACAACGGGATGCATATGCACCTAAACCAAGTAGTTATTCAGGAACCCGGCCCAGCATCCGCAGCGGGAATCCCGAATCCTTGCAGCAGCCTCAGCTCTCCACCGCAAGGCCCTGAAACCGACGTCCAGCACGCGCAGGCGCAGGAACAAAAGACCATGCAGGGGAACGAAACGGGGAGCGAACCCATCCGCGGACCGGGCCAGGGGAAGTGAATTCGAAATTCCCCTTCCCACCCGCAAGGGGAGGAGGCCCAGAAGGACTCGGCAGGTGAGACAAATCTGCCAAGAAATAGGGATCCTGGCATCGGCCGGAGAAAATGGAATAGAAGGAGATGCAAGAGGGTAATTGTATGTTCTGTAAGTCTGGAAGCCCGTGCATCGGGCTCAACTTTGCTCCTGTTCCTGTTTCTGCTCCTGTCCCT
Source organism: Aspergillus oryzae RIB40 (assembly GCF_000184455.2). NCBI lineage: Eukaryota > Fungi > Ascomycota > Eurotiomycetes > Eurotiales > Aspergillaceae > Aspergillus > Aspergillus oryzae. Next base: position 1,347,326 of record NC_036440.1, on the reverse strand, counting down.
CCTCTTGTGACTTTGTCGGCGCGGTGGTGGAGGACGTGGTGGTGTCCTTCATCTCAAGCGCATCCATAGTCTCCTCCCAATGCGCGACTTTCACCTTCTCCTCCCAAGTGGAAATAGCCTTGTCCCCAAGCCCCCGGAGTTGTTCCTCCGGTTTCAATTCCTCAGATGTACCATCTAAGCCAGCGAACACCTTCCGTACATCCAATTCCTCAATAGCAGCCTGATAGAGCTTAAGAACCTTCTCCCTCTTCTCCATCCTCCTCTTCGCCGCCTCCTCACTCTCCGTTGAAGATGACGATGCACCACCACCTCCTCCGCGCATAGCACCAGGCTTCTTGATCACCGCCGACGAGGCCCGAGATTCATACCCGCGGATCACGCCCTCGAGAATACCTAGAATTGTCCCCGCTCGCATGCCCAGTTGGGCGCCGACGGGGAAGCCCGCGTCGAAGCCGGATTGCACGTGTTCGGTTTTCGAGGCGGAGACGCCGTCACGATAGCCTGCTGTTACGTGTTGGCGGCGCAGGGAGGGCAGTTCGGAGGGTTCGGGGTGGGATGTGGTGGTTGTTTCTCTGTGGATTAAGGTGTTGCCGTGGGGTGGGGAGGATCCGAAGATGTCGTCTAGGCTGTTGTTGGTGGTGGGGTCTTGGGGGGAGGTCATTGTTCTGGTTTGGGGCGGGGGTGCAGAGTTGTAGAGTTCTAGAGGGAGCTAGATGGGTGTAGTTATCGTAGAGAGTGTTGGATGGGTGAGTATGTTATGGTGTTGTAGAGTGATGTATCGCAAAGGAAAAATTGGAGAACAGAAAATGGAGTTACTAATGGTGGAGGGGCAGCCTTATCTTATCGGGGCATTCGATCAGATCTGATCAGATCTATCCCAGTACAACATCACTCCATTTTTCAATACTACTTTCACTACCTACCCTACCTATTTAATACTCTGGGTTGAACACAGTAACAACACTTAATGAACAAACCGAAAATCCAACCTCTTAACCCCCTCGTCCGTCGTCGTAAGTAAATAGTCACTTCTTTCCTCCTCCGACATGGACTCCCACTTCCTCTCCCTCGTCTTATTCCTCCAAACGTAATATGCCTTGACCGCATAAAACAAGACGACATTGAACGAGCAAATAGCTAGAAGTATCTTATTCCCCCGTCGATACAGCGGACTATCATCTTCCCGGAAGATATTACTCCCGATGATATTGCCCGCCTGCACGCACATATTGTACAGCGCGGCGCCGACGGCGCGTGTGCGGACGGTATTGCTGATACGGGCATTCCAGCCGACGAGAATCGCATGACAGTATGGGTAACTGAGAAGGACTGTGCTGATTGCGTAGCGAGTCCAGGTACTGGCTGATTCGGGGAGGGCGACGAGGGCGATCAAGCAGGGAAGTATCCAGATGTTGGAGGTGGAGGCGACGATGGAGCGCTCGTTGAGTTTGTCTGAGATGCGGGTGATGATGAGGAGGTTTACAGCGAACATGAACTGGGAGGGGATGGCGAGGAGGTTAGCGTGGAAGGTGGAGAATCCTAGTCGACGGAGGATGTACGACAGATAGTTTGCGTGAGGTTGCGGTGGGATATAGATGAGGAGGCCGAGGAGGTATAGGGGCCAGAGGTCGAAGTCTTTGAGGCATTTAATGAGTGCGACTGGGCCAACGGCTTGTCTGTTTTTGGTTTCAGAGTTAGAGATAGGGTGATTATTGAATGAAGTTTAGGAGACGGACCTGTTGTTCATGTCGCCTTTGGACGGGTCGTCGCGCAGAAGCCGGTTGACGAGGATGAGTTCTTCACGCTCACTAAACCAGCCGTCTTTGCCTCGAAACCAGCTCTTTGTTTGACAGGGGCCTGGGGGCATAAGGCCCCAGGATAAGACTCCAATAATAGCCGTGACTAGACCTTCGATGAGGAAGCTGTGACGGATGTTAGTCTAACTATAGAAAAGTGGTGAGGTGTATTTACAGCCATTGCCATCCACTCCATCCTCGGAGTCCACGCATCTGCAAGATGCCCGCGGCAAGGAGGGAGCCAACAATATTGCAAGTACTACTCGGGGTTATCATGGTTATGTTCAATATGTGGAGCCGTGGCTTACCTGATCGCTGTCCAAAACCAGCTGAGACGGATTGGCAGCTCTCGTCCTTTCTATTTCATGTTAGTACCAATATAGTATTAAGACGAGCTAGGTACTCACATAAAAGTAAGATAGCCAGAGCACTATATCACTATAAAAAGTTAGTATAAATACTCAGCGGATTCCATTCACAGGCGTACGGTATGAAACCACCCATCAGAAGCCCGAGAAGGGCTCGACAGGCAAAGTAGCCTGCCCTGTTTGAAAGGGCGACCTGTGCAGCACTGATGGATGACCAGCATACAATGATGAATGGAATCCATCTATCTGGCCCAACCTTCTTACTGATCAGGCCGCTTGGGAGCTCTGCTGCGAGAAATGTTACTAGGAAGATCTGCCGTTGTCAGCCACTATCGACACCTCTTGATAAAAGCAGGCATACAGTTTGTCCGTAGTTGAAGTCGTTCGTGTTCATGCCTAATTCAGGGAGCTAGTAATGATTAGCTAGCAAACTACCAAGCTCGAAGTACATTTTTACTCACCATGTCATCTGTGATTGCTCTGTTGATATTTCTCCGGTTCAGATCCAGCGAGCAGAACATTAACCACGCCCAGAACATAATCCGCAGATCCACCTATTTTATTTTAAAAATGTGCCACAAGAGACGAACACCCTTCAGTAAGAGAACAGGGGCAGAAGGAGGCCAACCTTTCGGACTAATTTCTTCTCCTCCTCAGGAGTCCAAGTGAAGGAAGGATCAAAGCGATGACGACCCTCATATTGAGCTTTCTCATACACATTGGCCCAATATTCGGCGGCATCCGAATCATCAAAGATATGGTTCCGCGTTCCTTGGAACTCGTCGGAACTCTCAGTTTCAAACTCGTGACTGAAGAAGCCCTTCCCCATTGTATTGACCAACCGCGAGAAAAATGACAGATCAGTTATAAGCCCAATGCACTAGTCAGATATACTGATATTAACTTCAATATCTTCGAATTTGACCAGTAGGTCCACGAACATCTGCCTTCCATTTTATATGTTCTCGATAACAGCTCTGATAGACATCCCGCACTTGATTGCAACAATCGGCCAAGAATTGTATCATACGGCCAAGCGCATTAACCGTGGGCCAAGACATCGTGATAGCCTTTACTTGCACCGTTCTGCAGAGGCCAGACATATTCTTCAAGGTATTATCTCGCGTATAGGTATGAAAAGCCGAGGCCAAGGATCTTGAGCTATGGTGAACATCATGGTTCCAACGTTCCAGTCAATCAACGCGCAGGCCGAGCAACACAAAGTTCACGAACATCACTAAACCCCTCAGTATAGATCCGATAAAATATCAATGAAATAGCCGAGCTGTGGAAAGGATGATAAATGAATACATTTGTGAGTGCTCGTTTAGCTTGCCTAGTTTATCCTAGTCACTGTTTTGCTCGTGAGATGCGCGGCGCGTGTTGGTGGCTATTTCTGTGAGCTAGGTGCAGCAACCGTGATTATCATGTTGCATCTCAGAAGTGTTCCTGTTATTAGTTCTTCTAGGTATAAGGTAATAGCGTTCAATAAAGCGGAGATGTATCATCAGAATGCCAGGTCTAAGGAACGGGTGTAGTCCTCATTTGTATCGTGTAATAGACTGGAGAAGCATGACGATGTAGCCGCAATATCTAATAATAGCGTCAAGTATAGAACGTCGTAGAAGCTGTGCTCACTCAAGTGGAATGCTATGAGTTTGAGATCCACGCACAAAGCATATGACACTAATAATATTCAAGTCTGACTACATGATCTCATGAGCTCATCGCGGGCAACCCTCATCTCGTGACCTGAAAGCGTAGCCTGAGGTGTCAACGCGTTCGAAGAGTGGTAGATATTTTCAGAGTAATTTTGATATGAATCAGAGAAACATTTTGCACTATCTCAGAGCAGTGGATCTGTATTAGTCGTGACGTGGGAGAATTTAATGTGCTGGGCTCTTCCGTTGTACCGTGCCTCAGACACAAGGTACCTCCAACCACCTCTTCCTCACAAACAAGACGATGGAAGTCAGAAAGAATGAAATTGAGGTCAAAAGAAAGAGAAAAATTAAATAACAGGACACAAAAAGATCAAAAATCAGATTGGCAAAAAGCTCACCCTCCGTCCCCGGCGCCGAGCATGCTTTAAGCACCGGCGTCTTAGAGAGGGTTACGAAAACCCCGAGGGGGGTTTTACTAGTGGAGTCCAAGGGGCGAGACGCAGGTTCGAACCCGCTGATCTTCTCGAGCCTTGGACTTGGGGGGCCGGACTCAGCGAGGCCCTTAGCTTACCGCTCGACTATCTGGCCCCCCGTTATTAGTATTGTTGGACACTAAAAATATCTGTTCACTAAGATGCCTGCAAAAGAAGGCAGCTGCTAGGGGCCTCGTGGCTCAGGCAGCTGAGTAGCATGCCTGGGAACGGTGGACTGTCAGGGTAAGCATGATGTCAGGCCGGGGGGCCTGCTAAGTGACCGGCGAGGAAAGGGCTAGGGGACTCCTTGCCTTGGGTCTTATGTGTTTGTCTGATATTAAAACGCCTGGCGCCGTTTACTTGGATTACGTCCATGAGCTTCCTGTGAAGCTTATCTGCAACAGGCATGGAAGCTGTTAGACCCGCCGCAATGTAGCATGTTGCAAGTAGTTGGCAGTTGGACTCGCTCTTCATTAAAGGCGAAAGACCCACGTGAGAGTATAGCGTACAAGGTATGAAAGTGTTCAGCTCCAATACATGTGGAATGAACTGGCTGATCTGTGTCTGCTTACACAGAATCGCCAATCCCAATACCAGGATGGTAGAAAGGCTCCGACAACAACCTTGATGGAATATACGCCAGCTACAAGGCATTCGGCGAGATTCGCATGATCGGAAACGCGGCACATGTTCACTAAGCAGAGGTCAATGATATTCACATTCATAATTTGCTAGGAGTAACAGGTAATGCTCATGGTAAGAGGACACATCATGATCACCAGATGGGCCCATGTCGCATTCAAGTCGTTATTCAGATGTTTTGCACCATGCCAGTGGTACCGGTGTTAGTTGCTAAAAAAGAGCAAGCTGCGGAATATATGGTAGGGCACGAGTGGGATACTATCGCTTTCGTCTTCGGGATTCATGGTAAATCAAGCCTGGCCATCGTGGTTGTGTTTATAATGGAGCGACCTTAATCCAACAACGACCAGCTCTCGATTTCCGGGCGACTGATTGGGACTTGGGTGCTACAGGGCAGTCTATATTGCACTGCCTCAATTACTAACCGTTAACAGTCTCTTTTGACACCAATTTGCCCTCAATAAAAGCACCAGTTTCGCCAAGGATAGTCGAGTCATCGTCCTGTATCTCACATTACTATTGGTTTGCTCGTAAAGCGTATCCACCTGGCGCTAGAGTTGGGGGGGTTCTGGGCTTTAGTCATTTGGCCCAGGTCTTTTAGTCCTCCCCGATGATCATTATCACTTTGCGCGATTTCCGACTACCGTGTAGATAATAGTCAAACGCAACCACTTAGGTCCTGAATGTCTCCCTAAGTGTCCGGAGCTTACTGGAAAATTCTTATCAAATGAGCCGAAGTATTTCCGATACAAATCAGAATGTCTCAAGATACAAGTAGTAAGTTCCTTTGTTTTGACTACGAGTGACAGTCAGAAACATGGCTGAAGGGATTGTGGAGCCGCCAGAATTTAGCCTCTTGGGTGCTATACATAGTGGAGACGCCGTGCAGTCGGGGTAACAAAACTGGCCGTTTCCAGCCACACATAACCAAGGACGAGAATTAGTCCCTCCGGCCGCTACGTAAAAGCTCTAATATGCCGCCGCTTACAGCCTGACATTTGACTTGAAGAGCGTATGAGAGGGTTGATAAGCATCAGGTGACGCCCTGGCCCCATGACGGGTCGGGATGACCCGGTGATCGTCTTGTACACAGCACATTTATACTACGGTGGAGAGCTGAGATAAATAAAGCTGCGCCCCAGACCTGCCAGCCTCGTCGCGTGAAGCATATAAACAATCGTAGGCCCAGCCTCTCTCTGCCCGTAACGTCCTTGCGATCCGATCAAAATGGCGGGACGATCCCCAACCCGCCTTCTCTTCACACTAGCGACACCCTCCTTACTAGTGGGCTACGGCACGCATGTCTGGCTAAACTCACTGGAAGCACGATATCCCCCTATTGCTCCAGACAGAACCAGCACCGAGCTTCTCCGTACACCAGCCAACTCAACAACTCAACATGTCCCCCACATAGACATCTACGCCGCCCGGATCCGTCTCCGCGACCTTCAAGCACGGACCAACAACCCCACAGAAAAACCCACGAAACAAGACCTGAACATCGCCTGGGCACAATCGTTACTGAACTGCAGCATACTTCGCCTAGAAGCCAAAGTGATCGGACTCTTCAGCAAGGGCAAATTCAACCCAGGCGATCTGGGAACCACCCCAGCAGGATTCAGCCCTGATCCAGAAACGGGGGCTCCGCGTGAGCTTCTAAATGGGGCCATGACTGTTATTCGACAGCCGGTGCGTGACGAGCCTTTGTTAGTGAAATGGGAGATCCCAGATGGGCCAAGGCGGTTCTTTGAGATGATTGCTCGTTGGGGGTATCCATGGCGCTTAATGACGGGTGGACGGCATGAGATGAGTGTCGAGGGGCCGTTTGACGGTGAAGGGGATGAGGAGGGCCTAGGCCCGTTTGTGGAGGTGCGTTTCGCTTCGGCGCACACGTATGAGATCGTACCCGAGGAGGGAGGTCTTTTACAGCAGAAGACTATCCCGAAGTGGGTTGGGAGGTTGCATCGTGGGTATGCCCGGTTTTTGTTGGATACTGCTGTGAAGGAGTTGGTGGAGGGGACAAAGTGATGGGTTTATTGAGTGGGTTTGGCAACGCCTGATATGATACTACGTTTTATGTGTATGCTATTTTGTATCTTTATCTGATGTATTTCAGCGTATAGAATCTAGATTTTGGTATGAACATCATATAAATGCGCGCGCTGGCAGAGGAAGGTCCTTAGGATTGCAATATTATTGGCATCCCATTACGATATGAAGTAAAGACTCTTGGCAAATGACTATCTATTGCATAAATTATATGGTCCTCTTGTCCAGCCTTCTAGAGCAAAAGGCCTGGTATCATCCATAGCATAGTTAAAAAGCAAGAGCCTCCTAATTCTAGTACCAGTATCTAGAACGATAACGCGTATACTGTGGCTTCTAAGGCTGAACTATATACCATGCATCAGTTCCGAGATGGGTAGGCCTAAGGCTAGCGTTGGTGATAGAAACAGGTGACGTGATTCTAAATAGGACGCACTGAAGGTCATAGTGATGTGCTTCGTGGAGATCATCAAAATGAGCTAGCTCTGGCAGAGTAGCGATTTAGTGAACTCGACAGCGAATATTAAGCTTGATTTTTGAAGACGGCCCATACCACGAGAGTGCAGATATACCTAGAGAGGGATACTAGATAGTGAAGATAATATTTAAAAGAAACTTTACATATGGGCATTCCCCCGTCAACTGATTCACCACGCGAATATTCATCTCGGCATCGAGGCGCATGAAAAGGTCCTATTCACAGCCCTAAGTCACTATGGGGTAAGCGTGATGTATAAAGGCACAAGGCCTTCCAGCCAGAATATCGCTCTTCTCGTTTTTAATATGGTACAAATTTGACCACGAACTTGTTTTCCCTGCAGAGAGGCTGTATGGGAGTATTTAGAACTCCGTTCAGATTATCAACTTGAGGTTATTCTCTATTATCCATGCTTCTCTCATTGTATGTAAGTACAGGCAATATCCCACCTCTAGATTCAATTAATCTTATATGAATACCACATAGCAACACTCATCAACACATTACCCCCTCCGAGCTCCCCAAGATCAAGTAGACAACAAAAGAAAAGAAGAAGAAGAAAAGATCAATCACACTCCTCCCCCTTCGCAACAGCCCTCCACCCCCTCCACCCCTCATACTTAACACAAACCCCCCACCCATCTCGAATCTCTCCCACCACCTCCCCAGAATCACAATCCCCACCTGCATACATACAAAGATCGAACTGCGGTTCAGAGGGACTCTTCCACGAGACCGTATCCACAATACTCAGATTCAGACCCCGGACGGTCGTCAAATCCACACAGGATCGTTCCGATACGCCCTGTGCATGATACACGCTAATGGCGAAGTTGGAGCCGCTGGTTTCGCAGCCGGGTTTGAGGAGGCGGAGGTCCCACTTTATTTTTTGTTTTTCCCGTTGGGGTTATGTTAGTTAATTCAATGGTATTTTGAGATTGAGAGGGTTGGGACTGGGGAAGTTACGTTTCTGGGTCTCAGGGTGTCGGCTGTTGTTGCTGTTCCTAGGGTTACTAGGTTTGCGAGGAGGGTGAGGGTTGGGAGGTGCATTTTTGGTAGTTTTGTTTAGGGGGGTTGACTCTTGGAGGGGGTTGGGTGGAATTGAAGATCTAGAACGATGTGACCATGGGTTTCAACTTATTTATAGGTGGGAATGAAGTGCTCTTTTCTTTTCTTTTTTTGATCCACCTGACTCGAAGTTGAGTTCTGGATTGCCAGGAACCCGAACTCACTAATGCGGGCACCCGAAACACGGCAAATGACAAAACCCCGGGGCACTTCCCACCCGGCCGGCCATTGGCTCGGGGATGTGATGAACGATTAGTTGTGGACAAGTGAGGATACTTCGATGCAACCCTCATTTCTTAGTCTGCAGGGATCTTGGTCCACAATGGTCTGAATTTGAACAATTCTATTAATACATCGAACGTGCAAGTATTGGGCAAAGAATACAGCCCGTGTCCATCTATAGTAAACCCCGGACCCGTTTATCGCTTTTCTCTATGTTGACCGTCTACTGCCTGCTGTTCGGGGATAACCGCCACGCCCGCAGGGGAAGTCCCTGCAGCTTCAGCACCGCCGGTCGGATAAACATGAAAAAGGTGACGGTGCCAATCAGCACACATAAAATGTTCGTCGTGTAATACCCATCATGGATGGTTTGACAGGAGCCGCCGCCATTTGTGCAACGGTTCTTATCCGGTTCCAGCGCGCAGGAGAAAGGTGCAGTGACCAATTCACCCTTCAACTGGTCCGCCGCAGGAGGCACGCTAGGAGGGATGCACGTCGCCTCGGTAAACATATCTACAAGCTTCAGGATGAAGTAGCGTGGGAATGTGCCGCCCAGGTTGGAGACACTGCGCGAGTCAGTTTACAGTTACACCAGTTTAATGTCGTGCAAAGGGGCCAGGAAAGGGAAATGTCAAAACTCACGTTGCCAGTAGCGTCATGTAGGTTCCTCCAATCGCTGGATCGGAGATGCGTGCATGGAACGCAGACACAGCGACGAACATGACCGTGTTCATGAAAGTCGACAGCACATGCTCCCCAATCACCGTCAGCATATACCAGAACGGGACCTCCGAACCCGACGGATAAATCATAACGGTCAACTGTGCCAGAACAGCCGCTGCCAGTCGTCCCATGAAGGCCCAACACCACAGGCGCATGGGAGTGTACTCGGTCGACCATTTGCCAGCATAGTAGCCCAAGCCAATCTCGAACGGAAAGTCAATCAGCACGACCAATGCCATGTTGTCTTGGCCAAAACCCTTATCCAACAACTTCAAACTGGTTACGCCGTCGTTGGCCTGGAATCCGATCTTGGCGATCAGGTGCACCAAGATGATCGTTTGAACGTTCTTGAGTTTGAGCACGCTCCACATGCTCTTATACACATCCGAAATACTGTCCCGATCATGGGTCTTGTCTTCCTTCTTCATGATAGCCAAACAAGTCGTCACGACTAGGTACGCCCATCCCCAGAATGTCAGATACGTTCCCAACGAGAGCAGGCCTCCTTCTCCGGGGATAGATCGGAACCAGCGATTGGCGAAATCCTGCGAATTGAATGCCAAGAACACCGTGTACGACAAGAAATGACCAGCCGTCAAGCCGACCGTCTGTGCGGTCGAGGCATAGGAGATGTTTGGTGGGGACATGAGCGTAATGGCCCATCCGTCCACCGCAATGTCCTGCGTGGCGCAGAAAAACACCAGCAGGAACCACCAGTATGTAAAGTTCCAGACCCCAGCGCCGCCGTTAGCGCCCGCCTGCACCATCATATCACCAATTCGCCCGCCCATATAAATCATGGCCAATCCAGCAATCACCTGAACCGGTGTGATCCAGCTCTTGCGGCGACCAAATCTCCGACTCCAGACCGCATCCACAATGGGGCTCCAGAGTAGTTTAAGTGAATAGGGATACGAAGCAAGGGAGAAGACACCGATCTGACCGTAGGACAGGTAGGGCTTGAGTAGGAACGGGACCGATCCCGTGGCTAACCCCATGGGCACTCCCTGGAGAAAGTATAACACGCACAATAGCAAGAAGTTTCTCTTATCGCTTCGTGGGAGGTTCGAAAAACTCGTCGTGGTTAATCCCGGTGTTTGCGGGGTGACCGGGGGGTCGTGGTCTAAGGAGAAGCTGGAGCGGGACATGATGCGGGAGGCTTGTGCGGACGACGTCGATTCGATAGAGGTGTCCCTCTTGCGCATTTCAATGTTGGAATTCATTCCGTCTCTCGCATGGCCGTTCTGGCTGGTCGCAACTCTCAGGGTCGGCTTGGAGCGACGTTTGGACACCGTGCGGTCCTTGCGCTTCATCGGTAGTTCCGTTTGCAACGAGACAGTCTGAAGTCGCGTCGCGCGTCGTTTGTTGGGATCGGAGTGAGGCTAAAGAGAAGGTATCAAAGATTGTTTGGCGCGTCAGACACGGTTCGTGGGTGGCCCCTGGTCAATTCTGCATACTAGTCGATCGATCGCTTAGCTTAAACTCTTCGGGTTGGTCGGTCCAGGATGACGTGAGAGGTGACAGGAAAGACAGAATTGAAGAAGAAGAAGATCAAACGAGAGTAAGGAGTGGATTTGTAATTGGAAAAGACCCAAGGGATAGGAGTTCGACCGGCGTAGTTCCTCCGATATCCGTGGAGGCGAAGTATTTCAAAGCAAAGGAAAGTCAAAAGGTGTCCTCAACGGGAACTCGTTTTCAGGGTAAGTCATTCATTAACCATTTCTGGAAAGTCTGATTTCCCCGGTGGACCCACTCGATCTGCAGGCTCCCATTGGCCCGAGCTTCTCTGCAGGAAAAACATTGGCACTGAGACACCTCAGTCACCCAACCATCTACTCGGTACACTTTACATGCTCTACGTTGCCTACCTTTCATGGCTGTTTTCTTCATGTTGATTGATTTCTTTTTATCGCTCAAACTATAATTGATTCACCATTCGTTGGCCAGTCCTCAACAAAAGATTCGTCACCATCTCATGTCCGTTCACCACAGCCTGAAACAATGGTGTCCGGCCCAGGAGGTCCTTGGAGTCGACATCCACCCGTCCACTTTCAAGCAGCAGCTTGACAACTGCCGCGTGACCATTTCTTGCCGCCCAGGACAGTGGCGATGAGCCTTCATGATCTCTTGAGTCCATGTTCACCTGTTTGGTTTCTAGCAATAGCCGTACCACTGTCTCGTGCCCATTCTCTGCAGCCCAGGAGAGTGGTGTTCGGCTAGAGTCGTCTTTAGTATCCACATCAGCCTCTCCAGTGTCGATCAGCAGTTTGACTAAGAAGTCATGTCCATTCTCCGCAGCCCGAGATAGTGGTGTTCGGCCAGCTTCAGAATCTTTTGAGTTCACTTCAGCCTGTCCAGTTTCCAGTAACAGCCTGGCCACCGTCTCATGTCCAAGCTCCGCAGCCCAACCAAGTGGTGTCGACCCGGTGACATCTTTTGAGTTTACATCGACTTTGCCGGTGTTAAGGAGGACCTTCACTACCGCCTCATCCCCTGATTGTGCAGCCAATGTTAAAGGGGTTAGAAACAAACTATCGCTTGAATTCACATCAACTAGCCCGGATTCGAGTAACAGTTGCACCACACCGGCATGTCCATTTCCTGCAGCCCAACCTAGCGGTCCCCGACCCAGCTCAAAATCCACGGCGTTTAGATCAACTTTTCCGGTTTCAAGTAAAAGGTGGACCATCTCCTCGTGCCCGTTCATCGCGGCGATGGACATTGCAGTTAAGCCTGATTCATCGCCTGCATCCGGGAAAGCGCCCTCTCGGATGCTAATCCATGCAGTATCTTCCACACCGTGCGCCGCAGCCCAGACTAGCGCTGAGCTCTCTGAGTTCCATGCATTAAACCGATACAAGTATGGGTTGATGACAGCGTGAAGCACACGGTTGACTTGGGATAGAGCATTGATATCCTCCTCCGTCTCAAGAAACTCGGCGACTAACAACAAAAGCTCACAGGGCAAGCGCAGCAGCGACATTGGCGTTTGTTTTAGAAACTCAAGGTAAGAAGCGAAAGCGATGGTGGTACGGGCGTCTTCGGATTCACGGTAGGCGGCACCCGAACTCGATACTAGCTTGAAGAGGAGCAGGGATTGATGAGGGGATGCCAAGATTGCTTGACCTCGATATGACCGGTCTCAATGCTATCTCAAAGTTGGCCAACTCTTTTTGGAACATTTGAGGCAAACCGTGACCTCCCGCTCGATGCCCTGCCTCTTATACCCCTCGTCTGCTTTCCGTTGTTTCTAACTACTACCTCGCGGATTCACTAAGACGCTGACTAACTAGTTAATGAATCGATTAATTAGCGTAACGTGACTTCAATGAGGGGATGGTCGAATCCAACATCACCGCTTCGAACGGGCCAGAACTGGCTCTGATTGGTCAACAGGGGCTATAAAGTCGGTATGCCATCGTTGGTTCATCTTCTTAAGACACGCATATTAAAAGCGGAGACTAAGACGCCGTCGATCCTTCTTTTGTACTAGACTAATGGGTCCAGTCGGGTACCGAGGACTTACGAAGTGTCCAATACCCTTGCAGTTACTCAACTCTCCCATTAGCAGGACAGACTCTTGATATACCATAGTATCATCAGCACGCCTATACTTCCCAAATATATAGAAAATTCAAGCCCTATCATTATAGTCTTCTATTATATGGCCTCCTCTTCTACTTCTGTTTCCTTGTAAATTTTCATCCTTACTCTTGGGATATAACACACGAAAGAAAGGCTCGATTGCTTGCCTAACGACCAAAAGAACTATGGACAGGACAGTTGATGCCTGTACAGAGATCACATGATTGGGGAGCGCTTATGTCCAATCTCTTCGATTGCGTTCGATTATGGCCCACAACCCTTCCCGGACGCCTGTTACTTCCAACAGACAATGCATATGAATGGGCTTGAAGACGTTGATCCCTGAGAAATCTTTTTCCTGAGAATACATGCTTCTCTCCGATTATTCGATTATTTTTCTCGTTGTCGTCGGAAACCAGGCATATGTTATGAGGGAGGTAAGTCGACAAAGAACAACACACTGACAGGCAAAGACATCCTATGGAGAAGAAGTAATGGTAACTGAATTCAGAGATTGATTTGTAAGTGTGTACTAAGTGTAGCCATCATTCAGGGACTAATTATGCACTGCAGCAAGCTAATCTTCCGAGTAGGAGGCTCGATAAAGCATACCCCTGAATTCTACATGAATAGCTTACCCGCTCGATGGCTATACTCACGATTCGTGGTCACAGGGTGCATCGGTCGAACCTCATCCAAAACCCGTCTACATTCGAAATCTACTGAGTTGCAGTTTAAGCCTACAGGACGTGTCTAGTCGTATCTAGCATGTCGGCATCGACATGCGTCACGTCCGCCAACTTCGAAGGATCGATATGGCTCGGAGGACGGCACACCCTACACCTTTTGGGGGTTTATCTGAATGGTTATGCTGACAAGGGAGTTTGGCTGATACTATGCTAAGTTAAGTGAGGTATCTAGATTTTGACAATTGTTCTGGCTAATTTCTCCTCAGTACTGGCAAACCAGTATGAACATCCATTTTACCGATATATATGTTCTTCAAACCCAACACAAATTTCGCACGATCCTCAAAAAGAATACGTTCTCCCATATGATACGCTCTTGCTTTCTTTTCTTCTTGTTCGATTTTTTAAATGTCATTATGTGCCCCCAAAATATACTCATCCAACCCTCTGTGATCACAAGGGACCCGCGGTCCGCGGCAGCCTTTGCTCCACAGCAGCCAAGACGCAAAGAAGGGTCTAAGGCCACTCTAGAAGCGTCAAGCACATTAAAGTGTCTTAGCGTAAGGAACCGCCCTTTAGCGGCTTGTCCAGGCAACCCCATAAAATGGCATTGTCCACTTCCCCAAATACCTCAATTTGCAACCTAATTTACAACCCTATATATAGACTGAAGCCAGAAGAATTGAGAATGCCACCAGAATTACCAGAGAAAACCGATTACACACGATGGCGGCTATTGAACGAAGACGGTCGACATACATGGCACTACCTGGAAGACGACGAGTCCTCTCGAAAATGGCCCCAGACGTTAGCCGATAAATACTATCTCGGACTACCACTGGTATGTATTACCTAGTAATCATATACTGAGTAGCAATAGACTAATGCAACACAGAACCTCCCCGATCTCCCACAGCCAAAATCCCCGTTAGAGACGGTCCAGAATGGCCTAACATTCTTCTCTAAGCTGCAACTCTCCGCCGGAAACTGGGGCTGTGAGTACGGCGGCCCCATGTTTCTACTCCCCTGCATCGTCTTCGCGTGGACCGCAACTGCAACCCCAATCCCCGGGCCCTATGCAACGGAGATCAAAAACTATCTCTTTGCACGGGCCAACCCAGTCGACGGAGGCTGGGGCTTGCACATCGAAGGCGAAAGCACCCTATTCGGCACGAGCCTAAATTACACCGTCCTCCGCCTGCTCGGCGTCCCGGCCGATCACGCAATAATGATTAAGGCTCGCACCCTGCTACACAAGCACGGTGGCGCCGTGTACGCGCCTCACTGGGCTAAGTTTTGGTTGGCGTTACTCGGCATCGCGGACTGGGACATCGTCAACCCTGTCCCGCCTGAAGCGTGGCTCTTGCCGGACTGGGTGCCTGTCGCACCGTGGCGGTGGTGGATACATATCCGGCAGGTGTTTCTGCCGATGTCGTTTATTTGGTCGAGGCGGTGGACTATGCCAGAAACGGAGGTGATCCGGTCGTTACGGAACGAGTTGTTTACTCAGGACTGGGGGACCATTGATTGGAGGGGGAATAGAAACTCCATTGCCGAGATTGACAACCATCATCCAAAGACTTGGGTCCTCGGCTCCCTGAACTGGTTGTTGAGTGAGGTGTGGATGCCGTTTTTGAGGCCACGGTTCGTGGCTACTTGGGCTGAGGACTGGGTGAGCAAGCTGGTGGATATGGAGGATGAGAACTCGGACTATGCTGACCTGGCATCTGTGAATGGGCCGTTGAATATGGTGGTTTGTTTTATTCGGGACGGAGGTGACGCGTACTCCGTTAGGAGACATCGGGAGCGGTTGGAGGATTTCCTGTGGGTTAATAAAGAAGGCATGCTAGTGAATGGGACGAACGGGGTGCAGTGCTGGGATACGGCCTTTCTGGTGCAGGCTGCTCACGCCGCTGGTTTGGCGGAGAGTGAGGAATGGAGGCCTATGTTGGTGCGGGCGCTGGAATTCTTGGATCATCAGCAGATGAGGGAGAATTGTAAGGATCAGGAGGTTTGTTATCGCCATCCGCGGAAGGGAGCTTGGGGTTTCAGCAATAAAGATCAGGGGTATGCTGTGTGCGATTGCATCTCAGAAGCCTTGAAGTCAGTTATTCTGCTTCAGAAGACCCCGGGATACCCGCAGCTGCTTGATGATCGAAGGATCTTTGATGCCGTTGATACGTTGCTCACTTATCAGAACCCCTCCGGTGGATGCTCGTCTTATGAGCGGACTAGAGGCGGGGAGTATCTGGAGATGTTCAATGCTGCGGAGGTATTTGGACGGATAATGGTCGAATATGATTATCCAGAATGTACGACTGCCGTGGTCACGGCATTGACGTTGTTTAAGAAGCACTGGCCGGATTACCGATCGAATGAAATCGAGGTCTTCATCCAGCGTGCGCTGGGGTATATCAAGAAAGCCCAATTCCCTGACGGCAGTTGGTACGGAAGCTGGGCTGTCTGCTTCACATACGGCACTATGTTCGCCTTGGAAAGTTTGGCATCAGTGGGAGAAACATATCGAAATAGCGAGTACGTCAAGAAGGCATGTCACTTCCTACTATCTAAGCAGAGAGAGGATGGTGGATGGTCTGAAAGCTGCGAGGTAAGCTGCCACCCTCAAGCTATTACTAGTTTCATATTGACCATATAATAGGGCTGCCGACAAATCAAGTACATCGAGCATCCAAGTGGGTCCCAAGTCGTGCAAACAGCATATGCGGTCATCGGCTTGCTCTCGGCTGAGTATCCGGACATGAAACCTATTGAAAAAGCCATTCGACTCATAATGGCGAGACAGCAGCCCAATGGAGAGTGGCTCCAGGAGGCCATTGAGGGCATGTTCAATAAGACATGTGCCATTTCCTATCCTAATTATAAGTTTACGTTTACGATGCTGGCGTTGGGGAAGTTTGCTCGGATGTATCCCGACTACAGACTTGATTGATTTTTCAATGATGCTATGTATTACTAATTCTGTACTTGTTTATCACTTTATACACGACTGTGAGCCACCGCATCCATCTCGCGGGTTGTACATTTCTTCTGAAGCTCAGAGATAGTGTATGATATCATATGTATATAACATAAACATCAGACGAACGAGAAAACAAACTATATCTAAACTCATTCCAGAAATTATTTTAACGAACTTTACATCCAACAAGACATCCATCCTTACCCACGTCATCACACAACACCAGGTTATGTTATCACAAACCCCAAGAGTCTAGACCTTCAGCCTACTTCCCATCCAAGACACAACCCTTCTTAACAACATCAACACCAACACAACCTACCCTAACTACCAAGTCAAGTAACAATCCAGAACAACCCATATCCAAATTCTTAACCGCCGCTGATCTACATGTGGGAATAACCTGCCGGAAGTATCTGCCGCTGACATCATACGCATCTCCACGACCCCTGGGCCCAGCATCCCCAGATACCATGGTCGAGCCGGTGCGATGGTATCAGCGGCGACATCTTAGTTTTGTTTTAGTTTAAAGTAAACTCTGTTCATTAAGCTATGGATATGACGTTTAAGGAGTGATCTAGACCTTCCTGTTGACATCACAGGGGTGGGTTTTCTGGGCTGGCTGGTTTGCGGCCGTATACTACTACTCTATTCATTGTTAGTATGGGGTTATGTCATGGGTTTGGTGATTAGGGCTGTCGTAGGATAGGGCAAGTCCCATGGGAATGGAAGGAGGAAGAGAAGGGGAAGGGGAGGGTATGAGTACTTCTCCTGATAAGCATGAATACTCGGGTCTCGTAGCGCCTGGCGCATGCGCGCGAGGTATACCTCTACTTCCTGACGAGTCCACTATACACAACATATCAGCATCATATAGATTCTATCCACACACAAGACCCAACACCCAACTCACAACAACAATCCCCTCTAACAGATACACAGCACACCAGGAGAGCAAAAGAAAAACTTACATTCAAGAACCTCGTCAAAAGCATCATACTCCACCCCTCAATTCCCATCTCCCACTGCAACCGATTATACTTACCCAGCACCTTCAGTCGGGGATCCTTCGCCCACGGCCCGACAGGACACTTAAAGCGGTGTTCCTGGACGTCTACAAACCCGGCCTTGATCATTTTCTCTTTCGCTTCGTCGACGATGCGTAACGTTTTCCCGAATGCATCGCCTGCTTGGAGTGAGACTCTGCCCCATTCTTCGAAGACGGTGTTGTTTGTGCTGCCGTCGTCGGATTTGGGGACTACTGAGACTTCGACTTGTTCGAGGTAGCTGTTTGGTTTTAGATGGCTTTTTTTTGTTTTGGAGTTGGGTTAGTCAGGCGAGTAAGGTATAGGTGAGGTCACTGAGGTGAGTTTGGGATATACTGGAGGGGAGGAAAGGAGGAAGGGGCATACTCCAGTGCTTCTTTGTAGAATTTATCCCAGTCTGCCACGCAGCCGTATAGGCCGCGGACGTGGATGAAGTCGAAGCTGTCTTTGCCGTAGACCCAGTCGTCGCAGCAGTCGTCGACTTCAAAGTGAAGGTTAGGCGGGATCCAGGTTGGTTGGATGGGGGAGAGGTCTGTTCCGATTACTCTTGCGGAGGGGTGCGTGTCTGCGAAGTCACTGTGGTCGTTAGTACGGGTTTGGTTGGTGGATGTGGAGGTGGGACGAACATGGCCCATATACCGGTTCCTGTGCCGATGTCGAGGACTTGCTGTGTTTGGGTAATGTTAGTTGGTTGAACTTGGGTATGGGATGTGAAGTGTTTCAAGTGTGCTTACTTCGACGTCCTCTGGGATCGGTGCGAGATAGAGCTTCCCGTCTAATAGGAGGTTGAAGACGTGGTGGCTGGGTTTGCTTAGTTGGTTGGTATTGACTGGCGTATGGGTTGTTTACCCTATATCTAATTGTTCCATGGCTTTTTCGTCGTTTGGACCCCTTTATCGTATCAGTTGATAGAGCTTACTATAGTGTAGGAGGTAGAACTGTACCAATATGATCCCGCATGGTAGGCGTGGTAGCGTCGTCCATTCTCGTAGTGATAGTTCATGATACTGCTGCGTAGTGAAGTCCATTCTCTAGAAAAAAAAGACCTTGTCAGTTTTCCCAATCCCCAAAGCCAGTCCAGGAATGCAGATAGTAAGAAGAGTACTGAAAGGAAAGACTCACGACTGCGCACTCTCCCCATACCCCGACTCAGCATCCTGCCGAATAACAAAATCATCAGCCAAAACCAACCCAGCAAGATAGAAGTAAACACAGCTTGATACATACAGTATCAACCTCCACAACATCAAGATCAGTATCCCGCGACATCACGAAAACCGTCAGCAAGCGCACAATTTCGGAAGACGTCCGCACCACCCCCTCCGCCTGACGCACCCCCAGATATTAATATCTAGTGGTGCCGGACAAACACCCCTGTCAGTACTCTTTCATCTCGTCACGTAATCTATCATCCCACTGCATTATTGGTTGACCTGTACGCCGTTAGACATGGGGGCCATGCATGGAGGGACTAGTCCTGCATAGTCTCGGAAGCCCTAACGGTCGACTCCACTGCGCATCACTAACGTTCCGACGCTAGTCTCCTGCGTCATTGTCAAAAGAGCCATTCTAGTATCGGGCGGAATCGCTGTAATCGTATTACATGGCGCTATTGATGTAACACTGTTTGAATGGTGCGGCTTTTCTGCGACTTGATTGTTTGATGAGATAGTTTCGAGGCTTTGTTGTACAAGCGGACTCGGGGTTTATCGGGTGTGAGTCTCGGAGATGTGCGTTTCCCTAACAGCAGGGGATGGGGAAATGTGTGACATTTACTTTGTCCTTCGGGAGTTCACGAGTATGTCATGCCATTGCCCAGTCCTGCGTGTCTCACTGCGATATTACCCCGGAACTGGTATCTCGGCATGGAACGATGTTGCTGTTCCTTGGGAACAATCACTGTTTGGTTCTCAACTCGCAAGAGTAGGAATGTTTGAAACCTCGTAGGTTGCATTCGATCAAAGTATGCCAATTATTCACAGAAGTCCCATATCATGTCGTGATGTCGTTGTCCATTACGACCATCATTGTATACAAATCTAATCACGTGATTATAACAAAATAAACAAACACTCCACAAGGCAGCTTCCCATCCATCATTAACATTGTCGTATCTCTCCGCATTCCCAACTTAATTCGTGCCCGCAATACCAGCATCCAAAATGGACACGACAGAACCCCCCAAGAATATGGAGGAGGAGCTAGACTCCGAAATAGCTAACATCCGCGCCGAAAGTACGACAGCTTCACCTCCTAAGCATCGTCGCAAAACTAACTTTCATAAACACAGTCCGCAATCTACAACGCAAGCGTCGCTTCTTAGCCTCCAGTCTACTCTCCTCGGATAGCTTTAAGAAACGACTCCAAGAATATCAATCTTCAAGACCTTCTTCATCCCTTGACGCAGAAGTGTCTCCTTTGGTCCGCGCGGCAGGAGAACACGCCGAAGTGAACCACCACCGGGTCGCATTCTCGGCGACGACCTTCCCATTTAAAGACCCGTCCCCGAATAGCGAGAATCCGAGTTTACTAGGCGTACGAATTGATGTCTGCACTAGCAACGGTCGCTTTACGAAACCGTATTATGTTTTGTTGAAACGGGTGCGCGGGGAGGAGAAGAGGTTGCGGGTTCATCGTCATACCATTCCGGCGTTCATCTCGGTGGAGAAGCTCGAACGAGCGTTTTTACCTTTACCTGCCGCTCGTGAGGAGGAAACGGAGGAGAATTTGAAGCCGTGGAAGAGGAATGCGGATAGGCAGGATTTGCCGAGGTTCGTTCGCGAGTTGAGACGGCAGTTGGCTGCGTGGCATTTGAGGATGGATGCTGTGAATTTTCTAAGAGGCAAACTCGGTGTGCAACGGCGTGGTATTGAAGCTTATAATGACGACGATGACGGCCTTTGGGTGCGAGATATTCTATCAGATAACCAAGAGGAAATCCGGCTGGAGACGAATGACCTCGGCATTGTATCTCTTTCCCCCACGGCTCTCGATGCAACTTATGTTCGGCTTGAATGGGAAGATGGACGGGTGGGACGATTCAAAATGTCCGATAATGGGGTCGTGGAGCGTGCGGTAGTCATCGGCGATAATGGACGAGACAAGTTGCTCGAGGCTGTTTTGACCGGCGGGAATGGTCGAGTGGAGACGATATTGGACAGATTGAAGCAGCATTTGGTTCCCAAAGAATAAGCTTGGGCTGGTCCCAATTTGAATCTAACAGCAAACATATACCCAAGGAGTTCGTGAATTAATCAAGTTAAACATCTTTCAAGCCATAAATACATGTTCGTATATTCCAGTCTTGAGTGCAAGAAAATCTAAACGCTCAAAGAGGAGCAAATCTATGTAGGGGTGAAAAATTATCATCCAAGACGAAGCGAAGTAGTATGCACAAGAAACAAAAAAGCCGCCAAAGTGTATAATGATGCCCCATCCAGAAAGCAAACGCACCGAATGCAGGAAAGAAACGTCGTATAATTACAAAAAATAAATGTCAGCAATAGCCGAAGTATAAAACATTAAGCCGAATTAGTGTGATATGTCACTGTATATGCAAATGGTGAGAACCAGAAGGAGAGGAAAAGGGAAAGGGTATCACTGGGACATCGCATCATAAATTATAGTAGCGGTTCACTTCTCTTCCGGTGCACCAGTTCCTCATCACCGCTTACACTGGTTGGGTTCTCTTCCGAAACGGAAATCGCCGAGTCGCGCGTCTCATAGCGACAGTCAGAGAACGACAAAGGGGGCAGAGGCCCATAGGGTTGATCATGTTGCACTTCAAGCTTCTTCCGCAGAATTGCTTCTTCCAGGTTCCATCGATGGCGTAGTCTTGTCTTCTTGTCTTCAAAAGTTTGCAAAACCGATGCCTCCTCTTGTTGGTGGTCCCGTTGGAGGTTGGCAAACTCCAGTGCGTGCTTGTCAATCAAATCGTCCAATTCTTTCTCCATACGGGCTATGGCTTCCTGGAGCTTGAGTTCTTGGCGGTCCCTTAGGACTTTGATTTTGGCTTCGTGAAGTCGGTCCATCGATTCATGGTCGTGGTATTCCTGAGCCAGTTGAGCCTTGTGTTGTGGGGTATACTTTCGAGTAGGCGGTGGTGATATCTCGGATCCTGACGCCGATCCAGGGGAAGGAGGAGGGCTTGCATTGCTGAAGTAGCCCTCCATATACTTTATTCGAGTACGGGAATTCATCTTCGCTCGCTCAAATTCGCGAACTTGATCCATTTCCACGGCGAGTTGTCGTTCCTCCATGCGGCTCGCATCGGCGATGTTCTATCCAAAAATTGTCAGTAATTAGAGACCATATGTGTTGACCAAGGGCGGCAGTTACCTTTTCGCGCTTTTCTTCTTCGGACCGTTTGTTTGCTGCGAGCCGGTCGGCAACAATAGTTTGGTGGTTGCGTCGGAGTTCACTCATGAAAGCGTCCTGAAAGGTCATGTGCCGGTTCTTTTCCATTTTTTGGGACTCGCGCATCTGCCTGAGGTCTGCATTCTCAAGGCTCCGCCGAACGCTCTCGTTGTCAAACACCGGTATCTCCAGCCTCAGTACCGGGCTCTCTTCATCCGCACCATCGTGGCCCCGCGGTTCATTGATTTTAGATTCCACATAGTATTTGTCAACCCCTCCCTCACCCTTCGCAACGGTAATCTGCGCAGCCGGAGGAAGTAAGACAGCAGAGGGTGAGCGCCGTTTCCGGAAATGAATCTTGTCAATTGCAGACTTCAGGGTTGATTTCCGCCTCTCTTTCTTTTCACTCGAAGCCACACTCAGGAAAGAACTTCGATGGCCGGGTTTTCGCAATGCGATCCCATCTGTGCCATGTGCGAGTTTCCCCTCGCTCGAACTATAAGAGGTTGGGCGCGTTGAAAGCGAAGCGAGCGAGCGAGTACTGCCGCACTTGGCATGGTCGGACAGGTTAAACTCGGAAAATGACGATGCGATCTGATCAAGGGGAGGTATTTCGTTAGACGGGGTGACTTCGCAGACGGAATTGCGATTGGTCGAAGAGCCCGCCGATGACAGGATCGGAGAGGAAAGATCGACCATGCCTGAGGCAATCGACGCGGCCAGCGATGCCACAATTTCAACCTCCGGAACTTTTAATCCCAACTGGCGCGCTTCTTCTACTAGCGTTTGTTCTTGCGATCTTTCATCTTCCTCGGAGGAGACAAGGAGAACCTCGTTGCGGTATCTGTTCTCGTCGAACCCGACGGATTTGCTGGACTGCATCATGCGATTGGAGGAATTTGATCCGCAGAAAACATACGGCGCAGATGAGTCAAAGACTGGGTATCTTAAAGAACAAACAAGACAAGACAACAATAGGTATTTCACCGACGTGTGTTTACAAAAAAGCCAACAGGCCCGTCCACAGCACTCGACGCACAGTGGACGAGATGGAGGCGCTCCAGGGCGGCATCCGACTAGCGGAGTGTGAACTAGAAAGGGACAAGTTGGATACGAAGGACCGGGGGGAAGGAGGGAAAGGAAAAGAGAGTGAGTGGAGGGAAAGGAACTAAGAAGATTGACTGATTTAATTAATCGTATTAATTAATTCCCTTTTTATTTAAATAGGAGACAGCAGGCTAGGTAGGTGATATCTCTCTTTCTTCTATTGCGGTTCCACGAGTGACCCGCCTGACCGAATCATTAACTAATCTGACAACACGGATGATTGTTATTGTTTCTTCGGGGAATTTTCTTTTCCTTTTTGTTAAAATTTTTTTTTATTATTTTCTTTTTTCCATTCAGGCACAATCCGTTTTCCATTGTTAAGCAAGTTCTGGTAAGGTAGGTCAGTGGCTTCTCCACCCAAGGGAATCTGTGACCGCGGGTGAAACGCAACTGCCCCTCCAGGGGTACTACTGCTTCGGGTAATTTAGGGCATAGGGCAATTGCCGGTCCGTTCCGGCCCCCAAGAGACAACCATCCATGGTGTGGTTTCAGCCACTGCATCACCATCGCCTCCAAGTCAGGCACCGCTGCTTCATGTTTCAACGGTTAATGAGAATTTTCTCTACTGGCCCACTGTTTTTCTCCAGTTCCAGAATCGTCACTGTCCCATCATCCTGGTTACTTATTCTTTACCTCGTGATTCGATGATGCGGTGGCCTAATTTGACACCTCACCGTCAATCGTATGAACTTCTATGGAGTACCAGCTGGCGCCATTGTGGTGGGCCAAATGATATGCAGTTAGCCCATAACTTATTGATTCACCGCCAGTTACCCGAGCCTAAACAAAAGAAGCGAAACTCATATAAATTTTTTATGAGGTATATAAGCTGGCAATCTGATGTCTCAAATCTTAAGAGCGGGACAACATCGCGACGGCCATAGCGTAGGACTTGTCTTTCGCGTTTGCTGAAGTGCTCCCCTCAGGGGCATTTTTGTCAAAGGCATGATTGCAGCCCTGCATCTGGTGAACACTAATCTCCCGCTCCGGTTCTTTTCCAATTTTAGCGGCAAGCGCCTCAGCTTCACCTGCGAGGCTATCACAAGCTGCCGTCACCAATAGGATGCGGTCGGGAAAGCGGTCAGGTTGGGCATATAAAGGCGAAATTCGAGGGTCTCTAGCATCGTAGGACGCCGGAATGTAACATCTATCAAAAACCCGGGCTAGCGCTGCAGGCAGCGGCTTTCCTGCAGGATCCGGTGGAGTCTTTAGGCCTGGTTCCGTGTACAAGTCAACCGGGGGATAGAAAGCCAGCAATGATCGAAAGGTTCCTCGGGGGAAAACACTCGAGGAGAGTGCTAACGCCAGGTTACCCCCGGCGCTGAACCCCGAGATCGCCAGCCGGGATGTATCGAATTTCTCAGGACGCTGGAGAACCCAGTTCACCGCATCCTCGGCATCGTGGAGTGCCGCGGGGAAGGGATTCTCTGGTGCTAAGCGGTACTGTATATCTAGCACCGTGTACCCTGCCTCTCGGCTGACTTGCCGGCAAAATTCGTCGTCGCTCCCATGCATAGGAATAATGAATCCACTGCCATGGAAATTAATGAGAATGGGGGTTGGGCTCGGCGCCGATGCCGATCGGTAGACATGTGCTTTGATTGTTCGCGCTGCCTCCCGCGATTGAATATAGACGACGTCATCCGGGTTAGAAATAGGATGCCTGCCGCGACTAGCGAGAGCCCTGATTAACACGGCAAGGACTTTGTAATACAGGTAGGTCAAAAAGAACATAGTGGAGTCTGGCGTGGGGCTCCTAAGAGTTTCGCGCGATAATCTTCAGGCGGTTACAGTCTCAGACCTCGTAAATAATTGCGTGTTGGATTTCGTAAATTCACAACGACCCAGAAGGTCGCAACTGCCGAACTTATATCGGCCATCCTGGCGTCAATGACTTCGGACGGTTGAGTGGCTCTTGGGAGGAGACTAACAACCCACTAGTTTAGGGTCGGTGGACCACCGCGTGGTAACTAAAAGTGGACGGTCTGTCCTTAGTTCAAATTGCGAACCAAAGATTCGTACACAGTACCCAGAATGATGACGTCTTAGCCGGTCTACAAGATGTTCTTCTACAATATGTGTTGAAGTGTTCCGAATATCCCTTGGTCATGGTTGGTGCCGTGCAGTACAAACTTATACTGTTAGGGCTCAGTCATAACAACATGGCCGGGGCAGACTACGTAGACAATCACAACGAATTACTATTTCCGGAATACTCACGTGGACAGGAGTTAATACCGTGGCAATACCCACGTATACTATAAATGACGGCCTGTCTCCGCAGTGGTGGGTCAAGACGCACGACATGCGTCCATTATTGCGACGCACATACTTTGGCATCTGACAACAACTTCCCGTCATCCATTCAACTGCGAACAATCAATCAGATGATCCAGCCGTCACGATCTACTCGCCGCCATCGATTTATTTCCTCACGTACCTAGATTACAACTGCAGAGATAGGCGGTATAGTATTATGACCATAATACAGCGAAATACTGCGTCTTCCTGATCATCCAAAAGCTCCACCGCCAACACCTCTAGCTTATCTCCGCCGGAACAACAACAAGCGCAGGATGACGTCTCTTAATCAGTCCGGGGATACCAACTTTACAGTTTTCATACGCCTCCCTTTTCCTCGGGGCGATTTTGTGGATCCTCCACCTGCAAGTGTTTTCCCGGCTAACCTGCATAAAACAGCTACTGACTGGGCTAGGCTGAGTGGAACGCAGCGAAGGACCAGGCGCTCTGGGACCTACTATCGCGGCCCTCTAAAGGTGATGATATAGACTGTATGTATATCTGCGTAAGGCTTTTGTGTCTACTACAAACTAACTGGTCACAGGGAAAGCATTGTATGTTTCGCCCATCTGAATGAAAACGCTCATGCCTGCTTACTTCTATACGTAGAGCGGAGCGATTCGATGTAACTCTCCAATTCCTCCTTCAACAAGCAGCATGGCTGTATGATCGGCAATTATCACAGGTCCGCTGGCAGATGCGCAAGGTGGGCACCACTCAGTCGAGTTCTCCGTCCCCTGCGCCTGGCTCTGTATCCGGAAGCACGGCGCTCGGCGGCCAATCAGCCAAGGGTGGCCCTGGTGCAGGTAAGCAGGTCTTCCGACGCTGCGTGTGTCATCGGCTCATATTCGTTAGCCCCACGAGTTCAAAGTCGTCTATCCTCACATCAAAAAGATACTCTCCCTCAACGAGGTAAGTCTACCCCCGGGATATGCACATTATATGCGTCCGGAAACCATGGAAGCGAACACTTATCTGAGGATCTGTAGGTCCGCCACCACGTCGCACGAGCTCGGCAACTACAGTCAACCAAATCAAACCTTCGAGGGAATCACCCCGCACTGAAACCCCCGTGGAGCTCAAAGATCCTCGCTGGGAGAGCTTCAACCGGCGTTCATCAGCAAGCAAGCGGAACCAGGCTCCAGTTCCATCGGCACCAGCTCACAAATCACCCGCCCTTCAGGAAGAAGACCTAAGTTCAAGCTCGGCCTCAACCTCGTCAGACGAAGATGACGGTCTAGTCAGTAGACGAGGACTACAATTCCGACGATTCGGCAAATTCTCCACACATCGACCTGGTCTTCGTGACGACGAAGAAGACGACGATGAATCACCCGCGTTTCTTCCACTTTCCCGGGTCCAACCTGAAGCTACACGAGACCCGTCAGGGCAGGATCTCAATGCAACTCTCCGGCTGCAAGGTGAAGATCAAGCGGGAGCACGACGCCAGACATCAGAGCAGAGTCAAATTCCAAGAGCATCGAATACAACCGAATCATCTACGAGCTCGGTCAGTTCAGGGGCTCCAGTTACAGTGCCACGTCGGGGTGTGAATAGTATTCCATCACCGTTGAGTGCATCACGGAGGGGAGAGCTGGCCCATCTCAGTCCCCGGAGGTTGAATAATTCCGGGAGGGACACGAGTGATGGTACACCGAGTATGGGAAGCAGCTATAGTGATCTTGATGGTGAGTCTCTGCTTTCTCTCTCACCTCGTAGCCCCTCTTTGGCTAACATCGACATCGGTAGACGCAAGTGTCACGCAATCGGCTCTTGAGGAGGCTCTTTTGAGTAATATGCAACATGGTGGTATGGCGAGTCGCATGAGTACAATCAGCCAGGCATTACGAAGTCGATATTTGTGAGGGTTGGTTTGTTACTCAGTCTAAAATCTTTGGTTTCGAGAAACCACCCGGGGTGTACAAACGCCGGAAAGCGCCTTGTTTACAACACCCTTCGGCTACCAATCAAGAGTCGATAACCCCTAAGCCTGAATACCACTGTGATGCAGGGTTGCTTTAATCTGTTAAGATATGAGACGCACATGGCTGCTGTATCAAACAACTTACTGTTCCCAATACGCAAAGCGGACAGTAACGTGTATAATTGATCACTTCTACAAAATCACGCAAATCATACGCTGTACCATCTCATTAGGGCTCGTCAGCTTTCTATCAATATCTTGGGCATGAGCGGCCATTGCAGGTTTCGTATAGTTAAGAGCTTCGAAGTAATGCCCGTATAGCTCCGTATATCAACCCGCGATGCTATGGAACGGAAAGCCTGGTGGTGGGTAAGTTGCGGTATTTCCTATGTAGTGTCAACTTCCTTGTTCTCCAAGGAAATGTTGAGATTTGCCCAGCAGCGACTGCGACCATGACCTTTTTGTATAGAAGTAGTGCCTTGGCGACTAGTCCCGCTCAGAAGAGAACTTTAACAGCTAAGTGGACGCTCAGAGGTTATAGGACGAAGGGTGTAGCGGCGTAGGCCCTGAAAGTATGCGATCTCCTATATACTCATATATATTTTTTTTTTTCAAAAGTACAACGCTCTCTACTCTAGGGTAGTATTACCTTCAAAGGCACGCATATCAAGATCATGCAATACACAACAGTTCTCAATGTTTTATCATATTCTTGATTCCTAGGCTAACGGAGATAACGATCCTTTCCTGGACCTCAACAGTTTCTTTGTTTTAAGGCTCAACGTTTGTTGATGTTCAGCCAATTACTCCAACCTGAGGCATTCACAGATCAGATAAGGTTAGATCCCGCCCACGTGATCGCCCGTTGGACCGGAGCGACATGATTGGAGGATCAGCTGTCATCTGCGTCATTTGTTGCGGGCGGTGAGCGAAGGTTCCCCTCTCAATTGCCCCTCGGCATCTTTTTGGCGGGCGTGATGGAGACAACGTTGTAGAAATCAGCATCACATCAAACCATACCTTCTCGATCCAATCCCCTGCTGTAAACTTCGTGGCCTTTGGTACGATCCGAAAGGACATTGCCGCCGTGGTGGAATTGAGGCCTCTTCGGTATCACGTCAGACCGAGCCACCGACAATTTACGGAGGACTAATTCCGGAGTACAAATAACATACCAGATAAGGTCCGTCTGCCTCTTTCATGACTCAATTGTTTCTTTCTTTGTAAAGCTGCATATTATCCCTCACAGCCGAGAATTACACGTCATATTTTTCCATTCACCGGAAAACTGCTATTGTTCAACAAGTGACTCCATTCTGATATCGCCTTTAGCATCGATATACTCGAAAATAAGGCCCGGTAACCCCGGTCTTGATTGCCTTGCAACATGGCTTCTGCTCCCACACACGAAATGACCCCTGCCGAAGCAGAGTCAGTCTACTTCAACAATTATCCTCCGCCAAAGGCTCTTCCAAAACACGAGGCCCTCGCTCGAGCTTTCATCAACTACCATGTCGAGGACAACAGACGTCTCGTTCTCGTCACGTCGGGAGGTACAACGGTCCCTCTGGAGAACCAGACCGTTCGCTTGTAAGCAGCCTACTTGACCCGGGGAGAGTGTGTCTCTGATGATCTTTTGCCTTCCCAGCATCGACAACTTCTCCGCCGGAACAAGAGGTGCCACGAGTGCCGAGTACTTCCTCGAAGCGGGATACGCCGTGATTTTCCTGCATCGTCAATTCAGTTTACTGCCATATTCTCGCCATTACAGTCATTCGACCAATTGCTTCTTAGACTTCATGGACGAAGCGCCCCCAGCCAGTAATGCCGAATCTGATCACGGACGTATCGTCGTCCACAGTGAATACCAGGACCAGATGCGAGATGTGTTGAGGAAATATCGGCATGCGAAGAAACATAACCGTTTGCTCCTGCTCCCGTTCACCACCGTATCTGAATATCTGTTCGAATTGCGATCGCTGGCCACATTGATGAAACCCCTGGGCCCCAATGCCCTCTTCTACCTCGCCGCGGCGGTTAGCGACTTCTTTATCCCGAGTGATCGGATGTCAGAGCATAAGATCCAGTCCTCTGAGTTGCCTCAAAACCTGAACAACGAAGAAGCCATTGACCCCTCGGACATTTACACGGGCGGAATCCCTCAGGAGACAAAGCCGCCCACCCACAGCAAGAAGCTGATCATTGACCTGGACCCTGTGCCGAAATTTTTGCATCAGCTGGTGGATGGGTGGGCACCCGATGGAAGTATGGTAGTCTCATTCAAGCTCGAGACCGATCCCAATTTGCTTGTGTACAAAGCACGGACGGCACTCCAACGGTACGCGCACCATCTGGTAATTGGCAACCTGCTGTCGACGCGGAAGTGGGAGGTGGTGTTTGTCACCCCTGAATCCCCTTATGAGCGCTGGATTCGGGTTCCAAAGTCTAAGCGCAGTAAGAGTATTTCTGGAGCAGAAGAGCAGGTGGGACTGGCCGAGGCAAAGACAGCGGGGGGCTCAGCGGCCCCGAAGAACGGGGAAACCGGTGGGGACTATCAACAGGGGCAAGACAGTAGCCATGAGGGCATGGAGATTGAGGCGTTGATCATCCCTGAGCTGGTCAAGCTGCACTCGAACATGATCGCGAAGCATGGTGCCCAGGCTTAGTTTGATGTCGTTGGTTATTGAGTAATGTATCATGTTCCTCATGTACAGTATGCACTGTACCTGCTCGGTTAATTAATCTGCTCCGTATTAGACTGATATATTGATTTTATTTACCAATTTGTTATTTTGATTATTTAAACTACGAATAAAATTAATTAATTTTGTGGATAACGTCTTTCAGATTGAGATTGGCGCCATTGGGCGGCGATCAGGGACGATGATTACCAGGTTGGGAGACATATTGGGTGGATAAAATACCAGCCATACCGTTTCATTACCCTGTCCGTGACTTCTGTTCTTTCTCTCCACCAAGAGAACTGAGTAGGCATCGGGTCTCTTCCTTCCATTTAGAAACCATGTTTGATATCACAACCAATTGCTCTTCCCGAAGGCTCCGAGACAGGTAAGACTCAATCTGGTGGTGGGTTACAGCTTAATGGAGCTGTTTCAGTTTGACTGTCAGCAGGAGTGTCTCATTCTTGAGCTGCGCCCATACGCGTCATTGAGGTTAAGATCCTAGTGGGTCGATCATCCCTCCGTTGCTCTTGACTCTGCCGCTTAACGAACGTGCAGTCGACCTACCTGCTCGTCCCTTGTCGATCTTCGGGACTTGAGGGGGATTTTTTTCTCTTCCTGTTCGTTTGTTTTCTTCTCCTTTTCTTCCTATTCTGTTGTGGCTTTACATTCCTTATCGGCACCCCAAATCCTCATCGCAATCAACCAGCCGAGGCAAAGGGAACAACGAAAAATGGTGGATTGCTCCCCATCGAACTGGAGGAACGGTTATAATCTTGCTCTTTTGGTGTCATTTCTCCAGGTGCTCTGTGTGGAGGCTGTTCCCAGCTTCCGACGAGCGTTCCTCTCCCCTCGCTAGCTAAGATGTTTCCTCGTCGATTCCGTCGCATCGCTGTCATCACCTCTGTCCTCTGTCTCTTCCTCCTCTACCACTTCTCCGGTCTCCGATCGAGCTTCCACGCTACCACCAGTCACGGCCGCCGTCGGTTCGAATGCCCACCCCTCCCGGGCATGGAAGACGTTCTGGTTGTGTTGAAAACAGGTGTCACCGAGGCATTGGACAAGGTCCCGGTGCACTTCCAGACCACCCTGCGCTGTGTCCCGAATTATGTGATATTTTCCGACTTCGAGGAGGAGATCAACGGTATTAAGGTACACGATGCCTTCCGGAACATGGATCCCGACGTGAAAGGGACCGTCCCCGACTTCAGCATCTATAACCGCCTCGTACAACTGGGTCGAGCGGGCCTGGAAACTGGTGATTTCGCCGACGAGGCCAACTCTGCCATCGGCAAGCCAAACAACCCCGGTTGGAAACTAGATAAATGGAAGTTCCTGCCGATGGTCCAGGAAACGCTCCGCTACAAGGGTGACGCAAAATGGTACGTCTTCATGGAAGCGGACACGTATTACTCATGGGGGACGTTGCTCGAGTGGCTCTCGCACTTTGATGCGTCCAAGCCGTGGTACCTCGGCACCGAGACTCAGATCGCCGATGTCATTTTCGCCCACGGCGGCTCGGGCTTCGCCATCTCGAATCCGGCCATGCAGCGAGTCGCGAAGGAGTATACGGAGCGCAACGTTGAGCTGAACGAGTACACGGATGCTCACTGGGCCGGAGACTGCGTCTTGGGCAAAGTGCTGGCCGACGTCGGCGTGCCATTGCATTTTTCCTGGCCGATCCTGCAGAACACCAACATCGGTGAATTAGATGAGTTCACGACCGCCTTCTACCGTCGACCCTGGTGTTTCCCCGCCGTCGCATTCCACCATTTGAGTGCACGCGACGTCCAAGATCTGTCCAACTTTGAACAACGCCGATGGCGCGAGGTAAGCTTCCTGTCACCCTTCAATTTGAGTGTCAGCTAACCCATCCGTAAAACAGAAACAAACCACCCTTCTCCTCCACGGCGAGGTCTTCAAAGAACTCATCTACCCAAATCTCTCTTCATACCGCGACAACTGGGACAACCTCTCCGACGAAGAACACTCGGAAATCACCACCTTCGACGACTGTCAAACCCTCTGTAAGGATAAATCCGACTGCGCACAGTTCTCCTTCCGCTCCGGATCCTGTTTCACCGGGAGGACACCCAAACTGGGCACGGCTAGCTCGGGGGCCCGGTCCGGATGGGCTATGAAGAAGATCGAGGAGATGATGCACGAGGCGCCGGTTTGTTCAAGCGTGGAGTGGGGTGCTGCTTGATTGTTCTTTATTTTGCTTTTACTTGTTTCTGTTTCTTCCTTGCACGCATTGGCGGTGATGCTTTGGCAGTTCGCAGGTCGAACTTGATGGGCTGGAGTTATACTCTACTAGAGCTCGAGGTCGATTGTCAGAATGAGATCCAGCTACTTTATGCTGATCTCCTGGTTGGATGTATACTATAGACTACCATTCTCGCTGTGCTCATTTTCTTCTGATGTGTTTCTATGGGCGGTGTTGGGTCTTGCATGGTAGGAGTTGTCGATGTTTTCATTCAATACATCAATTCTAGCGAATCTCGACTACCCCAATAAGAGCAACCAGTTAAACGATGAATCTTAACACAGAAGCTTTATAAAATCAGTATGCTGGA
This sequence comes from Aspergillus oryzae RIB40, assembly GCF_000184455.2. Lineage (NCBI taxonomy): Eukaryota > Fungi > Ascomycota > Eurotiomycetes > Eurotiales > Aspergillaceae > Aspergillus > Aspergillus oryzae. Next base: position 1,314,601 of record NC_036440.1, on the reverse strand, counting down.
CTAATTCAGCCACGGAAAGTAAGAATACCCAATTCAACAATCCCACAGACGCACAAAAGCCCAACTTAGTCTTTCTACAAAAGCTCAGGAGCCCCGGGGTCCTCCAGGCACTGATCAATACGCATAATCTTCAGTCCCTTGCCTTTGACAAACCGAATAATCTCTCGAAAATACCCCACGGTCGAATTGCTCAGATAATGGAGCACAGCCAAATTCCCGCCACGCTCGACATCGCGGTAGAACGCCTTCAGCTGGCGCTCGGGCGTGTCGGAGTCTGCCCACATCCAGTCTTCGATGTCGACACTCCAGTTGATGATTTGTGGGTTCTTGATACGTTTTGCTAGGACTTCACGCGTGCGGGAGCCGATTGTACCGTATGGGGGGCGGAAGTAGCTGGCTATTTCTTCATTAGTTTGTTGGTTTCACGGGAGTATGGTTAGGTAGCATGGGGGTGGATGGGGATTTGAGGGTAGTTGTTCCGAAATCTGGATAGACAGGCATAGGGCATGTATACATACACTCTACCCCAAGCAAAGACTTAAATGTAGCGATGTTGCGGAAAATATCGTCATCTATAGCCTTCGTCGACTCCATTCCTTCCATCCTACATTCGTCACTCATTAGCACTATCATATCTTCCAACATACACTCACTCACTCCCTACTCCCAACACCATAAACGACTAGGGGAAGGTTGAGAGGAGAACTCACTTAGAATGCCCATCCGAATGCAACGCAATCTGATGTCCACCCTCCACCATCTTCTTGTAAAAATCGGCAAAACCCGTCTTATTGTCCCTAAGTGGCGCCCCCACAACAAAAAAAGTAACTAGGACACCCTCACTCTCTAATATCTCCCTGACCTCGTCCGCAAGACTGGGTATGCCATCATCGATCCCGAAAGCAAACGAACCGGGTCTCGTGCACCGGAGTCTCAGCTCCCCGGTCGGCTGTTTCTTTGGAACCTTGACACCGCGTGGTAGGGTTGGGATCAACTCGACCTTGTGCACTTTTATTGGGCGCGTGTACGGTGGATAGAAATTTCCAAGGGAAATGGAGAGGACGCGGGAGTGGTCGATGGTGAAGTGGGAGAGGGGGATGTAGAGGTCTTTTTTCTTTTGCTTCTTTGGTCTCCAGTGGTGCCAGTGGGGCTTAGCAGTGTAGCGGGATGCCTCGACGCTGTCACTGGTTTCGGGATAAGGGCTTAGCGATGGGTTACAGGAGGGGTTGTTTTGGTGCATGGAGATGCTGAAGGTTGGTGGGCCTGAGTAGACGATATGCAGGATCCAGGTTGTGTAGGGGGTTAGGTCGAAGCATGTTGTTGAGGAGAGTTGGCTGTGGTAGGTTTGGTCGGCATCTGAGGCGTTCAGCTCGATGTAGTTCCCTCCCTGGGTGACATAGAGGTCTTCGAGGGCGCCGTGCCAAGACCCGAGGTTGTTTCTGTCGGGGTGGGCGAAGGTGTCGACGATTATGGGGGTGTTGTTGGTCGTGGGTGGGAGAAAGGTCACTTGGAGGGGTGTTCGGTGGGTGGTTTCTGTGGTTGTGGTAAGAGTGGCCCAGAAGAGAGCGAGGATGGTGTAGAGATAGAGAGTATGCATAGTTGCTATTATGAAGCGGGTGGATACTGTATGGTATAAAGTCAAGGAGTGGACTGTGATAACTTCACATTTGTATATGATAGTGGATGGTGGATCTGTGGCATGAATGTCAGCTTGCTCGAACTTTTGAAGGCACAAGACGGTGGTATGAATACTCACCTTACACGGAAAGAACGACTGATACACAGACACACCTCAATGCGGCTACGACTGCTCTCACTCGAATCGAAGATTAATACTTATTAATCTCTAGGTCTAGCCATACAGGAAAACAAAGCCACCATCCTTCGCTGCTCGAATTTTCCCAACCTGTCCAGTAGTTGGTTAAGAAGCCCTAAATCCATATCCTCTAAGTTCCAAAGTAAGAGGAGAACAACTTCCGGTTACCATTTACCAGGCTTCCAGGGAATGATCGAGGCTCAGAAGGCTGGCTCGCTGTTGTCTCCCGCATATGGAGCTGAAACCGCAGAACATTGGAAGCCGCAGTAACCTGCACTGCATAAAACATTTCATGGCGTGAACAAGCGGAAGTTACCCCAGCCAACACATTGCCAGTGTTACCCGGTACAGCCGAACCATCAAGCAGCAGCCTTGTAGTCACTCAGCCAAACCAGTGGTGAGAGATGGACAACCGCGGACTGCCGGAGAGCCTTAAAACTCAACTAGAAGTCGTAGTCGACGGCAGGGGCAGGGGCATCTTCGGTTTCACCCATGGGAATTCCACCCCAGGTGCTGCTCCCAGCGCCTTCGTTCGTATTATCGCCACCACCTTCTCCATCCTCATCGTCGGTATCGTCATGAAACATTTTCTCACCATCAGCAGGCTTGTAGGACTCCAGGAAGTCAGGTATTTTCTGGTTGGTTTCAAGAAGAAGCCGAACAAGATCAGGAGCGAGGTCCGAGTCGCGGTCATGATTGTAAAAGGAGGTAGCGAGCCCTTCGTTTCCAATACGGGCAGTACGTCCTGTCCATTGTTAGTATTCTGGTGATATGAGCCATTTGTTGTAGTACCTACCAATGCGATGGACATACTCGACAATGCCGCCGTGGGACTGGCGGGGGAGGTCGTAGTTAACAACGTGCATGACGTTCTTAATATCGAGTCCACGAGCCGAAACTCCAGTCGCGACGAGGATAGGGCATTTGGCAGTACGGAAAGCACGCCTGTTTCTCCTTCAGTGACTGGCTTCTCTGTTTGAGGTGCGAGAAAACTTACAAGGCATCCTCACGCTCACGTTGAGTACGATCTGAGTGGATAGAGGTGCTGGGCAAGCCCATATTATACAGGTAATCATCCAGTAGATCGGCCTGTGCTTTGGAGTTGACAAAGATTAGGGTACGAGAAGGGGGCATCGCGAGAAGCAGATCATAGAGGCACTGCTTCTTAAGATGCTCTTCGGAGTAGACAATCTGAATGGTTTGTCAGTTGATTATACGGTATACAATCTTATCTTCTCGGCGAATGGCTCACAGTCTGGTCTACATTGATGTGAGTACTGCCAGGACGTCCGATACGAATACGAACGTGGTCGCCAGCGAGGAACTTGCGGGCCAACTGACGACACTCCTTGTTGAATGTTGCGGAAAACATCATGTAACGGTGGTCCGCATCCTCGTTCATATCTTAGTTGGTCAGCATCACAACTAGGCCAATCAGTACTCTCGCTCTTACCTCCACCCGACATGATCTTGTTGAAGTCAGACTCCCAGTCCGCAAGGAGAAGTTCATCTGCTTCGTCTATGATGGTGTACCTGGCTATGGATCAGTCACATTCTAATAACGTTAGAAAAAGAACTTACTTGACTCGGCGGAGAGAGAGAATATGAGGTTTATCCATGAAATCCAAAAGTCTTCCGGGCGTGCCAATGAGAATGTCGCAACCTTTCTGCAGCTCGTCTCTCTGGTCACGCACGGGAGCACCGCCGTACACAACGCATGGACGCAACATAGAGCGATAGCAGAGCCGGCGTGCTTCATCGAATATCTGTGTAGACAGTTCCCTTGTAGGCGCAACGATCAAGACCAGAGGTTCTGCACGGACGGCATCAACGATGGGGTTAAACCCGTCCGCCAAGTTCGGACGTGGAGCAGCAAGCTTTTTTGCCTTTCCCATCAACTTTGACAGGACGGGGATCAAGAAGGCCGCGGTCTTCCCGGAACCTAATTCTTGTCAGTAGCTCATTCAACCTCCATATAACCTCATCAACCACTTACCAGTCTGGGCAATGGCGATGAGGTCGTGGCCAGTCATGACAGCAGGGATCGCATACGCCTGAATTGGCGTCGGAATATCGTAGTGACAGAGCTTGACGTTTTCGCGCACGATGGGATGCAGTCCAGCATCATCGAACTGAAGTGTTTGTTAGACACTGGTGTGCCGTCCATGCTGAACAGACTTACACTCTTGATTGGATTGGGACGGTCACGACTTTCAGCCTCGACCTCGATGTTTTGGAGACTTCTCAGATCAGCTTTTAGTGCCAGAGTCCAGAGAACACATCTACCTACTTTCCAATCTTGAGACCGGTTCTATTTATGAGCTCACTCCGAAACAGCATCTCCTCAAGCTGTGGGTTGGCAGGGCCAACGTCCCCATACTCATCTTTCCACTCGTATTTCGCCGCATTGGCCGCCCACTCGGGGAGTTCCTGCTGTGGCTGTTCTGGCTCATTGCCCTCACCAGGGGTGGCGAGAGGAGGCCCGAGAGGGGCTGCGTTGTACTTGGAGTAGTCGTAGCCTTCTGGCTCGGCCCACCCCTTTTCGCGGGCAGTACTAGCAGCTTCAGCCTTTTTGGCGTTTTGCGCTTGCGTAACATCATCAAGAGCAGTGCCCATGCTGGACACGTTGAATGTATCCATGATGTTTGAATAGACACAGAATACGCGTGAAGAGAATATGCGGTTGGCTGGTACAGTTCAGATACACGATACTGAGCTCTGGGAGAATCAAGGGGAGACAGAATTAAAGTGCTTCACACATTTGAAGAAAAGGTTAGAGGGGAGACAGCTTTTGATTGAATCAAAGAAAGAGGTGCAGGGAGTGGGTAACAGGATGAAGGGAACAGTAGAAGAAAGCTGGAAGAGGAAGAGGAGGATGAAGATGGAGGGGAGGAAGAAGAGGAAGAGAGTGCGGGGTTGCAAAGATAACAAACAGAAGAGTGAATATAACAAGAGGTTGCTCAGACGAGAAACACTCTTAACATGAGCTGTTTGGTTGGGACTACTGTCTGGTACACACCCAATAGGAGGGTCTCAGGGGAGCAGTGAATATTAGGATACAGTGGACTTTGGTTGGGGGGTGCGGCAAGGAACAGAATCAGAGTGAGTGAGTGAGTGAATGAGATCTTGCTCTCATAATAGAACTTTAGGTGACAACGGGGTTGTCCCAATTGGGATGTCATCAGTCAAGTCACTGGGTCTGGATCATCCCCTCCTAGAGATATCAAAGTATCCTTCCATCTTTTTATTCTGCTGGGAGAGACTCCCCATAAATTTGGTGCAAGAGGGGATATTCAGAGTTTAAAAGAGGTAATACTAAGAGGTACAGCAACTCAAACAGTGAAGATTGAGTAAATAGCTTTTTTCTACTATGGGTAGGTTTGATATACATAGAAAAGAAGACTTGTGTCATTGTTTGAAGCCTATGTAAGTATATGGTACGAAGTGCGACAATGGGATGCATTTTACTCATCTACCTTTTAGATTTTTTCTTATCACCCAATTTTGTGTTACCACTGGAACCCTTTAGAGTGATGTGACCGTCCTCGTTAGACATGTCCACAGATCCAGTCTATACTTCAGGACGTCTCCTTGACGCCGTCTTGCAGGAAGCCTATAAACTATTCCCCTAAATTCCTAATACAGACCATGGTCAAGTAACAGCTCGTGTCGGATCGTAGCTGGAGGTAATTAAGGACAAAAGTCGTAGGTGACATACGCAGCATCCACCGAACGTCTGGCTACCTTCCGGGTCAAACGCATACATAGATACAACAAAAGTATTCTACATCGTGTAGAAAATGACACGGCGATTTAGTTTAGGTCTAAATCAGAATATCAATATAAACCCATGGCTCTCTTAGTTTTGCGGAGAAAGGTGGGGATGTCACTACTGTTCTTTGGGTGTTTGATCGTAGTACATAAATATCACGATGTGGTATATATCCCGCAGCCTGCTTATAGATTTGCACTCTACGATTTTAACGAGACCCTCCCTCTAAGGGGAGAAAACCAAAAAAAAAAAAAAAAAAAAAAATTGAATAGTCAAATGAATATGAAAAAGTAAAAATTATTGTAAGCTTATATCAGCTATTTCTCATGCATATAAATAGAAAACAACTCTAAATGTTGTATCACTAACCGCTACTGTGTGTGTTATGTTGACGACGGATTTGGGTGGCGTGCCTGATGAGAAACGATGAATGCCTCAGGATGATGATCAAGAATGGACGACGTCATCAGGATGACTCTGGACCGTGAGATAAGCCCCATTCATTTCCTAGTAAATCAACCACCTGAATATTTCTAAGATCGCTATAGCGCATGTACTCCGTGCATACTCCGGGTAAAGTTGAAAGCTTCGATCTTGGTTCCACTTCCGATCTCAACGGAAAGCGGGCAGAAGGAGATATACGCCGTAGGGAACAGCACGGCAATCCCATTACTCCGAGATGTCACCCTGAACCACCGCGGTTCACTCATTCCTCGGTTCTGGATGTGACCTTCAAGTTGCTTATTTCTTGCCGGCTCGCCCTTCTCTCCATTATTTCTTATCATTGATACACCATGTCGTCTACAAACTACAATCCGCCCTCGCGCGCCACCCGGCTAGAAAAAGCTATCACCAACCCCGGTGCTGTGAAGATTAATGTTAAGGGTGCTTTCATTGTCGACGAAGATCCGCGATCCAAGAGTCCCGTGAGATTGGATGGTGTGCACTATGAAGGCCATGATATCCGGCTTCCCCATCACACTGGAGTAGTGAGCCATGTTGCTGTCGACGTGAGTGACCCAGCTTCTCTTTTTTCCTGTTCTTTTTTTTTAGCCGTTCCCCCGCATAATCTTTACCCCCCCCGCAATTGAATTGCAGTTCCGATCGCATCACCAGATTGTGACCAGCGCAACTGACTTTGGCTGTGTGATTTTCCCAGATCGGTGGTTCTCTTGCGAAATTAATTTATTTTACACGAGAGCTGGACTCCGTGGATAATGGCGGCCGATTGAACTTTATCAATTTCGACACTCATCGCATAGATCTGTGCATCAACTTCATAAAAGAACTGAAAGAAGAATACCAGAAAGCCCACGGTCCTTCCAGCGATGAGCTATGTGTTGTGGCGACCGGAGGCGGCGCCTTCAAGTATTACGACAAGCTGAAGGAGACACTGAAAGTGAATATCATACGCGAGGATGAGATGGAATGCCTCATTACTGGTACGTCCGCAATTGCCTAATATGCACACCCACCGTGCTTCCCTTGAGGCACGTGGCTGATTTTACAACAGGACTCGATTTCTTTATCACTGAAATACCGAACGAAGTCTTTACCTACAGCGAAACCGACCCGATGCAATTTGCCGAGGCCCGACCGGACGTTTACCCGTACCTATTAGTCAACATTGGCTCCGGTGTATCCATGATCAAAGTGTCGGGCCCTAGGCAATACCAGCGTGTGGGGGGTACCCATCTGGGTGGCGGCACCTTCTGGGGCATCATGTCGCTCCTGACTGGTGCTCGGACCTTCGACGACATGCTGGCGATGGCGGACAGCGGTGATAACAGTGGGGTAGACATGTTAGTTGGCGATATCTACGGCATGGACTATAACCGGATCGGTCTGAAGAGCACTGCGATTGCTAGCACATTCGGCAAGGTCTTTCGATTGAAGAATGATGTGCACGAAGAGGATGGAGAAGACAAACCCCACGGTGAAGATGGACAAACCAATGGTGAAGTTACGTTCAAGCCTGAGGATATGAGCCGAAGCCTTCTTTATGCCATCAGGTAAGCCTGGACTACCGTCCTCCCCGTGATTCTGTTGAGCTAACATGATATAGTAACAACATCGGACAAATCGCATATCTGCAGTCCGAGAAGCACCAAGTGAAGCACATATACTTCGGTGGGTCGTTCATCCGAGGCCACCGGCAAACCATGAACACACTATCCTACGCTATCCGGTTCTGGTCCAAAGGCGAAAAGCAAGCCTACTTCCTGCGCCACGAAGGCTACATTGGCGCCGTCGGGGCCTTCCTCCGCAGACAGCCAGCCAACTGGGGTCGCAGGAATAGTCTCGACGGTAGTGCCATGCCACAGGAGCTCAGGAGTAGCTCTAGTTGACGAGTTCAAGAACCATGCTTCCAGTGCAACTGGAAGCTTGCATGATTTTCTTTGTTATTTGGTTTACCCGCCCTTCTTCCGATCTCTTGGGCTTCTGATACCCGCTTTTTAGTTCTCCGTGCATGTTAGACAAAAGAATATACATCCTGCAGATACATTTTGCCAATCTTTCGGGACGTTTTGCAGTCCGATTTCGCCATGGCCTATTTACATTTGTACCATAATATCCTAAATATCTTTTCAACTTTTGGTGTCTACGAGCATCATCCATCCAAAGCCGAGTTGTTTTTCTTTCGTTGATTCCGGGTTCTTTGTCTCTTTCTTCTTATTCTTATTCTGTTTTATTTTTTGGTTGACATGGAATTTTGCGGCAATATTCCGACGAAAGCATGCTTATTGGGGCTATACAGATGCTTGACAGGAATTATTGATGGACTGCAAACGACACAGCCAAAAATGGTAACATCTAGCTGTCGTAGATTTCTTTATACAATGGTGGAACTTTGTTTGCTACCAAGAAACCGTTGGGGTCACGCTGTGTGACAGGTCCGTTTTGCTCAACGGGGCGGGATTGATAATGAAATGTTCCTATACAAAAGCCAGAGCAGAATAATGCATTGAAGAGCGATTCCCACACACCTTTCGGGCGATACTATCAACTTAGCACCTACGACTTGGGCATACTAGGAAAGTCTGGGACTAACCGCTAGACTACTATGGAGTAGACCCAGTGGGTAGCACAATCACCCAATCGGAATGGAGTATGACCGCGGTTAAGCTTACCTACCTTTAGCTCATTGGAATTGACAGTAAACGCGGATCCCCGACATTGACGCGTTGGTTAGTTTCAAGTTGCCAAGGTATCGACCGAAACTGTAGACTACTTATCAACTATTGCAGCACGCTCAGTTGCGGTCGGACTTAAAATCCATCGATTAATACTTGACCTTGCTATCCTCTATTCCATCCTGAGTCGGCAATTATTCTTATTTTCGCACGCGTGTTTCTGGATCGGACAAGATCAATATGGTGGACCAGTATGCAGAATTCCGCTCCTTTTGTCCCGTGTCTTCAAGCTCATTTCTCTATGTTCAAGGCGAGAGGGTTCACTCGGCAGGGACAGCTCCGAAGAAGAGCGTAAGCCGACAGTATCTCCTGCTAACGAACCGCAACCGTCACTCGTTGTGAACCCCAAAGCGATCTTTGGGTCCGATCAGCCTTTGCCCCAGCATCTTGCCGATAAACTGGAAGAATGGCACAAAGAACATGGCACGGTACGACCGCCCTGTAACAGCCAAAGGCCTGCGAAAGGCAATTTGTTATGGAAGACTTTCGACCGTCAGGGGAATCATGTGAATCTCTCCGCGTATGCGATAATAAAGCCAACTGCATACAATGTTCTGGTGCTTCATACTGCTGAAGGATCTGAGAAGCTCGTGTCTTCTTACTTTCCTTTCGGCACGGGATTTGGTACCTTCCTGAGGGGTTGGTTGGGGGTTCACGATGGGTGGGAGCCTACAACCTGTGCCGTGCGGAGGTTTGCAAGTCATCCAGACCATCTTGATTATAAGCCTGAGGCATGGAGCGCCTTTGAAGTCCTTCAGAAGCGTCACAAGAAGTTGCTGCCCCAACCATCACAAGCGAGTGGGACGCGAAGAAGTCTACCGGGACCGTCGCAGATGCAAAGATCGGAAACGAGGATACAGAGGAAGAGCCTACCAGGACCGCCGGTCGCTACACATGACCGTGGGGCCAACGCTGCACATAGATCATCGTCATCGTCATCGTCATCATCGGAAGAGGATGAGTCAGATGAAGAAGACGAAGAAGACGACTCTTCGGAGTCAGAGGACGAAGAGCCGGAGCCTACATCGGTGCCTAAAAGACGCCGAATGAACGAGTCTAGCAAACCCACTAATCGAAACCCCAAAGTGGTTTTCAAGTTGATTTCGTATAAATCCGGATCAGTTCGCTGCTTTCCGTTGGACGAGTGCCGGACTGCGAAAGAATTCTTCGACAAGGCCCGGACCTTTTTCCAACTTTTTGATAGGAACGTGGAGGTAAAGATCCTTTCATGCCAGATACCATCCCAGTCTCAACAGCAGTATATCTTTGAAGGCAGTGAAGGCGAGTTTGCTCTGCTCGTGGATCAAGTCAAGAGCTTGGCGGGCGATGGAGCTTTGACTGTAGAGGTCAGTTATGTCTTATCGCTTCACTGACCTGGATATTGTTTGGTTGTGTGGCGTTGTATTTTGATGTCGATAACGCCGGTTGTAATATGTTATGTAGCCATGACTGAATATTTGGAAGAATGTATGTATCCTTAAGATTCAATGCAAATGAGCGTTTGCTATCAGTTGTTGTTTGAGTGACTGGCTGTATAGATCGTTGAACACCCTGGAAGCGATGACTAATGACCACGTGGGCGAGGCGACGCAATCGGAAGACCTACTTTGGGATATTTCGCAACACGTCTCGAGAATCACCCACTTCATCGTCGCCATGCGTCAAGCATGAATCCTGCACTGCTCGATGCCTCCTCTGTCCGACTCGCCTCCCCCCGTTCCTCCGCCAGTCCCCGTCGAAACCCATCCTAATCGAGCGGTCGGGATAAAACCTCATGGACAACTACGGACCCTCCCCGATCCCACCCGGCTTGCCCCTGAAGATGCATACTATTCGCCTGCATTGGTGAGAACGCGAACTGCCCCAGCAACCTACGATGAGTCTATTCGAGGACTGAACGGGAGCACCGGTACCGCGGCGTCGGTCGCAGCTTTGCGACCGCCGCACGCGGTCCCGGCACGAAAGTTACGAGGAACAAGTCGACGCCGGAGACGCAAGGGCGCGTGGAAGAAGCTTCTCTGGGTGAAGCAATCATGTATGGGTGGGAAACAATTCCGGTTAGGATGGTTGTTAACGGCGCTGGGCAGATCCTGATAACTACACCGATACGGAAACGTTCCTCGATCATCTCCAGCGCAACCCGCGCGTGCGTCCTTACGACTTCTGGCCACTAGTAGCCGATTCTACGGTCATTGTTCAGCATGTCTGCTCGGTGGCGATCTTTGTTTGCTGTTTCGTTGGCATCGTCCAGGGACGAGTGAGCCCCGTCTCGATTGTGTGCTGGGGGAGCGTCGGGACGGCTATGGGCTGGATACTGTGGGATTCGTGGGTGTTCAGAGAGCATGGGGAGAGCCACGTGGTGGAGCGCGCATCCGAGGGCGATGACGGATCTAGTTCTGGCTCAACCACGAGCTCAATGAACCCCTCCACCACCCGGTTGAATGTCCAGAAGGATAACCATGTCCATGGACTTGGGTTGACCATGTCTCACAGTGAGACAGAACCGGAACGAAGGAGCAGTAACTCGGGTCTCGGCGACTCCTGCACACAAGACGCGGCATCATTCGGAGGTGCGAATGGCGCTGCTGCCGGCAGTGTCCCGCCTCTGCCTCCCCACGATGCGCCGATGATTTCGCGACTCTCTTCGCGCAACCGCCAGCGGCTATCTACAGTCAAATCGGCGTTCTTGATCTACTGTGCATTACTGGGGCTTAGTCCGATCCTTAAATCGCTCACCAAATCGACGGCTAGCGACTCGATCTGGGCGATGAGCTGCTGGCTGTTGATCACCAACATCTTCTCTTTTGACTATGGAAGTGGGGAGGGCGCAGGCGCTACGAAGTTCCCGGCTTCTCTGTCGACTAACGCTGCGGTGATGGCCTCGACCGTGTTGGCGTCCCGACTGCCGTCGACCACGCACGTGTTCAGTTTAATGCTGTTCTCCATCGAAGTGTTCGGGCTGTTCCCTATCTTCCGGCGTCAATTGCGCCATATCTCCTGGACCGGTCATGTGTTCCTGACACTAGCGCTGGTGATCGCGGCTGGTGGCGCAGTTGGGATTACATTAAGGGGCGGATTGACGGCGGCCGTGGTTGGTTCTATGCTGGGCAGCATCCTGACGGCCTTGGCAATGGGAGGCTGTAGTTGGTGGCTCATCAGTCTGCAAAAGTACAAGAATGTGGTGACTGGACCGTGGGACCCGGCGCGGCCCATCATCCGACGACATTGGGATTAATTTGGCGATTGAATTCGAACCGGCTGGATGCCAGCTGGGCGTGAATTATGAGATACCCGTACGAATCAGGTTAATATGGTTTTGTTTCAGTGTATGAAAGTGCTCCTCTAATCTACTCTGAAACCCTTTATTATAATATGGCCCTCTGATAATACACGGCTGCCGTCTGACCGAGTCGAAACAAGAAGAGACAAAGCCCCGAGGGGTCACACTTCTAAAACATCTCTTTGAAGCAATAAATGCTCCAATGCAGTCTATCGAACAAGCAAACAGATATTCGTATCGTAGCACCCTCAGCCGAGGAGAAGAATGCCAGAGGAATGCCACCCGGTATGCTCCAAGGTCTATTTTAAACACGGACCCCAAACACTAGCAATGGATCGCCAGCTTCGCCCCCAGACTAAGCCCTCCAAATACCAGGCGTCCAGCAAACAAGTCAACGACAAAGGATCCAATGTCTCACCCGCTGCATACCTCCCTGACCTCATTGAGAGATCAGCACTGGACACCGCATTCCCCACTACGTAGACGATGGATTTATTCGCTGTGTTGTTTATTTCGCCCGTCCCTTGGGCGCCGAAGTGAATGAATGAATGATTAAAACTCCGTGTGACTCCGCACATTCACGGCGTGACTACTCCAGTGACCCTTGTACATCCGTTTGTATAAATAGTCCTGAGCTCTCACTCACCCTCCTTTTTTCTTCTTGTCATTCACCTACATACGATACCCCCTCCCTCCTGGGACATAACTAGCGACAATGAAGTGGAAGAGTCTAGCCCTAGGCCTTCTGGCCACCGCCCAATCTGCGGCGAGTCTTCGCTTCGTGATGTATATCGACGAGTATGTTCCCTTCTAACCCTAACCCGATCCGAACCCCAAAGCAGAATCTACAGTAGTTGAACCATCGGCCCAGTCCACTAAAGAAATTCAACGTGAAATAGATACCACACTCAAGGCCTCCCCGACAGCAGCGGCACAGCCGGAATCAGCCACGCCGTAATGGGCTTTGCTAAATCGACACTATTTAACAGCGACTCGCCGCAGTCCTGGAAGCCTTTCGAGCCGATCGATACCATGCGCAAGCGCTTCAGCAGTGATACGAAGTTGCTCGTTGCCATTGGAGGATGGGGCGATACATCCGGGTTCTCGGAGGGTGCGAAGGATGAGGCGTCTCGGGCGAGGTATGCGAAGAATGTGAAGGCTATGGTGGACGAGCATGGGTTGGATGGCGTTGGTATGTTCCTTCTTTCTCTCTTTGTTTCCAGAAATTAATATGAATGATACTGATGCATGCAGACATCGACTGGGAATATCCCGGCGGCAACGGCGAAGACTACAAAGACATCCCTAATGAGCAAAAGGCAGGCGAGATCGAAACGTACCCTCTTTTCCTCGCTGCTCTCCGCAAGGAACTGGGCAAGGACAAGCTCATTTCTGTCGCGGTACCGGGTAAGCGGGGCGACATGATCGCCTTCACGAAGGAACAGGGACCCAAGATCTGGGAGTCCGTCGACATGGTCAATGTCATGACGTACGATCTCATGAATCGTCGTAACAATGTGACCACCCACCATACCAGCGTTAAGGGGTCTTTGGATTCCATCAAGGCGTACGAGGAGATTGGTCTCGACACCCAGAAGATCAACCTCGGTCTGGCGTACTATGCGAAGTGGTTCACGACGAAGAAGGATGCCGGCTGTGACACCCACCCGCTTGGATGTGAGGTTGTGGAGCTGGAGGACGCCAAGGGTAAGGACACTGGCAAGTCTGGGGCGTTGACCTTCGAGAAGGGCACGATGGGCGAGCCATCGAAGGATTTGAAGGAGAGCACGGACGGCAGCTGTGGATTTGGCAAGGGCAAATGCCCGAACGGATCGTGCTGCAGCCAGTATGGCACTTGGTATGTTTTTGTCTCCCTACATCAACTCTACCCCACATTCCGTCTCCCTTGCCTCTACCATACATATACTATGGAGGAATACTAACAAGGTCCACAGCGGAACAACAGACGCCCACTGCCAAGCCGGCTGTCAATCCGACTACGGCACCTGCAAGGGCATCTCGCTGATCGACTCCTGGCGTCGTGCCGAGAAGGACGGCGTGACTGACGAGGATGCCGGAGGCCAATACTACTTCGACAAGGAGGTGGACCTGTTCTGGACCTGGGACACGGCCCCGCTCATCAAGCGCAAGTTCAAGGACATCGTGGATGCCGAGAAGTTGGGCGGTGTCATGGCCTGGAGCTTGGGAGAGGATACACTGAAGTGGGAGCATCTGCATGCTATGCAGGAGGGAGTGCAGGAGCGGAGTTGATCTCTTCAAGTTGCATCGACATTTCTTTACTCCGTAGGAGTATATGAGCATTAACCTTAATCCAATAAAGTATACATACACTTCTTCCAACCTTGAATCCTAGCCCAGTACTGTGTACCTTTACTAGAATCAACATACCCAAAACACCGAAACAAGCAAAGTAATACAAAGCACCAGTGAATCGAAGTGAATTAAACCCCCCCAATCCGGCCCATATAAAATAACACCCTCAAAACTCCCAAAAAAACCAACCAATCCGAACGCAAGCCCCAGCACGGGATCGCACGACCCTACTTAACCGGCCGCAACCATCACCTCATCAAACGCCGCAAGGCATTTATTTAGAAGCACCTCACCCCATGAAACATTGAGAAAAACTTCGTAGTGTAACTAATTCAAACTATTAACATGCACCTTCATTCAGAAACTCTCCCATCACTATGAAATGGGCTCTATTTTACTTAATTTGTTTACCGGTTTGTTGGGGGGTGCCGCTTCCGGGGATTTCTTTATCTTCATCTGATAAGGATCATGATCATAAGGATCTCAAGAAATTTCGAGGGATGAAGTCATGGAATTTCTTTGACGGAGACCATCACTCGAACACGGATATACTATCACCATCACGCAAAGATACAGATGTTGATATCGATATAACCAAGACGGGTCAACATCCGCTCACGCTACACCAACCATCGGAAGACCCGGACTATACGTCCAACTCAAATCCCAACTCTCACCATACCAACAATATCAACAACGCCAACCTTAACAATAATAATCATAATAATGATAACAGCCCAACAACCCACGGAACCTTCCTCACCACCCCAAATACACCTCCAACACAAATCCCACCCTCAACAACAAAACGCTACCTCCGCGTTCTCCACGACACACAACTACCCACCAACTTCCTCAAGAACCACATGCATGAGATTGTCGTCGTTGGGTTATTCCTCCTCATTCCCGTTACTCTGGCACTGGTGGAGATTATCGAAAGGATTGGATTGGGCGTTGACGAGGGTGTTGAACTTGAAGATTACCTAGAGCTGGAGAGGGGAAGGGGGATGATTCGACGGGGAAGAAGGAGGGTATTCAGAAAGAAGAGAGGGAAGAAGAAGAAGAAGCCGACATCTATCCTGGAGATGGATGTGGAAGATCAAGTATTCTTACGGTGATCTATTTATATTCATATTTATTTAAGATGAAGTAAGGCAAGGTGAGGTGAGGCTAAATTTGCATATTTTCATTTGCATGCTATGTACTGTAACATTTATATGTACCGAAAAAGAAAACATTTGATCATTATGTGCATCTCATGAACAGAACTAGACGTTCTCCCGCTGCTCGATCTCAGCCTTTTCCGCTGCGCGAGTGAAGGCGTCGACTTCGGCGGCTTCACCCTGAGGTAAGTGTCTGGCCATGTTGACGATGTTCCAGGTGGAAGGGGCGTCACGGAAGACATTGTTAATAGCCTCCAGGTTACGGTTCATGGTCTCCGGGTAGAAGACGTAGACGACGAAGGGGATGCAGCCGGAGATGACGGCGTACATGATATAGTACTGGTAGCCGATGGTGTCGAGGGCGACGGGGGTGATCATGACGACGACGAAGTTCCAGAGCCAGTGGTTAGCGGTGGAGATGGAGGACATGGCGACACGGAGCCGGACGGGGGCGACCTCGGTACAGTAGAGGAAGTTTCCGCCGAGGAAGCCGAAGGGGTAGAAGGAGTTGAAGAGGAAGATGAAGAGGGCAGACACGATGGAGGCGGCGTAGTTCTTGCCGAAGCTGTTGGTGATGGCGAGGACGATCATGCAGACGCTCATGCCGGCGCCGCTGATCATGAAGATGGCGCGACGGCCGAGACGGTCGATGGCGACGAAGGCGATGAAGCTGCACAGGAACTTCCAGGTCATGGCGCAGGAGGAGAGGATGCGGGCCAGGTCGGAGTCCATGTTGAGGTTCTCTTCGAAGATGGTCGACGCGTACACGGAGATCAGGTTACCACCGCACATCTGCTGGAAGAATTGCAGCGCCATGCAGAGCCCAAACCGGTACAGGAGGCGGTCTTTGTCGTTCTTGCTGAACATTTCCTTCAGCGAGCCGCTGTGTTCGGCGCTGACTTCGAGCGAGGACTCGATGCCGGCGATTTCCATGCGGATTTCGTCGTCTTCCTCGGGGATGCCCTTGTAGGCGGCGAGACTGGTGGTGGCTTCTTCGATGCGGTTGACGCGGACGAGCCAACGGGGGGATTCGGGGAGGAGGAAGACGGAGCAGACGAGGACTAGCTCGAAGAAGAAAGAGATGGCGAGAGGAATACGCCATTGCAGCGTGCCGTCCACTTTACTGAGACCGAAGTCGATCCAGTTGCAGAGTGTGTAACCCAGACAGATACAGATACCGTCGACAATAACGTGCTGGCCACGGTGTTTGGCCGACGTGCATTCGGACTGCCACACGGGCACGGCGGCACTGAACATTCCAATACCCACACCAAGGATGACTCGGCCGATGGTGAATTGGACGAGGCCGTACGAGGCCGTCTGGAGCACTTGACCGATGATGGAGATGATGGTGCCGAGAAAGACGGTCTTACGTCGACCCATCCAGTCACCGAGGAACGAACAGGATAGGGCTCCGATCAGGGCTCCGAGCTGGAAGGATGCTACGACGGCACCTTTACTGGTCGAATTATGAGCCTTGACGGCACCGGTCGTGTTGACCGCGTCGATTTCAGGGAAGACATGGACCCAACTCTGCAGGGTGGCCAGCGGGCCAACACCAGCTTGATTGTAACCGAAGAGGATGAAGGCAGGAACAACGATGAGAAACACCTGAGTCAGGCGGAGAGGTCTTCCTTGGAGCACCATTTTGGATACGAATGAGCTCGACAGACTGTCCAAGTGTTTCCAAATGCTTTCTGGGTAAGGGTGGCAACGCGTCGCCGCTGGCGTTTTATACCCTAATTCTCCGGATACTCAATCTTCTAGCACCTGACCCCAAACAGAAAACTACGTGGAGACCCCGCATCTTAGTCGAAATTCACTATACTCACCGAAAGAGAATGCATACAGGGAACGACCTAAGTGGGCTAGGGGCGTGGGAGTGTACCTGTAAAACCAGTGGGCCCCCATTGAGCCGTGTTTAAAGACCAAAGGTTCCATATCAATTGAGCGTCATACCGATCCACTTTTCGGACCGTGACCGAGCGGGCGACCTAATCACAGCGACGGCCATTCGCCGCAAGCTAAGAGATTTCAGGGCTGTTCTTCGGTTGAACTTAATGCTGAGAAATGCCGCATTGGACGGAGTACGTACAAAGAAATCTGGAGAAGGATTGTCCGGAGCTACTCCGTATGCCGGTTAATAAGGGCTGCATCGGCATTACTGTTCTAGTTGCGCGGCGAGAATATCCCGGAGGAAAAGAAGCTTCTCCCCCAGAAAAACAAGCAGCGATCGACCTCCTCCACGTTTTCTTGTCCTTTTCTTGTCCCGGACCATTATAACCCCGTGGGATATACCCTCCGAGTGAAAATAAAAAATAAAAAAAAGAAAAACTTAAAAATTTAGATTCTATAAACAATAAAAAAAAACCTTAACACAATGTGCGTTTTAACTTAGTGTACCATGTCTTACAGTCGCTGGATCTCCCCCACCATGGCCTCGGTGACTTCCTTGGTCGTGGCCTTACCTCCCAGGTCTGCGGTCAAGATTCCCCTCTCACACACGTTCTCCACACACTCCATTAGCTTCTGAGCCGCCGTCTCCTCGCCCAACCACGCTAACATCTCGGCCGCGGTCCAGAAGGTGGCCACGGGATTAGCAATGCCTTTCCCGGTGATATCGAATGCTGAGCCGTGAATCGGCTCAAACATGCTAGGATGCTGTCGGGTGGGGTCCAAGTTGGAGGTCGGTGCGATTCCTATCGAACCGGCGAGAGCAGCTGCGAGGTCGGAGAGAATGTCCGCATGCTAGGGATCCCGATTGATCAGCATCAGCCCATGACCCAGAACCATAATTTAATAAGGTAATATCAATCCGGCCCCCTCAAAGCCAAGCGTCCAGAAAAGCTTTATCAATGCCCACAACCCTCCCCCGAAAATCCCGGGTAGGGCAAGAAACGCGAAAGGATTGGATAAAAGGAACAAGGAAAAGGCGAGAAAAAAAAAAAAGGGAAAGTCAAACGTACCAAATTACTGGCAACAATCGTATCCAGCGTCTCGGGCTTCAACACCATCCTTGTAGTCATCGCGTCCACCAACATCTTGTCCACCTGCACTTCTGGGAACTCTTTCCCCACTTCGGTCGCAACCTCATCCCAAAGGACCATACCGTTGCGCTGGGCATTGCTCTTAGTGACCACGGTCAGTAGCTTCCGTGGCCGTTTAGCCGCCGTCTCGAAAGCGAACCGCATGATTCGCTCGACGCCGTGCCGGCTAAAAATCGCGGTCTCAGTGGCTACTTCCCAGGGGAAGCCGCGGTGGGATCGACCCCCCTGTCCGGCATACTCGCCCTCACTATTCTCACGAACAATCACCCAGTCCAACTTGCCGGGGGGGCAGTTCCGAAGCGGTGATTGTGTGCCCCGGAGGACGCGCGTAGGTCGGACGTTTGCATATTGCTGCAGCGGTTGGCAGATCGAAAGACGGAGACCCCAGAGGGAAATGTGATCGGGCACATCTGCAGGTATTTACATTAATAATCATCGTGGCATACTAGCTGCACAATGTCGTATTGCATATGCGGGCTAGGTCGATCCCGGACACGGCGGCGGTGTATCTCTGAGTACTTACCAGGTGCTCCGACAGCTCCAAACAAAATCGCATCATGGCGCTTCAGGTCTTCCAGTCCTCCGTCGGGAATATATTTCCCCGTAGTTTTGTATGTCTCCGAGCTCCAGTCGTAGTGGGTGAAGTCAAGCTTGAAAGTGTTAAGCTTCTCGGCCAAGGCGTTGAGAACAGTAACTCCGGCCGAGATGACCTCGGGGCCGATGCCGTCCGCGGGGATCGAAGCGATGTTGTAGGTCTTCATGGTGCAGAGTGTATGATCCAAATTGTGATACAAGGATGTTGTCTGTGAGATATTCGGATAAATTTGCCTTGGATTTTAGTTCTTTCTGTATGCTTTCATTCGTATTTATGTTTGGAAAATCCTTTGCGAGGCGACGGAGTTTGTCAACCCCGCCGGACTTGTTCTGTCCGGTATACTGAGCCCGGAGGTGGACATGTCCGGATCGCCACGCTGCCTCGTCTATCCTGCCACTCTCCGGATTTCCTTTCCCGCTCGTACGGACTACTCCAAAGTACGTCTATCGCGGGGAAAGTTGGGGGAACTGACTGCCGATGTTGTTCCCGTTGGTATTTACGCGCAGGTGTAACTTATTATGTGAACGTATGGCTAAATGTGAAACCCGAAATTCTGATCGAAGTTCTCTTCGATTAACCAGGGCCCATCCGCCACGGTCCACAGGTCATTCCACCCGGATTCAAAATCTCCGGGGTCTGGAAAGGGGTACGTAAGAGGAAAATTATTGATCGACGAGTCTCCAAATACAACCGAAGGGTGATATTGCGGAGCTGGCCTGGGGTCCTCGACAATGTTAGTGGGGTAATCCGGGGCTCTATCTTCTGCAGGCCCTGGGCTTGCTGGTCGGTTGTCGATTGGGGGCGTTGGCGGTGGGTTGGATAGAGCAGATTCTAGATCGCGGATGGCTTCGATGCAGGTCTGCGGCCAGGTATTTCCTCTCAGAGATAAGTTTTGGAGGATGGACAGGCCAGTTTTGGCGTATCTAATGCAATGTTGTTAGGCCTGCTTCTTATGGCTCAGAAATATCTCGCTCTTACCGTGAAGCGGATAGCACGGGAAAATCCCCTTCCCATGCTGCATATACTAGGATCAAACAGCTCATCCAGACGGCCCATGTGAATGATGGCCATACCAGCGGCACGGTTCCCTGACCGCCGGGCAGGACATACCCTCTGAGCGCAGTGATCAGTGACCTAGACGACTCAATACACACCTGCAATGCCGTCTTGTACTCTGGCGACGATTGCTCGGCCGCCAGGAGTGGCCTGTTCATCGAGATGATAGACTCATGGCGGAAGACGATTAGCAGGAGACGATGAAGTGGTGTCAGTCCTGGGTCCTCTTCCACGGGGTAAACATCATCGTAGACTTCGTTCCACCAGTGGGCGAGCTCCCCGTTCACCTGAGTTGCGGTGTTGGAGGTTTCTTGGCTGTGGAGGATGGACTTATTGCGGAGTTCGAGGACTAAGCCTCTTACGCGGGCGAATTTGGCCAGATAAGTGAGTAAGCGGAGGTTTGGATCTAGAACTTTAGATGTGAGTGCTGTAAATCAGGCGGAAAACTTGCTACTTACCGTATACCCCTTCACCGTGTCTTTCTATTCCTGGATAACACACGTCGATGTCGTCATCTCGGATACTCAGTGGAATACCTAGGGACTGGGAGAGGTATCTTTCTAGGCAGTAGATCGACCAGAATAATCGCTGTCGGACTGCAGCTTCTTCTGGACTAAAACAGGCGAATCGCGCCGGACATCGATGTAGACCGAGATGGAACGCGGTGCGCGTTATCACGCCACCGATTCGCGAGGCGGCATTCAATCGCAGCAGCGAAGCGAGGAACAATGCCACGCTAAAAGCCGCCTGGAGGATGGATATTGTAGGCGGGTCGCAGAAAAGCGTGTGCAGGCTTTCCATTGCCTGATCAACTGTGCGAAAGACCAGCTTTGCGGGCACAGGCGTACTCCTCGTAGCAGTCACCTGACGACCATCCATCAGAGAAATAGACACAATGGACCGGATGAGAATCACGTCCGTTGTCTTTACGCCGTCCAACCCGCCCTGGCTAATCTGCTCAAGCAGCTCAAGGAACTTTGGGCCAGAGAGGAACGGAAACATCGGATGCCAACATTCAAAGTAGCTTCTCGTCCATTGCACAAGCTGTTCAAATGAAGCTGTCCAGGACCGGTGGTCCAGCTCCTGCGGCGCCCACAGCTCTTTCTTCACTGCCTGCGCATCATATCCTGGGCTCTGGAGCAATTGGTCATCTTCACCGGGAACTAGATTCTCCTGTGTATTCTTAGACTGGCTCAGGTGCGCTGAGCGACGGGCAAATGAGTTGTAGACAGTGCGGATGAAATGAATGCCGCTTGAGCTGCCGAGGAACGTGGCGGAGCCATTGTCAACGAAAGATTTCCTCATCACACCAATTTCTCGCGGCGGATTCGATTTGTGCCGTTTGGCGGGAGAAGTGATATAATCATGGTGCGGTGAGTCCATGATTCAGCGATGGGGGACAAGATTCTTATTGGATTGGGAAGTGATAGTAGCCGGAAGAGCTTGATAGAGTTGTGTGGGGGTGGAGACAGGTTGCCAAGTGCAGCATGATAATCACCCCTTGGCGTACAGCGTTTCAAGCCAAGTGCATGTCCCCGTAAAGAGTGTGTGGGTATGTTCTTCGTTCCACTCGCATGATACACAGAGGCTCGTTGAGCTTGTCTTTGAGGGCGACGATCGTCTGGGGGAATGAAGGGGGTAACTTGAAAGCAAGTTCCCCCGGAAATATATTTTCCACCCTACGCAAGCACGTGGAGAAGATCACTTAATCCAGCGAATCAAAAAAACCGTAACTCAATTTAAAAAAGAGGAAAAAAGAGGACAAGTGAAAAAGAAGAAGATCTAGCTGAATAAAAACTAGAAAAAGAGACTTAAACTAGCAAATCTATTATCTACTATAGGTTGTCAACCTCTCGATCATGCAAGGCATGCACAGTCATGCCTCAGGCACAAATCGCCTCAGGCAAATTACGAGATTGTCCAATCACACGCGACCGGACTTTCTTCGTGCGGCATACATTTGACGTTGCCTCCAACCTAAAGTCTCCAACTCGCCATCTTATAGTACTAATATCCACCAGAATCCATATTATGATACCCGCAGAGTAAATAAGATAATCACCCAACAAAAATGACTACAGACATCATGGCGACCGCTCATCCCCAAAACCCCATCTCCTGCGAACCATGTCGACAGAAGAAATGCAAAGTCAGTATCCGATGTCGATCGAGATAGCATTCCTCTGAGAATTTATCGACGCATTAACTGACTTACTACTTCAGTGTGACCGACTCCTGTATGCGCAATCACTCACCACGTTCCCAAATTAGAACTAATGATTAAGTCCGATCTGCACACAATGTGCCACCACTCCATTATCTCAAAGCAAATGTATATACCCCGAGAGTGGAAAACGGTTCGTATATATACATCACGTATCTAATAGATGTGCTATTCTACATACTAATGAGTACTAGAGGTCTCCCGCAAGGGTACATCACCCATATTGAACATCGTCTCGCAGCGACAGAAGCAGCTTTGTTCTCGGTATATTCCCAGATACGGGCGGGAAGTACTGTGCAACCACAGAGGCAATCCCAAATACAGGAAGGTAGTCTTGCTGTTCCTGTGGATGTGGTGGCTTCGTCGAGGGGAAGTCGAATGGAAAGTATGGCGGAGTGGCAGGCGTTGCCACTGAGGGCTGGAGGAGAATTAGAGAGATGGTGGGGGGTTAAGAAAGGGGCTTGGGGGATAGACGTTGATGATGGGGGATGCTCCTCTGCTAACTTTGGGCAAGACAACGAGAAGGGGTTGTTGGTTGAGGATCGGAATGGACCTGAGATAGGGGGAAGGGAATCGAATTTAGAATTAGACAGTGGGAAGATGACTAGAGCGGAGAGGTTGGCAAGGCTTGAATCGAGGGTATATTTTTGAACTGCCTTTTTACTCTAAACCGATTGAGTATGTACATATGTATGATATTGGGTGTAAGATGTAACGTTCACTACTGTACATGGTATGAACGCTTGAAGATTTACATGTATGATGACAAATGAGCCAATCAGACACGGCACAACCGGCCGTTCTGGTCGGGAAGACCATCTTGGCTTTTCACCGTCCAGTCCTCACTACCAACTCCGGTAGGGGCATAGAATAATCCCGAGGGATCATACTTTTGCTTGAGTTGGTACAGGCGTTCATAATTCGAGCCGTAGAACGACTGTTGGAAGTTTGGCTCCAGAATGTTCGCTTCCGACATGTAAGCACCCGCCTCAGGGCAGGTCTTGCGCCAGATCCCAAGGACGTTATTGGCGAAATGCTCCATCTGGTTGAGGATCTGGGTGTTCGTGGAGTTAGCAGTCCAGCTCGCCGAGGTAATGGCGTGCATGAGCGTCTGGCGGAAGGCTGGGTTAGCTGAGCTCTCCGGGTAACCCTCTGGCAGTTCAGCCTTCATGTTGAAGGCGAGGAGCGGGTATCCGGCAGTGACGGTAGTCTTTAGGGCGTTGAAAGTCTCGTTAAGAAGACTGGCATCTTCCCAATTGGCACGGGGGAACAGACGTGAACCGGTCACCATCGTCGAGGAGGCGACAGTCTCAAGAGGAAAAACAGCGTCCCAGGCGTCGTAGAAGTTGTCATGGTACTTCGTGTCGGGAGTATATGGGATGCCCAAATGGTTGAGCTCGTCGAACCATGGCTTCATCAAAGCATTGAACTCAGAAACGGTGTGGTTGACGGCGAAGTAGGGGTTCATGAGAAACGAAAATGAGTTGGTTCCGGTGGACATCACCCAGAAGTAGGCGTAGGTGCCGGCGTCAGCGTTAATTGCGAACCGATCCAAGTAGGCGCGGACACCGGCCCAGAAGGTGTCGACGGTGACGTTGCCGCCGGTGGAGAAACTGAAGGTTGATGTTGTCACGCCAACCTTGGGGTGCACACGAGAAATGATCGAGGTGACAATACCGTAGGTGTCTGAGTAGTACTTTGATTAGCTTAGAGCGCAATGAAAGATTGGGAATCACCACGTACTGCCACCGCCACCACGGAGAGCCCAGAAGAGATCCGGATCGGTTTCTTCCGTTACGGTCACAAAGCGTCCATTTGCGAGGACAAGCTCCAGAGCGAGCACTTGGTCTGCAGCTAAGCCGTAGATACTCGACATGGGCGAGTGACCACCACCAAGGACGTAACCGCCCGCGACGCCGACAGTCTTGCCTTCACCACCGACTGCAGTGAAACCCAGCTCCTTAGCCTTTGCATAAATCTCAGTGGCCTGGACACCGGCACCCATCCTCACGGCCGGACCACTGTATCCCTGACCTTGATAATTCTCAAGATACTGAATATCCTTGAGGTTATGGGTCCAAATGCCGAGAGCTCCGGCACCGGTAGACTTGCCGTTGAAGTCATGGCCAGTGTTCTTGACAACCAGGCGGATGCCAGTGTTACGAGCAAAATTAACAGCCAGCTGGATTTGAGCGACCGAGCTTACATTGACGGCATATTTGCTGTAGCCGCCCACGGTGCAGGTACCGGATGTGTCATCAGTGGGTAGACACGTCCGACCCTCATACAACGGCCACATAATTGAGGCCGGGTCAGCGGCACTATTAGATTAGTCAGTAGAGGAAGATTAATCTACATATCATACAGGGACGCACTGGAGGTTGGAATCAGTCCAGTTATTCGAGACAAGGTTGCACTGGGCGCTGTCGTATTCTGGCCATGATGAAAAACAGGATGATGCCAAAGGAACCGTCTCAATCAAAGCACCGCCGAGAAGCCGGTCGAAGAGTGACCAGGTGGAAGTGGATGGCCACTCCGAGTCACCGGGAAAGACCTTACAGGCGCCGCTGTCGCCCAAGCTCAATTTGGATGAGCTAGAATTGCTACCAAAAGCAAAGAGGCTTGTGTTATTCTGGAGGTTGAGCTTGGTGAGCACGCCATCCGTCGACTGAAGTGTCTCGCTATGGAACAGGGGAGCTCCTGCAGCGGTCTTGGAAGAGGGAACTGCAGTTTCAGCAGGCACAGAGGGAGATGGCGCCGCCCGAGAAGAAGTTAGGAGGGCAAAAAACGCAAGGATGAGGTTTGCGGAGGACAAAGTAGGAGCCATTATGACGGCACCAGCGCACGGCTGGGCGGTAGACAAAACTGTAGCGGTGGCGTGAAATGAAATATTGATGGGGTAAGCGAGAGAGGCCTATGGGATATTATACATTTGACATGCAGTCTAGATTGCCGGTGTCTAGACTACATCGAGCCCCTTGGCCGAACGGTCGGTGCTAGCGGCGAACGCATTGAGAAGCGAGTCAGCCAGGCTTGGGGGTGCAGCCAATAAGTTGTAAATAGCTGTGTTTAGCTTCATTGTTGGATTCTCATATGGAGCCTTCATTATATGACAAGATGGCGGCCTGGTAGCCGATGCCCTAATTCGTCAATCGAAGATTCCACGGATGGAGTCAATGACAAGGGTAATTTGACTAGAGTATTGTTTCTGAGCGTCGGGCCTTGCTTCCCCCAGTAGGAAATCCTAATTGGCAGTACACTTACAGAGATCGACCCACAGGAAGGATCATGCAATCTTGGATACGGTCTCCACTTAGTGCATAGACTTCGGGTCCTTGAGGGTGAGAACCGAGGCAGTTGAACCCATTCGAATAATGAATTATCCGTTTGTCTGTTTCGTTCCATCCTCTGGATCGTTCGTCACCCCCCTTATGTGCCCTTTATTTGGCGTAGAAGCTCAGGCATAGCCTTTGATAGTGCTCAGTTAGAAAACCAGGATGTGATCTGTTAAGAGTCGCCAAGCGGCCACGTGATCCCACAACGATCTGGATAAACAAACCTGATCGATTTTATTAAAACATACTATATTTGCGGCAGACGGCGAAATCCAAGGCTGAGAGTGTTGACATGCAAGGGGAGACTGTCGCACGACCCTATAGTAACACGTATCGCTGTGATGGAGTGATGTACGAAGGCTCGATGCATCAAACTGGGATGGATCCCCCTGCCAGATGTACGATTCTCTATGGTTTATTGTGTCATGCAGCCGAAAAGCTGAAAACAAGCGGTGAACCGCTCCCCATATTGACAAATGTCACGGTACGAAGCTATGGTACATATAACACCGGATCCACCGCATACAAAAACACTGAACGGAATACTTGCAGGCTAGTATAAGGACAAGATGGCGAAATATTACCCCCTGTCTCAGATCCTTACCGTGGCCAAGGTCCATCCATTTTACTCTGATACCCAATGGGCTCCTACACGCGAAAGATTATCTGACATCCTTGCGAATTCCAATGATTACGCCGAGGATATTCACCTTCATTCCTTTCCACCCACAGAGAAGGCCAAACTGTAAGATAGCTCGACCTGTGATTCAATTTGAGAGTGACTCACCACTTCTTCCAAAAAGATACAAGCACATTGCTCGACTTACCGTGGATACCAGCCCCCAAAATGGTTATCGACAAAGCACCTATATTAGCACGACTGGGGGTGGATCTGGGGGTGCTCCGATGGTGTTTGCCACAGACTCTTTGGAGAATCGTCATCAAAGAGCAGCGATAGGATCCTTAATCCGGGCCTGTCAAATTATTGAGCCAGGTGACTGGGTCTTAACCATGCATGTCTCCGGCCATTTCTACCGGCAGGTCAATGCACTACGACGCTGGTAGCGGCTTGTGGCTAACGATTTTCACAGAGCTCTTGATCTCACGACAGAGCTTCTCGAGTCTGCGGGAGCCTCTGTTTTATGCGCTGGAGCAGAAATGGAAATGGAAGCGCTAGTTGACGCACTGAATCAGTATCGTGTCAATGTGGTGGCTGGCGATGCAGGGCAATTAGTCCAGTTAGTCCGATATCTCGACACGCTGCCTGTCAACCAGAGAGCCTCTCTCCAAATACGGAAGATGATATATACATCCGAGCCTATGACGCCCGCACAAAGAAAATTTATTACATCGGTGCTTGGGGGTGTCACCATCTGCTCGATGATTGGGAGCGCAGAGGCTGGCCCATGGGCTGTATCTAACCCTTTGCTGACCGGCTATAATCCCGAGTCGCCATCTGCTGACTTTATCTACGACACTCGAGCGATGCTTCTCGAGGTCCTGCCTCTATCGTACCAAGGTTCAGAAGTGAAGAGTAATTGTCATGATGGGTGTATAGCGGGTGTTCCAGACGGCGAGAAAGGAACACTTCTGCAAACTTCTTTGCAGCGGCTGCGGAATCCTCTAGTACGCTATGTCTGTGGGGATGTCGCATCTCTTCATCCACTTCCTGCGGAAGTTCGGGCAAGGTTGCCCGCAGAGGAGGCTGAGCACTACCGGATTGTCCGTATCTATGGGCGTGACAAACGGATCAGCTTCGACTGGTACGGGGAGTACTTTGAGTTTGAGACAGTTCAAGCGCTCATGCGACAAGCCAGTTGGGGCATCCTTCAGTGGCAAGTCATCCTTTGGACCAAGCCGGAGGGATTGGACAAATGCTTGGAAGTCCGTCTGTTACGAAGCACAGCGTCGGATGGGGCTTTACTGAGCGAAGAAGATTTGATTAAAGAAGTCAAGCACTTCTTTATGGTATTTGATTTCAACGAAAGTCTTTTCCAGTTGAAGTTCGTCACTGGTTTAGATGGGTTCGTTCGCAGTGCAACGGGTAGGAAGGTACCCAACTTTGTAGATAGGACCACTTAACGCGCTCAGAAAGAGATTACACAGGGATAATAGTTAGTTGGGCTGACAAAAGATCTTATGCTGAAGTCCCCCAAGCCCACTACTTAAATCCAGGGCTACTAAATGACCATAGTGCATTATCCTCGACCATACATACTAGTTCCATGCCATAATGAATGAGCAATCTTTGCCTCATGCGTTTGTTAGGGAGCGCATTTGAGGGCTTAGAAGACAGAAGTGCACCCAGAAGTCCTATACTTTTGTCATGCAGTTGGCTAATTGATCCGGCCGAAGCCGGTGAATGTCGATAACTATATCACATTTTACTACGTCACTAACTGGGGACGAAGGGCCCTTGGCTTTGCAGTTTACTGGTTACAAGGAGCTCTAGGTACAGCTGTATGTGCTCTCAGACAGACCCTCTTCTATTGATTATATTACTGACCTAATATACATGTCTCGTTGCGCCTTGGTTATAAATCTATTATCCAATAAATCCTCTATCTTACCTACCGGAGCACTCTAAACCAAGAAAGTGAGATCATTCGACCCCATTCAAGATAATATTTTCTAACATCTCCCCCTCCGGATCCTGGTAGACCATGCTCCGGAAACATGACTGATCACAGTGGAGTAGCTCCTTTGGACTGCCGGACTCTACAATCATCCCGTCATCCATGACAAGCACCAGATCGGAATCGGCAATGGTCTTCAACCGGTGGGCAATGACGAGGAAGGTGGGCTGAGATTGACCAAGGGCCGAGCGTAAGCTTCGCTGGATCAAATCGTCAGTTGGGTTATCAACGGATGATGTCGCTTCATCCATGACAAGGATCTTCGGTCGTCGGATGATGGCTCGAGCGAGACAAAGGAGCTGCTGTTGTCCATGAGAGAGATTCTCTCCACAGTCGGCAACCGGCTGGTCCAGACCTCTTTCTGTGGTTTCCTCCGTGAGGAGGCAGTCGTGTTCCATATCGGTGTCTCCTTTGATTAGAGATTCGCGGGCTGACTCAGTTGAGGATGCTCGGAGTGTGGAAGAAGTGGGCTCTGAGGCGCTGTCCTCATTCTGGTGCCATCCCACGGCTTGTAGCGCGCCCGCAAGCACGGCGTCATCGTAATCGCCAAAAGGATCAAGATTCGACCGCACAGTTCCGCGGAAAAGTACAGGATGCTGCGGGATGATTGCAAGTTGACTACGCAACCGACCAAGGCTCACCTGCGAGATATCGACATTGTCCACCATGGTCGTGCCGTGGGAACTGGTCTATTGTGTCGATCCGATAGTTCTGTAGATCTACATATATTTACGGAAAGGTATTATGATCTATATGTTCTTCCAATTGTCACCCCCTTGCGAGCTCGGTGGAAATCCCTCCAATCTTCCAGTTTATAAAGTATGACTACTGAAGGCTGCTAGAAGTTCTGGTAATATTTCAGCATCCTTATGGAAGGTTTTTTTCCCAGCGTTCTTATGGAAAAGTTTCATACTCCGGTAGTCTCCGCCATCGACAAAGACCGAGGCAACATACTGAGTTGTCCCTACCTTGAGAACTACATCTTATGCATCACATACAGTTGTTAGGCGGGAGCTTCTGGAATTTTCTTACTTTAGCTTCTATTAATAGCCCCGTGCATGTAAGATCTACCGTCTATATCTGCTAGATGCGTAGGTAGGGGATGCCTCCAAATACCTGAGAGAATTTCTTAATAATACTTGCTAATAAGAAGTTATTGTTTATTGATCCATGTTCCCGCTTTTTGCTTGGAAATAAAACAGGGGCAAGAGAGTGGTGATGGGATATAACGTGAGTTTGGGGGATACATATATCCGGAGATCCCGCAGACCCTAGAACCTACTAAGTAGCGCACTGAATAGCCTAAGGTCACCGCGTGTGCCTTACACCATACTCCCTCTGGCCGCGTATATTGATGTTTATTTTTGCATATACGCTAATGTAAGATTTTCCACTGCCTTGCCAAGGCCATACTTAATTGGCTATTAACACAGGATTCAGCTTATTAATGCATTTATTGTAACAAATATCAATGTACCTGGCCAGAGGTAGTATGGTGATGGTTAATTCATCGTACTATGGAGGAAACGTGATACCTGCATAGATGTCTTTATGCCTTCATGTCTTCTCCCTATCTAAGCCTCAGAGCCTCTGTCTCTCGTTCTTTTCAATGGATAATTTATAGACATGGAAACACGACACATTCGCTTTTTTTTTGTGGGGTGGATATGATTTAATTCGAAAGCAATGGGCGGGGACTTTGATATATCCTGTGACAAGTTTTCACTACCATTGCCGAGGGTAAGAAAATCCAAAGAGGGGTTGCGCTGCGGGGTTGAAAGAGCATCCCAGATGCCTATAAATTTTGATCTCCCCCTTTCTCTTCCTCCCGGTATTTATTTCTCTGTAGCGACGGAATCCACAGGGTCAACCGTACAGACATAGTAGTAGTTCATCATGGCGACAGAGTATAAACTACCGTTCGAGGTATGTGTCCTTTCATCGCGATCGGATAACAACCCCAATTAATGCACGGTTAATAGCTGAACGACCCAAGTCTGCTCCACTTTGACTCCTTCGTCGGCAACAGCTGGGTCCAGGCGAAGAGTGGGAAACGCTTTGAGGTCGTTGGTACAGTACCAGGTAACAGGCCTACGTAGATACGCCGGCTACTAACCTCGATAATGTGAAGATCCCGGAACCGACATTCCTTGGGCCAGCTGTCCGACCAATAGTGCCGAGGACGTTCCATCAGCTGTGGAAACCGCGCACGCCGCGTTCGAGCAATACAAGAAAAGTAACCCCCGCCAGCGAGCACAATGGCTCCTGAAATGGGATACGCTCATCCGGGAAGCCAAGCCCGACCTCGCCAAGATCCTCACACACGAGACGGGTAAGCCGCTGGCCGAGTCCTACGGAGAAATCGACTACGCGACCGGTTTCACCTGGTGGTTCGCCGGCGAAGCTGAGCGCATCCACGGCAGCATCAGCGTGCCCTCGGCGCCAAACCGCCGGGTCTTCACGGTCAAGCAACCCATTGGCGTGGCGGCCGCCTTAGTGCCCTGGAACTTTCCCATCGCGATGGTCCTGCGCAAGGCGGGCGCGGCGTTCGCCGCGGGTTGTACCATGATCGT
Organism: Aspergillus oryzae RIB40; assembly: GCF_000184455.2. NCBI lineage: Eukaryota > Fungi > Ascomycota > Eurotiomycetes > Eurotiales > Aspergillaceae > Aspergillus > Aspergillus oryzae. The sequence continues at coordinate 1,283,576 of NC_036440.1, read as the reverse complement.
GAAGCCGAGCCCCGAGACACCGCTGACAGCGCTGGTGTTGGCGCATCTAGCGCAGAAAGCGGGTTTCCCGGCGGGCGTGTTTAATGTGCTGACGACGGATCTGGAGAATACGCCGTCGTTGAGTGAGGCGTTGTGTAAGCATCCGTTGGTGAAGAAGGTAACTTTCACAGGCTCTACGCGGGTCGGGAAATTGATTGCTTCGCACTGTGCGCATGGACTGAAGAAGTTGACGTTGGAGCTGGGCGGGAACTGTCCGTTCCTGGTGTTTGATGATGCTAATCTGGATCAGGCGCTGGATCAGCTCATGGCGTTGAAGTGGCGGCATGCTGGACAGGCGTGCATCACAGCCAACCGGGTGTATGTCCAGGCGGGCATCTATGATCGCTTTGCACAGTTACTCAAGGAGCGTACGCAGAAGTTGGTCGTGGGTCATGGTGCCAAAGAGGGCACGACGATGGGCCCCGTGACCACTCCTCGGAGCATTGACAAGGCACTCAGCCAGGTCGAAGATGCCCGTCGACTTGGAGCCGACGTGATTCTGGGAGGGAATAAGGTCACGGATACCAAGGGGTATTTCTTTGAGCCCACGATCCTGACGGGCATGACCAAGGACATGTTGGTGTCCCGGGAGGAGACCTTTGCGCCTATCGCTGCCCTCTATAAATTTGAAACGGAGGAAGAGGCAGTGCAGCTGGCCAATGACACTAGCATGGGACTGGCCAGTTACGCGTTCACCAAGAATATTGATCGCATGTGGAGGTTACTAGAGAACTTGGATGCTGGCATGATTGGCATGAACACGGGTAACTCCTCAGCCGCGGAGTCTCCATTTGGAGGCATCAAGGAGTCCGGGTATGGTAAGGAAAGTGGGAAGGAGGTTGCCGTGAATGAGTATCTGGTGACAAAGACGGGAACTCTTACGATCGAGGGACAGTATTAGTAGGCATAACAGAGGGTCTTATGCGTACAATGCAGGTTAGGTGTCCATTTTGGACTGATTCGACAAATTGATTAACTGCTCTAGGTAGTCTAATCGAGAAATGTCATGCGGTAATCAATCGTAGTGAAAAGGCACGGACCTCAGGCATAAATGAATATAATATAATCGATTACTTATACTCCGTTTGTTGTCGGAGTCCAGCTCCGAAGAGGCACTAATTACTCGATGGGGTCTAGCGGATCCGAGGAGCATCTAAGTTTAGTTAGTTTCATCCAACTGGGCAAAAAAGTCGGCACTTAACCGCTTTGGAAGTTGCCGCTGCTCGTAGAGATTACCGGATGCAGTATAGTGCACGAGCTATCCAGTGATCATCGATGGATTTGGTTTGATCTTCTTTTTCATCCACTCCTGCTTTTTCTATCTTTCGCTCTCGAATGATTGATTGATTGATTCCAGACGAACTCACGGTCGTCGAGTCTTCCGCCTTGGGATTGGCATGATTAGCCTTCCCTGTGACAGGAAGAGTGCCCTGCCAATCATGCCAGGACTTGATCTCTTATCCCCTCCGGCGCTGAACTAAGCATTCTTTCTTTTGAGGTAACATCTCCGATATTGTCACATCGCGCCTTAACTGTCCTGTTCCAAGTCCGACCATCTCGACGACTTGATCGACACTCGGACGCTGACGAACTGCCTATTTGGGTAAGCATCTACTGCTTTTTTGTCCTTCTATTTTTGTTCGATTATTTTCTCTTTTCTCTTGCTATCGGTCCTCCCTGGGTCGGGTCGTTTATATACTCCTCGGTCTTCTGTCCGGGTCGACACTCCTCTACCTGTCATACAACTTCCAGAACCTATTCTGTGATGAACATACTATCATTTATCTCATAATTACGACACTCTTCCTCTAAACTCTACCTAATCATAATAATCAATCTTTCCTTAATCAATCATGGATCTTACTTCCCTCCAATCCTTGATCCAAACACATCCCCTCATTGATAACCATGCCCATAACCTCTTGAAGCGTGATGAGGCCTGCAACTACGCCAAGTATCCCTTTGAACAAATCACTTCAGAAGCCCAGGGTTCCGCCCTGGGCAATGCCACCTCTACATTACCATTACACCGTGCCGCCACACAGCTCGCCGCGCTCTACCGCTGTGCCTCCTCCGACTGGGACCATGTCAAGGCGGCACGCGACGCATGGGTACAGCGCGACTATGACGGTCTGATTCGCGAGTGTCTGCAGGGCACGCATACTTTGCTTCTCGACGATCTACTGACCGATCAAGACATTGAATCTTACGAATGGCATGACCGCTTCACCACATCGCAGACCAAACGGATTGTGCGGATCGAGATATTGGCCGCTGAAACAATTTCCACCCTGATGCGGGACGACGCCCGGCCTCAGGAAGGAGACGTCTCGGTGCTGCGGGAGCGGTGGGAGCAGTTCCGTGAGGGCTTTAAGCAACGTATCGCCGAGGCGATCGCAGACCCCGCAGTGGTGGGGTTCAAATCGGTGATTTGCTACCGAACTGGGCTTAACGTCCAGCCTATCGAGGACAGCGACGATACCCTTCTGCTCGAGTCATTCGGGCGTACGGTTGGCCAAGGACAGGGGTCTGCGTACCGGGTGGAGGACAAGCGGCTGAATGACTGGGTCGTCCGTCAGACGCTCAATCTCCTGCAGTCCGCTAAGGCCGCCACCGCATCGGCCCCCAACAAACCTTTGCAGCTGCACACCGGACTGGGCGATAACGACATCGACCTAGTGCTCGCCAACCCGGCTCACCTGCAGTCATTAATCGCTCAGTACCCGGAAGTAGATTTCGTATTGCTGCATTCTTCGTATCCGTACACACGGGAAGCCGGATATCTGGCCTGTGTATACCCCAATGTCTACCTGGACCTGGGAGAGGTTTTCCCTATGGTGAGCCGGGATGCACAGGAGTCCATTCTGCGTGACAGTCTAGACATCGTACCCACTACGCGCTTGCTGTGGAGTACCGACGGCCATTTCTTCCCGGAAACCTTCTACTTGGCCAACAAGCAGTTCCGCGATGTGATGGAAAAGGTCTTCGTCGATTATGTTCACTACGGCGATTTTACTGTCGATCAAGCGAAACAGGCGGCTGCTGACATCCTCTTCCACAACTCCAATCGTGCATACAGCTTGAACGAGAAGCTCGCTTATGAGGCACCGGTCTCGGCGAACTCCGTGTCCGCCTCGTCGACCGCTACTCTCGATGCATTCATGCGGGGTAATCCCGATGTCAAGTATATCTGGATGCAATTCATTGACTACACCAATACGACCCGAGTTCGGATGTTCCCTGTCGCGGAGTTCGCCAAGATCGCGCGCAAGCAACGTCGGGTGGGCATTTGTCTCTGCACCCAACTGATGCTGCAAGATGATAGCATTGCGCCGGAAGGGTCAGTCACAGGCCAATTCTACATGGAGCCGGACTTGTCCAGCCTTCGCCGCAATGTGGGAATCGACTCGAAGAGTGCCACCGTGATGACCTACTGGAAGACGGAAGAAGGCGCCCCACTGCCCGGTTGTCCGAGGACAACCTTGCAACGGGTCACAAACAACCTGCGCGAGCACGGTATCGAGGTCACTTGCGGCTTTGAGATCGAAGTCATCCTCTTGAAGCCCATCACGAACGACGCGGGCGAGACCGATTATGTTCCCGTGGTCCGGAACCACTCCTGGTCCCAAATGACCAGCGACACCCGGAAGATGGTCCCCTTGCTGGAGGAGATTGTCGAAGCCCTCGCGTCTATTGGCATTCATCTGGAGCAATTCCACGCCGAGTCTGCCCCGGGCCAATTTGAGTTCATCCTGCCCCCAGGCTCGCCCATCGCCACGGTAGACACCCTGATCAAAGCCCGCCAAGTCGTCACCTGTGTGGCCGAGCAGCACGGCCTCCGCGCTACGCTCCACCCCCGTCCACTCCCCCACGCCGCGGGCTCGGCGTCCCACGCTCATGTCTCCATCGCTCCCCCCACCCAGGAAGACGCCTTCCTCGCCGGCGTTATGCGTCACTACCCAGCCTTGGCGGCATTCACCCTGTCGCAGGATGTGAGTTACGACCGCGTGAAGTCAGGTCTCTGGGCCGGCAGCGAATGGGTCACATGGGGCACGCAGAACCGTGAAACCCCGATCCGCAAGATCTCTCCAGGCCACTGGGAGATCAAGACGCTCGACGGACTAGCCAACATGTACTTCGCCATCGCTGCCTTCCTCTCCGCCGGTTACCTAGGCGTGAAGGAGAACCTCCCTCTCACTGTCAAGGATTGTATCCGTAAGTTCACCCCCATCTTACAGTACCCCTTGAACAGGATAAAATGAATTAACAAAACAAAACAGACGATGCCGCCAAATTACCCCAAGCCGAGCGCGAAGCCCTAGGCATCACAACCGAGCTTCCCAAATCTCTCACCCAAAGTCTAGACGCCCTGGAGGCAGACTCCGCTCTGCAGAGCATCATCGGCGAAACCGTCGTCAATAATTACACCAGCGTCAAGCGCATCGAAAGTAAACGTTTACTCGCCATGGACGAAACCACCAGAAGAACGTGGCTTCTTGAGCGTTATTAGATTTGATTCATATCCATGACTTGCCTTTCCGATACCTTCGTCTGATGACATGGCATATCTGCATATGTCCTATGATATCCTGAATAGATTATTTAATTTTTACGGTTTATGAATGATACCTTAATATATATATATATATATTTTGAAACTTCTCATTGCAATTTTGGATTATCAAGCACTGCCGTGAGCATAGTAGATTTCTTGTAAGGGAACACGGCATTTAATCTAGATGCTTTTCAATATAGAGAATTTCTATAGTCTAGATTCTTAGATATTGGTAAAGGTGAAGAGGGATTATGCTCTAAATTGCTTGAAAATGCTCTATTGGTGGCAGATGCTCAGTGTATGCATTTTTCTTGCTTTATGCTTCTAGGATCCTGATTGAGTGGCGTAGAAAAAACAGACAAAACAAAGCTAGATTTCTAAATGAAACATATGCCAGGATGAAGAAGATGACACCGCTTTAAGATGCCTACTAAAAGCAATACAGCTGCGCAAGAACATATGACTCGTGTATTATCATCATGTAAGGGTATCACTCGTGACAGATCTAAGAACATATCCACATCTAATGAAATAGCTAAAAACAAATCAACCAGCCGCCTATGATAGATGCAAAACAAATGCAAAGTGTAATCCAATCCAAACCCGGCAGTCTATTGCCGATCTAGATGGATCATGATGACAGACACCGGTTTCCTAGGCCGTTCTCTGCCCATTCTTCCAAGAGTCGCGAGACCTCTTTGAAAGAAACCGGTTTCGTGAGGAAAAGATCGACGCCGGAAGTAAGGGCTTCCGACTCATCGCGCGAGCTGCTGAGCCCAGTCAGGGCGATGATCGTCGCAGGCGTACAACAGTCGCGTTCCTTCTCGATCGCTCGAATGGCCCGCGTGGCTTCAAAGCCGTTCATGACTGGCATCGAGATATCTATTCGTTTTGGTTAGAATTTCCGTGATTGCCCGACTAGTTAGCGGGTAAGAAATCACAAAGATAACTTACCCATAAAAATCAGGTCATAGCCTTGTTGAAGCCTTTCAACGGCATCAACTGCTACTTTACCGTTCTCAGCAGAGTCCAGCGTAGACAGGTTACGTTTCTTCATGAAGGTCAGCATGAGATTGAGGTTGATAGCGTTGTCGTCCACGACAAGTACGCGTGCGAGGCGCTGGGGCTTGGATTCCGGCTCCTTGATTTCCGACGGCGATGGATCCCGGACTGAAGAAGAAGGAGACATTATGGTCGGAAGGATTTCTGGAATTTCACTATGTGTTGGGGAATGTGCTGATCCAAGTAACGATGATGCGCCCGAACTGCTCGTGGCGTCTGGTGTTAGATCTGCCACATCATCGGAGAACTCGGACTCGAAGCCGCCTTTGCCATCGGGTATGAACTTGGGTCGTTCCGGGAGGACAATGGACTTCGTGGTCGGGATGCTGTTAGCGTGTGAATCAAAACACTTCCGAATGCTTCTGGCAAGTTTGTGTGGACCACATGGCGGACGGATGATATTGACTATGCTAGCGAGAGAAGAGCACTCTTTTAGCTTCGTAGCTCGGTCGACGGATTTGTCGCAGAGGAGAAGAAGAGCTGGAACTTTTGTTGCAAACTGCTTCTTCAGATCTGCAGCTGAAGTGGCTCCTTCGGAAAGGACGATGTCGACAGGGCCCTGAGACGACCAGGAGACCAGCTCGAGGCCGTACCACTCGGTCAGGTAACGACTAATAATAGACCACCAAGGATGGCCTGCTATCTCATCTGGCTCCACGCCGGCGATAGCAACCCGTCGACCTGCATGGTTGTCTCGTAAGAGGCGACTTTCGGTTGGGCTGTCCTTTTCTTTTGCGGACGGTGACCGCGGGGTTAGCGGGTCCTCGGCGATATCTTCAACATCCGGTCGCAAGAGAGGCAAAGTGACCTTCACAGTAGTCCCCTCACCAGGCGTGCTATTCACATTGATGCGACCATTCAGCGATTTCACAAGACTCCGGACGATAGATAGCCCCAAGCCAGTTCCCACGGCCAACGTATCCTCCTGTGCGAACGGAGTGTACAGGCGCCCGCGCAAAAACTCCTCCGAAATGCCTTTTCCGGTATCCGAAACAACGAGGGTCACTAACTCCTCCATGCCTGACCGGCGACAACGACCCTCAGCCTCGGTCACCTCCAGTCGCACTGACACCCGACCTGAATCTGTATATTTCATAGCGTTGCCAAACACATTCATGATAATGCGCCGCAAAGCTCCTGGTTGGGTCTGATAAACCCAGTCATTTTGTGCAATGTTCACGACGACATCCACTTCAGGTCGAGGGTGTGAAAGACTGCCTTTGTCGCCTGGATCCTCCATAGGTGACACCACAACAGGCTGGTCAGATGAAATAGTGGACTTCTGACCGTACGCATGTCCCAGACACACGCCTTCTACCACTTCCTCTGTTAGAAGGGCTAGGTCTGTTGATACATACGTGTCCAAATGAGCTGATAGCCGATCAAGCGCCCGATAGTCGGATGGTACTGTTTTGTCCCGCTTGATTTGACGCCATGACTTCTCCAATGAGACAATCTTACTGTAGTCTAGAACCTGGTTCATCGTGTCCAGTAATGTCCGGCCACATGCATCGATGGTTTCCAAGAGCGAACCCTGAAAGTCATCCAGTTTCGTCCCACTCAAAAACTCAGCCGCTGCCAAGATACCGTGCAGGGGACTGCGTAATTCATGCCTGTGGAAGAGATACCGATCAATAGCCGACCTACGAGACTAAAGATTTCAGGGATATACTTACGAAATACTGCCGATAAAGTCCCCCTTCTGACGGTCAGAAATAAGCGATTCGACCCGGCTATACTCTGCCATGATCGAAGACCCAAAGCCAAGGACAGAGCTCAGTTCCACGGACGAGTTGAAAACTCTGGTTTCGACCGTATTCCAACAAAAGCAGCCAGAGAACCATTGGGAATTGGCGGCGTTCCACAAAGGCACGAAGAGAACCTGGGTTGCGTTTGGGAAGTAAAGGTTCAGCATGGAGTTTTCCAAGGACTTCCACTTCTTTCCCGTACCCCTGCCTAATTCGGAGGTCTTGGTAGCTCGAGAACGACTCCGAGAAGGCTTTTCGTCGTCGGAGCTAGAGACTAAACCATCTCGGTGGAAGGACCAGAGCTTTCCTTTCGAATAGCGCCGGAGCAGCTGATGTAGAAAACTACTATCGAAATTTGATGCTGGGTAGAGATTAGAGCTGCCCGGTCCCGGCGCGAATGGTTCATCGTTTGTCGAGATAGCCAATACGGGAGCCGGCGAGCTGTTTTCCGTGGAACAGTCGCTGCCGCTCTCGATATCGAGCATTGGTGTATTGCCTGCCTCCAAGAAAATGACACCGCCATCATCGCCGAGCTCAAGACTCTCGCGTAGCAAATTTGCGGCGCGCTTAAAGGCCCACGAGTTACCATGGACTTCATCCAGCCGCTGATTCCCCCGATTACCCGACCACCAATCGGGAAGTGGCGACAAGCCGGAATCGCCCCGACCCTCCGACATGGAGCTGATTGAACGGGCATCACTGCTCTGGGATCGCCGCGAAGGGAGCTCGAAACTGTTGAGCGAACCGACTGAGAGGTGATTCGCTCTCAGACAAGAAGATTGGGGTGTGCCCGGAACCGCCGCGAAGCTTCCAGCATACGAAGGATGTGACGTATCCACAAAGCTCGAACTACCCTCAACAAAACAGCTGAGACCCCGAGATAGCCGAGCTGCACGTCTCCCCTCAGAAGCTTGACGGCTTACTCGCAAATAGTCCATGATAAGCATACTCACGGTTTTCATAGTCTGCTTGTCGGTGTCGGTCAGCCCATCATGGGGTTTAGTGTCCAGGATGAAGAGGCAGCCGATATTGATATTGGTCTCCGTTGTCAGAGGGGTTCCTGCGTAGAATCGAAAGTTGGGTTTCTCACGCACAAAGGAAAGGCCCTTGTACTCGTCATGTTGGCTTAGATCATCGATGACCAAAAACTTGCAGTGGCCTTCCTCTTTCTTCGAGGGACCGAGCGCAACTGTAGCCTACACGAGAAAAGGTCTAATTAGTGAGTGGATATAGTGTTCCCGACAAGTGAGACATACCGCACACATCTTCCATGCCTCGGTAGAAATGGTGCTACAACCACTCCAGACCCCATCTCCTGACATCTCATGCTTATTTGATGTAGCGGTCGACCGCGTTGACTGTGCTAGGATAAATTGTGAGTTACGATCCGAGACACTAGATAGCACAATGATTAACTACCGCAGTTCAGTCAAGAACGGAACAGATCCCACGTACCTTGTCAACACACGCTCGACATCCAGACGCAACGCTGCCAGCTGCGCGAAGGATGACAACGTCGTATTAGGATTGCCCAGGACCAGAGCCTCCTCTGGCACGACCGTAGATGCTGCGCCGGTGGAGCCTAGTAACGGTGGTTGCGAAGAGATTGACGGCGACGGAGGGGTAGCGAGGGACGAATCCTGGATTGGAGCCGAAGCTGAGAAAGGCGAGCTATTGCTGCTGGAGGTTCGGTTCCCACTGAGGACTCGTTCTGGTTGAAAGTAGCGATAGAGCTCACGAACTCGGCGACCGGTATTGTGATCATCGCTCCTGTGGTTGGACTCCATGGTTGTCGAGTACGAGATAACGACTGGAACGAGAGGGGATAAAGCACGAAAAGAGATTTAATCGTTTAAGGGTTTCAGTCGCACTCCATCGTCAGTCCTTTCTCTTAGGACAGACTGTTGTCGGTTGGATTGGGTGAGGCGCAAGGGAAGAGCCTCAAATCTGAAGACTCTTATGGATGTTACGGGGAAAAGGCGGAAAAGACCAGAGAAAAAAAAAAAAAGAGTAAACAAGGGCTGAAACCGGGGGGTCCAAAATGAGTTTTATGAATAATGTCCCAGACAGGAAACCGGTTTAATATGCAGGCCGCGGCATGTGCCAAGAGGCGGACAGCCGATGGAGCAGTTGTCGTGGCTTGAGGGTACAATCCCACGGTAAGGAAACAAAGACTCGAAAAAGAAGGGACAACATGTTGCCTCATATTGAAAGTTTTACTGGGTCAGTGGCGATGGGTGATCGCACAAATGACAAGGCCCAAACAGGACGACATCATCCACTTTGGGATGCCGAATTATATGGCCGTCCGGGCATGATGCTGGTTTGGTTCCCCGCGACGCCGGCTGATTGGAGGTACCTGTTAGCGACCATTGGCACGGCAAGGGGGGAAAACCTCAAGACCCATGCGATCTCAGATGGCTGAGCCGGAATTGTAGTCACGGTTATGATGATTGGGGACTCAGTGGAGGAAGATGATGAAACGACATCCGCCCAGCTTGTATTCTCACTGGATCACCTGCAGGAGCCACTAGGCTGCGTAGGGTAAGAGTGGAGCCTGCAGTTCCAGGCCACCCTGTTTTCGGTCCAAAATGCCACCACTGAACGTCCAGATCGACGCGTTGGCACCTTTAGCCCTTCCGCTCTATCGGAGAGCTCCGCGCCTTTTACTATTAACTCCTGTCATGCATGCACGATTCAATTTAATTCAATCGAGCTTGTCAATCTCACTGGCTGATGTTTTTGCCGATGATTTATCAACTGTGATCAGTTGCGTGTTAGTCCCTCGCTTGGCTTCGCTCTTGTTTTCTGCTCAAGTCCCTCTCGATCGCTGCCTCAGGCGGGGCGCCTGTCACGGGCCCTGACTAAGCGTTCTAGAATCCCAGGGATTCGCGGCGGTGTCCCGTGGTTCAGTTCCATTACGTCTTTCCAGCTAAGTCCTTGGGATATCATTAAGTAATGCACTATCAATCATGTGAGTTGCCTAAGATAGTTTCAGACAGATAAAGTTGATATCACTCTATACTATATATATACTAGCTCGCCATCTATATTGTACATCATGACGACGCAGGGACGTAACAATGCATATGTACTTCAACGCTCACATATGTCCAATCATAACTCATCAAAGGCGAAAGGAATACGACCGGCGAGCACCGTGTCTACCATTGCTCCATCAGGCGTTTCCGGACGGTCCACATCCGAAGCCGCTTGCCATAAATGTACATGGGGATCGTAAATAGAAGGAATCCCAGCTGAATTCCACCCAGGGCCAGGTATACCGTCTGAGTGCCTTGCGCATTTAGCCAGTCGACAATGAATAACGAGAAGATCAATCCGTGGAATACATCTGGAAACGGGTATTAGTTGACGGTGCCCATGGAGAGACAGCATGGAATCATAGTAAGGGAACTCACTCTTGCTCCAGTTCAGGGTCACCAATGCTTCGCCAGCATATTGACGATAACTGTCGACGCAGAATGTGATGGACGTCGTGCTACCCAGGCAGCATCCAAACGAAACTAAGCCGAAAAAGACGGTGGGCACGATCCACGCATTCTTCTCCTGAGCGCTCCATCCGAATCCCATAAGACCCGCCGTCGTCGAAAGTGCGATGGGGATCGCCATCACCAGCCGAAATTCCGGTTCGTAGACGCCGCCATTACGACGAGTCATATATCGGACTATCACATCGGAGACCTTTCCGGCCACGGCGGTCCCCAGTAAGCCTCCCACAAACGGTGAGATGTACACGAGTCCCACTTGCAAGGCCGTGAAATTGTAGGTGTCTCGCGTTTCATAGACTTTTGCGACGGACTCGGACAGGACAATTAACCATCCGACCGAGAGTGCATAAACAACTGCCGACCACAGCACGGCCGGGTAGGCAAATAGGATAAACGGGCGCACGGCCACTCGCATCCAGTTGTCGTGGGATATTCGACCGTTCCAGACCCGGAGATAGTGTAGGTATGGCATCTGAGGTCGCTCCCGAAGCCAATTCGTATAATGCATCGATCCATTCATCGGTGCGCCGGGATCAAGCGAATCGCTGCGGGCTGGAGACATGGCGGCCTGGCGGCCAACTCCCAGATCGGATGCACGCTCGGAGCCAAAAGCGGCAGGAGCTGGGGGGTGGAGAAACCCGTCGGCCTTTTCCGGATCAGCGTCGCGTGCGAAGTGTACATGGTCCTCGCCAGGAACATCCGGTGCGATTGAGACACGGTCATGGTCTGCCTCCGCCTCCTTTTCGTTAGGAGAGTGACCTTCCGCGTCAGGGTTCTCTACGAATCCGACATGGCCCTTCTTGGACTTCTTGGGCAGCGCGGATTCGGTGTCAGCTTCCGGGGCATGATCTTCGAGTCGCTGTACATGCGTCGGGCGCCCGCGAATGCCATGAGAGACCAGGTCTGACACGCTCCTATACAAATGCGGACGTTTGCGCGTGCGGGGCCGCGGAGTACGATCCCAAAATGTTTCCGGAACAAAGAAAAACAACAGGACAAGGCAAGCTCCCACCACAATGGAAACAATCCAGAACACCCAACGCCAACCCAAGTTGCCTATAATGGCAGCACTCACCAAAGGGATTAAATTCTTGCCTCCCAAGAGGAGAAGGGTATAAATCCCAACTCGGTAGGCCCGTTCGTGTAGGAAGTAGATCTCAGCAATGGTCGCAGAGGGTAGACACTCCACCGGGCTCACTGCGATGCCTTGGAAAACGCGGGCAATGACAAGACTTGGGTAGTTAGGTGACAGGGCACACCAGACGCCTGAGATAACGAAAAGCGTAGCGCCGAGAAGGTAGACCGGCCTTTTCCCATACAGAATCGCGGTCGGCGACATGATGACGGACCCCACTCCGAGGCCCAACATATACAGACCAGTGGTGTAGGCCACCTGTTGAGTGGACACATCATAGGTATCCGCAACCTGCGTGAAACCAGCGGCTAGAATCGGTGTCATCCCACCTCCCATCAGACAATAAAAGCCCAGCGACAACAATGCAGCATCTCGACGCCAGACTGGCCAGTTTAACGGGTCGTTCATCGAATCTTCAGGCTGGGGTTCTAAGACGATCCGTCCATCCGCGGTTTTCTTCTTCGACGGCCGACCTCTTACCGAGGTACGCGAAGATGAGCGCGAAGGGGGGTATGGAGATGGGAGGGACGAGCGGGATGTCCGCTGCGGCTGATGCCTCAAGCCTAATGGCTCATTGCGGTTTGATGATAGCAGAAGGACCGTTCCTAGATCCTCTGTCAGTGGGTTTCTCATACTATCGGGATGTGCTGCTTGGAGGACATACCAGGTACTTCATCGGTTTCTTTGTCACTGAGAATCCCCAAGGTTAACTTGGAGCGATAGTTGACGTTGTCTTGGTTGAAATCCACATCATTGGCAGACGAAGGCTTCAATACTCTTTTCCACCAGGGACCTGAGGATGGTCTTTGAGAACCAGCCTCTGGGGGTTCACTGGGGGAAGCCGTTGCTTCTGTGGTGGACATGATTGCTGCAACTCAAATGTCTTAATGCTTGTAATAAGTCAAATTTATCAGTAGGACCGGCAACTGATTTGGTAGTCTGATCTGCCAGGATATCCCAGTTTCAGGTTCACAGGATGAAGCAGAAAAAAGCACGGCTGTAGGGGTACCGAGACTGTGTCGCAAATGTCGTACAATGTTTCAGTCCCGCGATGCAGTGGATAAAGTATTTCTGAAGGACGAGAATAGTATCTAACTCAAGGACATGACACTCTCCCTCCTTTTCTCAGGTCAGGGAGTTCGGTCACAACCCGCGAGATAAGACCTCAACCGATGACTGCGCAGGGATGACGCCACCCCATATCTAGGAATCAAAAGAGCAAACGAATTCGGTGGGATGTGGGAGGATTCTGGAGGATTATATAGAGTCGGTGAGCCGTCACGCGCCAGTGAAGACGGCGAAACCAGTGAGGAATATGGAGGGATCAAAATCTAATCAGAAAAGAGTAAGAGACGATAATCTACCATATCAATCCCCCCGGGGAAGGCGGTGGGCACGGCAAGGGTACCTCAACGGTACCCGTGGGTCCGCCCGTCACACGCTGGTTGGGTGAAGTACCTTCGAGGTAGATACGAGCAGGACAATCTCCCTTCGTGTTAAACTCGGAGATCAGCACACCGCAGGAGAGGCTATGTAAGAATCTCACGTGGAAAGCATTTCTGGACTCGGCTGGCGTAATTCCGAAACATTCTCGCTCCACCATTGGGCGTGGTCCAACCAGTCAAATGTTTATTATGGGGAAGAAGGCAAAAAATCCATGCGCACTGCAAGCACCGGATCACTAGGTGGCCTATCATTCAGGCTTGAAGTAAACTCTGCCAAAAAATCGTCGAACGGGGGGGACATGTGGGCGTAGTCTCAAGGACTGTTGATGCATTACTAGTTTTATGGCGAACCTTCTTCATTGAGGTGAGGCTGACTGTAGTGTATTGCCTTCTTTCCCCCTTTTTTCTTCTACCACTACTACTGTATCTTTTGTTGTTCTATGAAAAAAGAATAAAATCGAAGGGAAATTTCAAATATACAGTATTGCCGAGCGCCTGTATATGAGAAGGCACCAAGATCTTCATCGGTGCCGTTGTTAAATATGCCTCGAATTTGTGTTCTGCTCTGGCAGCTCACCGTCACGACCCCACATAACGGACCGAAAAGTAGGGCTAAAGGGATCGTCGGCTGCCATTGGCGTTGCCTCGAGTCATATGATTTCCCCCATCCTGGTCGATCTTGAGCTAATTTACCAAATTCCGTCATCTTGCAGGCGGCACCGTCTTTCGCATGGTGGGGGGGAACAAGAGGTCTCTGATAAGAGGGTTCGCGAAAAGCGGGAGGATTAGGTGAATTCTTACCGTGAGCCAACACATAAAACTTTCACAACATCGTCTTTCTTGAATTGGTGCTCTAACCGTTGAAAAGGTATGGATTTTATGTCGTCATCGCACAAGTGATATTGCACAATACGAATTACTATTACTGTTAGTATTCGGAGAGACTCCACCCGACTTGTCCACCTGAACAGCAGATCCCGTGACATGGCGCCATCATCTGCTTGCTTGCAATGCAACCCGAAACATCCTCATGCTAACGAGAAGATTGATCCAAAACGCTACCTAGAGAGATACAGTGATTAATGGCAGGGCTACACGATTACACCTCGGAAGCGGAGCGAACTTGAGAAAGGCACTGGAGCATCCTGTGTTTGGAAATATATATCTTCGAACGGATACAATAAGTTGAACAAACATACATCTAGTAGTAAACATCTGGCAAACAACAAATATCGAATATTAGTTGCACGCGTTAAATTTCAAGGCTGACGGTTTTAGCAAATTCTATGTTCCAACTGGAAATCCTATCCCGTCAAAAAGGGTCTCCCATCCGGCCCATTGATGGCACATACGATGTATACTCTTCCCACCCTCGGGAAAGAAAGCGGTCATTTCCCAGTCAATCACACCGGCAACAACATCCATATTAGGATGCAGTACAATGTTTGAGAGGTTCCGATCCATATAGGTTCGTATCCTTCGTACCCTAGCTCGCCGAATATAAGCGGTTTCTTGACGACATGCTCAGGGAGCATATAGATGTATCTCTCAAATGGTGGAACGGGTAGATTTTCCGGTTGACATTTACTGAGCCATGCATCCTCACCAGAAATCATTATACTGAGATAATCAGTAGTAGGGGAGGGTAATGAAGTCGAAAACAACAACAGCAACCGCCAATGACCCAGAATTTCAGTGATCACTGACAGATCTTTTCTATCGAGAACATTACCACCCCTTGATCACGTGTTTGTGCGTGTAACTGTTGCAGTATCAAAGAGGTTCACAGAGCGAATAAGACAAGAGATATAAGTTGACCGTTGAGAGTAGACAATGTGGATAGAGAATACCTGAGGTTGGGGGTACGCTATTACAACACATGCTCGTGGTGACACATTACACTGGTACTCAGTGGTATTGGAATTGAAACCCACCTGTAAGCTATTCCAGAATACAATTAAAAATAGAGTATATGGTCTAGACAGAGAGCTTGAATGTCATAGGTCACACGGTGTGGATGGGGTGCAGTTCGGTTGCGTGTATCTGTAGAAGCTACGGGCCGGGTGGTCTGGTGTATGGAAGTTTGAACCTTACAATAGGAATAGTCTCGCGTTGACCGTGGTCGTATATTTGACATGATTGGGATATGAGTACTATAGGATGGACCCCTGAAAGCTCAGGCCTGCGAGGGAATGAGACTAGCTGTTCTTGGATCGCCCAGCACGTGGCCCGAAAGCGTGATTCGATTCCCTGACGTGATGGGCCAAGACATGCTTGCTTTTTGCTCGCCCAGTGCCTGGATTCTAATATGCATAACGCCATGATTGAATCCCAAGCCATCCCACTCTTTGCTACTGTCGGCACCTTGCAACGTGCCCTAACCTCGCCTTCGGATTTGTTCCGGAACCTGCTGCCAAGTTGCAGACACGATCGAGTTTACTCAGGAACGCTTGGTATTTACAGCCACAATGGGTGGTGAGATGAGCCCAGGTGTTGCTCTACAGCATGATGCCTTATATCATCGCAACTCTCTCAGGTCCCTCCTGGCGATCTGCCCTGGGGAGCTGCGATGCTTCCATAGTACCATGGAACAGCCAAAATTATGGCGCCATTTTTCGTCGAGGCTGTTCAGGAAGGCTGGTACGCTTTCACTCCACGTGAGAGACGCGATGTGGCCTTCTACATCTTGGGCATTATGATCTATAAGTTCGGCCTAGAGGCGTTTAACGGCTCAATTGTGGCCCTTGCAACTAATCGCTATGACTATGATGCGATGCGGACCAAGACACCCGCAAAGACTTTTCAAAGAGTTGGGCTCATGGTGGGCCTTAACCAAGCTTGCCAGTGTATCGGATCCATTTTGATCGCCCCGCTTATTCGAAGATTCCCTTCTCGGATCGTGCTCTCAAGCGCAGTATTAGTATTTGCGCTCTTCAGTGCCCTTCTCCTTATCATCGACGCTAGCACCGGGGGTACATTTGCACCGGCAAGCTTTCGCGATCAGCACCCCGACCATGATTTTCATTACTACGGCCGGTACAACACCGATGGCATGATCCCAGTCTATTGTGTCGCAGGAATTGCCTATGGAATGGTCGAATTGATGCGCCGTGTCATTCCGCGCGATATTGTCGGGGGAAATGTCAAGAAACTGCGTCATCTAGACGCCTTGGTGCACATATTCTACGAAATCTCCGGCACGGGTGGTGCGTTCTGCACGGCGTTAGCCTTGATACCGTTTTTTGGGAATAATTATTCTTTTTTGATCACCCCGATCTGTTTCGCATTCGCCGCTATCTCCTGGTTCTTCCTCACCGATGAAACGTTCCGTAGCCATGATACGCCGGCATTAGAACGCCAGCCTTCATACATCAAAGCGGTCACTGTTGGGTTCTGGCTGTTTATTGAATCGATCTGGACTGGTGCTCGCATAATCTTTACCTCGCGCAAGTTTATCTGGCTGGTGCCAGGGTATTCCGTTGCGCTGTATGCTCATCGCTACCTGGAAAATGCCGTGGCACCCGCAATCGCCCGCCGGTACCTGGGTAATGCCGCTTGGTCACAGATTATCGTGGGTGGTTCGAATTTAGGGGAGCTTCTAGGCGCACTATTCGTTATTCTATTCACGAATCTGGTGACGACACCGGTCCCCTGGCTCCGGCTAGATGCCGTTATGCTCCTCATAACATGGTACCTACCATTCTGGCGGCCACCGATGCAAATCAGCGCTGCCTGGATGGCAGCGGCTACATTCATTCCTATCTCGTTTGGCTGGGCGGCTGGCGATGTCTCGTTGGCGGCGTACATCCAAGCGGCGCTAGCACGAGTCGAATCGAAGACGCAGAATGTCTCTGCCCTGGGTGCGGTAATGGCTTTCTTGTACTCGACGTATATTATCCTTTACGCCATCACGTCGCCGATCCTTGGAAGCTATATTGACCGTGTATACAGCGACACTGGAGGATCTGAGAATGGGGGCAATATATATGCAGCTATACAAAATGTCGCTTCAGTGCAATTCACGATAATATCGGGATTGGTCTTATTATCCACTTTCGTGCCGCGAGGATCGCTGGCGTTCAACCCGAAGATGCTGTATAATGAGTACTTGGACGGAGAAGCGGGTTTGGAACGCGTATCATCAGACGACTTGAGGAAATAATGACAACCTTGACCTGCCGGCGAACTACGGGATATGTATGGCCCTACCTCAGGTATTTACTTGATCGGACGGCGTTGGGTGTTTTTCGGGCTACTCCTACTTGATGGGTATTACTGCTACACGATACCAATAATACACTCACAATCATTTCCCTTAAAAGCAGCTAAACCCACAGCATTCATCTATAATATAAAGCAATTTATGCCCTTGCTATTTGGCATCAGACTTAGCAACATGCAACAATATCCGACGATATGTAGTCAACGGTGGCGAGCCCGAATCCTTAACCTCCAGAATGAAATGGAACAGATCACAATGCTCGATGCCTGCCTCACAGGTCCTATCGATAATTGGAACCGGCAACCTGGCACTTTCACCACGCGACCCAAAAGTCGTTACATTCACATCAGGGGTGCCGTTAATGGTACTGGGCTCAGGATAATAAATCCAGTTGAAGGTCAACTCATCCCCATCCGGATCCACCGACTCACCAGCATCCACAACAACTTCCGACCCAGCAACCCCATAAACATTGACAGGCTCCAGCCCCGAACTCCCATTAACCTTCACAAGGGGGTGATGATTAGCCTTGGTCACATCATCCGTTAACGTCCAGCGCATGCGCGCCGCGAAATCATGCTGATACGCATCCCGCCACCGCCAAATCGTCGCCTTATTCGATTTGAAAGTGTTCCCATTAAGACCCACCACCTGGTCCTGCACATCCGAGTAATGTCTGAAACCTGGGCCATGCTGATTGGAAGTGACCAACTGATACCGACCGCCCCACGACCCATACTCGGGGTGCTCCGAGACTCCCAGTCCATTCTGAATGAGATAGAGAAATGTCGGCGTATCGCCTTCCATGGTATATGCCACGTCTGGGTAGGCGGCGCCCAAGGTCCCGATTTGGATGTTCTCCTTGAGCCATGCTTTGCTTACCAGCGTGCTATTTGGGCCGCCCTTGTCGACGTCGTAGAATTCGTCGCCCGAGATCCCGACCCAGGTGGACATACCGTACTGGTTCCAGCCGTGGATGGAGTTGATCCAGAACAGGTCAGGCCACTGCTGGCGGAGCCAGGCGCCTGTGTCGTCTTGGTCGGAGATGGTGTAGATGCGGAGGTTCTTTCGGAGGTTGGCAGCTTTCTCTGGGGAGTTGTCCTTGTGGAGCTTGACAAGAGCTTGCGCGAGGACATTGGTGCCACCCCAAGCGAGGACCCAGAGGGGGGAGTTGCTGTTTGTTGTGGCTTGAATGCGGTCGAGGAGGAGTTCAGCGCCGGCGCTGAAGGTGGCGTTGGGGGCTAGGGCCGCCATACCGTAGACCTGTCCGTGTTAGTTTGTTGGGAACTGGGAGCCTGAGGGGATATACCGGAGACCCTGCGCGGACTAGACTCCGCATGTGTTCTGCGGATGGGTACTGTGAATCCGCTGGTGCATGATGGTTCAGATTGTCGACGACCTTCTCATATGCATGGATGATGTCGAGCATAGCATCTGGGTCGGTTTCATTCTTCAGCCAGGTTGATGTCGTGGCCACGAGGCCTTCCGTCTGGAACTGGTTACTGTATGTGAGGTATCGGACGAGTGACTCGGAATCGTCAGGTTCATTGGAGATATCAGAGAGCACGAATACTCGTGGTTTACTAGGGAAGGAATTGAGAGTTATAGCCGAGACAAGAGTAAGGCATGATGTGTATAATAATAATAGACGGGATATGAGAGCCATGACTGCCAAATACCGCTCCAAATCTCCGAAAAGGTTTATCCACTTCCCTTGACCACAACCATAGAAACTTCGATCTAAACAGAGGAAACATCGTCCAATTTATACAACCACCCCAATCCCCAACCCAACCAAGGCAACTGACAAAGCTCGGCACTTAGTCCCCCCACTAATCTGAACCCTACCTAGCAAGTCTATAGAAAACAACCCCGGAAAATATCCAAAGAGCCCAAACCTTCCCTTTTCGGACAGATCCGGCAGTATTCAAGATCCGGGGAAAATGCGGAGTGCAGAATGCGGGGAAATCTCACCTTATGCCGCTTGTCACTGATCAGCGCCTTCGTCCCACGAGGAAGGTTTACGCATGGTGGTGGCTCTAGTTGCCCTTTTTAGAGCTTTGGGAGGGCTTGGATTTTGTCATATTGCTTTTCTGCAGGATGTATCTAGGTGTTTTCTGCGTGGTTTGTATGTAGTGGTGGGCACGAGATGCCTTTTTTTGTGTGGGGTAGTACTAGTATTGACTCTAGATCTTTCCTTTTCTTCGAGAATTCTTTTAGAATATGAAATCTTGTGACTTCCCTTCTCTTTAAAGTTATAATTTCCCTTCTGGTGGTAGTGTCTGGTACATCGGTGATGGAGTCGCTGTCGTCGTGAGACCTGGCCAGTCCCGTGAGGTACCACGTGGTTGATAGAAAAGTGTAACAAAATGGAAAAAACGATTGAGGAGAAAGTGAGCGACACTAGAGACTTTCCCAGAAGTTACAGGATGAGCGTGGAAGAAGTAGAAGTCGCAGATGAGCGAAGCAAAAGGATAAGGTATGAGTGAGTGGAGCGACAAGAAGCGCCTCGGCGACAACTATCACGACTTGTCAGGCACCAGGAAGAGAGAAAGACCAACCATGTCAATGTAGAGATAGTAGGGCGTAGATTTAGACAGGTGTGGTGCTAAGACAGTTGAAAAATGGCGTCAAATGTTGTCGTATATTGAGTGAGTTGAAGTTACCCATTCATTGTTTAGTCAAACTAGTCAGTAATACTCCGATCATCCACACCTGAACATAATCAAAGCCTCCAAGTCTTAGATAAGCTGCTCCCCATTACAGTGGCAGCGAGACCACATCAGTCCCTAAGGAATAGGGGTCTATTAGTAGGTACGTATAGCTTGACGGTTTAGGTATATAGTTAAATAAGGTTCTATACTCTTTTATGCCTCTACGGCCGTTGGTGTGATCTCAACCTGTCTAGCAGGTGTCATGGAGATAAACTCTTTAGCGTATGCGGCAGCGGTGGCTGCAGCATACTCTTGCCAGTCATTGTTCTTGTGAGAATCAGCATAGTCGCAAATTCCACGAATGACTAGACATGGAAAATTATCCATTAGACCGGCTGCCTCCATCTCGAAGCATAAGATTCCCTGTTGTTGAGCAATCCTGTCCCGGGTTTGGCCATGCTTTATAACTTGATTTCCGGACGCAATTGTACCGTAATGAACTACCGGAGTGCTTTGCATTCGAACCTTGCGGTCCACAGTCTGGGCTGGGTCACAGTTTTTACAGGTAGGATTTGGTCCTTCATGATCGTAATCAGCTCGGAAAAGGTAATCTCGTTCCTGGCCAGGGTAGGTAAAGTTCTGCATTCGCGGATACGCAGTTACCATTTGGGAAAGGTATTTAAAAATTTTATCACCACGCATCATGTGTTCGGCTTGCATCTTTGCGACTGTTGTCAAGAGAGCCTGTGGGGGTTTATTTAGGGCACCAGTCTGTTCGAATATACCATTCGCGACGGTTTTGCCATAGTCATATTGCACCACTCCCCCTAGCCTCCCGTTTGGCTTGCTAACAACAACATCTCCTAGTCGAATATCGGCTGTACTGCTAGGAACGCCACCGCCAATTCCTACCATCAAGCTGAATCGTATTGATGGAAACGTGGCTAGCATTTGAGTGGCCACGGTTGCCGCAGAAGTTGTTCCATATACTCCAATGGGAAGACAAGCGATCACGATGTTATGGGATCCAATTTTCCCTAATGTATAATTGTTATAGTCATTCGAGGGAGTGGGCAGGGTCTCATGTATTTCGTCGAGCATCGCACTTGCTGCTGCCATTTCGAGGGATAAAGCACAGATCCAGCCGATTGTATACTCCTCAGACTCTTTAGGTGTTGTTCGATTTGCGAGTGGCGCTGTTTTTGTTGCCTTGTCGCAACTACTCTTCAGTTCTTCCGGTCTCAGCCCCTTATCTAATTTGGATATTGGTCTGAAACTTTGAACCAGAAGTGCTGTCATATCTTTATTCAGTTGTCTTGCCCTCTCATCCAATGGAGTTTGCTCGTGCGCAGATGGCGAAACTCGGACACAGAGGGTTCTGGTGGATGAATCCATCGAAGAGGGGAACTTAAACCAACCGCGGTCTCCGTGAAGCTGGCCCTCGATGCGAACGGTGATGAAAAAGGGGTCTAAGTCATGCTGTAGAACGAGTGCGACTCGGACTTGGCCACGATGCAGAAGTGGCTGGTGCTGTGAATCTGCTTCTTTTATGATCCATTCGACCCGACGATGGAGGCCACTGTTATCTCCCTCTACTGGCCAAGTGTACGCTTGCAAGGACCACTGCGTACCGGTGTCTTGGTGAGATCCGGGTCTCTTGCTTTGAGTTTAGCGTTCAATGCAGTAGACCCGAGGACAACGGGCTCAACCAAATCGTTTCCTGCGATGCCCCGAGGACCGAAATATTCTGTGAGAACCGGCCCCAAATTTGAAAGATTGATTGGTTCTTGGCTTGCAGGTGCCATCTTCTCAAAGGTGAGCTCGACATTTGCGTTTGCGAGCTTGCAATCCGATGGCTGGCTGAACTGCAGTTGAAGATATAGCAACCAAGCGGGTGCACCGGCTACCTTCTGAAGAATCCCCCATTGGGAATCCGGCATAAACGAGCAGTCAATCTTGATCGTTCCCAGCTGCCTGTATCCCAGGCTCTGGCTGTGGGTCTCTAAGAGGTCTCTATGATTTTGACTCTGTTCTCGATTTACTGGCCGCTGGAAAAGACGTTTTGAGTAGCGACTCCACATGGTAAAAACTAAGTTAATTAGACCAGATACCTCCGAGACGTTGCTCAACTTGAGGTCCTTGTCGAGAAGTTTAAATTGGTGGTTCCAAATTGTGTGTGCACCTTATATGTGTTCACTAACAGAATCCAATCATCAAAGCGGGGTGGTTTCAGCCTTGCAGGTCAGCGGGGTACCTTCATTTTCCGCCAACTGCACAAGACTGGCTGCACCCTTTCTACCATCCCTCTACCCTTCTACTCAGTATCAGTACTACATGGTGATACTTTCTGGTCCATTCAATGGAAGAGTATGTCGTCGCATCCCGCCCGTAATGTTCTGCAGCCAACGGGGACTACCTTACCCTTGGAGCTGGAGTTGGAAGAGGATATTGAAAAAGAAATCCACCACTTTGTTCAACTCACTCGCATGGGCCACTACACTGATGCTCAGAAGTTCTTTGATAACACCCTTGGAAAACATGATCATTTGTTCCCGGTCGTCGCGGAGTATGCGGATATGCTGCTGGAGCAAGGTCGCTACAGACACGCCGCGGAGTTTTTGAACGAACATATTCGGGCAAAAGAGGAAATCTTCGACCCCGATGAGATGCAGCTTCTAAAAATCATGAAGGCATTGGCGGAAATCTACTCAAAAGGTGCGTTAAGATCAGCCTTGGTAGAGGCTAAGAGAGCATGGTCACTTCTCGACTTAGAGGGCAAACAGAGATTGGAAGATCTCAATGAAGTACAGGCTAGTTAAAACGACGCTCTATTTTGTAGTTCAAATAGGTAGACTCAATAGCTGACTCGAGGTTAGATCCATATCTACGAGATTTACATTAATATTATTGTATTCGGCTCTCGAACATCCCAATGGGTGGATGAAAGCTGGATGCGTTGTCCTTTGCTGCGGTCAACTACCAAAAGTGAAAACGGATTTGTTCAGTGGTTTGGCATCTTGAAAGAAGGCGGTTTATTGTGGGAAGCATCAAGGATTATGCGCGCCCTCCTCCCAATTATGCCAAGCCTGCCAGCGGGCGATTTAGAGGAGCTGTTCGACATTACCTGGGATGATTCAATAGGGCTTTCCGTGGCTGAACAATGGGCTTCACTGATGATGATCCTTCACCAAGCCCATTTCCTGTTAGATGCCGCTCTCCTAGCGGGTCTCTTGGGCGATAGCAGACATGCAGTGAACCAGATCTACGCAGTTGGTAGGGCTAGGCTTGAAGTTGCGGAACAAAACTGGAATATGTTGCCAATTGATCACGATGTGGTGCCGTCAAATCTACATTTAGCTCTTGAGACAGTCAGCTTCGAGACCGCCAGATGTTGTTTATCTTCTCGGTCAGCGGACTCTGATCTGTTGTATGCCTTATCGATTCTTCTATCGGAAGCAAACCTTCACCATGACCTACGAAATCAGACACTCGCTCGCCTTTACATCCTTTTAAGTAATGAGCAGTCTGCGATGGATTGGCGTGACCTTTACAGCATTTTAGAGTTGCAGGCAGTCGACTGTGGCAACGTGGTTGACTATGTGCATATTTGGGACCTGTTCACAGCCTGGGCTCTACACTCCGAAGGACTGTCTCGATATCCTTTAGGGTCTGACAGGTTTACATTATTGTTGTCTCAAAAAGCCTCTCGACCATTCCCAGGTCCAGAATGGATAAATCTGCTTCAGGATCGGAATCCATTTTCGCAGCCGTTTATTCTCCTTGGACCAAGCTCCAAAGAAAGTTTGGCTTTCGATCCATCACTGCATGACTATCCTTTGCGGTTTGACATACCATTTTATGGCTTCTCGCCCAGTCTGTTTCACCAACAGCGATCTTTGTGGACTAGTGAGGAAACTGAGGCGTCCATCCATGTGGTGAAAACCCTGATCGGACATCTCAACGCTATGAAAATTGTACATCCTGACGAAGGCGAGCACAATCAAGTTCTATATTCCGAGCCCCTGAAACAGTCTAGGATAACAATTCAAAGGAACAAACTACTCACGCTGTCTGACTATTTTGCGGGTGATATAGAGGCACGTTATCTAGCGGATCAGACAAACGAGGGCAAGCATAACGCTGCTTCATTGGCACTTCTAAGCCTAGAAGACAATGATGAGCAGACTTTAATGTCAGAGGACTCCGACACTCTAACCAGTAAAGTCAGCCTGGAAGATCCATCTGATTCCCCGATTTCCACGTACTCAGGCCTAGTCTCAGCCGCTTCCCCAAAAGTCTCAATGTCTCCCATGTCAAGGATGGCTTTAAGATCTGATGTAAGAATTTCCCTTAGCTTTAGATGTCTAACTATTTTATGGAAGTTACTACACTTTCCACGGCCCTTGTCAAGACTGGCCCATCTTTGCTTTTCTCGCTATTTATACTTTCCCATATCAACCGAGCCGTGCTGACATTATATGTCAAAGAGCCCTAAGCAACCTTAGTAAGTTACCAACCTATCAGTTTCTATCCTTTCCCATCTATCTCCCCTCCTTTCACCACCATTTGTGCGTTCTTTAAGGCTTTCAGCTCTTTTGAGGAATGCCTGCCATTGTCTTTGTTACTGAAGAAAATTTGATAGTGACACGCAGTCATTGACTGAGACTGTGATGGACTATCCATTTCAATACGGAAGACGATATCATAAATACCATGAGGGCGGTATGTTCGTGTACACTCTAGGTCATTCAGATTCAAAGTAGCCTCTGACTTTCCTGCCATGCCAGCGTACGTTTTCCCAAATGATGAGAAGGAGTCAGTTCGCCTGAATATGCAGCACCACATGTTCAAGCTAGTTAATAATGGACGGCTATATTTTGCTCCGCTACAAGACCCTAGGAAGATGCTTGATATTGGTACTGGTACCGGGATATGGCCGATAGAAATGGGTACGCATTTTGCCCACTTGCTGGTTTATCACTCACCCAACTCATTCTGACCTTGTTTCCTGCAACCACGTTCTCACTGTTGTTATCTTTCAGCTGCTCTATTCCCCAATGCCGAGATTACAGGTACCGATCTTTCGCCCATTCAACCGACTGTAGTCCCTGAGAATGTCCATTTCCTGGTTGATGATGCGGCTGAGGAGGAGTGGCTCTGGCACCACGACTACTTTGACTATATTCGTCTCGCCCACTTAACGGGAGGAATACCTTCATCTGAAGAGCTCCTACGAAAGTCTTTACAGCATTTGAAGCCCGGCGGCTGGCTCGAATGTCACGAAATGGACCCTAAGCCCATGTGTGATGATGGCACGATGCCCCCGGAAGCTGAAGAGGGCGGTCTTAGTGCATTCGCTCTCCACGACTGGTGGAGAGCTCAACATCAATCGGGCCAGTTTACCAATCCACCAAGGCAGTTCCGAATTGCGCCTCGAATAGAGCGATCCATGATAGAGTCGGGATTTGTCGACATCCAGCAACGGATTAAAAAAGTTCCAACGAATCCGTGGCCTTCTGATCCCGAGATGAAGGAGATTGGCTTCCACAGTGAGAGAAACTGGCTAGAGGCTTTATCCGGATGGTCATATAAGCCGCTTACATCCCTCGGGTGGACGAGGCCAGAAATCGAAGTCTTTCTCGTCAATGTGCGGAAGGCTATTCGGAATCGGGATGTCCACTGCTACACGAATTATCATGTGGTGATAGGCAGGAAGCCATTCCCTGATGAGAAAGAAGCATTATAAGGATTTCCTCTCGCGTGACCTCGTTCTTTCACTTAGTCGCTCTGACTTTTACTTGCATTAGAATATTGTTATGATACCACTGGCGGGACAAATTGTCCTTCTCACGTTTACAATCCATACAGTAAATACATACAACTCGATGCGAACAATAAATCAACTTATATTCACAGAGCAACTATATTATTTATGACGGGCACAGCGAGGACCTGTAAAGTCCCTGTCTCTGTTAGCTTTATCACTTCTGACATAGTGTTCCAAAGATATCGGTCAAGGTATAGAATGGAACCAACCAATCTGATGCCGAATTCTAGATATACAAAGGTACGTGAAGTCAAGTATGCCCAAGTCAATATTTTGAGTATCTACATACATGTCGAGCTGAAATGCTTATATAGATATCTACTCATTAATCATGATATACTGAATCATAAGAAAATATATCAACTCTATCGCAATCCTTAGATTTGAGGGATATATATCTTTCTGGGAACCGAAGGGAAGGATAGGGTTGAGAATCACAATATACAATACTACAGCACCGGTGCACAGAATAGGACGCGAATAACACGTGAACCTTAACATATATATCTCCTCAGCAACAGAATACCATATAAAAATGACACAATCTTGGTTTATCTTAGCCCAGCACCCTCTTCTCCGATACTATCTGAACTGCAGCCGCCCGTCAAGGTGTCGTACCTCCCACTCACCTAAATGGGCTAACCATGAGAACAATAAGCCTCGCAAAGGTATGGACTGAGCGAGCACCCAAAGACCCCCAAAGTCGGGCAAGAGGATACTAAGTCTGCTTTTGGACAATACCCATCATATGTGCCCAAAAGCACTTTGCGGGAAAGGATCGCCCGGGGAACCACAACGGATCGGCCCATCCGTTAATTCCCTAAACCTTTCATTCGCGGTGGCCGGTGATAAAAGAGCCCAATCAGCAAGATGTCGGAGTAAACCTAAACTAAGCGCTCATCTTTCGTAGGATCATGGAGGGAGGCTACTGTGGTAGTTCATGTAGTAGTTCAAGTGCGCGGTGCAGCACACGAAGCCACGTAGTATCTGCTTCTGTGCGATTGGCCGCCTGCAGGCAATACATGACTCGCGTGTGCACCAAGGGATCCGTGCGTCTTCGCTTCACTGGCTGTGCAGTATGGGAAAAGGAAGCCTCGTGAGCCTTGTTCTTAGACCACCATCTTAGACAGCCGCACATCCAACGAGCAGATAAGGGTTGACTGAATCATGCCGTACCTTCTGGAATGGCCACGGAGGTTCTGCCACGTCGGCAGTGTGGGATATCGAGTGAGGCGGAAGTGAGGAAGGGTTTGGGGCATCGAGGCACCCCTTGACCAGGAAAGCAACAGGACTTAAATTAACCCTGTGCGTAGATGTGGAGGTAGGTGTGTCTACGGCCTCACATCTTTGAGCGAGTACGTTGGAATGAAACTTCAAGTGCTGTTATCTATTGGCTTCTTTCGACTTCTCTTTGGATTTGTTAACCAATATGCCTCCTACAAGCGTCACCCCGCCATCTACACCCTCACCCAATTCCCTTGACCAACATGTCGTGAGAGCGATTTTTACTCAGCTCAAGACGGTAGCCTCGACTACGGGATTCGATGCCATTCTAGAGGTTTACGATGAAAACAACAAGTTATTGGGCCAGTTGAATTCCAAGGACGAGTACATTGCAAGCCTCAAGAATGAGATAAACGATGAAAAAGAGAGGAAACGCATAGCGCTGGATGAAACGTTCAAGGTTAATGAAGAAGAGAGGACCAGGCATAAAGAAACAAAAGGTGTCGTGCAGACACTTCGAACGGTCATCAGTGAGAAGGATACATGTATTTCCGAGCGGAATAAGAAGGTAGATGAACTTGGGAAACAGGTGAAGAAGCTTCAATCCGACAATGCAAAGGAAAGGGAAAAGGTGGCACTGGCTCAAAAGGAAATCAACGGTTTGCAGCAAAGCATCCAAGACAAAGAAATTACCATTGACAAGATGAAAAAGGCGGGGGCAGACTTGAAAGACAAACTCGCCTCTGCCAAGCAAAGGGTCAAGGAACTGGAAAACGAGGCTCTGGGTCTCAAAGGATCGCTCGCAACAACCCAAGCTAGCCTCGAAAAATTGGAGGGTTATGCTACTAGATACAGTGACATAACTGAAGATTCAGCGTGAGTGTGCATCCTCTATGGGACCATAGCTTCACCCAACACTCTAACGCCATGTAGAATTGAGAGCATGCTCAAGTTTTGGGACTATGCTAAAACCGAAATATTTGCCATGTTGGAAACCGACCTTTCTAATGACACTCTTAGGGTAAGTAGCTGGCATAGTACAACCGTCCCACAATTAGAGAAGGGAAAGGAAGACTGACATAGCCCAATGGGCTGAAACGGTAGAATAATTCAGTATGGGAGAAGCTTCGACAATGTGAACTGGCACGAGACCACCAACTGCCTCTTCCATGTTCCAACACACTGGCGGCGAAGCAAATGAGGCTTGCTCTCATCTTGGCTATCCTCGCCAGAGAGATTAATACGCATATCTTCCTCCCAATATACATCGCACCCGTCGATAACCAATATAACCAATTTCGAAAGGTTCTCGCCAACCAGGCATCTATCGATAGCGAGAAAGAGTCATTCTGTCGATCCATTCTCCTGTCGCTAGATCCAACAACCCAAGACAGGATATGCAGGGTGGGTATTCAAACTGTGGTGAAGAATGTGTTAGAATATCTGGATGAGTTACTCCCAGAAGACCGACGCCTCGCTTTCCATAAAACTCTGGAAGAGGTTGTGCAGGAGGCAGCGAAGATCTGGAAACCGATTCAGGGCAGCAAACGCAGATACGAGCCAGACTTTGACCCGCCGACTGCTGATGATGATTGCGAAGCCTTTACGTTTCCCGTTACCGATAACACTAACACAGAGAAAGGCGCTAAGCCAAAGCACACCAAAAAGATTGCTTTGACTGTGTTCCCCCGATTGTCCATCATAGAAAATAACATGAGCACCGCATACACTACTATTACACAACTAAGCAATTCACAATACGAGTGGATGGCTGCGGAAAGTGAGATGGACAAAGAACCCGCTAGTCCTACTATTGGACGGATCCCCTGGCGAAGGAAATCGAATAATCCAAAGAGTTTATCTCTTCCCAATGGCGGCTCAAAGAAGACATAAGACACTTGGGTTATATATGGCTAAGAAGTGAGCCTTAAGTAATTGGCGGGTTCTGGGAGTTTGACACATAATTAGTAGGTCCTAAATTGCGTTAATGACATGCACGTTTGCGTTCAAATTTAGTTTTATGTCCGATGCATGAACACATAGAAACCAAGTTGATGTTGATTCCGGGAGGATCAGAATATGCATTATAACCCCGCCCCCCAAAATCCTTGATTTATTATATCCTTGAGATATTACCCCACTGTCCTTCTGTGAACTATTAGTAGTTTGGAGGATTTGCGAGTAAAGGTCCTTGTCTCCTTTCCTCCGCAGCTTCCCACCAGGGAACACTGCTTTGCGTAGGTCCAGGATACATGGGATCAACGATTTATAGTAATCCATGAAGCCGTCCTGGACAGTGCGCTCAAAAATGGTTTCATCAGAGACTATTCCCAGCTTCTCATAAGCAAGTTCTTCTGTATCAAGGTAGTTCCATCTTTTATACTTAGTGTTCGCTTTACTAGAGTTCCCATGGATACAGAACCAGAAGAGAACTCAGAAAAAGGATCCTAAATCATGCGAGAATCAATGTTTCCCACCGAAGAGTAATCCAATGGCCATCAATGCTCTTGTCCCTGTTTTGCCTTTTGCCTTTTGCTCCAGAAGATGATTCTTTTTGTCTTGGCCGATGGGCCACGTGACATGGAAGAACGTTGTTACTCTTTAACTTGTTTAGGGCGGGTTCTGTATATCTATCGCGTTGACAACAACTCTTATCCCTTCCGTAGCTCACTGGCTAACATTATTGGTTCTTCACCAGCACCGCGTTTTACAATACTACAGTTCAACTTTTGTTGATTATGGCAGAAGTCCAACAGGACGAACAGGACCCACAGTACCAATTTTTCCTCTATCTTTTCTTGTCGGAAGAAGCTTTAGAGGTCCAAGTCACCAACGACTCCTCTATTACCAATGTTGATGAAGTAGTGAGGCAAGACCCCATGTTAAAGCGATTCGTCGGTTACAAAGATGATATTACCAAACCCAGATTTATCGACATGGGCCGACAGGGCTTTGTCTTCCGGTTCAAGTACAGGGAACAAGACCTCTGCCTGAAGGTGGTATGTCTATGTCCACACCAAGGCCTAGAAATCTCTAATGATTGGGCGTGCAGTTCTATCCATATAAAGCACCATACAATGTTCACAAGGAAGTAGAAGCTTTCATCAGCCCGTTTGGATGTGAATCGCGTGCATTTGCTCGTCTATGCGACCTGCGCGAAAATGGCCACTGGGCGGTGCGGTGTCATGGATGGATGTACCTAACGGACTCCCAGCTTCAGCAGCTTCGGAGAGTATGTGGACGACGGGTGGGGAATGACCCATATTGGGGTAATGCCCGGTGGGCTATCGTGAAGGACTTTATCGCTGATAAGCCACCGAGCCGCCAAGATGAACAATTCCAAAATATCCTTTCGAATTTTTGCATTCCAAAGCGTGGCGGTATCCTGCCTGACGATGTCAAGAAGGAAAATTATAGAGGGGACCGGATTGTGGATCTGGGATCTACTATTACGTTCCCTTTCTATCGTCGTTATGCCCAGGCAGAGGACTTGGATAGGTTCTTCAAGGAGTTGGACCAATATGAATTACCTGAATGGGACAATTCTAATGAGTGATATCGTGGCCCTCTTTTTGTGGCTTCCGAGATCCAAACTATGATTCCGTCCTTGCAATTAGGTCATGTAAGCCTTGACTTCATCTAAATTCCTATCTACAGCTCTTCCCAGATGACATCTCCATTTGTTCCCAGCACCAGACGAAACCACCGTTGTTTCACACGGCTCCAGAATCGATTTTCATCACTGACGAGGTATCTAGGAAGGGTGGCGTCTTTGAGCGTTACTACCAATCCGGTTCCAGATGGATGCCGTTTGGCCGTGCAGACGTGTTCTACCAAGAGGGAGTGATTGTTGGCGATGGCTGGGTTTTGGGGCACCTCGACTAACTGGGCGCCTCCAGGCACTTGCTGTGTTACGGCTCCATTTGACAAGTGGAGGAAACCACGCTGGATTTGTATACAGCTATACAGGGGATAACTATACTCGGTTTGTAAATGGGTTGAATTCCTCGGTGTAGCAGCAAGCATACATATACCCCAGAGTGCCAACCTGACCGTCAGTTTACCGGATCCCTGTGCTGAATACGGGACATGCACCCGTTGCAGGGGTGCAAAGTCAACATCGGTACTGTCGTCTCTATAGCTAGTACCAGAAAGGGACAGTTGATCGACTTGTGAGCTGAGGGAAGATGAATCGGTAACATCGGATGGATTCCGTATATAGCTCCGCTGTGGAGCCCTTGGCTCCCTTCGAGCGCGGTCGGCGCCTATCCCAGTCCCTATATGCTCTGCGCGGCAGGGGATAATGACCAACTCTCGGCCGGTGATGATTGTCATACCCTTGCTGGGTTTACCCACAGTAAGGGTGTCGTCGACTTGGATTTCGGAGTGCTCTTGCTAATGCCACCTTGTGGGCCTCGATGACATCTAGGGATTGAAGAGGCGCATCCACCTACATTGAAAGTATCTGCGCGTTTCCATGCATGTAACATCAATACGTATTCCGCTTCTTCGTCGTGTTGTTTCATTTATAGCTATAACTGGACACGAGGCGAGGGCAAACGCCTCTCTTGCACGTAGAAAGTGGACAGCGCTACCAGCTATATAGCGCCGCACATGTTTATCCGGCCTCATACAAAGCTGCGGCTCTTGCTTCTTGATGAGGTGTAAACTTCGTGGAGATTGTGGAACTTCGCAACTCTCTGACGGGTATGACATTTTGAGCTTGGTCTCATGCCAACGAGGTGTAGAAAGGAAATTCTGACGGGCTTCAGGCAATCAGCAATGTAATAAAAAGTGTCAATGATAAAGTGAATAGTCAAACAACGTGGTATAATTGACATATACTTTCCAGGAAAGAGGGATGAGGATTAAATTTTCTCCCTGGTTGCATTCACTACATCGTACCGTGAATGACACTACTATGGAATATCTCAAAGACTGCTCTAGCGATTGTCAGCCACAATACCATACTACGTTCAGCATCGTCATCCCTCAAAGTCACGATTGTATGCGTGAAAGGTACCTAACAGCAACTCCACAAGGTCTGTATAAGCTGTTGACGATCGTCTGAGACAAAGCAGCTTACTGTACTCATAGAGATGACGATTCGGACGACATTGCTTCCCTCCTTCCCTAATGCGTCTCACACCGCCTTTCCAGATTTTAGATAGATAGTATGGCAGTAATAGTATCGTTTTTGCCAGCTGTCGCAACGAATCGAGGTCCGTGAATGGGTACCTTTGTAGGCATAATCTAGGCCTGTGGCTAATGAATGCAATCATATCAAATAAATCCCGAATTTTGGCACACCTACTATTCAATCAGTATTCTATCTAGGGACAATCAATCTACTCAAGGGAGTCAAGAGTGGTTCCACTGCGGGATAGGAGTTGGTTGACGTGGTAACTACACTGGATCTTTCACGTTCTTCCATCGAGAATATTCACGCAATTGTCATAGCATTCTAACTAACGAAGTGATGGCGTAGGCTTGGTTACTCTACTGTATGATATACTAGCGGACTCATGCGAGGACGAACCAAAACTCAAAAATGGGCCAGTTTTGAACCCTTATAGCTCGACCAATCTTTGAGGAATTTTGAGTTCAGATTTAAAGGTAGGAGTATCAAAACTATGAAAAGCCGCCAATAAACCAAATTTATTCACATTAGGCTTCGGAATTGTTGACTTTTCCTTCACAATTAGACTCTTTAAGCTAGCCATTTACTGTATGCTTAATTTGAAAGTAGCATAACAAGGACTAGTTGAGTGATATGCATGTAAAACTGGCTATTATTTGAAGATCATTTTCCATCCGGTAAATGATGACGAAATCAAACCTTATTGATGTGATCGACGAACATATATTCCCTCCAAAGTCCACCCACATATTCAACATATACGTTACTGCTCTCGGATATCTCCTTCTTCCCGGCAACAACCCAGCCAACCTCCCGGGATAGACCCTGGAATAAATACCCCCCGATAAGATTCAAATAACCCACCCCGCCCAGCCCAACTCTACTAAAAAACCACAAAATGCCCCGACTGATCGACCGCGAACCCAATACGCGTATAAAACCCATGCGCATCCTCTGCCTGGGTCTAACCCGAACCGGGACAAACTGTAACAACTACCCACGACCATCCAAAACATACCACTAACAAAAAGCCACAGCCCTAGTCGTGGCCCTCCGGAAACTAGGCTACACACCTTACCATGGCTCCGAATGTTTCAAGTCCCCACCACGGGACTTCAACCTCTGGATCGAAGCATTGAAATGTAACTTCTTCAACCCGGACCCCAAGAAAATTCCCCGCTACGGCCGCGAAGAATTCGATCGTCTCATCGGTTCCTACGACGCCGTCCTGGACATCCCGGCCTCAATGTTCTGGGAAGATCTCATCCACGCATACCCAGACGCAAAGATAATCCTCACAACCCGGGACTTCGATTCCTGGTGGGTGTCCATGGACAAGACTCTATTTCGGTTCATCCGGATGCCGTTCTTTCGGTACTGGCAGTATTTCGATCAGAAGGAGGTTGGGCCGCTGTATAGAATGTCTGAGCTGGTCTGGAGGGTTTTTTGTGGGAACTGCTACGAGAAAGAGGTTTGCGAAAAGGCGTTTCAGGAGCATTATCGGAAAGTGAGGGAGGCTGTTCCGGAGGAGAGGAGGTTGGAGTTGAAGGTGGGTAGGGATGGGTGGGATGTGCTGTGTCCGTTTCTGGGGGTCGAGGTTCCTGCGGAAGAGTGGCCGAGGGAGTATCCTGCTAGGGCTCTGAATGAGAATATAGATATGGCTTTTTGGGGGGCTGTTCGGACGATTCTGTTCTGGGTTGGATTTGGGGTGGTGGTTGTTTTGGGTGTGGTTTGGATGGGTGCGTATGCTGGGAGGTATCATGATGAGATTTGATTGTTATATGGAGTAGGATATCAGTTGTATCCGTACCACTGTTCTACCTTAACTCAAGAAATTCAGAGCGATAGTGGGATTTCTGTGGGTTATTAGTTGCCATGTCAGACAAGACAAACCAGAAGTGAGGATTCATATAGAGTTTAACA
This sequence comes from Aspergillus oryzae RIB40, assembly GCF_000184455.2. Classification (NCBI taxonomy): domain Eukaryota; kingdom Fungi; phylum Ascomycota; class Eurotiomycetes; order Eurotiales; family Aspergillaceae; genus Aspergillus; species Aspergillus oryzae. The sequence continues at coordinate 1,249,093 of NC_036440.1, read as the reverse complement.
TGATAACATGCAGGTGAGAGGTAAACCGAGCTGCGTTGATGATGTTGGGCCAATAAAGAAGACGAATAGAGATGATTTACGACGGCGAAGGGATATTTTCGAGCCATACACTTACACCATCCGAATCGCATGAAGCCAGGAGGGCTTCTGCCTAGGCGGGATACATGGTGACATGGAATGCCTAGGCGGGATACATGGTGACATGGAATGCAGGTGACTGATTTAAGCCCTAAGCAACTATGTCACTGGGCCAGCCTCAACTGGAGACTATATTAATGGTATATACTCTCCCTTGCTTATAAGTTTACTGTCACCCGAGCTAGTGTGCAATGGTGCATAACCTCAATCAATCAATAGCAACTTTGTAACTATATACTTTGCTCGGCGAGGCACCGTTGCAGAGCGTGGTGTCATGTAAGATGAAGATAAGTAGTCAGTCTGAGCGGCGTTTTTAATTAGAAGCGAACATCAGCGACGGTTACGAGCTGCGGACGAATCAAAGCATTTGACGAGATATTTATATGATATTGCAAATGGACTTCAATGAGTGCATTACTCGCATGGCTCATAGCAGTGCCTTTCGCATTTTTGTTCGTATGATCTTCAGAGTTTGCAAAAGAGGAACTCCACCTCCCACGATGCCAACGTCATCCAGACCAAATGCGTCCCAAGCAGGGAGCTGCCCAAGCTATAGCAAGGCAGACATGAATAAAGACAAAAGACACACTGCCATCCAATACAGAATATATCTAAGCCATAACAGCTTATTGATACCTCCTGCCACGGAACAGCTGCCAATTGAATGTCCGAGAGAAATTTCGACCCAATTTCACAGAATTAGCCAACTAGGCTAGTTAATGTTAACTGAAGGGCTTTTGTGTGAATCTTGCATCGCCTTATGGCCAGCATTAAGTCGGGTGTAGGATCTATCCTGGACAATATACAAGACAAGGCATTTTACAATTATCACTTGTAACCAACACTCTCGTCTTTTCGTCTCCACTTCTCCCTATCTAATCTGGGATGTATAGTCATCTTGCAATGTACAAAAGAGCCCATCCTTGATTACCTTAAGGGAAAACCTGCTTTAAATCAGGCAAACCTCCATGAGTTGGCTATAGTGTCAAACTGTCTATTTTAGTAGCCTCAGCAAGGGCTACACGCTAAGGACGCAACCTACTGGGTAAAGCTACGGGATGCAGCCATGACCAGAACGCAAGAATCTGACTTTCAGAGGATCCAATCGTCATAGTCAATGATTTTGGTGTGCTGGCTGAGGTGAAATGTTACGTCATCCTAGTGACCACCTATGGCATCCTCATAGGGCTTTGCTGGAAGGAAAGTGTTCGCCTGTTGTGGAATTTCAGGACTGAGGATGGGACGGTACGTGGTGGAGATGGAAAGGATTACGACTCGCAGAATGTAGCTGCACACGCAACCTTACACTTCTCATGGGCTTTGGCAGATACGACGGTTCAAATCTTGAAGGCTGGGCAGCTGTACCCGATAATGACCATTAAACCACCATTTGCCACACATACCGGCTCTTCGTCACTATGCTATAACCGAGGCCATGCTCCTTCGTCATATACCTAAAGAACAAAAGCTCCACTGGCCGGACGAGTGCCATTTGGAAGCAGAATGGCCCATTTTACGAGTTTATTGGCCTAGTAAGGTCTTATAATATCTTATCCAAATAGCCGGCTCGAGCAACTATGCTACTGATTGACTTCTTTCCCCAATATGGGAGGGATACTAAGTCACCACGAAGCTTAGATCGAAGGCAGAGGCTCATCCAACAGCCCCTACCAGACCTTAGTAAAGGACCCTGCAGCATTACGATAATAAAATATTGTTCAGGCAATCGACACATTGAGGATTTACACACTTTTGGAGGAGAATGAGGGAAATCACCAGTTCAGAATAATTTTGGACGGGAAACTACTAGCACACTATCAACCTGACCGTAATAAGCCGATTGAGCAAGTCATGGACAAGGGGGATGTCGCTGCGAATTGATTCTCCTCCTCTTCGCGGACACCCTGAGTGGAATCTCGGCGACTATCTTGCTGACATCTTTGACCTTAGCACTATGTCTGCTGTATCGCGCGGTAAACAGCCGGAGGTGCCGGTCGCTCGCATTGATGTTGACTATCTCACCGAGGAGTTCCTCGTACCCGTTGCTTCTGATCAAGAAGATAAGTCGTGCGGTAAGACTCAACCGGGCCATGCAAGTCAAACCGATAGACTATCCTACCATAGTTTGTTGGAATCCAAGAAGACCACTCAACTCTTTCAGTGCCAGAGGGAGGCACATAAAAGAACCGGCCGCTGCACATCACGCGTTAACACCAGGCCCGTCGTCCCCTAGCGGCCTTTCTAATAGATATAATACTATACTCTATACCTTTCCTGCAGCCGTGCAACTAACAGGTCTCGGAGTAATCTCAGATGCACTCGTAGGGTGAAAATGTTGGGACGTATATGATATATGCCCGGAGCTGGATCAACTAACTATTCAGTGTGAATCTATCAATTGGCCGGGAATACATTATACGAAGGAGAAAGCGAGGACACGAGCTCGCTCGTCGGTGTCTAGATTAGGTTCTTAAGTAGGAGCAGGAGATTTTCGGCAGACATTCTCCCATGGCCCGTACCAACCGGTGGTGTAGGAATGTATGGCAAAACGGCGTGACCAGCGATTATCGGGATTTGCCTTGCGGGATTCGACGTAGTAGTGGTGTGACGACCTACGACCGCTTTACATTCTGGCCTAATAGAACAGGATATTGCTCTCACTGCATCCCATCTAGGACGATGGTATGTCTTCCACCATCACCTTAGTTGGTACTCAGCTATTCGGTGTTGGACCCTTTTTTGTGCACAAGTCTTAGCTTGCTATGAGGTTCAAGGTACCATCCCGTGAGACAGCAGCCTGAGTCACACTATGTCAAGGAAATTTACAGCTCATCAAGGCGCCATGGAAACCATAACACTGTCCATTTCATAAAAACTTTCTGGAAGGTTGCTTACTCGGCAGGCTTGACCTTAAGCGCTCCGAAGTCCAAGTTCTTCTGCGATCAGATTGATATTCTAGGCCATCAATGTACCAGAACCGGTATCCGACCTTCCGCAAATAAGCTCGACACAATAGCCAGTTGGCGGACGAGTCTTCAGAGCTGTTTGGCTTGACACAACTTTGTAGATCGAACGAGGCTCTTTTGATAATTCTAGGAAGAGCCATGATACCCCTGGGCAGTGCTAGAATCTGCTAGCTCGATCGGAAGACTCTTACTCAACTTGAACCGCGACGCAATCTCGATATTGCTAATGACCCAAACGATTACAATTCAAGAGCTGCCAGGAGGTCGGACCTAATGGACATATGACTTGGCGGAAAGCTAGGCCTTTTATGATATGGTGACTGGGATCTTCTTGGTGTATATTTGTAGGTAGAAGTGCGCTTTGCAAACGCAATGCCAACTGTGATCTCTATGAGCTTTTCCTCGCCGCACTATTCCGTACTGGTTGGCCAAGACCCCCCAGGGAATGCTAGGGAATGCATATGACTTGTCTCTCATTCTCAGATGGGCCAACGGGCATTTCTTGAACGATGACGAGGAGGGAGGGGTGTGAATATATCTGACATGATGGCTTTTGAACAGGTTGCTGGGGCACACTGAGCGCGGTGGCCAACTCGCTTCCTACATCTGCGGGTTGGCACCCTTGTCACGCACATTATGGAGAGGTCTGGTCTTATTGTCCACCAAGGCTGGGGCCCAGAGATGGTGAAGTTCGTTTACCACATGCCCTCCGGGCAGGAAGCTGTTTAACAGGATTATGTTGATAATGATTACGGCTTGTTGGAACTGCTATGTTTAATCCAACAACCAAGGGCATGCATTCATCTTCGCAGTGCCGAAGCGCATACTGGATGAAGTGCTTCGTAAGTCCATAGACTTATGATTTGGACGGTAATTTATGGGAACTTATGTATTACACGTCTACCAAGAGGAGCCTCCGTACTAGCTTCATAACAGGGAAAACGCTGGAATATAGCCTATAAAGGCTAGTACGCCTTTATAGAAGGGAAAACACCAGCAGTCGTCACTTACGGCCAACATATTCGTTAAAGAACTCCAACTGGAAGTGTCCTCTCTACCGAAACATCTAATCATTCATGTACACATCCCGCTAAAACACCTGTTGTGCCATTAATACCATCAATTTCTGGAGAATTTCGGCGCCGTGAAGCGTTTATGCTTCGACTAATACTCATAAAAAGAGAATCTTTTGCTTCTCCTGTCCTTCAATCCTGTCAGTCCCGCAGCTCTGGTGAAAATGGAGTCAATAATAATGTCACCCCAATGCGCATGTGTCTGGAAATCAGTCATAATCTTCGATGCTCTCCATAGTTGGTGCTGGTACTACCTAAGATCCATCAACATCGCCACCTCCACCAGCTCCTGATTTGCGTATTCAGCTACAACCCTCCCGGGACCCCTATTGTCGCTTCTTCCTCACTAGTGAAGAGATTGTAATTAACCTCCCCGGCAGTTATCTCTATAGAAAAGGCTACTAGGACATTTCGGACCTAGGGAAAGGACCTGCGCAGTTTGTAGCACGAGATCGATTTTGCGCGGGACGAGATTGACAAAAAAGAGGAACCCATCATGGGTGACTTTTCTTAAGTCATTTCTCATGAACCACCATCTTGATAATATAAAGTCATGTCACGGGCGAATTGCGGATGGCATTATGGGTACAGACATCAACATGGGGAATGTGGACGGGGAGGGGAATGAGTATATGTAATGGCAGAGAACACTATCACGAAGTTGATCGACCTAATCAATGTTTCCACAACGAATGCAACCGATTTCCACAAAGTCTACATTGGCTAGCGTGGGCGTCTCGCGGTCCGGACCACAGGGTTGTTGACAGAAAAGAAGGGATACAGAAAGAATATAGGAAGGATCAAGGAACGGACTTCGCCTCAGCTGCCAGAGACAAGTCCAATGATAATGGAAATGGAAATAACTACAGGACAACAGCAACTGCGCCATTTTTTATTGAGTAGAAGAAGCCCTGCTCTCATGTGTTCCTGCAAGGGATACTACTGGATGAATTTACAAGCCTTTGTTAATATAGCTCTATCATGTAGAACATTCTATATCTCCATAACTTCCTACGAAAATGTACTGAGGGCTCCAGAGGAAAAGATGTACACACAATATAGCACCTCAAGAACAAGGTGCGACACCAGTAGATCCAGGGTAGTCACAATATACGCCCGAGCCACTCTGGGCACAAACCAACCCCGCGGGACATTGTTGCATCACCCACCTACCATTGTCACAAATACCAAACTGACTGCCATTGCAAGAAAAGGCTCCACTAGTGGGGCATGTTTGTCCAGCGATCGGACACACAGTTGAGGTTGGTGAGGCTGTTGGCTTACTCGACGTTGGACTAGCGGTGGAGGACTTCGTAGTGGTAGTCAAGGTGGTGCTTGTAGATGTAGACTTTGTCGTCGGTGTAGGTGAGGTCGTCTTCGATGTTGTAGTCAGGCTCGTCGTCGGAGTTGTAGTCGGGCTCGTCGTCGGAGCTGGAGTAGTCCCCCCTCCACCCAAAGCTGACCTGAGTCCTGAAAGAAAGCCGGTGTTGGCGTATACCTGACTTGCATCCCAGACCATGACCCCTCCGAAACTACTGAACTGTTTCACGTACTTGATAATCTCGCTAACAGTCGATATAGGCTGGTACCCAGTGCCGGCAGCGCCCTGGTTGCCTGGGACACCGAGAAAGACTTTCGCGTTTTTGTTCAGAGAGGTCTCCCGAGCCCACTTGTCCCAGACATCGAAATTGAAGTTATTCTGTGCTGCGCTACCGGGGACGAATGCTTGAAGTCCGCAATAGTTGTTGTAGAACTGGATCCATATCGCATCGAAGTACACAGCGCCATCGAGCATAGGGCCGTCCGCCGCGTCCGGGTAAGGACACTGCGGTGCAGCTGTGGTATAGTATTTCTTCGAGGTATCGCTGGCGTAATAGGACCGCAATTGGTTTGCAAAGGCGGGCATGTTGTTGACAGTTGCCTCGAAGTCAAAATCGAAACCGTCAACTACTGCGTCTCCGAATGGTCGTTTCACAGAGGGATTGGAAACTGGTCCGAATGTCTCCCAGATCATCTTGGCACCGGCAGTTGCGGCTGCTTCGTTGGTAAAACCGCCTTCATTGTAAGTGGCTCCTCCGATCGAAAGGAGAATTGTTCGCCCGAGTGATTGGCATTCTTTTATATCCTCACTAGTAACACAGTGGAGTCAGCAAATTTATTGTGTACGGGTTAGAGTATACCCACGCTATTTGAGGACAGTCCAGAAGCTGGGTCCCTGGAAATGCGGTGCAGTTGTCGCCGGCATTTGCGAAATTGACTTCAGGGACACCACCGGCTCCGTTAATTCTGGTGAGGAAGGAGATTTGGTATACCTAGTTGTGCTGTTAGTGAAACTCTTAAGGACGTTAGCGCCTGTTGAGGTAATACATCTATGTCCGTCGCTGCACACGACATGGGTGGTATCGTCAGCTGCTGCTTCCTTACTCAGTGTATAGTCAGGCTTACTCCTGCAGTAATGTGACAGACGTTGTTGAACATATGGACCGGTAGATTGCCCAAAGGAGTTCTGACCTGAGAGGTCATGTCAGTTATGGCACAGATTATGCGCTTGGCGTGATATTTACCCCAATAAACGGCGATATTGTTTGGACTGTTCAATCTCAACGCGGCCAGCGCGCCTTTGAAAGAAGCCAGAGCAAGTGTGAAAAGTGCAACAGTCTTTGAAGAAGACATGATGGGGTATCATGGAACACAATGGCGAACCGGCTTGAAAGACTTATGCATCTGTTGAGTATCGCTCAACATGCAGGAATGTTGAGCCTTATTATACATCTTTCGACAAGGCTCTTGATCAGCAAACAGATTGTTGAATTATATCATCTGTGCTCATTCCGAGTCATCTGCGTTTGTCATGGGTGTTTGAGACCGGCCTTTGTGAGTTTTACACAAACATTCCTTGGCTTCATTCTTTGATCTCAATAGTCCGAGGCATCGCTGAGACGATAATGGATTTCGGCGGAATGTAACCTTCACAACTTACTAGGATAAGAACGCTAAAAGGGTCGAAGGGAAGACGATGGTCGTTTGCACGCGATTCGTTTCAAACGGAATTACAGGGCGACGCCGCTATGGTGTGCACTACGAGATGCTAGCGAAGGAGTACAAAGATGCTTGGCTAGTGTATCTGGAAGGCATGACAAACGGCAGGGCGTCATGGAGATCCGATAATGATCGGGATTGAAAACCTAGATGGTTGCCATGTTGTCGCGGCTAAGCATTCTTATCCGTCAGGTGAGTAGCCCTAAGAGATCGCCATGCAGGTGATCTGATCACCTCTTTTGGCAGTATGATCTTGACAACCTTGTCTAAAGGTCCCGATATATTAACCGCTGCCCCTGCATGATAGTCCATGTTGGATAAGGAGGGTTTCACAAGAGGGCTACATAGAACAACGGCTATTCGATAATGGTTAAATCAATGCAACACTACCGGGTAACCACATGCCGGCATGGGAAACGAAGCAAACTCGCTGACTCGCTCAAAAGGCCTCATGACGGCCCGTCTAGACTCTCATGTCACATTCTTTGGCGCCCCCGCTACCCCGCGACTTGACAAGGGATGTCCTAAATTTCTGGAAACGTGTCAGGAACATCTGCTACCTGTGAGTTAAGTTACCATGAAACTGTATCATCCCTTGTAGCCGTCACTCTGCGGGTTCTGTCTTATGCACCTTCCACGTGCGATATTACCTCTTCCAGGCCTTAACAACTTCATTTGTCAGCCTTGCAATCTTGTACCAGGCACAATCAATGAGAATTCCCGCCCCTCAGCCACTTGCTGCATGTTCGAAACGTTGCGTGGCACCCATGGCCTCGATCTCATTTTCCCTTGACGCCATGGAATGCGAAGGATCTAAGACACGACAGCCCCTTCGTCAATATATAGCGATCCCTTCACTCTGATTCGCACATCATTTAAATAACCTTAAGTATTCGGTAGGCATTTGTACACATCGTTGTCGGCGCCGAACTTCACCCAGAATATTTCGGACATCCCTATATTATGACTGGTGCACCATGGTTGCATTCTTTGTTTCCTATAATTTAAGGCCTTATTATTTTTTTTTCTTGGCCACGAGGAACGTAAACCTCGAGATGATATCTACCTTATCTAAATTACAGGTCGCTTCGTCGGGGCTAATGGTTGGCTTTTGTGCTCCGTAACTCATCATGAGACCCAGTACACCAACACCATAGAACGTCGATAACTATCAGTTTGCCATAGAGCCATCCGTACTCGCACTTATGTCGAGTGCTTCTAGCTACTAATTTGATAAATGTTACTATCAGAGTTACACCGGTTTGGTCCGAACAAAGAGGTCCTGATGGTCATAGGCCTGTGATGGTTATCACATATAGAAGTATATTAACGTTGCTGTTCACTCCAACCGCCCATGTGCTTGCTATCGGTACTCCGCTCGACCGAAAATACTACGTCCTCTCTGGCCTAACCCTATAATGTATGATATGCAAAAAGATGATATTCATCACGATCATACCATACCCGATTGATGTCGATATAGTGAGGTATCTTCGAGCATAGCGTAGACTCTCCATCGGAAAGGTTACCTGTAAGCATTCAATACTATTCAGCAGGTCATCTGATGGAGATTGTAACTATACCTCCCTTTTCATGCTACATTGACGGGGTATGGACTACGGTGCTGTTGGGTTGATGCACTTTGTTGGTCCAAGTGACTCCTTTTTTTTATCATGATATGCAGTCATTTTCTGTAGATGTATTGGATATCCAACAAGTCAAGATGGTAACCCGTATAGTCACTTTTACTACTGAGATATGTGCGTATGGTTAGTGTGACATACTGTTCTAGTGATGTGTAGTGATGTGCACTCTGTACGTCTGACCAAATAAACACCCAGTCATGTCTTGTTGACAATCTGTCATCTACAGAGTGAAGGCTCAGGGATACTCGGTTAAGGGTTATCTGTACACGGTAAACGAACAAATCGACGCCAACCTATTACATTGTTGTCAACGAGACTGTGGGCAAACGACAAAGGTCGAGCTCCGTTGGGATACTATCTCAACATCTTACAGAATGATCTATGAAACAACACTGAACGAGTACGAAACTTCATTCCAGAGATTGAATTTAATCCAGATAAAATTAGGTGCAACATATCTATGTGTTGGTGCTCCGGGTATCCTGATACAAGGAAGGATTAACAGCTAATATTGGATTCCTGCTTAAATATATATACTGATGCTTATGCGCGCAGTTAATGTCAGAATCATGGTGTAGCTAGCTGAATTTTATAAGCGTGGGTTGATCAGACCCAATTCAAGCTAATGTCGTATTCTAGTCTTTTGAAAGCATGTTATTGGATGGATAGTCCAAGGTATGAGCTTAATTCCAATATTATTGGGATCTATTATATCCAACTGAGCAAGACAAGTCGTACCAAAAGCGATCCAGTTCATAGTACTACTATTTCATCTAGTATCCATACTTAAGGTGATGACTGCATACAAAACCCAATGATTGGCTAGCCATTCTTCCTGAGAAAGCCAACAATTTCTACGATGGTTGTTGTATTCCGAGCAGATCGACCTGTACTAGGGGCTTGGGACAAGCGACATGACGAAAAAAGGGACACAAAACGGCACAACAAAAATTAGTACTCTTACCTGATGAAGTTTGGGCAGACAAACTCTTGGTAAGTTCATTAGGAACTACCGCGTGATCCCGATTGCATGAGACTTAGGGAACAGAACAAAAGACCCACACATCATGTGGACTTGATAATGGCATTTAGCAGACGTACACAATAGTGCTAAACGTTAATTTCGAGCCATCGACCCATTGATATACAATATGTGAAGGTAAGTTGCACACTCGGCTTGGCTCCTCATAAATATTGGGAATTAGGGTTACATCGGCCGAGATTGACTGGCCAGACCCTTATCACGGCCAAGGTGGCCCACTATGAGGTCACCATCTTAACAATTGTTTGTGAACTGCTTATCAGGGCATAGCTGTTTCGCTTCACCTCCACTGCGGTGGGCTCGTATCGTCCAATTGAATTCATTACGAAGGCCAAGCTTATCGGAACCATTTGCCGAGGTTTCCAATTGGAAGTGTCTCCAACCTGAAATAGCTGCGTTTGGCGTCAGGGCATTCCGCTTGGTATGTAGGGTCAATGAAGGTGAGGATCCTAGGGCCAAGCCCTGGGGGTGGGCATCCCGCATGAGTACCGCGGAATGGAGGAAGTATAGCTTCTGGATGAATCACTACATCCTGGACGACTGACAGCTTCTGGTTTTGACAAGTAATGTATCCCCCATGGCTGAATTCAGAAAAAATTGGTTTCTATCGAAAATACAAAGACCAGCCACCCCGCCCTAGATTCATCCGGGAGGCTATATCCTCACATTCCAGTGTCATCCCTAGAATTATCTCCTAGAGATAGCGTGCCCCACCACTCTGCAGTATGAGGTGATGATGATCCTCTCCATCTCCGTTATTGGTAGCCACGCCATACCCACCGGATCGGAAATTTCTCTTACCCAGACCGATGGAAGTCATTGGTAATACCAGTCTTAGTGTCAGTAGAGTTAAGCCCTGGACTGGGACGTTCTGGACTGTTTCCGGAACCTTGTCAATTAGAGTATATGATTGGTGTATTACTATTTCCACTTGCGGAAGGTCGAGCTGCCCCGCTCCAGCTCATGTCCTGACGTTGCGTAGTATATAAGAATAGATTGCGTTACGCCGACAGACCCGTTTCAAATTACTGCATGATCAATTATAAGTAATGTCCCACTTGAAGAAATTCGAACGGAAGGTTGAGCGCAAAGTCGAGAACCTTGAACACAGACTTTCGCACGACGCTCACCAACACCAACAACAGCAGAAGGGCAAACCTACCGGCAAGATGCAGGACACACCCGGCCCCAAGATCAAGAATGAGGTGAAGAAGCAGATTGAGAACCGTCCCGATGAGTGGAAGATCGAGCAGGGTATCAATGCCGCGAAGCTGCCGTTCTTGGACCAAAGTGGCCCTGAGACTGTCTACATCCAGCCCAAGGTCTGGGATGGTAAGATGACCAAGGACGAGGCGGCGATTAAGGCGGTTGGTGACCCTAAGAAGTTGTTTCCTCGTGAAATCGAGGGATGGAAGGGGTAATTTCCACTCCCCAAATTTTATATCTCAATAGCCCAGTAACTAATTGTTCGCAGATATGTCGAGTGGGAGGAATACCCTGAGAGAAAGAAGGCCGCCCACAAGATCCTCACCTCCCAGGCCTTCCCTCCCAACCCTGAATACCAGATGGGCCCTATCCCTGACACCAACCCCGTGCTGCCCGGAACCCACTGGAAGCAGTGGCATCATGCCGTGGGTGGTGAGCTTACGGACGTGCCTGAAGACTCCTGGAACACCGTGCTGAAAGAGAAGCACCCCGAAATGCTCCATCTTCTGCAATTCCCCTACAACGGTGAGCCTCCCAAGCGACTCACTACCGCCCAGCCGGTCACACCCAACTCTCTTCACTTCGTCCGGAATCACGGCGGTATCCCATTGATCGACAAGGACAAGTTCTTCTTGAAGCTGGACGGTCTGGTCAAGAACCCCAAGACATATACTATGGATGATTTGATGGACGAGTCGAAGTTCCCTCGCATGAAGAAAATGATTACCATGCAGTGTTCTGGAACCCGTCGTATCGAGCAGATCTCGCTCTACGCTGGTCAGGGTGATGAGGTTCCTCAGGCTCCTTGGGCTGAAGGTGCGATCGGAACAGCTGAATACGTCGGTATCAGCTTGAAGAAGGTCATCAAGGACTGCGGTGGTCTTCTTGAGGGCGGCAAACACCTCGAACTCTACGGTGCCGAAACCTACTTCAAGAACAACGAAGCGATGAACTATGTTGTCAGTGTGCCCTGGTCCAAGGTCAAGGCCAACGAAGTGATGCTTGCCTGGGAGATGAACGGGGAACCCCTGCCCAAGATCCACGGATACCCCCTGAGAGTGATGGTTATGGGATACATCGGTGCTCGCAGTGTCAAGTGGCTGTATCGGATCAAGGCCATCGAGACACCCAGTCTGGCACCAGTCCAGAGCAAGGAATACCTGTACTTCAACCAGCAGGTTGGCAAGCACAACCAGCGTCCGACAGATGGTATCCAGATCCAGGAGATGCCGGTCAGCTCTGCAATCATGTCTCCCTGGAAGAACCAAGTCGTCATCCACAACGGCAAGATCCGCTGTAAGGGCTGGGCCTACTCCGGTGGTGGCAGATGGCCCGAGCGTGTGGAACTCTCGTCAGACGGCGGGTTCAGCTGGTACCCTGTGCCTCTGGAGAACATGTCCGAAAAGGGCCAGTGGACCTGGCGTACCTGGGAGATCGACCTGCCCTGCGACGTGGAGGGCTGGATCGAGATTGTCTGCCGTTGCTGGGATAACTCTCTGAACACACAGCCCTTGGCTGTCCGTGCCGCATGGAACTGGGGTCTGCATGTCACTAGCTCCGCGCACCGAATCTCAGTCTACAGTATCAACAAGAGCCGGCCATTGACTGCGGAGCGCTTGGAGATGCTCAAGGCTCATGGACAGCCTCTTGCTCCTATCACCTGGCCTGAAGAGCTTCAGACTCAGTCCTGGGATGAATATAAGGACTTCTTCAAGAAGTACCCGAGAGATCCTGATAATGAAGCAGTTTGTTAAGTGCGGTACGACTAAAATTGGCAACTGTTTTGGCAACTTCTGCTTATGACTTTGACTACGATGCGTTGTGGGGATGGTTAATAGTGCTTTATGGTATAGTTAGCAAGTATATGCTAAATTGATGAATATGAAATTATTATTTTACCTGCCTCAAGAAGATACCGCTCGATTACAGAGATTTCCGGACTAAACCAAAACCATAGGCGGTATTTCTTTGCCACTTCTGGTCTCAATGTATCTGTTGAAGCATGTTGCCGCTCGACCAAACTACCATTAACATTGGGTCGTGCCTCAAACCGCATAATCTGGCCAGCATGTCCTAAGCCGACAAATATGAGGATTATCCGGTCAAAACTCGAAGAAAATACTAGGCACTAGTCACAACGTCAAGACACCACTTCTGCTAATAAATATGACATAAATAACGGATGATACATCACTTCATCGACTTCATAACATATCTCTCATAAATACATCCAGTGCCATTTTCTGCATACCCTCACCCAAAATTCATAAAAGATAGCTTATCTCCCTACAAAGCCCATAATCTGCCATGACTAACCTAATTAACTATGCTCAACAAACTTAGTCTCAGTAGCATCAGAAGCGATACTCCCCGCAGCAGCCTTTCTCCTCTTGGCAATGGTAAAGCCACCGAACAAGAAGAACGCCGCCTCCAAGCCCAGAATAACCGCAAGGGTAACCATGGCACCAATAACACCAGCAACGGGTCTAGAGACCTCATTGCTCTTCTTTTCTGTCGATTCAGCACCAGCAGAGTCCGAGGAGGGATTAGCACACTTCCCATCCGTGTTACCGCATGCGCTGCACCATTCCGCCGTAGACATGACGGCAATGTTCTTAGTCTGCTTTTCGAATTCAGTCCAGGAGATAGTAGTGCTCGATTGCCCGTAGAGAGGAAACTCAGTTGGTTCATCAGCGCCAGTGATGGTACCGTTGTGGAAGACAAATCGGACGGAGATATCAGCTGGGTCGGGGAATCCGCTTGGGGAGTCGGTGATCAACTCCCACGCCATTGAAGAGGCGTAGTCAGGGATACCGGTGAAGTCAGAGTTGGCCTTGGGAAGCTGCGCAAGGCCGAAGTAGGAGAGGAAGGTTCCGTAGGAACCAAATTGGATGTTCAGCTTGGTCTTTCCCTGGGTGCTGATTGTCTCGCTTAGTGCATCGAGCATCTCGCCGGCCAGCTGGGCACCAGCAATGGCGCGGACTGTCTCTGTCGAGTTGTAGGCTAGGTTGTACTGCTCGATGTTGGCTAGGGCTAACAGCTGTTCGAACTGTGCGTCTGTCTGCATGTTCTCGGTGCTGGAGTTGTGGATTCTCGCGACATTGAGGTAGTCGAAGATGGCATAGGCGTTCTTGAAGCTTATGTCGGAGTCGGAGAATTCACCCTTTAGAACGGGCGTGAGTGATGTGTAGAAGTCTTGAGTAGATGCGAGAAGGTCCTTGTACAGTGATGAGCTGTAATAGCTGTTGCTGCTGACCTTGGCCTTCTGGCATTTGGTGGTGTCCTGAAGCCATGTGTTGTCCTCACTGTTTGTTCCGGTGGTGGTGAGCGACAGTGGGACCAGCTGGTATCCATTCAATGGTGCATCGACTGTTGTCCCGTTCGCCAATTTCTGGCTTGCAGTTGCTCCGACAGGGGGATAAACACCCTGCAGAAAGCCGGTTGCTGAGTTCTGCAGCACGGCATCAGATGGTGCAGCTGCACTGAGTTGTTTTAGGTTGACAACATCCGTGCTGATGCCTTCAATTTGAAGGGAAGAGTTTGAATCAATGTAACGGTTGTGGTAGTAGCTACCGGTCATGAAAACCTCACTATATCCCAAGTCCGTAAGCTGGGTGTTGCCCAGTATCTTAGGGGTACGATCGCCGTGACGGGCAAATATGTATGCACCCAGAACTCTCTCCGCAGATGCTAAGTGAGCCTGGGGCATGGCCAGCATGGCCAGCATGAGGTAGTCTCGCGATGAAGTCCGCATTTTGCAGGAAGAATGTCAAGCCTGAAAGCAATTGATCATTAACTCGTTCTCTAAATCCTGGGAAAAGGGTGTCAATTATATATTTCACAGGGTTACTTCATGAGTGACACGCTACTTTTACTACGAAGACCCTGCAGTCGTACCCCGCACCTATACGGGCATATTAACGACCTCGTCCGTGGAGCAATATGTCACTAACCACATGGTCGAAGACTATTTTCCGCTTGCACACCAGTAGCAGTTCTAGACGTATACCTGGTGCATAACAGAAATTATTGCCAAGCCTAGACGCCTTGGCATGTCTCTAGAGAAGGAAGCAGGCGGCGCCTCTCCGGCCACCCGCTCTCTTCCGGGCAATTGGTGAACTCAATGCAGAACTTGGAGGAGAGGTCTAGTATCCCACTTACCGTGGGTTGAACCTTGCAAGAAAGCTTAAATCGATATGACTGGTTCGAATGACCGTCTGGCTGTTTTTGGCAATTCTAACTGACCAATAATTCTCGTTTGCATTACACCAAACATCATTGACTATCTAATTGACTTGGCGCCGGTGTGATATGGTTTGATGTGCTAGTGTAAGGCGCATTGGACCCTTGTACCCAGGTAAAGAGCTAGTAGATGGACTAGTCACAGGGTACGAAGGCTTTGGCCTTATATCAAGGGTCCAGATGCAGTGCGGCCCTCATTGAACTTGTTGGTGCCCATGCATAATGACGTCGAGGGCAATTTTGCCACTAGGATGATCGGATACCTGTATATTCACGAAGTGGACATTCCTTGGGCTTAATCGGCTTAGTGAAGAGGAATCAATATCCTGCACTACTGCACCTTGGCTCATAGTGATCTCAAGGTCGAGCAGGTAATCCGCTGTCCTACAATGGCATTCTTGCGTTGAAAATGTAAACAGAAATACGGACCAACGCACATTCCATTCGATGACAGCTGAGTTTATACTCTAATCTTAAATAGCACCCATCCATAAACAATAATCATTGACGTAAAACTAAATTGCCCTCCCCATCCCAATCCCTATTTGCCCTCCATTCCCCGTCCTCCGGTTTGCTACCAATAAACTCCTCCCGTTTCCAGATCTCCGCTTTTGCCTTGCACTCGTCCAGAATCTCCTCGCCGGCTCTCCAAGCCGCACGCCTATGCCCCGAGCTGACAGCAATTAAGATCGATGCCTCTCCGACAGCCACCGTACCCAGTCGATGTGAAATGCTCACTGCGATAAGTCCGTGTTTTTCTTTGCTCTGTCGTGCAATCTGCGTCAGAGTCCTTAATGCCAATGGTGGATAGGATGTATAGCTGAGTTGAGCGACTGGGCGACCGTCAAATGTGTTTCGAGTTGTCCCTAAGAAGAACACATTTGCACCGGCTGCGGGGGAATTGGTGTAGGATAATGCTGTATCTGCACTGAGGGGATCGTATGTCAATTCGATATGGATTTTCTCGTCGGGTAGGGTGACGGTGCGTGGAAATGTAGACCGGTCAAGGTGTGCGGGGGTCGAGTCTTTGGTTTCGGTATGTATCGACGTGTTTGAAACTCTACTTGTTTCTGTTGAGATGGTCATTTTGAGGAAGTGTTGTTGAATATGCTGGAGATATATATCCAAGTGTAGTAGTCCGCGATGCTATGCTTGTGGTCTTACAACCTGTTGCACACCCCTTTGAAGTTTTGTAAAGCTATCTATCTCTCACATAGAGCCAGAATTCAGTAAGATAAACCGCCCATGACAGTGGATCTATTAGCAAAGCTGAAGAGGGGCAATTGTTCGAGATCGTATCTGCAAAGTAGGGTTCAAACTACAAAAGCAGCGGGGCATCAAGACCCCGCGCTAGGCCGTTTGGGGAACAACTAATCAACCAATTACGGAGGATGATATTCAATCAAACTAAACTGTCACTGCGACGAAATATCTGCACACTAATGCACTTGGAGATGATCGCTTTTTGTATTTCTTGTTCAGGCATCGGAGATTTCACGGTGAAAGGTCGTCTAGAACCCGGAATATGCTGTCAAATTGGACGTTGATGAGGTTACATTTCAGGCTCGCTCGTTGATCTACCGTTTCATAGGTATATGCCCTCGAGGAAGTAAACAGAGTCATGGTTATGGACGCACGATGACAGAACAAATATGGGTAGCAGTGGGTCATAATAGACGTTGAACTCTCCACTACATTAGGATGAAGCAGGCGTTGTAATTATAGAACAGGAAGCATGGGCTGACAAAACAATGTGTAGCCTGTACGATCTGAGATATTCTCCTTGGAATTTAATATAGGAGTACTGATTTCTCGTAATCTTCCTGCGTCATTATCTGATTTATTTAGACGCGACTTTCATATACCTTCGTTATCAACCATGGCAGATCCAACATTACAGCCCGCAATACTAATCGTATCAGACACTGCTTCGGAAGATCCGTCCACAGACAAGGTTGTCGATGCCCTAACACCACTCTTACTAACCACAGACCAAAGTCCCTGGAAGACACCATTTTCCAACATCGTTCCCGATAATGTACTCGATATACAAAGGAGCATATGTGACTGGACAGACGGGCAAGATGCCGTTAATCTCGTGCTCCTCAGTGGTGGCACAGGGTTCACTAGTCGGGACAACACACCTGAGGTTTGTAGAATCACTGGTGATGCTGTCAATCCCCCTGATCTGATACTCTGTTACGCAGGCGGTGACCCCTCTCCTCCATCGTCATGCTCCTGGACTTGTGTATGTGTTCTCGGGATTCATTTGACGACTGTCGCTGATTCATAGAAACAAGGCATGGCATGTTGGCTGCCTCGTTAAAAGCCACGCCATGTAAGAATAAGATTAATCACTTCTCCTATGAGAACTAGGACTAACATTGAGCACAGTCGCGATGATGTCTCGACCTGTCGCAGGAGTCCGAAATGGGACAGTGATAGTCACTCTTCCTGGGTCGCCAAAAGGGGCAAAAGAAAACCTAGACGCTATTGTGAAACTTCTTCCTCACGCATGCATCCAGGCAGCCGGCGCAAACTCCAGACTTCTTCACGCTGGCGGCATGCAGACACTTGAAGCAGAAGCCGGTGTCTCTTCGGGTAATAACCTAGAGAGCAGGGCCGAGAATTCTCATGCCCATCAGCCACAACTTGGGCATAGTGATTGTGGGCACTCCCATCATCGCGGAAATAATACAACAAAGTCGAATGACACGAGTGAGGGGCCGAGCCGCCGGAATCGTCTATCACCGTACCCAATGCTGTCTGTCGATGAAGCTCTCTGGCGCATTAGTCACCATACCCCTGACCCTGTTGTAGTTGAGGCCCCAGTAACACCTGCCTTAGTTGGATCAGTGATTGCTGAGGATGTCTACGCTGCAGAGGCTGTGCCAGCTTATCGAGCTAGTACTGTAGATGGATATGCAGTAATCGCCCCTGACTCGACTTCAGAAAATATGACTTCTACGACGGGGACTAAGGGCATTTTCCCCGTTGCCTCAGTTGCGCACGCTAATTCCAGTGATTTTGCTCCTCCGTTGGAAAGAGGCACCATTTCGCGTATTACTACGGGTGCACCGCTGCCTCCAAACGCAAACGCGGTGGTTATGGTTGAAGACACTCTTCTGCACTCCTCCACACCAGATGGGACCGAAGAAGCCACGGTGGAAATTCTGGCGGATGATATCAAACCAAACGAGAACGTACGGCAGCCAGGTAGCGACATTGAGCTGGGCTCGATGATCCTTCGAAAGGGCGATATTGTCACACCTGTTGGCGGTGAAATTGGGCTTCTCGCAGCAACTGGCACACACACGGTCAAAATTTATAGGAAGCCTTGCATTGGCGTCATGAGCACTGGGGACGAACTAGTCCCATACGATGATCCGCAAAGACTTCATGGTGGCCAAATCCGTGATTCTAATCGGATTTCCCTGCTATCATGTCTATCGTCTTGGGGGTTTCCAATTGTTGACTTGGGAATCGCTCCTGATACCCCTGCCGGAGAACTCGAGGAGCGGCTACGTGACGCGGTCCATAGGGAAGAGAATAGTGTCGACGTGATTATCACGACAGGCGGGGTCTCGATGGGCGAACTAGACCTCCTCAAGCCAACCATCGAACGGTCACTCGGTGGCACGGTGCATTTCGGTCGTGTCTCCATGAAACCCGGGAAACCAACTACCTTTGCCAGCATCCCCGTCAAGCGGTCCCCTGTTCAAACGGACGATGCACCGAGAACATGGGGAAAGAAACTCATTTTCTCACTACCTGGAAACCCAGCCTCGGCCTTGGTCAGCTTGCACTTGTTTGTGCTACCCTGTCTGCACAAGCTCATGGGTATGGGTCAAGGAAGGCTCTCTCCAGGATCCGGGCCAGTGCCAGGGCTTCCTGTCGTGACTGTCACTCTGATGCATCAGTTGCCGTTGAACCGCGAGCGTACGGAATATCATTGCGCTATTGTTAGGGCATCCCAAGCAGATGGACTACTGTATGCTTGTAGCACGGGGGTGAGCGTTACGGGACAGCGGAGCTCAAGGGTTGGAAATCTGGCGTATGCGAATGCTCTTTTGGTATTGAAACCTGGACATGGATACATTGAGAAGGGTACGCTGGTAGAAGCCTTGATTATGGGCCCTATACGGTCAGGGGTATAATGATGGTTAGACTTAGAGTGCAGTATTACTGCGCCGTGAGCACCATGGCTGTCCTATTCATTCATTGCGTTTGTGCCCTGATGAGTCTATATTAAAGTGGTATATTATGCCTGGCGTTCTATCAAGATGAAGCCAAGCTCTGGAGGATTGGCTCGGGTCAACCTAAATCGCAGCCACGAACTTGGCAAAATCAAAGAAGTCCAGATGCCAGGCAGTCAAGCAACCAATACAATTATTTGTATATATGATGAGTAGAGAGAATAATCCTCCTACAATTATTCGCTCACAGCACCGAGCTTGTAGTATCATGCCATCTGAAAACTTCAACCAGGTTGATACGACGCAGCAATGATTCGCTCCATAGTATTGCCGAAGACGGAAAAGACGCCAAATTAGAACGACTCCACTCGGGACTCAGTTAGCAGTCTTAGCTTCTTCCTTAGGGTCTGTGCTCTACACACTAAAGCCATCTTCCTCGGAGCTGCAATCACAGTCCGTGGAGATAAAACCAGGTGATTTGCTAATTGGGGTTGACAGGATTACCCAGTGGTTGAGTAACGGATTTGCACGTTTCTGCCAACCGAGATAAAATTATTGTTGATCCCACGCAGCTTTGGTAACGATATCACCCCACGACAGAGATTTTTATTCAGCTAACTAGTCTAGGGGTAAAACTGTGATCTACGACATAGGATATAAATATCCGCGAAGAAATAAATTCTCCTACCATGGCTCAAGCTCCGACCGGGACTTTCCAGGTGCATTACTTCGCCAGTGCATCGAGCTATACGAACCGACAATCAGAGTCTCTGCCTGCACCACTGCCGTTGGCTAAATTGTTTGACGTCTTGGAGTCCAAGTATCCTGGGATCGAAGCAAAGGTTTTGACGAGTTGTGGGGTTAGTGTTAATGTGGAATACGTGGATGTGGAGGAGGAGAAACTGAAACTCCGCGATATGGAAGCTCAAGATGGGCAAAGAAGCGACTTGGTGATTATCAAGGAGGGTGATGAAGTGGCTATCATTCCCCCTGTTAGTTCGGGGTAATTGGGCTGGTTTACTGTAGATATAACAAAAATGAGATTGTTCCTGGGACGGCAGGATTACATCCTTGGATCATATTGTGTACGTCTGCAACATTACTGATATGTATAAACCCGAGCATTATGGTTATCAAGTAATACTCAATCGGCCCTTATATACTGAATCTAGAACAATGTTTGCCACGAATGCCCTGTGGCATGTATGCAAGAGAGCAAAAGCCGTCCCAGTTTTCGGCCCGATCGCTGACTCCACCGGCTGGTTAACTGTAGGCCATCTATTTATCTAGCTGGGTGATTGGCAGTGGGCTTAGCGGGATGGCCCGTCAGGTTTTCTTTCTTTCTTTCTTTCTTTTTTTTTTTTTGGGTTTCGCTTTCTCTATTGTAACAAGGACGAGGTGTTGCACGTTCCACACCCTTTCTACCAACTGAGTTTGTATACGGCTTCCGCTACACCCGCAAGAAAAATAATCTCACAGCGAGAGCACTCATGTAGCGAAAAAAACTCGAACCGTTACAACATGCACTCGCCAGCCAAGGAAGAGCTTAACCGCCACCATGGCTGTGGGCCTGCCTCGTTATAAGATTGCTTGATTGCACGGCTTCTTATCGTCGGTGGGGTTCGTAGCCCTAGTCCGGAGACCGCCCGAGACCTAACATTTAGTAGTTGCAGGTCGGAAATGATTTAAATCTCGATCAGCGTCGTGCTCACTGACCGGTTTTTAAAATCTCCTGGACAGCAGTGAGCTCGGGTCAAGGTGTGTGGGAGTTCGGTCATAATTCAACATGACCTACGATCCAGAGAATGCAATGGGAGAAGCTAGGGCCGATGCGCCCGTGGAGGCAGAAAAGGAGCATGAAGCAACGCAGACCACCGTTAAAGAAAGCACACTAGGTTATGATAATTCTTCCGACCCAAGCAGGAGGGATTCCTATCGCCCCACGAAATTACAAAGTAATTTGACTATTGTTAGCTGTGTGAGTCCCCCTGGCTTAGGGAGATGCATGGAGTGATAACTGATAAGTCGTCCAGTACATTGCCAATTTCAGCGATGGATTCCAGAACAGTCTTGCCAATCCTACCAATGTGATCTTCAAAAAGCTACTAGGGACGGACGGATATCCCTCGGAGATGCAGACACGGATTAGCAATTCGCTCCTAATCGGTGCTATTCTCGGTGTGCTCGCACTGGGATACACATCAGATATGTTTTCACGACGAGCTGGGCTACTATTCACCTCTGGGCTCGTAGCGATCGGGACTCTGATGTCTACACTTGCGCTGCAAGTACACCCGACGTACAACATGCTCTGGTATTTTGTGATAGTGCGAGGTATCGCCGGTTTCGGTGTTGGAGGCGAGTATCCTCCTAGTGCAGCAGCAGGAATCGAGGAATCAGACGATGTAAGGAAGATACCAGCCATATCCACTCATAGAACTGAGAAACTAACATTGAGTAGTTTAAAAGAAAATACCGTGGACCACTATTTGTCTCCTTCACCACACTGATGGCCACCTCAGCTGCGCCCATTCAGATGATCGTGTATCTTATCTGTCTCATCGCCAGCAATGACAACCTCCCAGTCACTTTCCACGCCATATACTCGATTGCCACGATCCTGCCCGTAATAATCATGGTCCTACGTTTCTTCATGACCGACTCAACACTATTCCACTACTCGAACTTCAAACGCCAGAAACGACCTCTCAAATTCTACCTACTCTTACTGAAACGCTATAGATGGCGTCTCTTCACCACATCCCTCGCATTCTTCCTGTACGACTTCATCAACTTCCCCAACAGCATCATGTCCAGCACGATCATCAACTCCCTAGTCAAGGACCACAACATCCGCACCACCGCAATCTGGCAAGTCATCCTCGGCGCCCTCCCAGTGCCAGGCGTGATCGTAGGCGCCTGGCTAACCAACGCAATCGGCCGCCGATACACCGGTATCCTAGGATTCGCCGGCTACATGGTCCTCGGGTTCGTAATCGGCGGTACATTCCCCCATCTATCGAAGAACATGCCCGCATTCGTGGTCCTGTACGGCCTGCTACAAGCCCTAGGTCACATGGGACCCGGTGCGACCATCGGATTGATTTCAACGGAGTCGTTTCCCACTGCTATGCGTGGTATGGGGTATAGTATTGCTACGGCGTTCGGGAGGACTGGTGCTGCGGTGGGAACGCAGTGTTTTACGCCGTTGCAGGAAAGGGCAGGGAAACAGTCCACTTTCTATCTGGCAGGTGGAATTGCTATTCTGGGGATGATTGTGTATTGGTTTTTGCCTGAGAGTAGTGAGTTGAATTTGGAGGAGGAGGATAGGGACTTGAGTGTGTTTTTGGCTGAGAATGGCTTTCCTATGGAGAAAGCTTAACGGGCTTTATGCCAGTGTGGGAGATTGGTTGTAATATTAGGGCTTTGTGCTGGATATAGTCCGCTGTCTACTGGGACGGTGATCCGCTATGTGAGATACGCTTCACTTAGATAATGAGTAAGAGTATACCTGATAGATATAAAAGAGAGTATGTTTACGATACACCTTCAGCTAATCAAGACATCTTCGCTGTTCAACTTTATAGAAGTCAACCTAAACTGTCACTAGAAAGTAGAAACATGGCCAACTTCCAACTAACACATGAGATCCAAGACAATATCTAGTAGATCAAACCAAGGCTATACCTGCAACACTTCTAACAAAACCCCCAGCCAGTCCCCAACCACACACAGCCACTACTCCCTCCGCCGCACCCGAATCTTAACATCCAACTGAGGAATAATAGTCTGACCAACGACAGAATTCACCGGCCTCTTCTCCAACGGCTCAATATCATAATTCACAAGTATATACCCAATAATAAGCTTCATAGCATGAGCCGCAAATCACCGACCAGGACTACATAAGTCAGCCAACCATTGTCCTTCTTCAAACTGACTCCCAGTTTAATAGAATAGATATGACTCACCAAGAATGCCTCCCATGCCCAAAAGCCAAGAACTTCTCACTCGTCACAGGCACCAACATAGCCTTTGCTTCTTTAGTTTCAGTATCCTCCGAAAGAAACCGAAACGGCCGATACTCATCCGGATCCTCATAGGTCCGCTCATCACGATGAACACCAACAGCAGCCACAGCGAGCCAGGTGCCACGAGGAAGGAACTGTCCGTCAGGAAGTGTGATGCCTCCTTTGTGGACGACTCGTCGCGAAAGCATACGGTCGGATAATGGACTGAGTCGGAGACTTTCGCGAATGGTGCTTTCCATGTAGGGCATTGATTGGGAGATGGGTTGGGTTTTGTCCCTGTTTGTGAATGCGGCTTCGGCTTCTTGACGTAGGGCGTTGTAGTATTTGCGGTCTGGGTCGGAACTGAGGAGGTCGAGGAAGAAGTTATCTGTCATTGCTATGAGGACGTCGACGGGGAGGAAGACCTTGGAGGATCTAGTTAGTCTGACGTTTATGTTCTTGTGAGAAAAGGATTTGCATGGAGATATGCACTTACGATGAGGGTAAGCCGAACTATCAGCGAGCTGATGTGTACTTTCCGTGTCGGATTCTGGCTTATGGCCAGATCAACCATCCATGTGACCATATCTGCTGGAGGAGTCTCTTTCTTCGTTCTGAGGCACTGTATGCGTTCTTTGAATGTCGGATAGAGGTAAATAATAAGACGCACCCAGTAATAATAGATCGGGAAACCGGCAACAATGCCAACAACAGGTTTAAGCGGCCACGGAACTAATTGAGACACGAAAAGCATCATGGCCCCAGTGACACGCGTAAAGATCTTGACATAGTAAACAAATGTCCGATTCCTAGAAAGTGAGACTCCAAAGAAGAGCCGCAGACATATCCCGAATATAATGCTGTCCAACGCTACAGTCAGATTGACCTCTTTCCATGCATTGTCGCCAGGAGCGCCGAGCACTTCATTCGTTGTATGTCTCAGTTCATCCAGAAATGCGTCTTCTGTATTTGGAATATTGCGAGTAAGGTCAGTCCGGATAGCTCTGATCAGTTCGAGATGGTCGTAGTTGTCGAATGCTGGAGCGAGGAATGGAAGGGCATGGACATCTTCGTTGGCCTTTTCGTGGGACAGGACGTTTTCGGGTTGACTCAGTAGCCATGGGATTTGCTCTGGTGGTAGCAGGACTTGGGGATAGAAGCTCGGGTTGCATATTGCGAATGGCTCTGCTTTTTTGGAGAACTAGAATCGTACAGAAGAAAGGTACGTTAGCATATGTGTTCTAAAACTGCTAGGCACGTGTACAAACCGCTTTATAGCCATTTTCGCTGGATCTGGATCCACTGTATTCCTTGAGGGATAACCTAAGAGCAGAAAGAGGTCCACTAGGAATTGATGGCCACCATCGCATAGATGACGGTAACCTGAGATAGCCAAACCAAGGACATAGCAGAACGAAAATCAGTAGACCAAGAGAGACGACAAGAATCTGCGCCGTTGTGCTGGCTGCCATATCTGCGATCTGCATTCTGACCGTAGACGGATGGAATTTCTAAGCTCGATATTGCGTTTTTGCTACTCGGGTTAATGTACACAGAAATGGGCCTACGGCAGATACCCTCCTCGACGAAAGGATCTAACAACCTTAGGACAGTCTATCTTCAGAATATGTCGCTATTGAACGCCTAAGGTTGAAGTAAGCTGACAGCTTGAACGGAACCACTTAACAACTAGATTCTAAATGTGGCGCTCCGGGATACAAAACCAAACTCAAGCACAATCATATGCTATTCATTACTATGGTAAAAGCGAGACCCTGTGGTCTCCCTTGCATCGGGGCTTGGCCAGAAACTGTCAATACGAACCTGCAGTGTAATGATAGGCGTCCAATGACGACAGATCTTGAGTGATGCACTGATACATAGTTCGAACCAATGCTATACGTCTGTCTAGGTGAAGGCAAGTAAGGGAAGGTGAATGGGTAAGTGAGTGATGGGTGAAGAGAAAGGATGTGCGTATGACTGATGTCAATTTGGGAAAGCGGCTACATTCCATCAGGCCTCCGGAGAACCTGCACTCGCAGCAATTCAATAGTACTGTGAAGTATTACACCCGTGGTATTTAACGAGATGGACTAGGGTATTAAAGCGGCTCAATGTCATACAATAGACAAGGAACCCATGTCCGTCCTAGCATAGCATCCACCATGATTGGCGAGCAGTATACCAGCATTATTACGGGTTTTAAATCGGCCTTAGCAGTTAGCTGCATCGCTGTGTCCCTTTTCCTACTATCCCCGTGGATCGCTTACGCTAGATTGCCATCGTCCATAAAATCACCTATCAAAGCAAAAGGGCCGTTGTCAGCTCTTCGAGCATGCTTGAATGAGATCAGCGCCGGAGCGAAAACATCGACAAGGGGATACGAATTGGTGCGTCTATCTAACTATTTCATACCTGCTAAAGCTTATGCTAACGTTTCGAGTGTACAGTATTCCAAGAAGGGTCAGTCCTTTGCAATGCTAAACATCAACTTTCGGCCTCAAGTGATCCTACCTCCAGAGCATGTCCGCTGGCTAGTTACCCAACCAGAAGATATCCTCTCTCATGCCAAGGCCAGTGACGATGCTGACGCGCTGGGGTATATCTGGCCACTGTTTGATGCATCAGCTCTGCACTCATTCTCTAAAGTTCTCCAAATTGATCTCACTCGAAACGTCACACAGACAGAGAAAGATGTCTTGGAAGAGGTGCAGCACATCATGGATGAGCTTGTCGGTCAGACCGAATCTTGGAAGGAGGTGAATATGGTTCAGGCTTTTGAAAGGATCATGTACCAGGCGACGCAGCGCGTTTATGTGGGACTTCCTCTGTGTCGAGACTCCACATATATGGGATACGTGAAAGGATACGCTCGCTCCTTGGGCACTGCCATGGTATTCGCAGCTCAGCTTACACCTTGGCCGCTCAGGCAGGTTACAGCCCTGCTCGCGGGATTGCCGGTTTACTACTATGTCCTTCGGGTCCGATCTTACCTTTCTCCTCTATTCAAGGAACGGATGGAGCGGCTGAAAGAGAAGGGGGGGACCCAGGATGATAATCTGGAAGGGGAACCAAGGAACCTGATTACCTGGATGTCAAATGGCGTGCTTTCCGGGGTCGGGCCCAAGTCGATCAGCCCCAGCGAAATGGTAACATGGCTTGGAATTCTAGTAAGTGGTTCAACCTGTCACTCTAGTCCACATTGGTGTGTTCCAAGATCTTAACTGATTGCGCACAGGCCCTCCTACCAACAGATAATCTCTGGACGACATGCACAAACGTGCTTCTTGACCTGCTTAGCTCCGAGTCCGAGCACGCCTATCTCCATACCATCCGCGAGGAAGCAAGGACGGTATTCGCTTCAAGCAAAGAGTCCGGCAAGCCCGTATCACATGGACTGCATCACATCGACAGCGCGATTCGGGAAAGTCTGCGGATGAATTCGTTATCCCCGAGATCCCTCCATCGCCAGGTTGTACGACGTGGAGGCGTTGTGCTACCTGACGGACAGAAGGTCCCTACAGGGACTTGGCTGTGTGTTTTGTCCGGCAACATCCAGAGAGACGAGGACTACTATGAGGATGCGCAGACGTACAAGCCATTTCGTTTCGTTCCTAAGCTGACTGAAGCTGGAGGCGACAAAGCACCCCTGTTACCTCTGACAAATGAGAAGTATCTTACTTTCGGTTATGGTCGACATGCCTGGTAAGAAATTAAATTGATTATTATATTGTGGCCATGCTAACCATGTCTCAGCCCTGGCCGATGGTTTTCGTTCCAGGTTATGAAGATCGTTATTGCTTACATCCTCGCGAACTACGACATCCAGCCTCTGGAGAAACGCCCGGACAATATCGTTTTTGCAGATCTCAACATACCCCACTTATCCCACATCATTCGGATCAAGAGGATGACATGAATATGGTTTTGCTGTTGCATAGGTGGGCATGAGCGCGGTGGTTGCACAAACAAGCAAGGGGGCAACAGACGAGTTCCTACTTCTGCAACCCAGCTTTCGCATTTGTACTGCTGTGCCTAGATTCCGATAGGCCGTCGAAGATCGTAATACCAGGGTTTCTCTGTATCGCATGATGAGGCACATGGCATCGCCATATAAGGAGTTACGGGGTAAAGCCTCCATCACACGGCAGTAGTTACAGTTACAATGCATATTCGTATCCGTATAGGCCTACCCTATACAGTGCCCCAGGGCGAGTCTTTGGATTTGTAGTCTTAGACCGAGGTCTTTAGAATGAACCTTCAACTGCTGTGAAATGTAACCGCATTCAATGAATCCCTTTACGTAAAGCATACTTTAGAGAACCCTCCGACGTAGATATGCTTGACCCATGAACACACCATGTAGATAGAATCATAAGACCCATATCATACGAGACCGCTGAACTATGTGAAGTGTATTAAATTCAAAGCTTGCATATGGCAACATCGCACATGTCGGGTGGTACAACGGTCACTCCGTTGGCTGGATCTCAATATGATCGGCAGCCGATGTAGCACACAGTATCCATGAACCGGAATATGCCAACCGCAATGCCTTTCCGATTGAAGCCGGGATGGCAGTCAGTGCTCCAATCGGCCCCGTATTCTTGTCTGTGTGAAGTACAGCCGTAATACAAAGCATTGTTACCACAAGATCTGTGAGTTAGGTGTCGCAAGGGAGACTTCAAGTTGGATAATTGCTAATGTCAGAACCTCAGAGTATCATGGAAGAAAGTCAGTCTAGTAAGGGGATAGACGAAACAGGTAAAAGCTCGATTAACACTGCCACTAATGCATCCACAATCACAGTAAGAAACACTAATTGCGGATCAATGCTTATTGTGTGGGCCTTTAGGATAGGACGCATGACGGGCGGGAGCTCGAGCTCTGACGTTTAGTCGAACGGTGGCTTTATTTGCTGAGAATCTATAGTTCGCTGTCAGACTCGGGCCTCGTATCCTCCAATAAGACCATACAGTTGAATACGAGCCCATCTGGACCCTTGGCTCTTAGGGTCCGGGCCAACGCTACGGGTCCTACTAAAATTCAGCTCGTATTACCTGAAGGAGGATGAATAGCCATCAAATCTGAGTATATGCGACAGAAATTGGCGCTGAGACGTCTTGATCTGCCACAATAGGCACTTCGCATGACACATAGAGACTTAGAGGCTCATGTCGAGCTACAGGGGTTGGTGGGCCTGATCCATTATGACAGCATAAGCCAGATCAAATTCGATTACGGGAGATCTATATTTACATATGGTTCTGTTTTAAGGTCCATGGCAATGATACGTACTATACTACTGTACACTGCATAGCTCAGATAGAGATTCACAAGGCATTTTGTCATAATCATTCAATGCAATTTACGGCCAAGTAGCTCGGGCCTCATTACCAGCCCGTTATACATCCAAGGCAAGGAGTTCAAAGATCACAAACAATAACCTAGTTTGCAAATCTTGCAGCAAACCAGTCACGCGCAGAAGTCAATTTGTGCTGGCCCTCAGGACGACCCAGCTTCAATCCCGTAATTTGCTTTAGCTGTCTGGCGGTATCGACCTCCGTGTCTTCCGGTCCGAAGTATCGGCCGCCTGTCAGCTGGGTGAAGCCAAACATGAGTTTCACGTCCTCTAGCTCCTGGATTCCATGCGTATCAAAGGCCTCCCACGTCGGTAATATGGGCTGAAAACGCGCTTTGTTTCCTGTAACCGCGGCGAAATCCGCGACAACTTGTTCAAAACTGCGGATGTCGCTGACACCGTGAACGAAGTGACCGTTCCATCGACCAGGATCCAGGAAGATACCTTGCACGATATCTCCGAAGTCGTCTGAGATGCTCAACCATGGAACGTGCTCGTCCCCTCCCCAATACGGGACTCTGAAAGTAAGGTATCCTTGGTCGTCAGGAAAATAGGGAAATCCTCCGAAAACAGGAGCGACCTCCTTGCCAAGGAAGTTCTCTAGGAACCATCCGGCGCCAATGGGAGTGAAGGTCTCGAAGGACCCAAGGGACCTTGCGTACTGCTCAATCTTGTTCTTCACTGTCCTGGAGTTAGTCGTATCCCTCCGGTCAGGAATTCTGCGACGAAGTGGCCTTACTGTCCATTGCTTTCATTCGCACTCGGCCATTCGTCATCTCTGTGCAAGGAGGGCCGGAGCTGAATACGAGATGCTTCACACCAGCCTGGACAGCAGAATCAACGATTATCTTGCCCATGTCGAACTCTGTTGGCCCACCCTCGGTAGTAAAGATCTTAATACGCCCGTTAATAGCTTGGTTTTGTCGAGGTAGCATCAGCCATACACACCTTGTCATCAGAGTTGATGTTGACAAATGCTCCCCAAGAGCCACTAAATGCTGACAGCATCTCGTCGCCACTAAACCCATCTCCCTGAGCAATATCGGCACCGAGAGCAGCAAGCTTTCGGCTGGCATCGGACTGAGCGTTTCGCGTAATTACACGCACTCTGAAGTCCGGGTTTTGAAGCAGCGAATGAGCTACGGAACCACCCTGCTTGCCTGTACCCCCGAAGATGGTGATGAGCTTACGGTCTGGGCTCATGATGATATGCTGCCAGGGAGTCGATGTATTGAGTAAACAAAGCCCGGTAAGGTATAGGTAGAAATTATCAATGGAAAAGGCAGACTAAGTTGGACTCCGGAATCCGAACTTGCGCGTCTGGGCCTGCCTTTATAGATATCGGTCAACCATATAAAGTCCATTGGGGGCAGTAGGCAGCACCATTACTCAGTGAACGGCGGCATCGATCGAGCTGCGTTGATCATATCCCGGACCATTGCAGCTTGCGTTGCAGGGCACAGCTCGTGTTTTCGTGTAACTAGGTTGACATCACACCCTTACTTGCATGAATAGCTAGCTCGCACATTTGATAACCCTTCCTCATTGGCTTGCAGTGCGTCCCACAATCCCACAACATTACCGATCATAGATAATGCTGTACAGCGGTTTCCCATGAAGGCATGAGACTTCCTAAACATAGGATAATATCTTAACTGGGCGGCCTGATGGGTTAGACTCCTTGCATTGGAGGGCGTTCTCCCGGTTCATCATGCAGTAATGTAGTACTGCTGACAATTCGGCAAAGCAGTTAGTTTAGAAGGTGGCAGAGCACTGGACAGCGTATATAATCAGCTCCTTCCAGGGCGAATTGTTGGCTCAAGTTAACTCCCTTCTTCCGCTTGTCAATAGAATATTCTATTACCGCCCTGGAAACAGAAATCCTCGATGCCTTCTCAAGTTTTGACTCATGAGGAAGAGTATGACCTGGCCGTACGCCAGGGGAAGGGCCTTGCCCAACAATTCTTCGATCATGCTTTCCTCAACCCTTCTGCCATGGCTGTCATTGACGGTGATACGAATTTGACGTATCAGGACTTGCATGAGCGGGCTGCAATGCTCGCCCGAGAACTCCAACGGGGGAATCTGCATACAGAAGAACCTGTTGGTGTTG
Source organism: Aspergillus oryzae RIB40 (assembly GCF_000184455.2). NCBI lineage: Eukaryota > Fungi > Ascomycota > Eurotiomycetes > Eurotiales > Aspergillaceae > Aspergillus > Aspergillus oryzae. The sequence goes on along the minus strand of NC_036440.1, from coordinate 1,218,060 downwards.
TTGTGCAACATGGCATCTCAGATGTGGTTGCTCAAATGGCCATCCTGTATGCAGCGGGTACTTGTGTTCCCATGGATCCAACCTTGCCTGACTTGCAGATCAAGGGTCGACTGGACAGATTAAAGGCAAGATATATCCTCGTCGACAGAGCCAACCAGCATCGGGATCTGCCATTCCACCCCTTAATTGTCGATGACTCAAGCGCGTCATTTTCCAAGAGCTCGCACGTCCGGGACAATGAGGAGCCCATGCAGATTACCTTGGAGCATCGCACCCACATCATACATACCTCCGGGACTACCAGTGAGCCCAAGGCTGTTCAAATCGCGGCACGCTCTATTCTGCAGGTAGTCTTCCATGCACCGTTCGAGCCTCTGTACCCCACCGATCGAGTGGCCCATGTCAATAACTCAAGCTTTGATGTCTCCCTTTTTGATATCTGGGCACCACTGTTACGTGGAGCATGCATTGTAGTTGTGAGCAAGGTCACGCTGCTCGATCTGGAAACCCTGGCAGCCTACATCGATCGGCAGGGAATAACAGTCATGGCTACTACCACTGCCATTCTCAACCTGGCGGCGTCGGTATACCCTCGTGCATTCGAGAAGTTGCGGTTGTGTTTCATCGGAGGTGAAGCCGCCAATATTTCGGCCATCGAGACCATCTTCCAAGCAGGTCCGCCAACACAGCTCATCAATGCGTATGGCCCGACTGAGTGCTGTATATTCTGCCTTGCACACAGAGTGACCATCGCCGATGTTCAAGCTGGAGTGGTCAGTATTGGAAAGCCAATCGGACGGACTGTAGCTTATATTTGTGATGAAGCTGGTCGACCAGTCCCGGATGGCCATGAGGGCGAATTGCTTATCGGTGGCGCGGGTGTCTCGCCCGGATACATCAATCAGCCAGACAAGAATCGAGCTTCCTTTGTAGCTATTGAAGGCAGCGACTGTCAGCGATTCTACCGAACAGGGGATATTGTACGCCGACGGGTGTCAGATGGTCAAATTGATTATGTTGGGAGACGAGACCATCAGGTTAAAGTTCGCGGGTTTCGAATTGAGCTCAAGGCCGTCGAGTCCGCGATTATGAAAACTGGACAATTTTCCGAGGCAGTGGCGCTCAAGGTTGAAGCTGGCTCTGAAGGGGCAGGTTCGATCCTGGTAGCCTTTGCAGTTGCGCTCTCTGGAACCAAGCCCCATGCGGTCCTGAGTGCCGTGGATATGCTTAAAGCTGTCCTGCCGGACTACATGGTGCCTAAGATTGAGCTCATCTCCAAAATGCCGGTCAATAGCCATGCCAAGGTTGACCGAAAATACCTCCAGCAGCTATTCCGGAACCGGTGGGCCGAGCAGCATATCGATATGGACAACGAGGACAGCACTCGTGGGAAACTTGCCAATTTGTGGGCCAGCATATTGG